>NC_036449.1:6593492-7206707 GCF_002775205.1 Xiphophorus maculatus | reverse complement strand
GTTGTTTCCTACGATGAGTGTGGACTGTAAGTAGATTACCAGTGAGCTACTTATCAAATATAGAACGTTGTATGCATGAGTCACAACATTTGAATAGCATAAACATAAAGCGTTTCTTTGCACCCGTTGTAATCATTGTTATAAGTTATTCATAATTACTTAACCTGATTTATATGTGCCTTATCGAAATAGCAAACGTGTTTTCTCTGACATTTCGGGACATTTCTCGCACTTCTTCTAATGAAAGTAGAAAACGTCCTTTGTTGTTCTTATCCAGGCCACGCGATCCGACGGCTGTGAAATGATCCCCCGCTGAAATCTTATGCCCATACCGAAGAAGCTCTGCTGCACTTTAATGTTAGACTGAAGAAATTGTGTAACAGGGTTAAATGTTTATGTAAGTCGCTGAAGGTAGTTTCATAAGGACAAAAAAAAAAAAAAAAGAAAGAAAAACAAACCAAAAACACAACTCTGGTGTTTCATAAAGTTCACTGTCATCAGACATCACTCAGATCTGCATATGAATTTCAGTTCGGACGTACGCGGCCATTTTGTCCGAACTTATCAAGCCACGCAAAGACTGCCCTCCGTCAGAGAACATATAGGACAAACGGTGGTTTTACAACACGGCAGAGAATGACTCACGAGCGTTTCTGCACTCATTATACAACTTTGCACTTATTAAACCTGCCGGAGGGGAGAGAGAGAGAGAGAGGAGGGTCACACAGAAGATAAAAACTAACAATATGTAAGGTTTCTCCTGTACTGACTGCATAACTTTATGGCTTAATTGTGATACATGTAATGTTTTTGACTGGCGGTTATGAAAAGATTGGGTTCAGAGCTTTATGTTTCAACAGCATGTCCTACTTCTTACAATCGAGCTTGTTAATGAACTGTGCTTTATCTAAAGGTACAAAGTGAGCAAGTGCAAAAATCTGATTTAATTTATGAATAACAAAATGTTATGTTACAGAAGAAAAAAAAATTATGTGTTATAGTGTTTCTATGAGTTGTACAAATATGAGCGTTTGCTGACATACAGTGTTTAGGGTCAGGGTTTTGCTGGTGTAATTTGAGGGCGTCCATAAATGGAAAGCTTAAATTAAGAAGCAAATGTTCGTTAGCGACAATCCCCCCCCCAAACACAGTCAAAACAGTGATCCAAGCACTGAGAGACAACAAGGCCACAAGCACCAGCCGTTCAATTATCTTCTTACATTTTTATGCCTCAGCATGACATGCAAAGTCACATAACCAATAGAACGTGCTGATTATAGGGACAGCACTGCTATGCTAAACTACAGTAAGGTCCATAAACCAATTAGTCTCACAAGATGTCAAAATAAATGGATAAATATCAGTCTAAAAAAAGACAGATTCTTCAACTTTTGAATCATTCGTATCACAACTAAATAAAAAAAAAAAGGAAGAGGACATCTGTTAAAATCTAATGAGGGCATTTTGAAGAGGCTAAAAGCAGTTCTTGTGGTTAAAAATAGCAATCTCTGAGTGTTCAAGTACACATAAGCAGTGAGGGTGAACACTACACCTGTGAGCACATGCAGTTTTTTATGTCTAAAGAGATGTTTGTTTTTAAATGTTACCCACACTAAAATGAAGTATTCTCCACTATTCTCCTTTGAACTGTCCGACCCTTTAGACCAGCGTTTCCCATCCCTGGTCCTCAAGGCGCATTGCTCTGCATGTTTTAGATGTTCCCCTGCTTCAGCAAGCCTGATTTCAATTGATGGCTGATCAACAGGCTTTTACTGAGCAGCAGCCACCTGAATCAGGTGTGTTAAATCAGGGAAACATCTGAGGGCCAGGGTTGGGAAACGCTGCTTTAGAGTCAAGGCTGAAGAATAAAGATTTTCCTAGAAACTCTTTGATTGCACAGTCAGCTAAAACCAGAGTTTTGCGTGTGCGAAGTTTAAAATGAGAACTAATTCAGGACATCGTGTTTAGCCTGTTGTGCAAATCATTTCTAACTCTGGGAGGAATGGCAAATGCTTTACTTCGCAGCAGATCACAAAAACTGGACCACTGCACATATTCAGTGACAACTTTAGTCTATTTTGAGGAATTGGGACAAGTCCCTTATAAGGACTTTATTTATATACATATATAAAATGTTGTCTGGTGTACTGATTCTGTCCATTTAACGATCTGGACTCTTCAGAAATGGCTATTAGATAGAAGTTTAAAATTTGTGGAATCTTTAAATATTTAGTCAAATTAAAATGAGCAGATTATATTTACCAATGAGTGTCTTTCCAATCAGATATTTTACAGCAGGCTGAAAATAACACAAAAATTAAAATAATTTAGTATTTTAAAGTAACTAAGTATCCAAAGATTAGGTACAAGCAGTCGTATGCAATGTCAAAACATAATGTCTATTTATCTATCTATCTATCTGTCTGTCTGTCAACTTGTTTGAAAGATGTGCTGGGTAATATAAATCCACAATGTGTGTTGTACATTAAAATATTTAACTCTTAAATTATTTAACTGTGTTTTGTAAACTGATAAATAACACAGTATTATAGAAGCATTTATTTATCTAAAGCATAAATGTAATAGTCATTTCAACAAATATTAACTTGACATGTATTGAATTGTGGCACTTTTTGTACTCCATACTTGGGTCACAACTATTTTGGTAACTAGTTTCTGTGGTTTTGAAAACTTTCAGGGCTTTGATCATTTTTCTTTAAAGCCAGAACCACGATATGTCTTCAGCTTTTTCACAACAAAATAAGAACTGACGCTGCGCTTACATAAAACATTACATAAAACAATGAATCAACCCCACAACCAGAACAACTGTGTCCCTGATTCAAGGGGCGAACTGCGTGAACCACAGCAAACACGACGCTTTCTCCTGGTTTGCACAGAAGTGTCGTGCTGTAAAATCACGCGTGGAACCGCTCCACACCAAATAACTGCGAACTTATTCTGCCAAACCCCAAAACAAGCCATTCACTGCTGTCAGCGAGGGGTTATACAATATTATGAAGTTATATAAGTGAGCCACATAACGAGCCAATAGGAACGCTTCTCGCGCGTCACGTGGTGTCTTGCCCCTGCTTCGGCGAATTGTATATGAAATCCAAAGCAGCTTTAGCTGCCGGACACAGTTAGCGAGCAGACAAGACGGTTCTCCTCGGCGGAACCTTTGGTTTAACTCGTGTTTTTTCGGTTTTTCGCCGAGAGCTGTGATTACCGGAGTCGTTAACGGACAAGGATTTGGGAATATTGTGTCTGACAGAGTTCGTTTGAGGAGTTCGGCGAGCGGTAAAGGAGCAGTCGGTGTTAGCTAATCTACGTTAGCTAAAGCTCCCTGGCTGTCTTATATAAACACAGCAGGCTCGTAGATCTGCAGCTAATGTTTATTGAATTCAAACTGATTTTGTTCAGGTAACTCAATTATCGGACATGACTTTGATATTCAACTATTAGTTACTTTTTGTGCTCGTGACCAGGTGCTGAATAAGTTTTTCCACTTCGGTTCAGCTTAAAGGATTTAGTAACAAAACACCTCTGGGGCAAATTTAATGCCCCTTAAAAGTGCGATTTTTCTTTTTAGTAGTGGGTAGCATAATTGAGATGGAGTGGTTAAAGAGTGCTCTTTCTGAGAAACCGTAGCCTGTACTCTAATTTATTGTTATATTTTTGGGGGATTTTTAAAAAAAATTTTTTATGTCACATAGATTGAAAAAAGCCTCAACCTTGCTCCAATGGCCGTCATTGCGAGGCAGTCGGAGTGGCGGTCTGTTTTAGGATCAAAACTTTTAAATGAACATTTTGGGAACAAGGTGAAATATAATAGTAGAGAACTTTATCTGCTTTGCTCAGACCAACATTGAGCGTCTTGTGTGTGTATATATATATATATATTTAAATCACTGTGAGGAGAGAAGATGGAGACGGGAGTTCTGCCTCACCAGGGCGACCTGCTCCTCCACCCGCTCTCCAACCCTGGAGCCGCGGGGCTCTGCCCCGAAATGCTTGAGGTGGCCGAGGAGGCCAGCCGGGCTGGGGACTTTAACCTGGCCGTAGAGATCTACAGCTCCCAGCTCGCAGACCTCCAGCAGCCGGACCGGGGCTTGTGTCTGCGGAAGGGCGACTCTCTCGCCCGCGCCGGGCGGATATCAGAAGCGCTGGAGGCGTACTGCACGGCGGCCAACCTGGGCAAGCTGCGCCCGGAGGAGCTACTCGTCCTGGTGGATACCATCGCCCGGACGCTCCGCGGGAAAGAGCTGGGCCTTCCCGTGACCCTAAACGGGCAGACTAAAAGCGACGGCGGACAGGACGGGGCTCATAACGACGGGGAATGCGAAGAAGACGAAGCGCTGGATTTGTTTTCCTGTCGCCTCTGCAAGTGTCTGCTGCAAGAGCCCGCGACTTTGGAGTGCGGCCACACTTTCTGTAAGCGCTGCGTGGAGGACGACGCCGTCAAATATTGCATAAGCTGTAAACAGAAGCCGAGCAAAGGCGACCGGAGAGTTAACGTCGTCCTCAGCGGCCTGCTGGACAAACTGTTTGAAACTGAGAGCAAAGCCAGGAAAATGTGGATCGAGGGGGAAGTTTTGTGGAGTAAACAGAACCTGGCGGACGCCTTGGAGCGGTATAACGCAGCAGTAGATTTAGGTAAGTGTACAACTTTTTCTCTCTCTCTTTTTTTTTTTTTTTGCATGTATACCTTGCAATAAAAGCTGAAGTGACCTACTTTTAGTGCAACTTCCTCGTGTCAACGATAGTTGGCGCCCTTCTGCTGGTTCGTTATGTGACGCACTGTCCTTCGTTACCTAAGTAGCACGAGTCTCATAATGCTCATCAGGCCCTCATTCATATCATATCTTCTATTTTTAGAAGATAGGCTTTTTTTTATTGATGCCAGTTACTTAGTTATCCTACTTACCCTTTACAAAACGTCATTATACCACTTTTCACCTGGTCTTGTAGCAAATGTGACTTTATTTTTGGTTATGAGAGACAAAAAAAAAAAGTCAGCCTCACTGCTCTCTTGTAGGAGTGTTTCACAAGCTGTGTTGGATAACAGCTAGAAAACAGCTTTCATAACATGTAAATGCTGCACCTTCTTATCGAAATAACTTTACAGATATGTGCTGTATGCTGTTCATTTTCAGCATTGTTGTTGTTTTGTTTTTTAAATAATTTGTAAAGCTGCTGAGCCAAAATGCAGAATGTTCTCCTATGTTCTGGCATTATATAAAGAGTGCCAGTATGCCTCGGTAACCACAGGCCCGGGCGGGGCTCACGTTGCACAATTTGAATAGCCAGAGAAAATCTGAGCTGAAACCCTCCCTACATCTGGCCTATATATATATATATATATATGTTAAAATTATTGATTTTTTCAACAGTTTTCCCTCTTAGGTGCCTGGAGTTGAAGCCTAAAATGAATGTCTTCCAGCTCTGTGTTGGCACTACTGCAGATATTTTCCTCTCCGTATCAATATTGATTCATGCCTTCTGTGTTATGAAGACCTCTGGGTGACAGAAGGATGGAGTGCGTTCACAGTGTTGTCACTGCCAGTTTCTGTTTTCCCAATACAGACAGCAGGAGGCCTTCTGCTGTCTCATATAGCATGGGTGTAACTGTGCCAGACATAAAAATGCATCTTTTGCCTAAAGTATTCCTTTTATTTGGGCTATTTATACCTCTTTAACAGAGACTGTACGTTGGTAGGAAAGGAAATGGACTTCAGAGGAAGTAAAAGTAGTAGGAATGGGCCAGTGTGCGATTCTCACACTTTGATAACCCAAATAATATTTGCGAAATTCTAACAATAAAATCTCAAATGTTTTTTTGTTTGTTTGTTAGTTTTTAAGTGAAAGCTATGATATATTAAATGGATATCTTGATACAGCAGTTGGCTCATTTCTTGTAGGCAATGAGAGGTGTATTATAAGCCTGGTGGGCCACCAGGCTTTTCTTGTGCCTCCACCAGGCTAAGCATGGCTTATTTATTTGTTAATTTATTTATTTATTCAGTCTTTTTAAAATGTTTGCATTTTTTTAAGACCTTATAGTTGGTGTTAATCTTCAAACCTTCCAATAGCACAATTATCAGATGATATTTTCAAATTTCCTGTGAACTTTAAACATATTTTTTACTCAAAAACACGACAAGCTGCTAGATGAATGACTGCTCTAACACCCAACCACCGGATATAGTAGTCCTTTCTCTTCCCATTTCCTGTTTGGTAATAAAGATCAATTTGGCCTTAAAAATCTTAAAAAGAGATTGTACAGAAGAAGATGGCTTTCGTACAGAGCATTGCGTTTCTACATTATTCTTTTTCAACCCTTTTTACCATGTTTACAGACTGTTTTATATTTCCGTCGTCATGCTGCGCTTGCTTCTCTTTGAATAATGCCTTTTAACCTGTGACTGCCTCAGTGAGTCAGCTGCTTGTAGTCGAAGACATCAGACCTCTTGTAATAATAGACCTTTGAGGTGTAATTTTATCAAAAGCATCGCTTTTAAGAAGCTTCAGATCTTCTCTTGAATCTAGGTAGCATAAAAAGATTTGATTGTAATTTTATCCATAAAAGGTCATGCTTGTGCAAACAGGAAATGGACTGCCCCCCGGAAGAAGGTGATAATGTAATGTAATGTACTCTAAATCATAGATAAGGATTTATCACTTGGAGGGGGTGAGTGCATCCATTTGTTAGTGATCATAAAAAGAATTTATGGCTTAAAAAAAAAAAAAATTGAATCCTTGTTCCTGGTGCTAATAAAATTCTAGCTGTGTCAACATGGGGTTTGTTTTTAGAAGCGCAGTCCATTGTGTCGTCGCTGCATTGTCATGTGGCGGTGTTGTGAGAGCAGCCTACTAGCCGCTGCTATGTTAAGGAAACCTCAGACTGCTGTGCTATTAATAAAAAGGAGTCGCTCAATAGAACGACAAGCAAACCAAATTGAACTTGACATGTTAGCAAGATAAAGTTTATTTTTTACACCACCAACGTTGTGGCGGGACTCTGCTGATCGGTGCCATCCGATCATTTAACTCGACACTGAATGGGTCACAATTGTAACGCGATGCGTTCCACTCTGAGCAGCTCTTGGCTGAATATCTAGGTTACTCTAAAATCCACGATCTGCGTTTCCGGTGGCCACCATCTTATGCTAGCCTCGGTTGTTGGAGAGTGATTGGTTGAAGCCTTAAATCGGAGCTACTTGAGCATCCCGATGGCAGGGATGTAGATATTTCAGTTTGCGTATCAATATTGATTCATTCCTTCTGTCTGCTTTGCGTGACAGAAGGAAGCTTTGTCACCTCAAGCCTCTGTTTCCCCAGTACAGGCAGCAGGAGGCCTTTTGGTGTCGCATGTAGCCTGGGTGGAACTGTGTTATAAGCGCTTCATATAATTAATACCTTCATGAGGAAAGTCTATTACGCGGAAATATTGAAGCAACATCAGATGGGAAGCTAAACGCTGACCAGGTTGGCTAATTGGCTACAAAATGACCAATACAAGAAAAACAAATCAGCGTTTTAGAGAGGCCACCAAAGCTTTGACCTTTGCCCCAAATTAATTGGCAGAGATAAAATAAGGTGTTTGAGTGCAAGGCCGCTTCCAAGCCTGACTCACTCACACCAGTTGTGTTTGGAGGAGGGAGGGAAATGGGCCAAAATTCCTGGAAATTATTGAGGTGTTTGTCAGAGAATACCCCAAACATTGACACGAGTCACACAGTTCAACTGAATGAATCTAACACTAAAGAGAAGTGTGTGAGCTTTTGACTTTGAAGGAAGCGTTTATGCACACTGGTATGTAGCCTCTCTGCTTTCAGCTGTGTACAAGAGGAAGTACAGTATCAATCAGATGTTGTTTGTTGTTCCAAAATACGTGTAGTCACTTTTTATTTGGGACACGTGAATTCTTCTGTCTGCACGCATCATAAACTAATTCAGCAGAGTCACTACATGCCGAGCCAGTTGTTCACCAGCTATTCTGGTTTTAGAATAGAAGTACCTGTATCTGAGCACAGATGGTTAACAACACAAATGTTAAATCTTTTGAATTCAGCTCTTAAAGTGGTACCATAATCAGATTGATCCTACATAATATTAGGTTGATTTTATTCCGCGTATTTCTTTTTTTAAAAGAGGGCGAATGTTATTTACTTTGACTCAGATATTGTAATGGTCTGTACACAATGTCCCAAGCTGGTGACGCTCCACTTTGTCGCTTTATTGCCTCACTTGTCTGACCTAGAAAAAAGGTTTATCCCATGGAACGCTGTCTGACATTGCTCTGTGTTTTGTTTTTTTGTCTTTTTTTATTCCTGTGTCTACAGCGCCCTCTTCAGGCAGCCTGCTATGTCAACGGGCTGAACTGCACATGGAGATGAGGAACTTCAACCAGGCGGTGCAGGATGCCAACAGTCTGTGCAGGTTAAAACCGCTATGGACAAAGGTGAGTTTCCATTTCGTAATTGATGTCGATGACACAGTTGGGTGCATAAAGAGCTTTTTTGTCCAGGTGTGGATAAGTATGAAAAGTGTTGCAGTAGCTGAATTTTTCTTGTGCGTTTCAGGCTCACTGCCTTAAAGCCACGGCGTTGAGTAAAGCCGACCGGAACGACGAGGCCTTGCAGGAATACCTCCTATGTCTGGCGCTGAAGCCGGACTGGACCAAAGTGAAGCTGGAGGCTCAGAAGGTCAGACAAACGACTTAATAGCAACAAAGCAGCTGGTCGCCGTTCGTCTCATCCCACCTAACTGATTGAGTTGCTTCGGTTTTGTTTGCGTGTTTGCAGGTGCTCAGCGCAGTGTTCTCCTCCGTGTTCGAGAACGAGGACATGCCCACGCCGCTGCACCCCCTGCAGGGCGGGCTGGCCACCCGCCTGATCAAACCCCCCGCCCTGCTCCAGTCGCTGAGGCCGCTGACACAGAAACCAGGCTGCTCCTCGCAGGTTAATGCGCGCACAGTGCAGCCGTCGACACATTTCCGTTTCTTTTAAAATCCTGCACATTTACGTCTCAGTTTGACACGAGGACACTTAAACTCACTCTGCAGCTTCTCATTCTGCCTCATTTGCAGGATTCAGAGTTCAGCGTAGCAAAAAGCTCCCCTGTGGACGGACCGTCTTCCGAGCTTTCTCCCATGTCTCCCGCTAAGTCGGACCTGGCAGCAGGGGAAGGTAGCTCCAAAAGTCTGGCGAACATTTTGGCTTCACTGCCGGCGCCCCACGGAGGCCTGAAAAGGAAGCACAGCGGCGACGGAGCCGCCGCACCTTTCAACCCTCCGTCCAAGCTCTCCAAACCTGGTAGGAGAAAATCCCATGGCAACCTGACAGAGGCCTGTCACCATAACAAGTTTTACTGGGTGATAAATTGTCTTATTATTCTTGATAAATGATAATGTTTTGAGACCAATTTCAAGTAATATATTGAGAGTGGCATAATAATGCAAGTTCATCCTCTAAAAAGACCAATGCTTTTTAATTTTGTAAAGGACGCTTAATACTGGAATGGGAAGATACTTTAAATATTCAAAATAAATCATAACAACCAAAAACGAGCAAAAAATAAATAAATATATATATATACATATATACACAACCAAAGCCATAAATGAAATGGATCAACAAAACTGCCCTCCAAAAAATATTAATCAGGAGGAGGAAAATGATCTAGTTCACTTTAAACTTATTCGATTAATTACTTATTGTGACATTCTCAACCTGATGCAACATATTTGCTTTTACACACATGTTCTGCTTCATAAGGATGGGATTTATTTAGAAGTTTAGAATGAAATAACGAAATAATTAAACTAAAAAGAATTTAGTAGGTGGTTTTATCAACTTGACAGATGTGTCATTTTGTCCAGTTTGGTCATCTCAAGCTGTAAACAAGCCCCCCCCCCCCCAAAAAAAAACAGAGAAACTGTTATGTCGGAGCGCCCTCTTGTGGCTTCTTATATGAACTGCATTCATTGGATTTTCAGATAAAAGATGCTGCTTTTTGCGGCTTTTAAATGTGCAGTAACGTGTTTCCTTTCATTGGATCCAACAGTTTAAGCTTGAATGTAACTAAGTGGAGAAAACGCTTCACATTTTAGAGAACCAAGCAGGAGCAGTGCTATGAAAAACTGTTGCACATGTATTATGGTGCACTAAGACACCAGAGGACATTTTGTCTTTAAAAAAAAAAAACGATCATTGTTGTTTTTCTCCAGACGATGTAAAGGCGTTTCAGACGGCTTCAGTTTGCGGAGGCAGAGTGGTTCCTGTTGATTTACTGGACAGTGGAGACCTGGAGTGTTCACTCTGCATGAGGTTAGTACAGTTTACTTTTCATCATATGCTGCAAATTTAACAATGAGATGCAAAGATTTTTTCTTTAGCTTCAAACAGGCAAATAGAGTGGACAGTTTTGCCAGTTGAAGGTTAACTGTTTGCTTTTCTTTTTTTTTATCTTCTGCATTGTGCTTCAGATTGTTCTACGAGCCTGTGGCTACTCCCTGTGGTCACACCTTCTGCCTCAAATGTCTGGAGCGCTGTTTGGACCACAACCCCAACTGCCCTCTGTGCAAGGAGAATCTGTCTGAGGTACACAGCTGAGCTACGCTGAACGGAAAACTAGCATCAGCTGCAGATGGTGCTGTGCAGCTTGAAAAAATGTGGGATTTAAAAAAAAATCCTGTCTTTCCAGAACTAATTTCTCTTTCTTTCGCTTTAGTTTTTTTTTATTTTACCCTTTGTGTCTTTCTTACCTGCTCCTTCTTTTTTAATTTTTCTTAGTTTTGCTCTTTTTCTTTTGCTCTTACTTTCTTTTACTCTGTTTTTTGTTCACTCTGTTTTCCACTCATTTGTTCTTTAATTCTTTTCTTTCTTTCAGTCTTTTGCTTTTTTGTTCTTTCTTTTGCTTCACGTCTTTTTTGCCCTTTCTTCCTTTTTTTCTTTTTTCCATCATTTATATTTAAAAAAAAATTTGTTCTTTTACTCTTATTTTTCTTTCGCTCTTTTTTTTCACTCTTGCTTATTTGCTTATTCGCTTTCCTTCTGTTTTGCTTTCTTTTTCTTTTTTCTCTTTCCCTCTTTCTCCTTTCTCTTTGTTTTATTGTTCTCTCTTTTTTTCTTCCTCCCTTCTCACTCATACATTTCTAGTGAACCTCAGTATTTTGTATTTGAAATTCAGAGCTCTGAAAAAGACGTAATTTCATAAAACCTTTGCAGCCATCCTGTCTAAGGGAATGAACAAAAGTATGAAACTATGATCTTGGTATGGAAGGAGTAACATGTTCTCTGTGTTTTGTTACAGTTTCTTGCTAGCAGAGGTTACAAGAAGACCTTTCTGATGGAGGAAGTCCTACAGCGTTACCTTGGAGACGAGCTGGCAGAGCGGAAGAAAATCCATGAGGAGGAAATGAAGGAGCTGTCTAAGTTAGTTTTCCACAAATCACAAACACCTGAAAGCATGAAAGGGTTAATATATGTAGTTAATTCAATTTGAGAACAGCAGCTTGGAGAAAAAATGTTAAAGTTTAAAGATGATCATTCTTTGTCTTTGCATTGGTATTGATCCAAACATTGTATCCTGGCAACCAAAGCACACCCAGGCTATAGGTTGCAAACTTTCCAATCAGTAAACAATGTTCTTCCTGACAAGAATTACAAAGGAGGAATATTAGAAACTCTTTTTCTTCGTTTTGTTTTTCAATCTACGTGAGCTCCCTAAAAATAAACTTGCATAGTTGTTGATTCCCTGCAACTGTCTTTGGTTTTAAATGGAGCCTTTACAAGATTTTTAAACCTTTGGGACTAAAACCAAAATCTGCATTTAGTGGTAATCATTTCTTGTGTATTGTGTTTTGCAGTTTGAACCAGGAAGTGCCCATCTTTGTGTGCACCATGGCCTTCCCCACCATCCCCTGCCCGCTTCACGTCTTTGAGCCGCGCTACCGCCTCATGATTCGCCGCTCCATGGAGACGGGCACCAAGCAGTTCGGCATGTGCATCGCCGACGAGCTCAAGGGCTTCGCCGACTACGGCTGCATGCTGGAGGTCGGTGGACAGCTTTTCCCAAAAAATCCATCTCCAAAATCCTGTTCACTTTGCAGACTCTCCTCATACTTCACGCGACGCAGACTTGATTGGTTGGACTGTTTTGCAGGTGCGCGACGTCAAGTTCTTTCCCGACGGCCGCTCTGTGGTCGACACTATCGGAGTTTCTCGGTTCAAGGTCCTCAGCCACGGACAGAGAGACGGCTACAACACCGCTAAGATCGAGTACCTGGAGGACAGGAAGGTGAGCTCTCTGATCATTTCTGGAGTAGTTCTGATCTCACACTTCAAAATCTCAATAGAAGCTTCTTTTTTTTTTTAAAGTCGAGAAAACGCGCGCTTTTTAGATGATCTGTAGATCGGTTTATGTTTAAACAAATCCACTTTTTAATCAGTAATTGTCCAAGTGATGTTTGTTCTGTTGCTCTATATGAAAATGAAAAACTGTCTCTTTAATCAGGTTGAGGGGGAGGAGCTGGTGGAGCTTCTGAAGCTGCACGACTCTGTGTACGATCAGGCCAACAACTGGTTCACGTCGCTGAAGGACAACATGAAGAGTCAGATCCTCAGCCACTTTGGACATCTTCCCAGTAAAGATCCGGACCCACAGGTTGGGAAAACCTTCTAATTATGCCTTTTCCACTCGAACAGAGCTGTATGTTACTGGTTTTAATGGACTACACTGCAAAAACACAAGTCATTTTGGTCTAGTTTCTAGCTTGAAAAACGACCAAACTAGCTTAAAAGTAGCCTACTCAGTGTTTTAAAAACGTTTTACTGATCAAAAAAAGAAAAGTCTGCTTGATAAGTTGTAATGCAAACTGTTGTCCTCAGATTTTTTTTATTATTTTAAAAATAGAAAAACATGCCTCAATTTTTTTTTGTTCACTTATGCACTACTTTTTGATTGACCCCCCCCCCCCCCTCCCCCCAAAAATGCAAAATAAAAATAAAAGGGCTTTGAATACTTCTGCTCATGATGCATACCTGTTGAGAACTGAGGTATTTAATAAAGACGCACCAATTCAATATTAGTATATTGGACCAATATTTTTTTTTCAATATCGCTTCTGATATTGAAAAAATTCTAGATTAGATATTGGTGACAATGTGCCCGATCCATGAGAGCGGATCTATTCAGTCTAATTCTACGCTTTGTGCTCTGGGTGACATCATGCTTTATTATTAATTTGACATTATATGTAGAATTCCTGATTGCACTCTCTGAAACATTTGAAAGGTTTGCTACAGGGTTTTTTTTTTTCTGCCTCAGTTTCTACATTGTTTATCTAACATTGGTTGCTACACTCCTAACAAATTAAAGCTGAACAAATTAGATTTGTGTTGCTTTTACATGCTACGACCAAACGTGTGAAGCCTCAATTGTGTTGTTCTGGTGCAGAGTTATCAAATAAATTAGCAATTCAGTACATTTATGTCGGCGTTTTTAAAAAGAAACTTTTAAAGTCAGTTGAGCACCGGTTTTCAGTATCGAATCGGCCGATACTGGACCTCCGATATCGGTAATGGAAGCGGATCGGTGCGTCCCCAGCATTTAACGGTGTCTGTGTTTGGCTTTGTTCCCCTTCCAGGCGGTTCCCGAAGGCCCGGCCTGGTGCTGGTGGCTCCTCGCCGTCCTTCCGCTGGAGAACCGAGCCCAGCTCACCATCCTGGCCATGAACTCCCTCAAGGACCGCCTCATCGCCATCCGAAGGGTCCTCATCTTCGTCACCCGCAAGAGGCCGCGGTGATTCGGCCTCGTTTCGACCAGCTCGGGCGTCTATGCAGTTCAGAAGTCTGACTTCCCTTCACGCCGTCGCCGTTTGACTCCACCCGTTTACTTTTCGGTTCGCTTTTTTTAGTCCCGAGTCGGTCCACTCTGAGATGTTGATGACCATGTAGCCCTTCAGAGCACATCTTTCTGCGGATGGCATCAGGTTCGTTGTGGGGGGGAAAAAAAACAAAAAAACTTGAGTCATCATCACATCGTTTTTGTAAGGATGTGCCAGACATTTTCATTGAATTAACAACTTGCAGAAACATCGAAAGCAAAGCAGCTTCAGGATGAATAACGATTCCCCTGCTTCCGCACACTAAGCAGTACTCACCAGAGAGGGGAACAGGAGACGGCCCACTACAGAAATGTGCTGAAAAATTGTGCAAAAACAGGTTTTTTTTGTATAACAACATATATGATGAATGTACTGAACGTTTTCCTCCTTTTCCCATTCCCCCCCTCCCGCCTTACTAACTTTAGCAAAATACGTTCAACAAATTTCCTTGTAGAAGAACCAGCAACTGCTCCCTCACTTTAAGTATTCCTGACCGAGCCAAAACCAGGCCAGGTGTTTGGCGTGTAGCTGAGGACGATGTCATGACGACAGACGCACCGAGCCAAATTCTGTTGCCAGTTTTCACTTTTGGTCAAACTTCTTATACTGTTTTTACAGACTCAGATATAGAACTAACAGCATTAAGGTATTTTTTCTCGCCTTGCTGCAGGAGGCAGCTTTACGTTGTGTGTGTGTGTGTGGGCGTGTGTGTGTGAGAGTGTGTAAGAGAAAGTGTGCACAGTTGCCTGGAAGCGGGATTTCCAAGATGTATTCCAAATCCAGCCTGTTTCAAGTCGGAGTGTAAAAGCTCTGAATAATGAAACTAAGGGTGCACCGATCACGATTTTGGCCAGTACCGATTATTTCATTTTTTAAATCTTTTTTTAAAAAAAATTTAACTGATGCCGTCATTGAACCAAAGACGAGACTGTCACAGAATCTTCAGTTCACTATTAAATATCTTCTGACAATTTTGACTTCATTTTCCTTTTTTTGTTCCCCAATTTCTTTTTTTTTTACTTTACCGCTAACTACTTGAGACTTCTTCTCTCTGTGACGACGTCCACACCGAAGAGCGCTGACGGTAGCGCTACTTGGCATGTAGGGTTTTATGCAAGGTGCGTTCAGAGATCGAAAAAAAGAACAGATTTCTGAGTTTCCTACCAGCCAGGACCAATAACATTTAAAAAAAAAAATCAAAAAATCCAGCAATTCTTTCACCAGGCAATTCCTCGGTGCGTCTCTCGTCACGGCAGCTGTCGTGGGCGAGGATGTGATTCAGCTCAACGTTGAAGTGCAAACTTTAGACTACAGCGTGCAAATGCGTGTTTAATCCTGGTTTGAACAGATCAAAGAACTTGCGTTCTTGCAAAACTGCAAACTGTGGTTGCAGTAATGGAAAGACTGATAGAAACTCATCCAGACGTTGCTGAAGTGGCACATTGTGTCCCATTGTAGCAGACCGCTGGGACAAAACAGACGTAGTTTTAGGTTGTAAGTGTACTCTTCTGTTTGTGTCTCTCTGCTCTGCCTGTAGCCGGGTGTCGGTGTGTATAATTTGGGTGAATTATATGTATATCAATGTAATTCAGAGGCCTTTTTAATGTCTCCAAGGAACAACTTCATCGTCTTCTTTCTCTTTTACTGTCTGTAATATTAACTTGCACACAATAATAATGCAATTCCCACCCCACGGGGGTTTCCTTGTAAACAATAAGACTTATTTATATTTAAGCAACCTTGAAAACTGTTTTTTATTATTATTATTATTTATAATTCGGCATCATTTAATTTTTTTTTTTTTTTTTTGCTTCTTCAGACATTTGCTTTGGGGGGAAAAAAACAACTCACCATTATGGCCCAATTTCTACCTTAGTTTTTTATTATTATTATTATTTAATTGAAGAAGCAAACGTTATTCCTTTGTTCAGTCGTGCAATTTACACCACCTCTTGGACATTGATGAAAGGAAAAAAAAAAAAGCATAAAGATTCAGTTCAAAGTGAAGCTGCAGAGATCTTTTTGCGAAATACATTAAAAAAAAAAAAATTTTAAATCATGTCAGCGCCTTAATTTGAACTGGTTTTGTAAAGTTTCCCTCGCCGTACATATGCAGAATGGGGGTCCAAGTTAAATTTGCGTGGATTAACGCGTCCAAACGTCCCGCAGGGGGACGTTTTTGTAAGTGGTACCGTGTGGACATATTCATCTTGAGCTGCCCCCCCAGTTGTATTTGCACGCACAAGGAATACCATTGGGGTTTGTGCCAACGGTCTGAAACTCTTCCACTCATAAGGAATTATGAGTGGAAGAGTGGGACAAATATGTTACCCGAATTTACGAGTAACATATTTACTCGTAAATTCGGGGGGCGGACAAGAGGGTTCCTGGCTTATGTAAGCAATATGGTGTTAAAATGGCAGACTGGTGAGGTTTTAAATAAGAAACTTTAGAAACCGCAATGTACCTATCAAGTGGCACGTGCTGAGGCCGATCCATCTCGCGAGGTAGTTGCATTGTTAGTGTGCATTATTTCTCTACGTTGTTCTGTTCCTCCAAGAAGTCTGAGACTCCTGCGGTTTTCACAGCGTGCTGCGATTCTCTAGTATATTTGTAAAGGGAGCTCTTGTACCTATTTTTTATTGCAAATAAAAGAAACTCCATCAAATCTTGTTTTTGTGTTTATTTCATTTACAAAACGAGGGGCTATTAAAAAAAAGAGCAGGCGATTTTTTTTGGACCTTTTTAGACATGTTGGCTCCTGAAAAGCAGACAAACAATTTCAGAAAGTGTTATAGAAATATTATTTCTGGATCAAATTCTCTTGAGATCTTCTGGTAAATGAGTGCTGACTTAATCCATACGAGGTACGTCTGTTGCTAGGTTTTTGGGTTTTTTTTCTTTTTAGTAATGATCATCTTTGTTTACAATTACAAAGAAAAAAAAGAAACAGAACACAATATATTGTAATGTATGCCAAGGGTGTAGCTTTCAATAGTAAATACATTGGTATGAAAAATAAAAAGGATGGAAGATATTACAGACATGAAAAATTAAAAAAATTCAGAGATCTACAACATTCATATGTTAACAGCTTTTTTGTTCATACTCAGAAATAGTAGAGTTTGATTTCCTTAACCAAAACTGCAAAAAAAAAAAAAAAAAAAAGGTGAAGATGATGAAAATTTACATTTGTGAATATGAAATTTGCCAAATATAACAATTGGATTGATTGCCAGTCTTTTGTCTGCATTAGCATTCCTACAATGAAAGCCAAAAATAATATGCTCGTACCTCAGGGAACATTTTGTATCAATATTACAAGTTATAAAGTTATTACACTCTTTCCGACATTTTCTTGTGATGCAACAATTCCAGAATAAATCACTAATTGTTTCTGGATGCTCCTTGCAGAACTTTCAGTTGGGGCCTATTGTTTTAATAACATTATTTCTAAAGAGTTTACATATTTCATGAGCAACAGCATCAAACACAATATTCTACTCTTTAGAAGTTACAGCGAGGTTATACTTGAGTTTGAACTCATCGTAACTGAGTAAACGCCCATTTTTTGTTAAATAGCAAAGCCACCAGACGGATTTTATTGTCGAACCGTTTAGGATAAAATAAAAAATGTTATTTTTGTGAAGGATATATTGGTTATTCCAGATGAAGAATTTATGGGGAGAAAAACTATGTTTATAAATAAGTGCCCATGAAAGAAGTGCTTGTTTGTGAAGTGTAGAAAGTTTCACTGGTATTTTCTCTGCATTATAATTACAGAGGAGGAGGAGAGTCTGTTGCTAGGTGAATGTTAGAATTTACTTCCGCTATTCTTGTTCCGGTCTTCCACCGCAAGAGGGCAGTGTTTGCTAACTGGCGGCACGAACCGAGTGGCCGGTGAGTTCTTTAGAGCTTGAGCAGTGGTCACTGCTGACAAAACACCTTTTTGTTTTTTATGTTCCAAAAGAAATTAAATGTTCTACATTTAGAAAAAGTTAAAAGGTTCTGACGCTAACTTTCAAACGCCAACATTACAAACAGGAACAGGACTGCCTGCGCTAGTCTGAGCCAACTAACAAGTTAGCTGTGTGTGAGTTTATAGGTCTGGAGCACACTCTCTAATTAAGACGTCTGTCCAGCCTGAAATCCTAAACATATTCCAACTAATGATAGCACATAAACCCAGTAAGCTGCACCCAGTGTCTTTATGCTACAGCCATAGTTACATTTCATTGACCCAAACAAGCAGCAAAATCCTTCTTTTTCTCTCCATACACAAGCCACAAACTTTTGCCGGGAAAGATAGTTAATTTTGACAACAAAACTGGCCAAAGTTCCTCCACAGCACTGTAACAAAAATATAAACTCACCGGAAGGTAACACAAATGCTTGATTGTAGTTGTTTCCCCCCCCTCCGATAAAGAGAAACATCTTCATTTAAAAACTGCATTTTGCGTTTACTTGTGTGGTATGTGACTAATATTCAGAAATGGTTTGATGTTCTGTAAAATGTGTAAAAAGTGTGAAAAAACAGGCAAAAAAAGAAATAGAGAAACACATTTTTGTCACTGCAGTGTAACAAATTATATATATATATATATATATATATATATATATATATATATATATATATATATATATATATATATATATATATATATATATATATGTCTTGGTGAGACGAGTACACATTTAGTTCTATCGTTTTAACCAGCACTTCTTCTTCTGCAATTTGACTGCAATAACTTTTTATCCTGCTGGGAAAAAGGTTTGTCTCTCTCTCTTTCTCTTCTTCTTCTTCTTCTTCTTTCAGTGATGTGGGTGTGGGAACGTAGAACAGTTAGTCACGGCACAGAACACAGCGCATCTAGCAGCCTGTCCATAAAACTAACAAGTTGAATATTGTTCTGTAACAAACACGCAACTTGTTTTTGGGAGCAGCGACGGTTGTAAAGTGCAACAGCTGGTGGGGGGGAAAGGATCTGCCATCACGGTCCTTTGTGCACCTGGGATGCGACATCAGAGACAGGCAGCAGTGCAGCTTT
Organism: Xiphophorus maculatus; assembly: GCF_002775205.1. Classification (NCBI taxonomy): domain Eukaryota; kingdom Metazoa; phylum Chordata; class Actinopteri; order Cyprinodontiformes; family Poeciliidae; genus Xiphophorus; species Xiphophorus maculatus. The sequence goes on along the minus strand of NC_036449.1, from coordinate 7,187,768 downwards.
ATTTATCGTCCTTCTCAACATGAGGTCGACGAATTTCAAGCATTTCTTGTCAGGTGTATCAAGAAAATGTGTGAAAGTGTTGCTATGTACACGTTGTGTTCAAAATAATAGCAGGCCAACATCACCAACCACAGTTTTTGGTAGAAATTAAAGTTTGACATGGGAAATAATAATGAATAGGTTATCATTATTAACGTTATTATTATCATTATTTAATGTAAAAATGAAAAGATTCAACAACAACAATAATAATTATTATTATTTATGGATCATTTAAAGGTGATATGAATTAATCTACGGTAGCTGCAGAGCCCAAAAATCAAATTTTGCTCCGGCTCCCCTACAATTTTGGGTCGGCTCTGGCAAAGAGAATAATTTCCCGTCTCTCTCTCTGGGCTTCCACAAACCTTGGACTGTCCCCGTTTGGGGCGGCGATGGAAGACAGAGGGACAGAGAGACTTCTGGACCGAATGGGAGGGAGAGAGGGCGGAGAATCCCGGTAGAGAGACCCGCACGCAAACAGAGAGAGGGAGGGCAGGACGGGCAGGACTCCGAGTCCGGCAGGCCGTCAGCAGCGCAGGCTCTACGGTCGGTATGTAGCAGCGGAGGGAGCTGTCTGGGACTACAGAAGCAGAGGACAACGCTTTGAGTAGACTAAAACAGCCGTGGGATTTAATACGAAACGTGACGAGGATGAGACGCAATTCGTCCACTTGAAGGAAACCAAAAACACGCCGTTATTCCTCTGATTTATCACCGCTTCTTTTCGTCTTTTTGCGAAAATGGCGAACGACTCTCCGGCTAAGAGCCTGGTGGATATAGACCTGGCGTCGTTGAGGGTGAGTTTGTCTCGCGCTCGCGTCTTTCTTCGCAGTCGTTGTGTTTTTTTTTAAAATAAAGAAAATAAATGTGCTGCACCGTAGTGACACAATCCCCGCGGTGGCTTTTCTTTGTCTAGTATCCGCTGGCAGCAGAGGCGAGCCGGGCGCTGCCGGCTTTATACACCAAACGAACCTGAATGCAATTACGAGCACGAGATCAATTAAACGTCCCCCTCTTTATGTGTGTTTTATGTCCAGGATCCAGCTGGGATTTTCGAGTTGGTGGAAGTAGTGGGGAATGGCACCTATGGACAAGTGTATAAGGTTGGTGAAAGCTTCCATCAGTGTGTATGTGTGTGTGTGTGTGTGTGTGTGTCACAGTGTCTCTCCTGAGCACAAACCGGCGGAAACTGAAGCACAAACATGCAGCTATGTATTTTTTCCTCTCTCAGCCTCAGGAAAACGTTTATTATAGCCGACCATGCCCCCCACCTTCACCCCCGCCCTCCCGCTCCTTCCTCTGGGACCGGAGCGCTCTGGCCTGGATTATCTCTCTGATAGCGTTTTGGCCTCTCAGCTGCTTCTCTTCCATCCCGTATTATTTTATGCATTCAGCGGTGCAAACAGTAAAGAGAAACGCACACTATTTAGTTTATTTTTTTATTCCATTAGGAGTTCCTCATTCCCGACACCCCCACCTCTCTCGCTGCTTCTCTCATCCACGCCCCAGTTAAATATCCCCTCCACAGACCGTGCTTGGCGTTGGGCTGATCGGGCCAACCCCATCCGTGCTTGACAGGCCTTTACCACGCTGACCGACTTGTGCGCCATTGGGTGGGCGGTGTTTCATTGCGCATTTGTGCACACCATTGCCCAGCAGGCATTTCGCCTAGTGGCTCCGTGCTGCATTTAATGGGGATGTAGGCCTGCCCATCCACTCGCATCCATGTAGCAGAGAAGGCATCCGATGGGGGGGGGGGGGACCTGGTGCTCCTGCAACCCAGATTCCCATCAGGGAGGAGCAACATCAGGATTCTGTCGTTGGCTGATGGAAATGAGGGAAAAGAAGTCAGATCTGACTGAGTTTATGTTGATTATAAAGGCCTGTTGGACAGCTGGGTGCTTAAAGAAATCTGCTTTACACTTCTGGATGCGATTGAGTGATTTCTGTAGTTTATTTAACAATAACAGCTCTGGAGGGATTGCTTAGTTTTTTGTAAAATCGGGAAAGATGTCAGGAGATTATATCTACAGCATTCACAAAAAACAAACCTGTGATTTATTTGACAGGCTGTACATCTGAGCTCTATGAATTAAAGGAAGCTAGTAAGTGAGATAATTGTGGATTTATCGCAGCTGATGTCATCATCTAAGCAGCTTCCAGTTATGTCATTATATATGTATGTGTATTATGTATGTGTCTAATGTTTCTGTGGGGAACTGGTCAGCTGGCATAAACACTTTTTCTTTGATCACAAGGCCTGCAAAATGTGGAACTTTGTGGTCATGCAGCAGGTTTTGATGTTCAGTTCCCCCTTTTGATTTTCTTGAAATCCGACTTTTTATTTTTATGTTTTGTGTGGTCGTTTATAATGCTATTAAATAAGACTTCTGTGCAAACGTCCACGACACACATGCGCAAAAGAGGAACACAGACGTCACACAGCAGCGCACCGTTTACAGAAGTAATGACGGATACCGCCGTCCACAGATCGATCTTTAAAGCTGTTGAACCGCCGGCTTCAGCCACTGCTTGTTTGGATTCACCGCGTTCTCGCATGTCTCACGTCAAAGGCGAAAAAGTTGGATAAGGTGCGAGCTGACCATTCTGACTGCAGGCGCTTTGAAAAGTATTGGATACGTAGATGTTTTTTTGGGGTGAAAAGACTGGAGTTCTTTCAGACCGCCATGAAAAAGTTGGATATTTGTTTGCTGTGTGAATGTCAGCTATGACATTTGGCATGCAGTGTTCAACAAATACTGCATTCCAAACGGTTCTTTTTGATAGCGATTTTGCAGCCTTCCTGTATCACTCGGTTGATTATGTTGTAAAGCACACGATATTTGGTGTGGTACAAGCTATATGGTAATTGCCTTGTAAAAAAAGAAAAGAAAAAGACATTTGGGCTCATGATTCCGAACGAATAGTAAGGAATTTTCAGTAAGTTGTTACAAAATGTATTTATTTGTATTATGGATGGACAATGCATTAACGTTGGTGTCAGAGGATGTTAGTAATTCTTTCTTACCCTCTCCGTACCGGTCCGATTCGTAAAACTGCACCAATATCATGAACCCATATTTATTTTGATCTTGTTGCCATTTGTGTTTGGTAGTAGGATTGGCATGTAGTTTTTTGTTTGGAACGTGTGACAGTGGTAGTGAAATATGTATAGTATTGATTATTGGTATAGAAAGATTATTACTGTATATTGAAATCTGCCCAAATTTCCATATGGGTACATCCCAAATTTGTGTGAATTCAGTTTAGAACAATACCAGATTGGTCTAGATCAGTTACAACATTTTAGACTTCATTTCAAACTTGACTGAAATCAATCAATCCATCAACCAATCAATCAGTCAAATCACAAAATGTCGATTCAATGCCATAAAGTTCAGTCCAACTCAATTATAACATCCAGTTGATCATGTAACGTTCAAAAGAAAGAGCCCATCTGTTTACAGAGAGTTGTTTACTTTGCAACAATCCTCCATCCTGAGCAGGCATGTGGTGGCAGCGGACAGAAAAAGCTCCTCTTTAATGGGGAGAAACCAGTCTGTGAGATGAAAGGAACAGGAATGATATATAATTTAAAGCAATGAAGGCCAGGAGTACTTCCTATTGGAAAGAAAAACGGGCAGCGTTCGAAAAGATTGTGGTAGAAACAGCTCTGTCAATGACTTGTCCCAGAAAAGGAGAAGAAAATAAGATAATTGGTAACATTTTGAAAATGTTGACTTTTTCTTCTCTATTTTTGGCATCAGTAGTGAATAAGATAGGTTTGGGGAGTGCGGTTAGAGTGTGATTCTGTCGTACTGCTTTTCATTTATCAAAGTAAATGTCTTCTCATAATAAGACTTTTGATTTATCATCAATTGATCAATTCCAATTAATGATGTTTAAACCCTCTTAAAACTGTCCGTATTGTTGGGATTGTTGGATTCACTATTTCTTCAATAAATAGCTATAAATTTGAAAATATGACTGAATGCAGTCACTGTGTGTAGTTTACTGATATAAATCACACTTCTTTATGCGACTAGTGTCCTAAAGAAGCGTTTCACTAATGGGAATGTTTTTCAAGAGCAATATTTGTGTATGGGGATACATACATAAGTGGTCACATTCATAGTTACGAAAAAACTAAGTATATAGTTATCGTTATCACAACACTACCACAAAATATCGTGATAAATAAATAAAACTTTTACGTCCCCATCGCCCAGCCCTACAGCTACATTTGTGGGGACCTCTCTGCGTTTCTTGCCCGACTCTACAACGCACACACAGCCCGGTATGCCGGTGGAAAAAAACTGGAGCTGCTGCAGCAGAACTGGGTCGGAAAATGTGGGATCTTCCAACCCAATTAAAATTGTTTCTGTTACTCAGCGGAATAAATATGCAGGACCCTTTCTGAAACCGCTGCCTGTGGGGCAGCTCTCTCGCACGCACGCACGCGTCGGGCCCAGCACCCGTACCGTACGGCGTCAGCAGCCGCGGAACAATCTCGAGGTCCGTCGGGTCTCCGCTTCTGAGGGGGTATGAACGAGCAGTAAGCGAAAGAGCTTTGAGTCCGACTTCAATTTGGTGCTTTTATGCACGGTGAAGCAGGCCCCGAGGCGAGTTCTTGTGGTTGCCCGCTCTGCTGTTACACCATAATTTGAACAATGAAGCCCTCCTCCTAATTAGGCACAGTGGATTCATTGGGTTATGATTTTTTTGTTGCTTTGGGAGCCAGCCTTCCCCTCCCCTCTCACGCCCTCCCCGAGAAGCAGACGTTGGCCTGCTCCGTGGAGTTGTTTTCCTCTTCTTGTGACTGGGGGCGGGGGCCCCGGCGGCGGCGGCAGTAAACGTTTCATTAAAGCCGAGTGTTTGTGGAAATGCTCAGACGGACTGGAACACAAACTAAACGTGACATTTTGGGTTTAGTTCCCCAGGATTTAGTGAGTCATACCCACGTCTGCCACGTGGGTTCTGACTGAATCTGACCCAGTAACTTGCATGTGAGTGTGTGTCTTTATCTGCGTTTTGGTTCGCTCGATCCCCAACACTTGGCAATTTGCTGCGCTTTCTTGACCAGCGAATGGCTGAGGAGGGTGACCGACGGAGGTGCTGCAGCTGTTGAACGTGACGTTAGGGGAGGAGGAAGCAGCACACCAGAAAGAGGAGCTCTCAAATTAGCTGTATGGAAAAAAAAAAAAAAAAGACTGGGAAAAGCATTGATGAGTGTGTTATTGCACCGTTTTTATTGGACTCATGCAAAGAGGCATTTGGTCATTAAATGCAGTGCCTTGCAGACATATTCACACTCAGCCCCGTCACAATAACAAAATTGTGCTGGACGATAAATCGCCCCAGAAATTATTGCGATCAAAGATGATATTGTTGTTTTTAGACATTTTTCAACTGATAGCACTATAATGATGCAAGTTAGTCCTCTCCAAGACTAGTAAACTTGAATTGAACACGTCGCACTGCAAGACATTATAAATATCCAAAATAAAACACAACAATAAAGAATAAATATGACGGAAACTAAAACCACACACACAAAAATAAAAAGAAAATCCTGCTTGCAGATTGCTACAAGCGCTGGACGCAGCAAAGCTGTTGTAGAAGGTGCCCTGGTGCCAAAGTAGACTTATTTCATCTGATATGCAAACTATAGCTGCAGGGTAACAAGAGGAAATGTGTCCCTCCAAACTCAGCATGGTGGCAGCATCATGGTGTGGGGATGCTGTTCTCCAGCAGGTTGGCAGAGTTGATTGGAAGATAGATGGAGCTTAATACAGGGGAATCTGCTGTTTATGCTTAAGCCCAATCAAAGTCCAGATCTAAATCCAACTGAGAACCTCTGGCAAATACTTCCTTCCAGTCTGTCACGTAAAATCCCCCCACTCTCTACAAACGCATGCCGAAGGTATGATGGGAAATGTGTTTTTAAAAAGTGTAAATGTGTGCACAATGTATACTGAGTTTGTCTACAGAGTAGAGAACTCTGCCGTTACAGAACAGGAATCCAACAAGAACAGATGATTTAAATGGCAATACAAGCGAGTACGGAAGTTAGATATTTCATGTTTTTGTTTTGAAGGAATGGAAAATTAAATCACCTAAAAGAGAAAAACTGGATTTTAAAAAGCCTCTGGGGGTAAGACCACACTCACAGCTGGTGGGTCTGGAAATCCCCCTTTCTGGGGAAATGGTTTAACCCATTTAGAACCGGCTGAATTAAAGACTTACTCTGCCTCTGTTTTTTTATATATTTTTTACCCCGAAATCTCCGCTCCTCTAATCGTTTCAAGCTCGCCGAGACATACTTCCTTTAAGTTCACGAAAGGTTGAGGAAGCGCGAACGGATTCCAGCTATTTTGTTTTTCTTCCCCCATGAAAAGTGGGCCAGAGGACCGGAGCTTGTTGCAGCGAGTGTGTGGACGTCTGCGGGGGAAGCAGTGAAACGGAGGAAGTCATCAGACTTCCTCCTCCTCCATCGCACCAAAGCCACAATCAAAGCTGGCAGCTTTGGTGCGATGGTTAGATTAGAAAACCACAGCCCTGTTCCTGTCGCCCCTGTCATGTAGCGGCATAAATAACCGCTCCGTTTGTGAGAACTTCGAGAAGTCCAGCTGAGATTTGGGACTTAAAAAAAAAACACACACACACACAAACAAAAAACAGAGTTAAGATGGAGGGAATGTTCAGACGTTTTGGTGTTGGTACAGATCCACTCCATCAGTTTATCCAACAAAACTCCCAAAGTTTCCATTTGAACTAATGAACATAGACAAACATACAAATAGGGTCTGTTGTAGGCTTTCTGGATTATATAGTTTGCACATATTAAAGCTACTTGCCAGACATTTTGGTAAAATCAATCAAACTCACTTGTGATATATTTAAACACCTACAGAATGATATTTCATTGTCAGTTTTTTAATTCCTTTCCTGATTTAGCTGTAGTTTATTATTTTATCAATAGAAAACCTACAAAAGTGCCCATACCTCTGATGACATCACAAAAGGCATAAAGTAACAATTTTGAAGTCTTTTCGTTACTTTTCCCTCTCCATTTGCTTGTTTTTATGCAAGCATACACTTTAAAAGTAATTACTTGTACATACATGTTTGTCGTAAAACACATGGAAGTGGTTTGTAAATGTAGACTGGAAAGATAATATTTCTTTATAAACAATAAGGGAAACATGGGCATCACTGCAACAACAGAGACTAAAAAACAGCTTATTTCCCCCTGTAGTTAGAATACTAACGCTTAATACAAGCGATTATGTTCAGTAATATTATCTTCTTGTATTTTTAATACACTTAAATTTGACAGTGAAGGCAATTTAGAGATGAAATAAACAACGTAACTCATTAGGAGTTATACAGGTAAAAGTGCAAAAAAAACAAAAAACAAACGTGAAAAGTTTGCAAAGAGGCACCAACGGATTCGTATAGGTGAAAATTCAGAAGACGATTAGCAGCTATGTCATGCAAATTTTGAGAGAACTTTGAAAATATTGTAGAAAAAGGAAAAAAAATAAATAAATAAAAGAAGAAAATGCTAATTAGACGTGTTCCCATCTACTAGTTTAGAGCGAATTAACCAGGCTAGTCAATTTTGTCAGATGTCGCATTACATTAGCACGGCTGTAATAAACAAAAATAGAGGTTGGACAACAGCAGAAATGTACAATTTACAAACATCTCAGAAAAACCCGGAGAGCTTTTCAGGAATGTGTTACTGCCAGGCAAGTTGTAGTTGTTCAGTCTTGTTGCCTGGGACTGGCGACGCGACATGCCGGAGAGAAAGAAATGCAACTCCAGCGCACGCCGAGCGCGTTATCAAGTGACTTAAATGTTCAGAACTCATTTGGCAAGTGTGTTTCCATCTCGACCTTTAGCGGAAAAGCCCCAAAAAAATTAAAGCAAAATGATTTCAAATTCTGCAGGTTCCATCAACCTTTTCTAACGTGATACTTCAACATGCGCATAAATAAAACTTTGATGGAAGCAAAGTTACTGTCGTCGTCACCGTTTGTATCTGACGAAACGATGCGATTAAAATCCACACTTAATTACCCGGCTGCGTTTTGATCTTAGTGAACACTTGTCCATCACATGTCATCGTTTTCAAAACACAGTGCACGGATTTAAAAACCGCCATGTGAACAAGTCCGTCCTAATAAATTTCATCTGCAGAAATGTACAATAAAACTCTTAACCTTAGTCTTTACTAGGATAAACTGTCCATATCAGGGCTGTAGTAGTTTGCAATGTAGCAGTCTCTACTACTTTATTTGTAACTCAAGCGCCCCTGATGTGGTGCGCTTCACCACATCAGGGGAACTCCGTTGTCAGACGTTATGCATCGCAGGTGAAAGGTGCATGTGCGCTGAACATCAGTAATCAGCCCCAGCGTGCGCTCTGAGGTTCATATTTGTGTTGAATGGAGTGGGTGGCAGAAGCTGCAGACAGGAAATGGTTGCCATGCTAATGTAACGATTCCCATATAGGCTACAAGTGAAGCTGAGGACGTCAAAACAAGTCAAACTAGGTATGAAACAGCATTTGGAGCAACCAGAAGTGGGAGGTATGAATGTTATTTACAGTTTTGGTACAGATGACGCGCGGTCCCTCGAGTCGGTTTCACTTCCTCTGCACCTCTTTATCTGACCTTGGCACAGAAAAGACGCTTGTTTTTCCTCTCCGCGTCGCTGATAAAGTGAATCTGGGTGTGGCTTTCCTCCAGCCGGTCGTCAGCCAAGCAGAGCCCCGTTGATGCGCAGGCACCAAATGCACAGGAGATCCTGCACACAGACGTCGTCAGTCTGAGTGTTCATGCTCGGACGTTTGGTGTTTTTAGCCTCCAGGGACTCCATTTAGAGCCTCACATGCAGTTTGGTTCTTCTGTATTTTTAATGTGTTAAATGCTTTCACTCCATATATTGCCAGATTTATGCCACCTTCATGAATCATGTAAGATTCTCCCTAGATTAGGCCTGTTAGTTCCAGTATTTAAAAAGTGAAATAAATGTAATCTGAAGCATTATTATCCTGTCTTGATCTAAGCTAGGCCTGCTGTTGATTACGTCTACCGTCATGGCTACAAAACTAGCAAAGCCACTGAATAGTAATTATTTCCTTTCATTTAAACCAGAGTAAGGAAGACTAGCCCCATAAGGACAATAAGCGTAGGCTGTTATATTTGTTGAAAACTGAAAAGGTAACTCTTGCATTTATATTAATGTTAACTGAACATGAAATATTTTTTACATTTTTCTCATCGTTTTCTTTCTGCTCCTTAATCACAATCCTCCCATCCCTCTCCGTCAGCTTAAGCACATTGGTCACTAAAATTTATTCTAAGTGTTGACATCAGGGTCACCACCAGCTGATTGAAAAGGCTTTCTGCATGCAGAGGGGGGATGCGGGGCACATGAAATGCAGAATCCAAAGCAGCAGTCGTTGCAGTGGATACATTGTGTAGCTGTAGTTCTTTATGTTCAAATATTATGTTAACGCATTGTCTTGAAAGTATTAGGGTGACTGTGGAGAGAAGGGAAAGGGAGGAGTAGATGTCACCCAAAAAAGGCAGAAAATTTGGGATAAAAACATGAAAATTTCTGAACTGGATCAGTCAAATAATTTGAACTCAAATTTTGAGCTTAATCTCAGAATGTTTCTAGAAAAAACTTCGACGTTTCCAAAAAGTGAAATTTTTTTTAAATTATTTTGGGGATTTTTAAAATGTCCATGTTATTTTTCTATGACATTTCTGCAATTAATCTCTAAATTTCGGAGTTTTTTGTGCAAGTTTTTGACTTTTGCAGCTCAGAAATGTCCTGTTTTTTGTCTAGAACATTTCTGAGATAATTCTCAGAATTTTGGCAGGAATTTACTCCTTTTTTAATATGCCATCATTGAATAGAATAAACATAAATTCACAAATAGATTTTAAGTGCTTTTTGCGAAGGATATTCAATTTTCTGCTCTTCATTGGGAAGCAGGTATAGGAAGCCAATATTAACATGGCCAGCTAGCCGGGCTATCTGCTCAGGTAGCTAATGCTTCTCTTTTTCTCTGTTATGCCTGCTTTTGTAATGAATACTTTTCATAAAATCCACAATAAAACCAAGATAAAATATACCAATAAGTAGAACATCACAAAAAATATACCAACATACACATACAAAAGAGAAAAAAACCCTTAACCCTAGTTCAGTTAAACAGAAAAAAATGTCTAGAGGAGAGGTAGGTTTTCACGAACACTTTGTTCAGAACCAAACCAGTTGGGTGATTTTTGCTCTGAATCTGGATTTTAAGTGAAAGATGGTGAAGGTCCATGAGAACCGGGGAAATGTAAGCAGGAAATGGGGTCTTGGAAAGCGACCTCTCGGCTGAGTTCTGGACCTTTAATAGGCGGGACACTGAGCCACGGCTTAGGCAGGAATAAACGGAGGCAGGTCAAAACAAAGGCGTGTTTGCTCCAAGCCTTTGTTGGAATTTGTTGTAGTTTCAGGAGTTTCCAGCTCCTGAAAAGATAGCGGGAGACCTTTTTTCTTTAGCTGTTTTTTTTTTTCGTGAAAGTATCCAGACAGAACTGCAGCTGCAATTTGTTCTTCATATTTAATTTGATTGTAAAAGTTTAAATCTAGGTTTTTATCGAATGGTTTGATATTCTCAGCTGAAACTCGAACAGATTAGACGATATCACCGGGAATTCCCTCAGCAGCAAAAATCTTTCATTATGATTTTAGCTGGATTAAAATATCCAGCTACTAATCTCTGCTAAACATTTATTCAGAGTATTCAGAATGTTCTTTTGGTTTTTTTTTTGTAACAATAGCTGAAACATTGTCTATAAAAAGTATTCGCCGCCCTTGAGTGTTTGACCCTTTTTATAGCTGTATCAGTTTTGCTGTGCAAAATGTAGCTTTTTTTTTTTTTTAAAGTGTGTTGAGTTAAAAAGAAAAAACTTTAATCAAGTAAATTTGTAGAAGGACAATTTACACGGTTGTCAATTAGTAGCACAAAAGAGAAATCTTATCGGAAACACATTTTCTTTCTCGGAGTTTTAAGTCGGAGGCTATTAATAGCGTGGCCCCGGCTCCGTAACGTGGAGGAACTACAAAGCTGTCAGGAGGAATGGACTCATGCAAAGCTGGCTCACCGGCCTTCCGGCTATTCAAACTGGAATGTTAGCCGTGCCTGCCGTGACCTTTCACGGCGCAGGAAGTGAAACACGGCCACGGCCGACCGCGACAGCAGCAGCAGTAAAGCGAGCGGCGTCTTCACGCCGAACTTTTCTTTACAGGCCGGCATGCATCTATTACCGTGACCTTTCCAAACGGAGGAAGAGGAAGCTCTGCAACTGATAGCGGCTACAGGAAGTCAACTCTGCCTTGATTTGAGACTGGAAAGTTGTTTATGAGCTGATTCAGAATTTAGCGTAAAGTTGGACTTCAGATTGTCTTTTGTCCGAATATGAGGGTTGTTTTTCTTTCTTTAGTGCTACTGCATGATTTTCTTTCTTTTTCTAACAAGGTAAATCTTTGCACTGTTGTTAATGAGTTTATTCAGAATGACCAATTCTGCCTGCTGGCTATAGTTCATCTAAAAATAAGACCGAGCCTCTGACATTATCTGGGTCATGTTCTATAATGCTCACTGCATGGACTGCTGCTGCTCTCTGGAAATATTTGCACATCAGCTGGAAGACTTCTGTGACTTTTTTCTCTTGTTTTCATCACAGATGGCATTTCGTGGAAGCTGTTTTTTTTTTTTTTTGTTCTTTTCTAAGCACATTTAAAATTTTTTCATTTGATTCATAAGATGCTTATTATAACGGTCAAAAAGAGAAGACATCTGTCGAAAATGGAGAAGAATTGCTATGCAACTTGCTTATTAACTCATAATTGACGTATTTATTTCAGTAATGTCTTTATAATAAATAATGATGATTTAATGCTAAAATGGAAGTTATTGCTGAAGATTTTACACATATTACAACACTACAGTTTGAAGTGTCAAACTGCTTATTGGGATAATAAAAGATGAAGCGTTTGAGCTGTTGCTTTATAAAATCTCACTTGATTTTAGCCACATGTGGCTGTTGGCTTATCTACATGCAGACGAAATTTACAAAAATATGAAAAATAATTTTATGTCACAATTACTGCATGTACGTAATATTTCATATATAAACCCCATATAAGGGGATAGATCCGATTCATATAAAAAAATTGTTTCAATATATAATGAATTTCATGAATGGAAGAAAATATAGATGAAGCCAAATATTTACATTCACTGTATTGCAAAGAGGTACTTTTTTTCCCTCTCATTGTCCAACATTAGATCAGATTTTTGTCCATTTCAAAATTATCAAAATTATTTCCATTTGCTTTAGGCCTGTCACGATAAACTTTGCCGGACAATAAATTGTCCCAGAAGTTATTGCGATAAACGATAACATCGTTGTTTTGAGACCATTTTCAAGTAATATAATGGTGATGGCGTAATAATGGAAAAGCACATTCTCAAAGATCAACAAAACTTTCAATTCTACTGAGCATTTAACACTGGAACCGGAAAACATTTTAAATGTTCGCAATAAAGAAACAAAAAAACAAATATATTGGATTAAGAAATCTCTGTAAATAAAAGTATCCTTTGAAAAAAAAGGGGCTAGTTGAGAGCAAAGCACCAGACTGAAGACTTTTGTTGATTTTGGTAGAAAGAGAGAAAAGAGAAAAACTATAAATCACGCAAATGGAATCTATTGAGCTCATTTTAAATGATTTATTACAACAGGCCTAATTTGTTTAATATCACAACAACTGTTTTATTCTTTGAAACTTTCTTTTGATTCAGAGGTTTACTCACATCTGCCTACCTAGTATTTGGTGAAATTATCTTTTAAACTAAACCGACCTTCCAGAAACTCCTCACAACGGTTTGCTGTAAAAACGTCCCATTCCTCCTGACTGAACTGCTGTTGCGTGTGTGATGGCCGCTCCTAAACATCGACTTTGTTGTTGCGCCAACATGATCTCAAAAATCTGCCGAGACCCCCGCATGCAGACACAGATGACAAACTTTACGTCACACGGGCTTAGCTTGTTCAGCTGCAGAAGATTAGTCCGACAAAAGTCTTGTTGAAGAGTAAAAGAGCAAATGTTTCTCGTTTAAATCTTCGAGCGATGGGTTCACAGCCAAGAGCGCTGCGTCTACGAGTAGACAGATGTCAGAACTAAACAACGGCTGGAAGATGAAATTGAAACTAGGGGTGGGTTGAAGAGGAATTAGAGGAGAAGCGCAGAGGAATTTCATTAGAGTCTGAGCATCCTTCCCTCTCAGCCCTGGTCATGTGTTGCTGGGATAAGGATAAAGGGACGGAGAGTGAAAATCGGAGGGAGTGCGCTATGATGGAAGCCAGTCCACCACGGCGACTGTAATCCTTCAGAATCAGATGGCACATTCTGTAAGCAGAAGGAGGGAAATAGGGTTAGGATGGATCCAGTTCAAGAGGAAAACGTAAAAAATAATTTAAAAAAATGGGCTGAACTTCTCTGATCCCAACTATGTGACCAAATTTTTTTTTTTACATATTGTAACAAGTGAGTGTTCTCACTTTTTGATCTGCCTGTGTGTGACTTTGTGAAGAATTGTTGCTAGTGTGGGTGTAGCTTTAAACTCTGAAGCGATGCTAACGGAGGTGCACGACATGAAGGACAACGTGCGATGATAAATGATTTTGGTGAAAGTCACGATTACGATATGACTTCTGATAATTAAACAACTGAAAGGTGTTGCTTCCGTCCTGCTTTTGGGGGAAGCAGGAAGGAAACATAAATACCAGACATGAGGAAGTCTATCCAGTTTCTAGAGAAAAAAAATTGATTACTTCTGTTTCACATTTTTATTGAAAGGTTACCTAGTTGTGTTTTTCTTTCTCTTGTAAAACATTTCAATGCCTGGACTGCAAAAAACATTTATTGCAATCCCGGCATTTCTTCTCAGTACTTGTATTGTGTGCAGCAATAACTTCGATAACGCTAAAATTGCGACATACTGTGCAGCCCTAGATGCCAGTTATTTTAGCTTATGCTCTTTTTTTTGTAGCGATACCTAAAACTCACAAGATGAGACGCAACATGGAGCTCATGAGGACACAATGGGACGACATTTTAATGTTATTTTTTTTTAGAAAACTTGAAAGATCAAACGTAAGCTGCAAAAAGGCCACTGTTCTATATTTTCATTCATTTTCCCACAAACTCAACAAGTGGTTGTCTTTTTTTATGATTTCTCAAATCTTTTCACACCATTTAAGGTCAGCAGTACAAGATTTTTCAATGTCCTAGTTGCTATTGATAGCGTGCGCTTTGATTAGCTTAGCGTACCCCTATAAATCCAGCTGTCGGTTGTGATTTCTGCCTCCTTCAGCATCATCTTGCAGTGCTTTCGTATTATTTGAGTCGTTTTTGTCACTTTCCTTGGCCAAAAGGAACTTTTACAATTCCTTCTGGAAACCCAAAATGTTGCCACACAAGTCATTTAGAAGTAGCTCGGCCATTTTCTGTTCCAACGGGTGAAGCCATGCTAACTGCAACCAGCTAGCGCTCGCGAGATAGCAGTCACCTCAAGGGACTTCTTAAACAATGTGAAGTTTTAATATTGCAGCATCTTTTATCACCAGCTCTTGTTACACAACTATTACTTGTATTACAAACAAGATCTTTTTTTCTTTCATGTATTCAAGCCAGTTTAGTTATGAATGTTTTTAACAGGAAGCAGTTAAATGAAGGGTTAATAATTAAGTAATGCCTAAAGTAGAAATTAGGGCCAATGTAAAATCCATGTTCTGATTTGTGAGGATTTGCTAAAATTAATAATTGAAATAAAATAAATACAGAAACCAATCCTATTTTTTCTCTTTAATTACATAAAAAGAAGAAAGTTTGATTCGGTCTGATTTTCTACAAGATTTGCATATCAAGATGTTTAGCTCATTTAATCTTTAAAGCGTCGCTTCTTAAACAGACTTCTTAAACATGAGCAATGTAGGGCCAGTTGTTGGGGTTATATAATTGGTTTTTACTAATGAATGGACCTGCTAGGAATAATCAGTCAGTACAGTCTGTAAGTTGTAGCTATAAATCTAACATCAGGCTTCTATCTAAGGGAGAACTACATTACATCTAATCTGAAAGGAATATAAAGTACACGCATCCTCTATGTTTTATTAATGTTAACAATCTAAAGAGCTCGCGCCGACTTTCCAGAAGCGCTAACATGCTAAAGTTTGTAGATTCTCAGATAAATGCTACAGATTTTACCTGAAAATGTAAGATCGTCTTTGTCCCCGCTGACATGTGGATATGAATCCATGCCCCTCGGTTCATAAACCTATCGCTCCTTTCGTGCCCGCTGGCTCATGTAGAGATGGTTATATAATACAGTGTGCTGCAGTGGTAACGTGGTGGAGGGATGGACGCTTGCAGACGGTGTGACCAGATGGCTTGTTGAGCGTATTAGCTGCGTCTCTGTGTGTTGAGGCAGTGTAGATGGCCACAGAACAAACGCAGTCGGATTTAGGTACGGTTCACAAAATGTGGACGAAGCAGCATTGACTGGTTGAGCTATTCTGAATCAACTTTTATCAATATCCTCTCTCCCCCCCCCCCCACACACACACACACAGCAATCACTGTAGCTTTAAGTTTCAGTTTGATGTACCACTCTGCTAAACAAATGATTTCTTAGTTCTTGTTTCCTATCATTTATCATCTTCCTTCTGCTTGCAGTCCACAGAAAAACGGATGCACAGGTTGGCCTTATCAGAAATGTTTCTTGTTTTCGGACTGAAAACTATTAACTTTAGCAGAAGCTGCAGAAATGTCGCCGTGTCAACAATTGTGGGGATCTAGTTAACCAAATGCATGATCATTTGTTTACTGGAATGAGGACAAGATAGAATGTTTCCAATATTTTTGGCACAACTGTAAAACCTTGTTTTTTCACAGAGTAAATGTTTCACAAAACAACAACCTTATTTTATTTTTTTAAAATGTGCAATCAGTGTAGAATCTTCCAGTCCAATTTTACTAATCCATATATTTTGTTTTTCATGCATGAACTAGTAAATACTCGCTTTCACTGAATAAAATAAAGGTTTTATGAATCTCCGACTGTGTTTTATTAAGATATGCAATATCCACGGATGTTGTAACAATGGTCTGACTTCAATACACAAGTAATTTAAAAGTATTAATCTATTTCTCCTTTGCAATCATAACAAACATAGACTGGAAATATTGAGGTGACTACAGGTGATCAAATAAAGTCCAGACTTGCTAAAAACTGTCTAAAGTTCTTTGTTTTAGTGTCATACCTAAATGCTAAATTTTGCTGATCAGTGTTTACAAATCATTTGAATCTCGCCTGTCCTTATAATATAATTGTTTTTTCCTTGACTAAGTCGTCAAAATTAGTTTATTTAAACTATTTAATAGTGGTGGCTTCTCCGTTGCTAGCATGAAAACGTTGTTGCTACGCATCAGCTGACCCAAGAACATCTTCCTGTCTTACATCAACATGATAATCTCAGTCCATTTCTTTTTGCATTGGGCGAGTGGAATGTCTGAATTGTAAATTGGTCACATGAAACACAGCGCCCCCTAAGGTAAGAATTTTGAATAGCAACGTCGGAGGCTCCTCCAGCCCCAATTTCAGACGCAATAGCGCTGTTGCATGTGTAAAATGTTCTGAAATTTGAAGGCCAATGTCATTTCCAGATTCAAAATCTGACTTCTTTGACGACTGCAATGAAGCAATAGATTTATAGAGTTACGTTTAAATTATTCATCTTGATATCTTGGGCTTCTTTTATTTTACTCGTGTTGACAGCCACTGAGTCAGGCTTCACTTTGACAAGAGATATCATGGCAATTTAATATTGCAAGATCTCATTCCTCAAAATCTCATTACGTCCCTAGTAGGAATTATTTAAATCCACCAAAGTCACTTAACAAAATTACCAAGCCTTTTTTTTTTTTTTTTTTTTTGCGGAGTCGGTGTTTTTTTTCAGGGCACGTTCAAAACAGTCTTTTTTTTATTTTTTATGAACACAGCAATCTCGTAATTTCTTTTTCCGTGTGGATGTACATAACTGCTGAAGACTGACGCTAACACTCGTATTTCCAGGGTTGGATAATCGGTCACATGTTTCCAGCAGTTCTAGACGGGTTTCAAGCCTCTCTTTCTGCTTCTTCCCAGCGCTCATCATGTATTGATTTTCCACAGCAGCCGCTCACATCTTGTATAAAAGCCTCTTCATGCTCTTATCTGTGACCTCCTGCTGCCTGATAAACTAACTGAAAGCCTCTCTGTTTAAATCCAACATGGCCGCCACTTTGGCTGGGTGGCAGTCAGACGGTTTTTTTCCCACTGGAAAACTTACGTACTCTATCCGTCTTGTATATTTTGTATGAATAGACTATATACCAGTATTTGTACAACATCCTCTTGGTATGTTGATCAGTGTTTACAAATCATTGGTATATTCTATAACAATATGCTTCAAAGCTTTGAGGTTTGCTGAAGGGTAGTGCATGCAATAACATATTTTAAGGATTTCTATAGACTGGAAGCTGTATGAGTCATAATATTTCTTTACCCTTTTTTGAGTGAAATAAATTGAATTTTATCACTTTGAAAAAGTTGTTCCTTTCAATGTTGGTTTGTGAGTACAGATGCAAAGGTCTGAAGTTTTGTGGCTGATTTTCCAACCTGCGTTTTTGTAAAGCTTCGATACCAAGCTTGCTTTGAGAGGAATATTTTTAAAGTGTTTTTCTTGGCTTTTAAATTAAATATTTATATTATGAGAGAGAGGCAGAGGCTACATCAGTCTGTGTAAAGGAGATGAGTCGCTATAAAAATGGGATTATAAAAAGGTTTATAAATAGGTTTTCAGGATACTCCCACGCCCCAACTTTCTTTTTTTTTTTTAAACGGATAAATACATTTTAGAAAAAGGCGGGGCACAGTTAGCACAGTTAGCTAACTAACATCATTACTAAAAATGCAGCCTGTCTGTGTATTCCTGAGAGAACATAGGCAATTAAGTTGTCAAAAGGCAAAAGGTCGCCAACCTTTCAGAATCCTGCATGTCAAAGTTGAAAGAGCAACTTTCCTGTACTTCATTTAACCATTAGCAGGCAGCTAACTTTCACTTAGCTTCCTCTGGCTACATTTAAAAAAAAAAAAAATACCCCACTGATGCTTGAAAATAGCTAGCCTTGTGCTTTCTTTTCTCAGTAATGGCATCCACACCATAGCGTGTTGCTGTTAGCACCACCTGATAGAGATTAGTTTAGGTTTCTCAGTGCAACACTATTTTTGAGGTCACAAGTTTTACTGTACTTCCCCACCATAAACGTGTAAACGAAGCGCCTTGTTTTCAATGCAGTGACCAGTGATATGTCACCTGCTGGACTTTAAAAAAAACAAACTGCCATGAAGAGGTTGGTCACATTCAAACTTCAGTGATTTAAAACAATTAACTATAAACTAAGTGTGTCATCAAGGTGTTAGGGAAGTTTTCTCTGTTTTCAGTTTAAGAGCAGCTAATTGAATTTTACATTCATGCTTGTTGTTTGCAGTACGCAACGAGCCAACAGAGGCCAATTGTGGCTCATAAATGAAACTCTTTGGTCAAAGTGTGAAGGGATTTAATATAACTTCCTCTGGGTATCTGGTGGAAGGTCTCTCAACCTAACCTTGTGACTCTGATAACTTCAAATATTAGTGAAGAAAAACAAACCAAAATGGCTTCATCAGTGCTGTACAGTAAAGAACATCAATGACCATCCAGGACTGTTGGACTGAGGAGATGGATTTTGTTTGAAGCTGGCCCTTCTGGGCCTTGAATAATAATAATAAAAAAGTGGGTGTACCAGATAAAAGCCTGACTGGTGTCCAAATTTTTTGGCTTATTTCAGTCCCCCCTCATCCCCCTTGGATGTCTGCACGCCGGCTCACTCTGAGCGTCTGGCCAAGAGTCTTAATGACGGTTGTCAGCCTGTCTGAGCTCCTGCGGCCTGGCTGGACACGGTGGACGATTGCTGCGAGTGTGTGAGAAGTTGCTTCGTGGGGCGGGTTACTGTATGGGTGGCCATCTGGAGAGGAGAAGGGGCGGGAGGGGGTCTGTTTGTGCTGAGTGCAAGCTTAAGGGAAGTCTTGGGGAGCAGACAGCTGAGGGAGAAGTCACGGTTGGACATTGGTTGGTCGATCTTTGTTTTCGGGACAGGAGTTCGGTTCGGATTCGCTTTAACTTGTTTAAAGTTAGAAAAAACCCAACCATCTGAGGTCTGTATTTGGTGGGTGCTAAGGTGAGACGAAACCATCTAGTTGGATTATTGTCTCGGTTTGCTTGTCAGCACACAGTGTTAATGGTCTGAAACCTGCTCCTTTCCAGCTGCCGCCTTTTTAACTGTTTGGGTTAATAGATTTTTCCACACTCAGGGTTCACCTTTCAGAGCATAAAGAGCAGTCCTGGGGTCTCCTTTCATCCCCTTCTGACTGTCCTCTGCCTCTTTCTCTCCCCCACACCCACCCACCCACACACGCATACACGCACACACACACACACACACACACACACACTTCTTGCCGTGGTCCTAATAAATCCCATTTTGTTGTCCTGGAGCTCCGCGGCTTCGTTCAGCCCTGCATGCGGCGAAGGCAGCTGGCGGGCCCAACTGACGGCCTCATTAGCTTTTTGTTTTCATCTGCAGCAAAACACTGAGCCGGCCTGAGCCAGTCACCTGACCGCAATCCTAGCCGTTCGATTGGACGGCTGAGTCAGCTGACCGCGAGCGTCGGCTGCGATTGGCTGGGAGTTCCTCAAAGCACTTCCTCCTGTAGCCGGGCAGACTGCGCACACTCCCATGAGGATCGAGGAGAAAACACACACACACACCCACGCACACACACAAACACACACAGATAGGATGAAATAGTGTGTGTGTGCGTGTGTGTGTGTGTGTGTGTGTGTGAGAGAGAGAGGCAGTTGTGGCCTGAAGTGCATTTTTGCGCAGGAATCATCATCTGTTTTTGTTATAAAAGCAGACTGTGGCCCAGTGGGGGAAACATAAAGGTCCATTTCTGTCAGGCAAAAAACATATATATATATAAAAAAAATCATAAACAGGTTGAATCAATCTGCGTTTGTGATTGTGTAGCGAAAATAATGTCTTAATCGGTGTTGTCGTTTGGTTGAAGGGACTCTATATGACAGAGGAGGTTTTCTGAAGCATACCGCAAATTCTTCCCTTTGCTCCTCACCCTCATTAAATCTGGGTAGAAAAAAAACAAACAAAAAACAATAACGGGATGAATGCAGCAGATGATGTTGTGACTGTTTTTTAAAAAAATCCAGCACATTTAAAGGATAAGTAGAAGAATTTAAGGAGTCGAAGAAGCAGTTTCACCTTTTGTAATGAATATTAGATTCTATTAACCTTTTAGCAACGCATCTGATCAGTTTATTTTTGTTTTCATTAGTGATTATTTATCTAGTTCATGGATGCAGAGCCAAATGTATTTGTAGCTCTCAAAGTTTTCCCCATTTTACAAATCACATTCACAAATGTGGATGTTTTTATGTGGAAGGTGGGATGAATACAACTCATGTTTTTCCTCCCCCCACCCCCAAATAAAACAAGTGCAGAATGCATTTGCATTAAGTTCCTTTTTTATCAGACAGGCTGATACAACCCTGCTAAATAAAATTAGTCAATAGCTCTCTTCAATCAGTCATAAATATGAAAAGAGTACGGCATGACTACAAACTTAGCAAGATATGGCCGTCAGCCTAGACCAGGGATATCCAATGTGCGGCGCAGTTGCCCACCAACATGCCTTCCACTGAGGAAGCGGAGCCTGGGGACTCTGGGTTGGGCTCTCCAATCTCTGGGGACGAGGTCGCCGAGGTGGTTAAAAAGCTCCTCGGTGGCAAGGCCCCGGGGGTGGATGAGATCCGCCCGGAGTTCCTTAAGGCTCTGGATGTTGTGGGGTTGTGTTGGTTGACGCGACTCTGCAATGTCGCATGGACATCGGGGGCAGTTCCCCTGGATTGGCAGACTGGGGTGGTGGTCCCCCTGTTCAAAAAGGGGGACCGGAGGGTGTGCTCCAATTATAGAGGGGTCACACTCTTAAGCCTCCCTGGCAAGGTCTATTCAGGGGTCCTGGAGAGGAGGGTCCGTCGGATAGTCGAACCTCGGATTCAGGAAGAGCAATGTGGTTTTCGTCCTGGTCGTGGAACACTGGACCAGCTCTACACCCTCGGCAGGGTCCTGGAGGGTGCATGGGAGTTCGCCCAACCAGTCTACATGTGTTTTGTGGACTTGGAGAAGGCGTTCGACCGTGTCCCTCGGGGAGCCCTGTGGGGGGTTCTCCGGGAGTATGGGGTACCGGGCCCTTTGATACGGGCTGTCAGGTCCCTGTATGACCGGTGTCAGAGTCTGGTCCGCATTGCCGGCAGTAAGTCGGGCTCGTTTCCGGTGAGAGTTGGACTCCGCCAGGGCTGCCCTTTGTCACCGATTCTGTTCATCACTTTCATGGACAGAATTTCTAGGCGCAGCCAAGGTGTTGAGGGGATCCGATTTGGTGGCCTTAGGATCTCATCTCTGCTTTTTGCGGACGATGTGGTCCTTTTGGCTTCATCAGATCGTGATCTGCAGCTCTCGCTGGAGCGGTTCGCAGCCGAGTGTGAAGCGGCCGGGATGGGGATCAGTGCCTCCAAATCCGAGGCCATGGTCTTGA
This sequence comes from Xiphophorus maculatus, assembly GCF_002775205.1. Classification (NCBI taxonomy): domain Eukaryota; kingdom Metazoa; phylum Chordata; class Actinopteri; order Cyprinodontiformes; family Poeciliidae; genus Xiphophorus; species Xiphophorus maculatus. The sequence continues at coordinate 7,165,892 of NC_036449.1, read as the reverse complement.
GCCGGAAAAGGGTAGAGTGCCTTCTCCGGGTCAGGGGGGGTGTCCTGCCCCAAGTGGAGGAGTTTAAGTATCTCGGGATCTTGTTCACGAATGGGGGAAGAAGGGAGCGGGAGATCGACAGGCGGATTGGCGCAGCGTCTGCTGTCAAGCGGGCGCTGTACCGGTCCGTCGTGGTGAAGAGAGAGCTGAGCCAAAAAGCGAAGCTCTCGATTTACCGGTCGATCTACGTTCCCACCCTCATCTATGGTCATGAGCTTTGGGTCATGACCGAAAGAACGAGATCGCGGATACAAGCGGCCGAAATGGGTTTTCTCCGTAGGGTGGCTGGGCTCTCCCTTAGAGAGAGGGTGAGAAGCTCAGTCATCCGGGAGGGACTCAGAGTAGAGCCGCTGCTCCTTCACATCGAGAGGAGCCAGTTGAGGTGGCTCGGGCATCTGGTCAGGATGCCTCCTGGACGCCTCCCTGGTGAGGTGTTCCGGGCACGTCCCACCGGGAGGAGGCCCCGGGGAAGACCCAGGACACGCTGGAGGGACTATGTCTCTCGGCTGGCCTGGGAACGCCTCGGGATTCCCCCGGAGGAACTGGAACAAGTGGCCGGGGAGAGAGAGGGAAGTCTGGGCCTCCCTTCTGAAGCTGCTACCCCCGCGACCCGACCTCGGATAAGCGGAAGAAGATGGATGGATGGATGGATGGATGGCGCAGTTGCTGTTTGTGGCCCTCGGAAGGATTTTGTGTGGCCCTTGACCACAACTCAAGAATCGCATTTGTGACGCAAAAATCTTTGACTACTTTGCTTCATTCAAATATTGTTTGTTTAGTTTATAGGGTAAAATGGATAAAAAAAAGAAAAAGGTGTTGCTCCATGGTAACTCAGGAGTGGAGACGCAGCTCAGGTGAAACCGTCTGCTGGCAGGACAATCTGGCATTTAAATAGCCAAGAAAATTACTTGCTGAAAAAGTACTGCTGTTTGACACAAGTGAAATAAGAGATGCAACAAACATGTGGAAGAAGGTTTTCTGGTCAAATGGTACCAGAATGATATTATGTATGTGGTAGAAAACTAACACTACTCCTCACTCTGAAACAAACTTCATATTTGGTTAAAAAAAAAATAAAAGAAACTCATTGATGATTCTTCTTCTGGCAGCTTGTTAATGATAGACCTCACTATAACTGGTTGAAAGTTACATTTCCATGTAAATACTGTCTCTTCGAAGTATTGTGCTTTCCAAGTCAGTTGTCTTTGGAGGTGTCAAATTTTTAACATTTTCCCCCATGATTACATCTATATTTGGTTTTGTGGAGCCACAGTTATGAGAGAGTTTGAGCTTTGCAGCCGTGTCTTGACATGAGAAAAAAAGTATGAGAGGAGCAGGAAGCAGAGAGACCCACCCACTGCGCTTGCAGGGGCACATACTGCTTTAACAGCGCCTAATAAAAATCAGTCACTTTGACAGCATCATGACTAACAAAACAGGGAGCTGTGGCGTTGTCTTATTAGAAATGTCAAATAAGGGTGCTGTTGTGGTGCAGGGGAAAAGCACAACCCACGTATTGAGGCCTTAGTCCTCGTGACGGTGGTCGTAGGTTCGATTCCCGGCCTGGCGACATTTGCCGCATGTCTTCCCCCTTTCTCATTACCCTGTTTCCTGTCGAACTACTTTCAAATAAAGCCCACTAGAGCCAACAAAACCTTAAAAAAAAAAAGTCAAATAAATATTTTTGCAAATCCCAGGAAGTGTGTTTTTGGGTCTAGAAAGCAACTGTTTGATTAAAAGGGCTATTTACTGCTATGAAAGCGCAAACAGTGTAGAATCCTCCGGTATTCATGCAGTTAGCCAGCATGAAGATGCTAGCTGACTGTGTTTGCGTCTGTTATCTTCTATTTCAGATTTACCTCCGGAGAAACATTTCTGTGTTGTGGATGTGTGTGTGGCTTTTGGCTGTGTTTGGCTGTGTCCTGATAATGCTGACAGCAGCTGGTAGACAGGTCACTGCAGGGTCAGACCCTCACCCATCCCCCGCCACTTCTCCCCAGGCTTCAGCAGGTTGCTGTAGAGACTGATTTGGAAAGTGCTTAGTAGACAGAAGCTAAGCTTCAAAGTAAGTGTAGTCTGTGGGTGATGCAGTAGGTAGGAGTCCCTAATGCTTTAAGGGGATACAATTAAGCAGTAATAAGGGTTTTATGTTGTAACGCTTGATTTTGTGTGTGTTATCCTGGATGTGCATGTTTTCATGACAGTATACATGTGGTAGTAATTTAGCATCTGAAGCTACAGGAGTGCAAAGTTTTGTATCAGACCAGACTATGCTACTCTGAAAGGATTCTTTTGCCTTTGTGTGAGAAAATGTCCTGCAGTACCCATGCCAATCCAGTAGATGGCAGTCAAGAAAAAAAACTACATTCAACTTAGAAGAAGAACATTCTTTTGTGATTATTTTAAGTGTATTCCCAAAAGGTTCTTTGTTGTTCAGGCTGTGCATCCACACAAATTCGGAGTTGTGGAAAACTAGAAATGCTAATTTTAGAAATCAGATTCCAGCGTGGATGAGTTCAATTTAAATTAAATTTAAATAATAATAATAATAATAATAATAATAAAATTCAGCAAAAATTTTGAGCTCCATTTTGAACCGGCTGTGTTTAATTCCGTCAAAGTTGCTAAGCGACAGGATTAGAAACTGTCGCTTAGCAACAGAGAGACGAATGTTTCAGATATTTCCCTGCTTTAACACACCTGATTCAGATGAATGCTGGTCAGCAAAGTCCTGTTAATCAGCCATCAGCTGCGATTAGGTGTGCTGAAGCAGAGAAACATAAAACACATTTGATATAATCTTTTTTTGCCATGTCTAGCAACGTTTTGGACTGTCACTAAGGGGCTGGAAATGCCTCCTAGAACCAGGTCGTTTGCAACTGACAAATCACTACTAGAGATTCATCCAGAAAAATAAATGTTTTACCTGATTTTATTTTTTTGACATCTTTTTGTATGCCTTCTTAGCATTTTATCATGTTCATGAGAACATTGTGAAGGCACATGAGAAGGTTGTGACTCTATTGTTTCGCCATTGGTTGACCACAAGAATCCAGCTGAAAACAATTCAACAACCCTGTCAAATGTGTGTTTTTTTTTTTAAATAAATAGAAAGTTCTTTCACCAAAATCTCAGATTTCAAGAAAAAAAAAAATCAAAGAAAAGATCTGCAAAATATCAATGTCAGCGGGGGACGTGCTGAGTAAAAATGCAAACAGAGTTTGTATTCCCTGTTACTATTCACGGAGTTAAAAAGAGGATCTTATCTGGAGGACAGGATTATTATCAAAGATCCTGATTGGGACAGGGAACGCTATTGTTGTTGTTTTTTTTCTCCATCACCCATGTAGCCGCAGGTGTGTGTTGGATGTTCAGTAAACTGTGCAGGATTGGCCTCAGATTCTCAGATCCACAACTAACTGTTTTCTGTCTCTTTAAACATCGCTGGCTTATTGCCTACCCCCGGAACAAGTCTGGACCTGTTGGTGGACGACTCTGGCTGCTACACCTGAGTGTGTGTGAATGTGGGTGGGTTGCGATATTTTTCTGTCCACTCTGAATTTATACTTTGGAGTGAAAGAATGAGCTTATCCCTTTTTATTAGAATGACCTCCTATATTTTTGTTATCTGTACTAAAGAGTAGAGCAATGTGCATGAATATGCAACTTGAAGAGCAGATGGTTTGGTTTATTTTTCCACTGTAGCCCATTTTCTGCTAGACTCCGGGGCAGTGTAGAGTGCCTATGTTAACTGTACTGCACGACATGCTTAAAAGTGAAGAAAATAAACCCAGTTTATAGTAGCAATGTGACGACACCTGTGAGTTTCGTAGTCTTTATGGGTGGAATTTAATAAAGATGTCTGTCTTTGCGAACCTACACCAGGAGGAGCTCTTGCTCGTCCGCCATGTTTTTTCCACATGCAACAGGTGGCGTAGCTACAAAATTTCAGAGGTTTGCGATGCGGAAATTTGGTCAAATTACGCCATTTAAGAGAGACAAGATGCCACAAAATTTGAGAGAGCACATCGCGCTCTCAAATTTTGTAACTATGCGGACTAATCGTTGCAGAAAAACGTGGCAGGTGAGCAAGAACTCCTTCTGGCAGAGGTTTGCAAAAACAGACAATCACGTCAAGCGTAAATCAGCTGTCACCGTTGCTGCAGGAACAAGCACATGCATATAGTGTGTCTGGGTATTTCCCCCAGTGTATTATAAGCCTGGCGGGCCACCAGACTTTACTTGCGCCCTCACCAGGCGAACCGTTGTTTTTTCATTTACTATATAGTTTTTTGTACAACAGTAACAGTGATAGCAAAGATGTGCTAAATTGTCTATTTGGCGAAACGGTTGGAAAAGCAATGACAATACAGTAATGGCAACTGAGACGGAGCTCAGTTGCCAACAACTAAGACTGACAACTTAAGCGAATAAAGTGACAAGTCGCGGATAAAGGATAAAAAAATGTTGGACACAAAATCTATATTTATGTCGATCGTATTTGTGTTATTCTTGTCTTTTCTTTGTAGTTGGTATGTAGGTTTTGTTAATAATGTCTTCCACTAACATATTTTCAAATTTCCTGTCAACTTGAAACATTTGTTTTAAACTCAGAAACACGGTAAACCGCTAAACGACTCACAAGCCCTGCTCTTCTGGGGAAAACCCTGGTGTGTGGATTGCCTTATAAAACTAAACTGCATTAAATCAACACAGGAGATTGTCAGAAACGTATGCTTAAAAATTGCCTCAAGTTAAATCAAGAGGAAAAACTGTAAATAGTAATTACTCAGCACACAGTAATATCATTGAGCTTTTGTCTACTAAATCTCTCATGGTTTCCCTTTCAGTCGGAGATATAATTAGCACATCAAGCCATTCATTTCCTCTGCTTTCTCACACCATGTTCTTTCCCTTCTCCTCTCCATGTCACACACTTGTAGCTCCCTCTCAGGGGAGAGTGGCATTGGTGCAAAGTGCTGATTGCTGTCAAGGGCTCTGCTGCATGCAGTCTGCTCTGTGTTACTTGACCTGATTCTGTCACACACTACAGGGATCATTAACACATAAAAAGGTAGATAAACGCTCCCTGAAACAATCTACCGGTGCTAAGGCGGCAACTTCCGGATGTGGAGCGATGGTATTTCTTGCATCAGGAGTGAGACTTGCTTTGTTTAAATATAAAGACAAAAATAGTAGATATGGTTAATTAGAAAAATTTGCCAGACTCTCACATGATAAATTTCTTAAGCCAAGTGAAAGGCTCATTGTTTATCTTTTCCCATCATGCCATTTCTCTGCAGCGAAACCGCTGTGTAATCGCCCCGACCGTCCTCTGCTCCCCCTGCTGTCGCTTGTCATGTCTCCTCCTCGTTGTTCTCCACCCGGTGATTACAAAACCCTCGGTGTCCTGCCGCCTCCCATATTGTTTGATCCCATGGCAACTTGGGAGGGAGGCTGGGATTGATGGTTATTTTTGGCCCCTCAGCTGATGAGCTGCGCAGGCCCCTCAGACAGGAAGTGCCCACACTTTGGAAGTGATGAAAGAACGCGCAGCGATGCTGTGGGTCAGTGGGAGTAAACAATGACATGTTAAGAACTTCCATTTTACCCCTTAACCTTTGGGTCTGTAAAACTTGAATTGTTGATGTTTTAGGTTGGTTTTTTTTTTGGCTCTGCAACGTTTGATTAATTTGTCTTTGTTCAAATTTCCGCCGTTTTACATGTAATGTCTCTTCCAGTGAGGATTGGATCAGGAATTTAACCTTAATTTTATGACGTAACTACTAAACCGGTATTTTAGGGTGTTTCTTACATAATAGTCCGGTAGTTTCGGCTAGATTTGGGATCAAAATTTTGACTTTTCAGCTGGTGGAGTTTGTCAAACAAAACAAACTCTTTTAAAAACCTGTTCCCCCTCCTTGTCTGTGGCGCTGCACCAAAAAGCACTGACACAAAATCCTCTGAAGAAGACATGAGCGCAGCTTCCTTCTTCACAAAATGTAAGCAAACATGGAGTGGCGTCAGATTCCAGCAGTTGTAGGACTCCTCTTTTGACGAGTCATTTCTCCCGCTAGCGCCAGACTCACATGCTTGTTTTGGTTGCATTTACCCACAATGCCCAGCGCTCTTGTCCGCTTCCTGGAGCGGTCTCCAGTCTCCTTGGCATTCACATATGCATTCAGACCAGAGTTCACCTCCCCAAACTAACCGTACTCTCTGGACAAACGTACTAGAGTTGGATTAAAGCGGGACCAAGCAGGGCTGATGTGAACGCGCTCTTACACTCACCACGTTTGCCGAACATCTCGGATGCCATGGCAGCAGCAGCAGCAGCATGTTTGAATCCTGTGACTTCACACTTTCAGATTTAAAAATAAACCAGAGGCAGAAACGAAAAAAAGATGATGCAAGCTCTTCCTAGGAAAACACCTGAAGGAAAATTATTATTATTTATTTATTTTGTTCAGCGGAGGATTCAGACGCTTTCTGCCGTAATCCCAAACTCCACTCTCGTCTTTTTGTGCAAATCATTTGAAGTTTCAGAGTGGCGGCGGGTTTGCCTTGGGAGAGGAGAGGAGCAAGGCTGAGGGGGGATTATCTGTCGGAGCAGAACCAAGGACGGTTTCTGATCATCACTGGCTGGATACACTGTAACCCCTAAATCTGGCTGCTCTTACCACAAGCTTCCTTGAATGCTCATGGACACCATCTAGACCGCAAGCTGCTCCTCGGTTCATGGCGATATTTAGCTTATAAATCATTTTACCGTTTTAGCACAACAACATTACACCTCATGTAATTGTCAGCAGTGAGTTACATCGCAGTGAGTTACATCAGCAACAGGAACAAAATCCCTGCCCGTGTTCGTCTGCCATCACACCTCTTTATTCGCTCGCTCCCTCCTCGGCTCGCTGTAGGTTAAATCCCGCTCTATTTTTAGAGAGCGGCGGCGGAGCTGGATTGTAGGTCAGTGTGTTGAGAGGGAGGAGGGGCTGTGCAAAAACATCAAATCACGCTCAAAAACATGCCAAAAGGAAAGAAAAAAAAAACGTACAGTGCTTTTCAAAACTGTTCACACCTCTTGAACCTTTTCATGTTACAGCTACAAACGTCAATGTTTTTTATTGGATTTTTGTGGGATAGACCAACACAAAATAGCGCAGGAAGTCGCAGGAAAAGGATACTGACCAAATCTGAAACGTGCGGTGTGCATTTGTATTTGATCCTCCTATGTAAAAAATTCTTTGAACACTGTAAGTACAGTTTGAGACCTTTTGGGGTATTTTTCTATCAATGTTATGCCTCTAGAAACTCTAGACATTTTGCCCATTCTTTGCTAAACATCTCAATCTATAAGACTGATTAAAAAGCATTGTGCTTTTAAATATTTTAAATATTGTAATTGTTTTGTTTCAGTAGTTTGATATTGATTCATATGTCCTTTTCATAATTTTATTGTATTTACTGTCGATCTTTTAATTTCATCCAACTGATGAAGGTCGTTCTAGAGATGAGTGTTGTGAATTAGCTACAACTAAATCACTGGGATGCAGGCGTTAGATCTATGTTTTTGTATCTGTCCTTATGAAATAAACAATAAAAAAGATAAGTTATGAAAATCTTTTAAGTCTGCAGATTCTGAATTTAATTTAGGTCTGTAAAGCAATTTGACACCATTTTGATGTTTTCACTTAAAATTTTATCACAAAATGTTGAGATGATTTTCTTTGCTTTATTTTTTTTTTAGTTTGGTTTAACTGACTGCATGGCCACAAATGCACCACTGCTCTTAGAAACCATAACTATTTGAAAATGTGCTACTTCTAAACATAGTAACATAAAGGAAAGGGGTTTTTATCATCACAATGCACAAAGTAACTGCATCAATCAGATTTTCTAATTTATTGATGCTCTTATTAAACTAACATTATCAGCTAGAGATTTACTGTTTAGGTTGTTAATTAGGCAACTTCCCAAAGCAATTGGTCACACTGTGTTTTATTTCGTCTTACCAGAGTAAAAGGGGTTGAATGAAAATGCATTCAGATTTTTATTAGTGATTTTGAAAAGCCCAAATTATATATGCTGGTGTTTTAACAGCTGCTGGAAAAAAGGCAGACGACTGAGAATCAAAATAATGTCTTCTTTCTTCTTCAACGTCTTCAAACACGAAATAAAATCAGCCCTGAAGTGTTTCTCATGACTTTGTGTCTCAACATTTTTGCTTTATAATCTATTTAAACAGTAACTCACTTCCCCCCGTCACATTGGCCCGTTTTGTTCCGTCAGAGGGAAATTGTTGGGTGGAGATCAGCAGGGCTACGCGCTAATATTAGCAAAGCAAGTCGGTACATTTTAGTCATGAAAACATGGGCTGTTGTGTAGATTTTGTAGCGTCCAGACTCTGTGTTTCTATATCGACTCTTCCAGCGTCGTCCACTTTGATTTCACATAGACTGAGGCGGTTTTCCGATTGCGTGTCATCTTCAGCACGTGCCGCCGCTCTCCAAGTCTTGCAGTTGTTTTTGACATGTCACGTCCTACGTGAGTCCGATGCCAGCAACTAGTCTTGAGCCAAATCCACTTCCCTCTGTCAGCTTCACAAATCACCCAGGAGCCAGGCAGCGCTCGGAAACTTACTGTTGACTTTAGACTTTGACTGAATTGCTCTTTATCCAGCTTCTCTCTGCACATCTACAGTGATATAAAGGAAGGTTGGGTTTTTTTTTTAACCACAAATCCGAGTATTTAACTTTTATTGTAGCCCCGAACAGCTTGTGCTTTTCACAGTTTTGAATTGTGATTTGCTTTTAATTTAAGCAAGTTCCCATAGTCAGATGATGAAAAGTAATGTTTTAAATCGGTTTGAAATGACGTTGAGATTCTGATTCCTGACCAGCCGGTGCAGGTTTTAGCCGGTTCCATTTTCTTTTAGCAACCATCGATCAACATTTGTCTCACATTAAAACAGGCAGATTTTCTCTGAATAATCTGGAGCTAGGTTCCACAGAAAAGTCTGGTGAATTTGGAAACGGTGAATCAGGATCCACTGTGCGGTCTTCGTTTTAAACATCGACACTTTTGAACGAAGCAGGATTAAAAAAAAATCAAAAAAATGTCAGCGTCTCTCTCTGACTAGATGCTATTGAACTGTGTGTGTTTTCTGTTTTCAAAACTGTCATAAAATCTATCCAGCCAGCTGTTTTTATTTCTTTCTGTTACTCTTGTAATTGAAAATATTTCTTCACAATTGCTACAATACGGTTTTTAATGATGTATAGCTGCAATAGTGTTATCTATCTTCAGACAAATTTCTCTTTTTCTGTCAGGGGAGAAAAATGACCTGCTTCTTCGAACCTTTTCACAGTTTTATGTTGTGTGCGTTTTCTCTAATTCTGAATAACCATCGGTCAGGGAGGGAACATCTCCATCCTGTAACAGAGAGCCAGTGTTGGCTAACTCAGGGTATAAAGTTTTCTCTCCATGCCACGCCGCCCGACACTCAAGCTGTCTTTTTTCTTTCTTTTTTCTTTTTTTTTTTTCAATGCTGCATGTTTTTGGTGGCGCTTTAAAACATCTCTGTCTTAATTAAGTGCGCCTCACCCTTTGCTGTGCTGGAAAAAAAAGAAAAAGGAGTCACCGTCTGTTATTACGGCCTTCTGTGAATATGAAACCGTCTTCTTTTCGGGCCTCACCGCTCGCCTTTGCAGCTTTCTATATTTACCCGAACCAGAGCAAGAGCCACCCCCCACAATAACCCCCCAAAAGAAACCCCTTCATTACCCTCCCAGACCTTTGAAGAGGTGATAAAAATGCCAGTTTAAATAGTTCCAGTGGTTTGGATATCACCCTGCCCCTGTGCCTGAGACATCATTGGCTGTGATCTCAACGAAACAATCTCAAGAACCGCCACATCGCTACTCCGTGGACAAGAAAATTCCTGTCACGCCGGCATCAGACACCAGACCGCTGCCTTCCTGTGATTTTTTTTTGTTTTTTTGTGTCTCTTCATCTGGCAGCAGCTTCCTGTCTAAGCTAAACATGTCACTGCTGGAAAGCTGCAATAGGGGGTGGGGGAAGGGAGGACACACGGTCCAGATCCTGACTTTTAATGATGGAGGAGAAGTAGGAGACTTCATGAAGAAAAGCGATCAGTTTCCTCGGCCCTTCTCTGAAACTCTTGGCTCGGAGTCCGGCCTTTTGAAGACGCGCTGCCTCCTCTCTTTTTCTTCCTTCCTTCCGCTTGTACGTTCGGAGGATTTTGTTTGTCTGCCAGGTTTTCCAGATCGCTACATGCTGCAGTGCCCAATGCACCATCTATCAAAGGACCGAATCATTAAGAGAGCTCCGGGTTTGGCTGGAAACTGGGACGGGACTCTCTTTTTTTTTTCTCTTTAATTTTGCTCAGTCAGAAGAATCTATATATAATTCCCACTGCAGGGGTTTAGCCCAGCCTTTCTGTCCTTAACACGCCTTTGAGTCTCTCTCCATCCTAATTGGATGTTTAGAGCAGAGGTTTAGCTTGTTAAAGTTCAAGGTAATATAGATAGAAATAATTATACAGGAAGTCAAAGTTTAAAAGACGTTATTAGTAGCTCCAACGACTATATATTGCATAGGGGATGCAATAAGCGTATATAAGACTTTTTGATGAACGTGCATTGCACTAACACTACATAAGACATCAAAACACACTGTGAAATATGGAGGTGGCAGAATCATGCTGTGGGACGATGAAGCTGTAACTACAAAGTGCTGACTCAGGAGGTTGAGTACAAAGCACGACTCATTTTTTATTTGCTACAACAATATGGAAACCACGTGTGTTTTTCCTTCCACTATACTTTAAAGGTGAAGTGTTATGTAAAATTGACTCTTTTGAGCTTTACATCATGTTATAATGCTATTTCTTTATCAAAAACATACCGGGAGTTTTACGTTTGATTCTTCAGTGCATGCTGGAGAAATCCTGGAATCTCCATGGTAACCATTCAGCTGTGCAAAACGCCTGATTGGGCCTAGCCCTGCCTTCATGACACACAGCTACTCCTCAGAGCTGCAGTTTCCAAGCTTCCTTAGCTTCTGCCTCACAGAAGGAGCCCTTCCCTGTGACATCCCCACTCAGCTCCTTCAGACTAGTCACCAGCAATTAGCAAACACCTGGTGGAGCAGAGCATCTGCTGAGTTCATTATAGGAGCTACTTCTCAGTGAAAACGCTAGTAAAACTTTGCTAAAGGGTTAATAGAGGAGACATGTTGTGACGACTTCTCGAAGGCGGAGTTTCAGAAACAGCAGGAGTTTCTTAAAGAGGCAGAGACCCAATTTCAAGTCATATTTGATACTTTAGGTAAGATAGTCCCCTGATTGTGCTATAAAATGATTGTGTGGATGGAGAACACACTGGTGTATTACATAAAGTCCCAGTAAAACACTTTGGAGGTTGTGTGTAAAGTGAAAAAAATTTGTTATTAGCTTAATTGGTAACCGGCTTGTTCATTAGCATTAAAAAAGAAAATAAAACTACAATTAAAATATTGATCTTGTACTGTATTTCATGAATAGAACGCCAACACTGAATTGACGTTTAGGATACTGATAGATAGATATGTTTATCACTTATTTGACATCTTGACACATGAGAAACGCATCGATAAATTTTTACTGGGTGTTACAGACTTCAGTTAAGGACTATAACAGCTTCTTTATTTTTTAAAACAAGAAAACTTAAGAATCTCAAATATTACAGCTGAAATGCTCGTGTTCTGTATGAAACTAATCAAAAAGCATGCTTGTGTATGTGTTTACAAGCCCCCAGAATAGGGAGTCTTCAGTTTTGATGCATTTAATGAACACATAAAACAAAAACAGATTTTTCTTCATTTGTCATGCTGGCCACTGCTTGGATCCAATTTAACAAAGAAGGGCTGCAATTCCTGCAAGAATCTTTACCGATCTTATCATAGGCTGATAAGCTGGTAATCTCGCTGTGTAGTGCAGATTGTGTCCTCCTCAGTTTGGTTTGGCAGGAGACCTGAACCAGAGCCACTTACTGGACATCCACCAGGCAACTGGCCAGAGACAAGAATCAGCTAAATTTGCTTTCATCTAGTTTTGTTTTTGTTCTTTGAATGCATCCAAACACAGAACTCCCACCTTTTATGTCTTTTAGCACACTCTCTGATGGATAAAAAAAAAAAAAGTTTAACAAAAAATTAATCTGATAGGGGTTAGGGGCCGAAACAAACAAGCAGCAACAACTGAAAGAAGGAATTGGTCAAAATCTGTTTACTTCACTTTCTGCCCTCTTTGCATTCTCACATCGCTCTGTTTCCATGGTGATGCACCACACTGTGCTTGCTGGAGGCAGTAATGCATCATGGGAATGAGTAAACACTTACACACACATGCACACCCCCACAAGTATATGTGTATATATACATATATACAGTTCAACAGATGCGTTAAAAATGACGTGAAGCATTTTTTCTGATTAACACAAGCAGGTTGCAGAGAAAGGCTCCTGATTTCTATCTTTCATTCACCCTGTCAGCCATTTTAGTCTCGTGTTCTTCAAGAATCACTCACTAAAATACCCATTATAGTCATGTTGATATGTTTTAGTCATCACAAGAAACCAGGCAGTTCATTTAATCAAAGAAACAATAACACATTTTGCTGGACAGTAAATAGTCCCAGAAGTTACTGCGAAAAATAATCGTTTGAGACCATTTTCATGTAATATAAAGGTAATGACATGATAGCGCACGAACACATTCTCAAAGATCAATAACTTTAAATGCTAATGAACATTTCATACTTGAACTGGAAGGCATCGAACATATCCCACAATAAGTAAACAAAGCAAATTATGACGTCTCCATAAACAAAATTGCCCTTCAAAAATAGAGACTGAGAAAGGCTGGTAGAAAGAGAGAGAGAAATGAGAAAACATTAAATCGAGCGTGTGGAAATGATTGAGCTTGTTTTAATTTATCATGCAATCAAATGTTTATTGCGTCAAAGCCTGGTCAAAGCCACTCGTTGGGTGTGTATCCATAGTGATGCAGGACTGGACTGGAAGTAGGCCACCGGCGCAGACGAACAGGGACGCAGCTGATCACCGCGGCGCTGTACGCGTGTCATCATCAAAGGAGCCTGGTCTGACATGGCCGATCGCACGCACACGCCGCACTTCCACTCGCGCCCTTTTCCTCCCCCATCGGCTGGACCCGAGCGGCTGAGTGAGCAGGCACATGCTGCGTGATTTAGGCACAGCGAGTGCTGCTCAGCATAAGTGCTTACTTTTTTTTCTTTTGTGTGTGTGCGTGTGTGTGTGTGTGTGTGTTTCCACATGGAGAATGAATTAACAAGAATGAGGTTTCTTCAAATGTCGTTGTTCCTGTTGCTTTGCTGTGATATTTTCGTTGTTGTTTTTGTTTTAGACCTGTTCAGATAGAGAATATAACGTGTCCTGTTTACGACATTTTGAGTTAAAAAGCTCAATTTAAACAATGTCGTTACCCCCACCTCTCCGGTCGTTAAGAGGGGCTAAAAACACGCTGTTCTTTGACTATCAGGCAAATGAAGTTAAGATTTTAGTCTGGCTTGGCCCCGCTCTGATTAAGCTCCTCACTGGTTTCCTGGTTGAAATTAAGCAGCTTCTGGCCCCCGTGGATTAGTTGGCCTCTCTTTAACACGGTCGACTTATTTTCTTCATTCTTCAGTGCTACTTTTTAAAAAAAAAAATTTAAAACTCAGATTGTTTTGCATTTTTGCTCTCAAAAATTAATCTGGGAGTAGATGGTGGACAAAGGGGGATTAAAAACACTTAAATGGAGAAATTAATATTTAAAGACTAATGAGCCCGGTTGCATGGATACAGTTTCCTTGATTATTGTTGTACTTACTACAAAAGATCGACTTATGAGTAAGGGTTCTGGAGTAACTCTCACCAACAATGAAAAGTTTGTAGTTTCGTCTAGCTTTGTTTTTTTTTATGTTCAGTATGTGGGTAGAGTCTTTTATCCTCTTTTTCTTAATTCTTTCAGTGTAAACAATGCCATTTTTACACTCAACAAAGACGGCACCTCGGCATTGAATATCATGCAGCGCATCAATAGTCTCTGGAGGGGAGAGGTCATCTGGATCTGGGTCATCTGGAAGTCACCACAACGGTGGCTGTAAACAAATGAATAGTCTGCGATTCTCAAGCCATTATGTACAATAAATGATCAGGTGTCTTGCACAAAAAAGAGTATATTCCTTGGACTTCCAATGAGTGGGTTTGAAGAAGCGCACACACCTCCAAATTGCACATTGGCTGGTTGCTGAGTTTGAACGCAAAATGTACTTGCGATGCTTTCAAAGTAAAGTCCTGGAATAGTAAGAAACGTTGAGTCCTCATAGGGTTTATAGCTAAAATATAAAACAGTTGATGTACAATCTATACAAAAAAATAACATTTTTAAAGGTTGCTGTCATCAGGGGAAACAGATTTTGGTACGCGTGCCTTATCTGAGGCGTGATGCCAGGTTGAAATGCATCATTCCATGCTGCAGGTAAGCAGGACACATCATGACAGTCGTTCTTTCTGCACAGCAGGGTTGAAACTGACGGTGGAGTCGCAGAAACGTCCGACGTACAGGATCAAAAGTAACACATTCTGAGGTTTTTTCCAATTCAAAGATTCAAGTAACAGCATCACAAAAAGTGATTAGTGGGATTGTGAAGCAGCCAAGAAGGTAGCGTCATGACAGCAGGTTGTTGTTGCCCATAGTCATTCTGCAAAGCTGCGTTCAGGTGCGTTGTCCGCCTTGTTTTATTGCTGGTTGTGAAACCTCGAGACGTTCATCGTGCATGTTTGGATGTGGCCTCTGCGGGACGAGCGTGAACTGTGGCATTGCTGCAGTGGAAGCATCAAAACCAAACTGCTAAAGTGTTGCTCAGCCAAACCCCACAGCAAGGCCGACTTGAGGCAGAATTCAATTACCTTCCAGCAGGAAGACGGATTATCTTTCGTCCTCAGTAACATTGTTTTGTCAGTTTATTAAACCTGATCCTGAATCTGCCACCGGGCCTCTATAAACGGATTTGTGCGATTTCCCCCTATTCATATCTGTGCAACCCATAGTCAGCCGAGATCAACTCTAATGAGCGCTCCGGTCTGTTGTGCTCTCTTCGAACTAACGGGGAGCTGACAGGGCATCGTAAGGGGGCGGAGTCAGCGCAGTGTCTCAATAATAACAGTGGTAATGGCGTCAGACAGCGAGATAATTCCTCCAGTGCACTCAGTCACTTTAACCGGACTCACACTATCGCATTTTGACTTGGATGATGAAGTTTTTAGTGAGGCTAACACATTTAGTTATTCTACTGAGGAATCTCCAGGATTGTATTTTCACAGATACGTGCACACATGTGGGGTTTTTCACTGTATTACACACTTAAACTTTTTTATTTATTTGAATTTGCACTTTTAAATATAGTAACTCTTTTGTAATCGCTTCGTGTTTCTGTGTTTGTTTTTTTCCTGTTTTTGCCTTCATCAAGCCATGCAAGCAGCCTGAAAAAATAATGTCACACGGATTCTGCTTTAAACCACTCATCTCTTTCATCTTCCATGTTTTCTTTCCAAATCCGCCTCTCTCCCGTCCTCCACGCCTCTCCCTCTGCCTTTGTCTGTGCCGTATTGATGTGTTTTCTCTGCCGATCCTCCGGGCTCAGATGGGTGATGGAGGAATGTCATGATGAATGGAACAGTGGGAGGACGCTCGGTCGCTTTTTATTTTTTCCACTTCACTTTACAATAGCGGTACAGCAGCACGTCCTCTTGATGTTCCTTATTTTTAAAACTTCAAATAAAACAGGGATTTTTGTCTCTAAATGACATGAAATATTTAAAAAGTAGTGGTAAAATGATTTGGTGACTAGCACCAATCGGAAATATCGCTCTGATTTTGTCTCGCTCTGATCTGACAATTCCAATTTTAACTTTAAGATCTACAATTTTCTACTTTCTGAACTCACTGAAAATTGATCTGTCCTGTGAGGTCACACTCTGTATATGAAAGAGCAGTCTGTGTCACACAGCTCTGCAGTAAAAGAGGCTTACACTAATACTTGAGAGCAAAGAGAAATTGAAGATAGTTAATATTTTAAACTGTCTTCAGCATCTTTCTTAACGTTTAGCAGAGCTAGTGAGTGGATAGCATCTAGCATTATTAAGTATATGTTCAATATCGATTAAGGACAGCTTTAACTGCAAAAATCAGACACACGACATTTTTGAATCCAGCGTGTTCCTTCAGATAAAATTAGACAAACTGGATAAAACTGACCATTTTGGTTACTTGCAGATTTCTCCAACATGTTGGAGCCTGACTAACACCAAAAAGAGCCTCTTTTCATTCTGTACCAACTTCTACACCAGCAGGGTGTTATTTTAGCATGATGTGGTTGTTCTTGGTATGGTGTGTTCACTGATGAGGGGATTTTTTAGCTTTCTGACCGGCCGATCACCAGTAGGGGCCAGTCAAGCTTAGAATTTCCGATTATTAAGCAGATATAAAAACAAAGCTTAAATGCAATAACGTGAAATATGTGCTCTTGACATAATGAGCTTTAGTGGCAATCTGGTGTTTCTGCTTTTGATGTTGTTGCATCGTTTGCCTCAAGGCAGCAGTCCAGAAAGGTCATAGAAAGGGTCAAGGACACAGGGAGGTTGGGGTGCTTCGTGGCCCCTTCATCTCCCCTCACTATCCTCTGCAGGGTCTCTTTGTCTGCTGTATAGCAACTTAAGTTTGTACAGGTTAGAAAAGGGCATATTAAGAAATAAGCATATTTAGTAGAAATTGTAAGCTAAACTAACTTTACTAGCAATTCTAAACTTTGACCAATGTTTTATCTGCTAACTGCTGAAATTTCTTTAGTCTTGCATGACTAACAAGAGGCCTGCTGCTGTCTTAAAAAGACCTTTATAAATCTCTCCAGTGAAGGTGCAATTAACCATTATCATTTTAACATAGCTTTCTTGTGTTGTGTTTGGTGATCAAATTAAAGTTTTCCAATAATCAGAAACAGTCGAAGCTGTTTGATTTACGTCATTGTGTTGGCGTTTCGGTGTAAATTACGGTGTAAACTCACTTTAAGTGGATCGCCGGACTCTGGGTTTGTTTTTGTTTTTTTTCCCCAGCTTTCCATGTTCAGCTCTGGAAAAGCCCTCAGGCTGCGGTTTGCTGGCTTGGTTGCGAGCCGTATCCATTTCAATGACACGTCGGTCTTGCATGTGTGTCTAAAAATGGGGTGATCGCTCATTACGTTATGGAAATTTGTCCCCGTGCCTAGAATTTAACCCCCTTTACTACAACGAGATCCAATTATGGACGCTGTCCAGTTCTACATGCCTCTCTTTTGCTTCCTTTCTCTCTGAATTTATCCGCTGTGTCACTTTGTGTGTTTGCGTTTCAGTTTGTACTGTATTTAACCCAAAGTTTTCCCGGAAAAATACACTTGCAAGTAAACTCAACTGTATACAGGCACTTGAAGGTTTTCTTGGAATAAAGAGACAGTCTAGTTTTTTTTTTGTTTTTTGTTATCTCCATTGCAGCCTTCAGTAGAGATTTCTAACTGACCAGCCTCTTTCTTTCTGTCTGCTCTGGGCTGTTCCCCAGAGAGACACTGTTTTCTTGGCCTACTTAAACAGGGCTGCCTGTTTGAACACTGAGACGGAGCAAAGCAGCGCCAGAACCTGAACTAAATGATCAGCGAAAACTTAAACTCTTTAGAGGCTGAAGACCGGAGGGAAGTCATCTTCGACATCCTTAACGAGAAGTCAAATCCTGTCCAAATGTATCATCTGTATCGATAACTGAAAAAATACCTTGGAATTTATTTCCTAATTCCTGTGGGAATGAGGAAATGCATCGAGCGAATTAGAACTCAAGAAAGTAACTGAATAAGGTTTTCATCGGTAATGATCTTAAATGTGAGAAACAATCACTCTATCCAGCATTATACCATGAGAAGATTCAGTACAGTGGTCCTCCAAAATTTATAGGATTTAGAACCTATGAAATTGATCATAGTTGCCTATTTTAATAACTAAAAAGTCAAACACACATTAATATGCACAGAGAAAATCACCTTGGTACGATCCACGATTTTTTTTATTTACACTCTTGGGGGTACGACCAATCAACGCCAAGGACTGGCCAATCATGGATTGGCCAATAGTGTGTCAAGTCATGTTGTGTCTATGTATTTGAACTTTCCAAGTTGCATTTATATATATATCATATATATATATTTTTTTAGAGATGCTCTATGAAAAAGTTCAAGAATAGGCAAATTTTCCCCAAATATTTTTGAGTTATGTTCCACAAAAAATTTAAATAAAAAATATGCGACTAGGTGTAAATTCAAAAACGGAACCGCTAAAGGTCTGCTGTAAAACAACTTATAAGGAACCAGTCTGTCTGGCTCTTCTGTCGGTTTAAGTCTAAGTGACTGAAAGAAATCTGATTAAAGACAAAATATACTAAGATAAACTTTATCCAAACACTTCATGATCAGTTTCAGTAAGAGCATAATATACGTTTCTTATAAACTGGCCTTAAATGTAAATGAAATTTGAAAAACATTACTGTTTGTAGTTGTTGTAGTGCTTGCTGGTGGTCGGAAGAGTGTTTGTTGATTTCCAGCATTTGGTCTCATGACGTTTTCACCTGCAGAAAACTCCGGCGTATAATGTATAACGTAGCCTACGTTCATATGCTTTGTCCCATTTAAATAAAAGAAATCCAAATTCAAAATACTGCCAGCATTTCTAAAGCCAGACACCAGTTCACAGTTCAAAAGGGTAAAGCAGATCAACTTTACTGTAACACTTTGAGCCTTCCTGTTATCTGCTGGAGTCAGGCTCCCTGGTTAGAATTAGAAAAGTCAAGGTAAAAAGAAAGGTCTGATTCTTTTGTTTCTTCACTGATTTGTTTTTGTTTGTCTTTGACACATCTTATTATTGTGCATATTTGGGTTTCATATGTATTTCACTCTATTTATGCCATTCTCTCTCACTTTTCCTAAAAGCTACCCAATAAAATATACTGTGAATCTTGATTGAAATCTTGTGTTGGTAGTTTGTTTTTTACACTTCCAGTCGAGGAAACTTGGTGAAAACTGCAGCTCAGGAGCCTTGACTTTACCTTGATCCAAGCAGTTTCATTCTACTCTGCTAAAACATATTTTTAAATGATTACCATTACAGCATTGTAGATGAAAGGCTGGAAGTCCTTTGGCAGCTGCTATGTGGAACCATTCACAAAAAAAAAGAACTATTCTGACTTCTCTCTTATTGGAAATATCTAAGAATGATGACGAGCATTTAGCTCACTACATGCACCGATGGTTTGATCAATAAGAACTTGTTGACTCTCGCATTTGCTGAGCTGCACAAATTAAAAGTGTGTGTGTGTGTGTGTGTGTGTGTGTGTGTGTGTGTGTGTGTGTGTGTGATTTTCCTGCATGTTTTTGTAAAAGTGTTTGTGTGTCCGTTGCAAAGCTTGCACCTGGCCTCCTCGTCCAGGCTCCCAGAGCCCGGCGAGATGAAATAAAGAGGTCGTTGTCCTGAAAAACCGCAAACGGGACGAGTTGAGCCTCAGCAAAGCCAGATGTATGCTCTGGTTTCATCTAAACAGACAAGTTATTTTAAAGTGTGTACATTTTAGCGTAGAATGATTCAAGGTCTGGATTCACACTCGCACACAAACTCATTGTCATCCCAGCTTCTTCTTCTTTGTTTTCCTGTATTAAACCGTGTGACACTTTACCGCCACCCCCTCCTTTCTTCTCAAGCTCCTCTTCACATGTGAATTTTCTCTCTCCTCCGAGTCCTTGTGGTTGTTCCTGTCAGTCTAAAAAGGCATGGAAATAGATTTTAAGTTGTTGTTTTTTTCAAGTATAAGCATAAAAAAGTTTCTGTAAGCAAAAAAAAAAAAAATCAGAAGAAATTTTTTGGCTTTGATTTTTTTGAAGATAAAGAAATGTACTGTATATTAGAGCAACGCACCATCTGATCATAGATGACAATTTGTGTTGTACTTCACAAGACATTAATGTTAAAGGATTTCTCAAAGAAGTCTTAAATTAAAAAATTATTGAGTTTGCTTTCAAGAAAATCTGGACATTTTATCACATTTTGTCCATAAAATGCCTCGTCGTTTAGAAAAATAACTTCATAGCTTTGGTCTTTTTTTAGTCCTCCCGCCGTCTTAATGACGGGGTCATTTGGACCCCAGGTGCGCTTATGTGAGTTTTTTGTCTTTTTTTCTTCAATGTAGAGTCAGATTAGGATTTAGTATTGGCAATAATCCATTCTTAAATCGATTATTTAAGAAAAAAAAGTCTTGTCTGTAGCATTTAAGAGTTCTAATCTCAATGAAAAGTGTTTAATAGAACGTCTGCTTCAAATAATGTTACTTTAACAAACTGCTTTTGCTGTCTGTGTTGTTTTCTCCTACTAATATACTAATACTAATAATATTCAAATAAAAAAAAAACAAAGCAAAACGCTACGCTGATAGAATACTTATGTAAATACTGAAAGTATAAACACATTTTACATCTTACATTGTATTGTACATTACAAGTGAATTTCTACTGTGAGGCATCGCTTTACAGCACATGAAATGGTAAACAGCTGCTTTGCACTCGGTATGAATAGTTAATGGTTTTAATGGTTTGCTGTGAGAGCTGGTGGAGGAAGTACAAAGAGATGGCAAAAGGAAATGAACGTTGTAGACCCATAATTTATTGCTGTTCTGGTGTAGTAAAACAGGCTTGAAGCGAAATACTGACACATACGTTCTTTAGCTTGGGCCATCATTGGAGAGCTACAGGTTTGGTCATCGTCTTAAACTTTGCCTGCAGATTAATGTTGAACATCAGTAATATTTAAATAAACTATCTGCAACACGGTAGATGTGAGTCAATCTAGAATGGATGCAAAAAGAGAAATCATCTACTGACAGGCTGCTGGTCATGAACTCACCATCGTGAGCCAATCTGATCCAACGAAATGCTCTTACTTTCTACGCTCTGAGTTATTACACCTGAGGAAAGCCAACCTGTTACCGTCTCCATCACTTCGTCTTTGTAAAAAGATGCCTATGTGCTATTTTCTCTTTTTATTTCCAAAAAATAATACAAGACACACCATTGATTTTAAAATCTCAGTAACTGGAACCAAACAGGGATTTCCTCTCACTTCCCCGAGCCCTGCAGGGTTTTTTTTTTTCCATGAAAGATGAAACTGTGATCCAGACGTCTGAGAACTGTGGAAGCGCGCCGATAAAGGTAGTAGTCATGGGAGAGCAGATGACCAGAGGATTATATCACACTGGCAAGGAGCATGGAGTCAGCTGGGAGGTATTAACGGGAAGCTTCAATGAGTGCTTTATCTTTAACGTGTTGTCTTGCGAAAGCTCAAACAGAGTCAAATGAAAGAGTTGGCAAAAATGTCTTTAGTTTCTTTTACTCCTCTCACAATCTGCATCTTTCCACATCGTTTGGCTTTAGTTTCCAATGATGTGCATTTTATTTTGGACCTTCTTGGTTCTGACTGTCTATCCACCCGTTCGTTGTCTTCAATTATTATTTTTCCCAAAAGGAAATTAAATGACTCATCCTCAGTGTGGATGCAGCGTCCACTGGCCGTAAAAATGCGCAAATTGGAATTACAAAAATAAATTTGCTGAAAGGAAAACTAGTTGTGATTTTCACTGAAAGTTTTGTGCTAATTTGGCGTGGTTTCTGAATTGAAGTTGGTGTATTTAAAAAAAAAAAAAATTGCGATGACTGCAAGTCAAGTGATCAACAACCGCATGTTACTACTGGCGGAAAAGACGAAAAAGACGACAGGAAGTGGTAGGAGGACGATGGTGCGGCATGATGTTTAAAGACTTATCGTGTTAACAAGCATATTCACTTTTGATTTTAATTTTGTTTCTAATTTAATGAAAACAATCAGCAATTGCGAAATTGTGTGTTTTTTTGTATTTTTTTTTTGACATGGCCAGAATATTGACAAAGTTTTGCTCGCATTTGTGATGAAATCTCAGCAAAACTGAAGAGGCCTCTGACTGACAGGATTATTGCAGTCATTACATTATACCTGCTCAACTATTGGGCCGCGAAGATGATATTTCACAGTAACATATCCTGGATGACGACATAATTTGTTCACAAGCACTGCTAATCCACCTCGTTTGCTTTTACTGCTCCTCTTTAAATCTCTTGTCTCGCCATACGGTTAGAAAGCCAAGCAGAGAGATGTTGGAGTAGGAGATATGATCTTTGCCTTTTACAGTCATTGGGAGAAATGATCTGAACTTCCTGCTTGACGCTGTACAGACAGGAAATGAGTATAGTGAGAATAGGAAGTAAGGAACTGAGCCCTTTGCTTCAGATGGCTATAAACATTTTAACAAGATCGCCTCATGTGAAGGTACTTACATTTATTTGGCAATCATTTCTTGTTCTCCACATTTGGTAAGTGCAGCAAAACAAATGGTCATAGTCTGCTTCTTGAGGTCTGCTACTAATTTTTGTTAATCAGGAAGCTACAACCGGCTCCAGTTGCGTCTGGTCCAACTCTCTCTCTCTCTCTTTTTTATTTTTTTAATTTATCATTTTTTGTTTTCTAATTGGTTCCGGATGAAACACGTTTCCTTTCCTTCAGCTCTCCCAATCAAAACACTTACCTCATTTCTTTATTTTACTTTTCATTTATAACTGACAATGTCGTTCCAGAGTAATGGTCCTTTGAGGAAACATCTATATCTATTCGTGACTAAAGCCGGCCTAGAAATAAATCTGCGTGTGAGCGCCTTCGCAGATGTAACACAACAGAGAGCCAATTTCTCTTTTAGCGTTACACTGACACCAAGTTTCTGTAGAAATCTGATTAGGTCCATGTCTGTCATCAGCAGATTGAGAGCCGTTTTAATGGCAGACAGATGGGGTTTCTCTCTCTGGGCTGGCCAGGTGTGTGCGTGGGTCTCCGTCTTAGTGTCGAACAAAGGAACCAGAGAGGGTGATGTCATCTTCTAGCCGTTGTGGGTCTGTTTTTGTGCGTCGGGACTACAGGAGGGGATGGCGGCGGGTGTGGAGGGGGGCTCCATACTGAGGTCACCTTTCTCAAACACAAAGGAACGGCTCAGCCACAGAAACATGTTCACAGTGGAAACAACATCTCTTGGGTGATTAGTCAGTGACGCATCATATTTTCCCACACAGACACACACACACACACCTGCACACAGTGTGCGCATGAACAGCGGGGAGTTATACATGTTTTTTTTTTTCACTTCAGAGACTCGGTGAAACTCAACCTCAGGAAGGAAAAACTCACGTTTCTTCATTAGTGTCATGATGTAATCTGCATGATACCAGCTGCTTCACGAGTCTGTCTTGAGTGTGTGTTGATGTGTGGTGTGTGTCCACCTGAGCTCATTTGTCAGCGAGTGAAAGTGTGTTCAGATCGTCGGGGGTCACACGTGATGTTCCTCATGCTGCGCTTCCAATGAGGTCTGAACAGTTTGTGAGACTTGGAACAAAGTCTGATCTATTCAGCTGGTCTGTCAAAACGGGGACAAAAGGTTGGTTGAGATTTGAATTGAAGTGTGTCCGTGTGTCATCATTTGGGAAGAGATGATACAACCAAGAGATGAACGCAAGAGTTAATCGAGGATTGGAATTTATGGGTAGAGCCAAAATCAGATTTGATCTGCTGGTTTTTTCAAATGTTAAGAACAACAATCACCTGCGAATCTGAAAATACTTGAGACTCTCTTAAAATACAAAAAAGTGACTATTTTCAAAGTTGAACTCCAGATATAGCTTAATATGCATTAAAACATACAGTGGAAGCCATCTTAACACTGCCGCAGAAGCTAATGTGTACAATCTTCCTTATTTCTGCTCTTGGGGGTACAGCTAATCACTGCTAATAGGAAAAAAATGGCACTCATGGATTGCCTTTTTGCAAACGCCATTCAACAGCATGTCAAGTAGCGTTGTGGTATTTTAGCTTCCCAAGCTACATTTTCTTTTGAATTTTGATTTTCTAGAAAAAAATTGATCTCCTGTCACTCTCAACCAGTCCTGACCTTTTTTCATTAACCCCTCCCACATGTCTCCAGGCGGCCAAGCCCAAATGGGTTAATCTCTCATCGTTGGGATTGCGGACTTCACCCGTTTGTTTCGGCCCCCGGAGGGCCAAAGGTTTTGGGTGTCAAAGCTCCCATTTTCCCACAAAAGAAAGTGGGATCATGTGGCAGTGGAGACGTGTATGAAATGACAAGGTCCAACAGTATTTCTCCCCGGTTTTTTCCAGCTGTGGTGACGTTTGGTTGTTGCGTCCGCCATTTCTGTCTTTTAAAGGCTTTTTAACTCACAGTTTACTGGAGGTTCTTTCTGTCCAGCTGAAAAGAAAAGTCTCATAGTGTGTTTCTCTCTTTACTGTACTGGGCATAACAAGAGTATGTTTGTGCTCTTTTGGTGTAGGGTTGGTTTTTTTTTCCTCCTTGCATGAATGCACACTGAAAACAGTTAAGTCTGTTAAGGAATGCCGACTGTTTGGATGTTCGTCTGTGATTCTCTATGCTATTGTGGTGGAAAATGACATGCTTCCAATGCGGCTTTTGGTTTTACGACCAAATGAATCACCCCGAATGCTTTCGCAGCCTATAAAACTGTCATTTCGAAGGCTTTTTTGATTCCTAGCATCACTTTGCAAAGCTGGTCCACAGAGGAAATTGGTCATTTTGGTGCTTTTGTAAACAAAATGGAGGAAGTCAGAGTGTCATCATTGTCTCTATGTGCGACGGATTGCCTTATAGCAGAACTATTCACACAAAAAATAGGCGCATATATTGAGTAATCACCCAGAATCACTGGTTTGTGGTTTTCTCATCTCTTTCCGTTTGTTTTCCAGGGTCGACATGTTAAGACGGGACAGCTGGCTGCCATCAAGGTCATGGACGTCACAGAGGTCAGTAAGATCGCCTAGTCTTTTATTATTGTCAGTTGGGATTGTAAATTTAAACAAGTTGGCGTACTGGTGTATATTGGTGGTGGAGGTGAAATAATTTATCCAGATTTGAATGATTAAAATATTTGGGAAAGCTCATGTTGTCCAACATAAAGCTGTAAAATTACACTTGAATAATTTATTTTAACAAAAGAAATAAACAGATGTCCTTAATAAAGTTAAAACTTGGCTTTTACTTTGAGCTTTTGACCAGCTGGAGCCCTTAAAAACTAGAATAATCTGCTAAAGCTGAGTACAGTAGAATGTTTTTCCCTTTAGATTGCAAAAATATTACAGTTTTGTGTTCCTCTGCAGAATTTTGATCGTTAAAGCATGAATATTTGCTTCTTATGGAGCTTTTTTTTTAATATATATATATATTTTTTTTCTTTACACCCTTCATGGTTTTCCTCTAGTTGCAGCCTGACACACCACCAGAGAGAAAACTGACACAGCAACCTTCAGCTCAATATGATGCAAATAGGTTTTGTTTAAAGTTGTAGACGTAACAAAATGGAAGTTGGAAATATAGATAAAGAAATAAAGAATGAAGTTATCCCAGTCATTCTGTCCTGATAGAGCGGTCCGTTTCAGTCCAGGGTCTCCTTCTCATTACTGTCGGCCAAAATCCGCTTCTTCAACCAATCTGAAAAGTTACTCGGCATATTTGTTGAAGCCGTGCTGATAAATCCACTTACTGAGAAAATGTTTCAAAATCCCGCCATGACATTTGGAGCGAGAGTCTCGCTGTGGCCTTCAGTGAACAAATCTGCATTTCCAACCATTGAGATCAAAGAGTGGCAAGCAGGGGGATAGATCAGCGATGGGAACATGTTTATGCATTCATGCGAGCCGCATCGCCGAGGAGAAATGCAAGTGAACTCAGGACATGGCAGGACCTTTTTAACTCTATTCCAGTCAAATGTTTGGATTAGTCTCTTTTCCTCTCGCTCCAGCTGTTATCTAAAATAAATGTACAGTTTCACTCTGGACGCCCGCCAAGAACGACAGCTGGATGGAGGAAGTTGGTGGCACTGGGACGGATTTGAATCGGCACTTCTGCAGAGACACTAAGCACTTCTGTTCCACATTTCTATGGACGTAAAGAAAGGAGTGTTCAAATGTCAAGGATACACAAAATCCCATGACTTATTTCCTCTGCACGCATGGGTGTCCACCTTCAACTCCCTGTGTATATTATACATAAGTGGTCTGACCCACATACGGCTTCCTGTTCTCCATATCGGTTAGCAGAAGGAAGCAGGGCTGGACGAAAGATGACCAGCTAGGAGAGGAGAGAGGATGTAGACTAAAATGAGGTTCCCATGGTTTATGTTTTATAAAACATTTGCAGTCGTGGTAAACAGACTCTGTAAGTTGTGGGGTTGTAACATATGAATGTTCTGGTCTTCACAAGGTTTACTGTATAAAAACACACCTAACCTTCTTTCTCACTGTGTTACGCAAGTTAGACTAACTTTCTATATGAGAAAGGACAAAGTTATTCCTCCTTGTTAAATGTCAGACTAACAAAAAATGTTTTATTTCTTTTAATTTCTATTACTTTTTTTTAAGTAAAAGAAGTTTACATTCCCACTATAATTGGTAGGATGCCTTCTTAGGCTTTGGGACTCCACAAGCTTCTCACAATAGCTGACTGTCACTTTGGACAGTTGCTGCAGCTTGGTCAGGTTTGTAGGCCAACTTGCTCACATGCATCTTTATAGCTCTGCCCACATTGTGGATGGTGCCCACTCCACTCGCTGCGACATACCAGTATCGTTACGGTGTTGTTAGGGACAACAACTGCTAAATACTTGAGATCCCCTTTAAAAATGTGTTTAACTGCACATTTTAATAGTTCAAACACCAAAATTACCTTCATATTTGTTATTATGCAGAGTGGAAATCATCTTGGCACTACTGCAGATGTGAAACTCTACAGTCTTCCTTATTTTCGCTCTTTGGGGTATAGCCAGTGGGAAATAAATGGCGCTTCTGGATTGGCTGTTTTGTAAACACCAGCCTGTAGTGGTCAAGACACAACCCGCCAGTATTTCAGCTTCCCAAACTGAATTTTCTTTTGGATATTGTAGATACTCGTGAGTAATTGGACTTTCCTCAAATTTGCCGTCTTGTTCCACAGAAAATCCGCAAATGCTGAAGCGCGGATAGCCGGAGCTGGAACTGTACAATCCTTCACAGCAGCATTGCAGAGGATGAAGCAAAATTAAGGAATGAAACGTTGATAACGTTGCCTTTGACTTGGCTTTCAGGAGACAGATAAACAAACTGGTTGTTTCACATAACCACTTCAGTACTGGATGAAGCACTAGAGTCAGTGAACCTCTTTCATGCATTAACAATGAACGTTACACCTATAGGTACACCGTAACGTTGACTACAGCATAGCTACTCAGTATAGTTCGTTAACCTGATCTAACTGAATTGGTCTATTTCATAAGAGTTTTATGCCACAGCCCGTCTGTTTGTGCCTATATCTACTGAACTAGGGTTCAGTAGCAACCTTCTCCCATGTTTAGAGGAGACCGATGTCAGTGCAGTGCTGGGGCGAGAAGACTGGAATGTTGTGGGTCACTGCTTGCGGTGGAACGGCTTCAGCAGCTTCTGTTTCAGATGGATGGGCTGCAGCGGCTTCAGGTTAATTCAGTGGCCGTCTGTTTTAAGTTGCTGGAAAATTACTCAGGCACACTACTAACTCTCTAGTGCCTCACACACATGTTCTAAATATGCATTTTGTTTTGAAGTGATTGCTCCTCCAAAGCAGGAGTTTGTCTAAATGGATGTTTTCCCAATCGGTGAGCGCTGAGGGGTTGTAAGAGGACAAAATTGTAGGGAGGGAACAGAGTGAGAGAAATTATGGTAAGAAAGAGTCTGAGAGCTGAGATAAGGAGAAGAAATCGGCGAGTTTCCCCTCTGCTTTACTCCACTAAGAAGGTTCATCTGAAGTGCACTGGGACAGAAGGAAGGGCGGCTGCTGCTGCCTGCCTGATTTTATTTCCTCAGCTCTCCTGCTTACGTCTCTGAACTATCTTCCAACCTGCCACGGCCATTCATTCAGTTTTTTAAAAAATTATTATTATTATTAATATTATTACAGTTTATCTCATTCTTACTTCTCTGCTCTTTTTACTCTAAACCCCACTTGTTATTTCTGTTACGAGCCGCCATCTTTGTTGGGCTCACTAGAGAGAAAACGTGATGGAAATAACACGGGAGGACAGGAGACAGATGTGACTGCAGCATCTGTATGCTGTGTCTCGAGCTGCAGCTGGTGGCTTAATGTAATTGATCAGGGTTCAGGTGGAAAGACATTGATCTTGATTAGTGAGAAAAGAGAAATTTCTCTCAGCTCTTCTGGGGGTTTTGTCTGCTTTTCTTCACATTTTTTTCTCCTTTACCTTTTTGTCTCTCTGGGAGTATGTTGAAATCGTAGGATGAAATCGGAACTCTGTCACCTCCCATCCCTTTCCACCACTTGCTGCAGAAGGGTGAAACAAAAACCAATGTTTGAGGAAGCCTGTTTCTAAAGATAGCTCGCTAGCTATCCAAGATAGATGGGCAGAAACGGTCAATGAAGCTGATTGTATTGCTAATTCTGAATATTGCAGCTGAAATCACGACTCATCAGACCAGGGAACATTTTTGCAACCTGATACTGTTCAGTTTTGATGAGCCTGAAGTGTAAAATGTAGTGGCACTTGGTGCAGTCCTCTGCTGCTGTAGCGCATAGGTCTGAAAGTTCAAAGATGGTATTCCACATACCTTTGTTGTAACAGCTGGTTATCTGAGCTTCTGTTGCTTTTCTATGATCACCAGCCAGTCTACACATACACCTCTGATCTCTGACCTCAGACATCAAGCAGGCATTCTCATCCATACAACTGACTATCACTGTATGATGTTGTGCCTTGGGCTGTTTTAGACCAAGAGATGTTTGGGGGTAAAAATGACTGTTAGCGACGCTCAGTTTGCTCTTCATCACCACATCTAGATTCCTAAATGCATCAAATTGATATTTGTGTTAGGAAGTACTTGCTCAGTTCAGTTGTTCTCAATGATTAGTGAGTCAGACATAAATAATAATATTTCATCTCATGCTACCCAATGCAGACACTTTGTCTGCACTGATGAAGATTTACCTCAGCATGCTGAATGCTTGAAGTGGTTTAAGCATTTGGGGATGCAAATAGACAGTAGGAAGGAACTTTATCACACCCTCCACATTGGAGTGTATATCAGCATGTACAAATCTTGAAAGGAATGAAGTTACTTATGTAAAAAATTCTACAACATGTTTCTGGTCTTAATTGTGATTTTATAAATCCTAAACACATTGTACTTAGCAATTTTAGAAAGACATAAGAGGACACATACTCTGCTATTTCTTACTTTGAATTAAGGTTAGCTAATGCCATATTTCACTTATTGACTCAGCAGCTTCATGTGGTCTGCACTTTGTGTTTTGCATTCACAACAATTCTTTCAGTATTTCAGCTCAAGCTAATTCAGATATTTAGGATTATGGACCATTTCGACCTAATGGTGTAGAAATTTAGCAAATAAAACACTTGCAAATGGAATAATAAGGAATTTGTTTGATCGAAACGTCAGTAGGCTAGTTCTTCTGCAGGTAAAATGTCATTATGTGGTCAAAGATATGGCTTATCACACATTTTATTTTCGTCTCTCGGTTTTCAGACATATGGAAAATATCTAAGGTTTGTAAATCTATACGTATCCACACACTTTCTGCTAAAACAAATAATTACTTGCGTGCGTTGTGTTCAGATCAGACCTCCTGCTATTAGTTCCTTGCATTGCTGAGTAACAAGGAGGGGTCTTCAGACACATGTCCTTTTTATATTTTTTAGAAATGAAGAAGAGGGACGAGGATTTAAAAAGATTGGCCGACTCCTTCAGGACGACTCGGTGTTTGTTAGACATGTCAACGCCTGTTGGTCCCTTGAGGCCAAAACCTTGATTTCTCCATCACATTTCCACTTTGTGGTTCTGTTAGCTCGGCTCCCATTGTGTGCTGTAATATTATAGCAACAATATGGCCGCCACCGAGTCTCCCCGCATCTGTCATACCCAGGAATGATAAT
The DNA here is from genome assembly GCF_002775205.1 of Xiphophorus maculatus. Taxonomy (NCBI): domain Eukaryota; kingdom Metazoa; phylum Chordata; class Actinopteri; order Cyprinodontiformes; family Poeciliidae; genus Xiphophorus; species Xiphophorus maculatus. The sequence goes on along the minus strand of NC_036449.1, from coordinate 7,135,636 downwards.
GAGTGGCTTCAGGGCGCTTCGTTTTGAACGAATGACTGCACTTGAAGGAAAGTAAGGGGAAGAGGATGACGAAGGAGAAAAGGGAAGCGCATACGTTGTAATGATTCAATAAATGACTATGGCACTAAAGTCATTATGGGGGGCAATAATGGAAAGTGATGCTGGAAGGACAAGGACAGAGACGAATGCCCAAAATAAAGGTGGAGGCTCCAAATAAGCTGATGAGGAAGAGACGCAGAAAGGACGTATGAAAGAGAGCAGTTAAATTCTGACATAGAGGTTACTGTCTGTCCTCAGACTGTCCATCAAGCTTTAGCTTTTGTATCGTCTTTGTCTGCCAGTGAGCAACATAGTACTCAGTGCGAGAAAAAAATATTAAATATTAAAGTAATTTAAAATGATTCCAAGCTGTGCATTGCACATGCTGATATTTTAATATCAGCGATCCAATATATTGTTCTAGTCAATTTTCTTCCAATTTTTCTGTTTCAGTCAGATTCTAGTTTCTAAGTTACGCTGTTAGTGGAAATGTTGTCCTTGGGAGCTCTACCATGACCATGATGTACTTGGTGAATGATCGCTAACGACAAAAACTGTTTGTCAAAAAACTTCAAAATTCTGACAGTGTTCAGTTAGAAATGGTTTTAAAAATGCTCTGATTCTGACCAGCATTATTACTCTGCAGGAAGTATTGCTGCCTTTTGTCCTACCAACTGTGCCAGCAGGGTCTTTCATATTAGAGGAGCTGCTTTATTGTTCTGTAAAGCATAACAGAAGTGAATGGAAGTAGCAGAAAGTCCCAATGTTTTTTACAGTGACATATTTCTGAAACTGTTATTCTGAGGTCAAAGTATGTGACACTATCCACATCAGTTTAACTTGTCATCTGAACCTGTAAAAACTCAATTGACAAGCTAATGTTACACTGATATACAGTCTGTTAGTTATTTCCCTCAGACAGTGAAAAGAAAATATATCAGTCACTGCAGAAGTTAGTTAGTCTACATGAATATCCTGGTAGGTATGCTTGAACAGGATGGTTACTTATTTAGTTTAATGAGACGATGTGTGGACTCTAACAAAAGGACTCTAAAAATAATAAAATATGCTGAAACAACAGATTTTCTTACCTGAGAAACTTTATGCTCACAAACAACACTTGCGGACTGGCTGCTAACTCCACTGTCTATTGTGACTGTGGTAATAATTTCTTCTTCTTTTCAGCATGTTTGGGGTAAAGCGTCAATCATGTTTCATCTTTAGCTCCTATCTCATATGCAATTGTCACCATCATGTTTTAAGAGGAGAACTGAGTGAAACCTCTGAATTATCACTGGTTGCTGTTTATTATTCCCTGTCTTTTGGCTGTTGTATGAGACCGTATTCACGGCCCACAGCCTGTGTTTTTTTCATTTATTTTTTTATTATTCTCCATTGCTGTAATTATTCTGAGGTGTTGGGATTCTCCGTGAACCACGTCTGTCCGCTGTATTTTTGTCTTTTGCTTCTACGACAGTTTTTTGTTTTTTTTTACCGGGTCCTCCTTTGTTTTCATCTGCCCATATCTGATGAGTCAGTTGACTGATGGTGACCGGGGGGATGACCCCCGGTGGTCTGCTGCTGGGGAGTGGATTAACAGATGAACTAGCTGGCTGGAGGTCCATCCCGCTGGATCCCTGACTGATTGGTTGGCAACCCGCCTGCTGAAATATCTTGCTGCCTGTTGGATTTCTGAAGCAGAAACCAGCTGACCAGCTGCCTGACAGTGACTCGAGGGATTGACTGACTGACGCTGTCATCTTTATGAGAGTCAAAGCTGACTCTCTCCAGACTGTTAAAGCAACAACAACAAAACGCTTGTATGTTGTAATGTCTGTTTATCACAACCAGCAGCTTAATAAAAAAGAATATTTATAGAATAAATCCACTGAAAGCTGTTTAGGTGGTTGAACTTTCAAATCCAGGGAAACAGTAAACTTAGATTCATTTTTAGCTGCAAAACTGAGCTGGAAATACGGCATTTGTAGATCAGCTTAACATATTAGCAGCTTAGGATTTATAAAAATAGGGAGTGGTTTGATAAAACAAGAAGACTTAAGCAGTAATGCTCTGCAAATGACAGCCAGGATATAAAAAAAACAGTTTTCAGATGACTTGGCATAAGGTCTACTGGATGTTCTTTATTTTAGAGATATGAAAACTCTCTTATTTTTAAACGCTGGAGTTTGGCAGCGTTGCCCTTTAGCCTGTAGGCCTTGTTCTGAAATGGCACCGCAGCTTTTTTCAATACAAATCCTGCGAAGGAAAGAAAACGTCACACATTCTAACAAGCAGATGGCAACCTGCAGTAGAAATGAGCCAACTTTACTTGCATGCAGTGGCTAGCCTAACCCCCCTCGGGTAGAAACTACTCCAATGCAACTCAGCAGCCAGATGACACTTTTTGTTGTTGTTGTTTTGACTCCACAGTAGGTTGTTGTTAACAACCTTTTGCAATAGTTTTCAGTCACATTGGATGATACGGAGTCTTTCTGCAAAAAAACCACCACAAAGCATGTCTTGATGTTACTTAATTTAACACAGAGCTCTGCTTGTGCTTCTTCTTCTTCTTGGGTTTCTTCCTGCATCTTTGCATGGCACAAACTACACAGAGAGGCCAAAGACTGGGTAATTAATACACACTGGCAAGAATGGGATTCTCATGGTTTTGAAAGCTTGAGTAGAAACTACTGCAGTGATGATGCTGATTACAAATTGCTCTCATTTTCCAGACTGTCTCTTTCGCTTCATCACTCCAATTGAGATCTACCATTTTAAATTCTTTGTATTTACAAAGATGTTATTGGTGTACAGAATTTACATGTAGGGCACCTTAATGAACAGAAAATTAAACTGCAGAAGTAAATGACCATATGAATTATTATAGTAATGATTAAAAATACCAGTGTGAGTGTTTAGATATATAGTTTGAAACTACAATATATGACATGATCTAACTGCATTCATTTAAATCTAAAATTCTTCAACCGATCATTATGCTAAAATACAACATCCTGGGGCTGAAACGATTAATCGGATTCGCTGTCATTAATCGATTTTTGTAATAATCGTCAACTAATTTAGTAATTGATTAATCGTTAACCAGAGTATAAAGGCTCAAAAGACAACCACTTGGTGTGAAAAATACAACATACTGGCCATAAAATGTTTATTTTCTTATTTAAAAATAAGTTGAATTACTTAGGTTGTTTTTTTTGCATCTTTTAATGTGTTACTAATGTTACGACTGGCTCAAGGTCATAACAAAAACGGGAGACCATGCAGTGGTTAAAGTGCATAAAAAGGAATATTTATTAACACAAACAACAATGGATCGAGGATGTCAGTATCAGTGGTGTAATGCAAATGCTTGGATGTGGTGTATGAGTGCATATGGAGTTGTTGAAGTGCAAAAACAAAGACAAACTCAAATGTGCAAAAAGGAGGGGAGCTGAGGCCTGGCAACAAAACACCACAAGCATCGAGGCAGAGTGGACGCCGAAGGCGACCCAGAAGGTGGAGACAGCCAGGTTTAAATGCTCTGTGCTCCAAATGAATAAAATCAGCAGCACCTGTAAAGGGGAGGAGCACAAAGACAAACAAGACACCTGCAACCCAGCCCATTAGGCCCAGGGCCGTAACACTAATATATTATTTTGATATTGATGCACAGCGTTAAGCCAAAATGTAAAACAAGAACCCTCTAAATTTAGTATTAGTTTTCAGGTGCTTATTGCAGAGAATAGTATAGCTTCTGAAATTAGCACGTTAGTTTTTCCTACTATCTGTTTGAAAAACAAACCCTTTTAAAACCAAACACTTAAAACCTTTTTACTTATAGCTGGTTTACGTCTACCATGTGGCCATGTCTTGGTCAAATAATACTGTACAGATAATTTAGGTGATTGTTTCTTCAGTTTGATGGAGGTAAGATTAGTGGTCTGTCCAGAGCTGACAATGCTGTCGCTTGTAGAGGGAAAGGTTGTTTTGTATTGAATGATCTGCAAGTTCAACAGAGAAGAAACATCAGTCGTGATAAATGTCACAAAGTCCCAAGCCATGGTGTGAAAATCCAAATGTTTTCTGTTTTCAACTCCTCTGAGTTTTTGGATGTTGAAACCCGTACTGATGGACGCGCTGATGTTTCTGGCGCTCCTGAAAATCGAACTGCGGTTGCCACGGTGAAAATGTCAAGTCTTGTTTGTCAGTTCGGTTGATCAAACTCGGCCGCAGCGAAGCAATGAAAACTGTCGCCGGGCTTCAGCGACGAGGGAGCGATGGAGAAATAACCACTTGATCTCATTATGTTGTATGTAAAACCCGGAGCCTGTGACAGGGAGAGACGGTGGTTCTGTTTGGGTCTGTTATGAGTTTCAGCTGTTTGTTTGGAATGGCGGGACATAGTTTGGTTCCCTGCGTGGACCGGTTTTCCATAAACACACTGGAAAACAAGTTATGGGAAAAAATTTTACTTTTTTCCCTCAAGTTTTCCAGTGTAAAGTAAAGAGGAGGAAGACCTTTTTCTATATAAATGACGGTTTCTCGCTAATCAATGAGGAACAAGCCTGAATTTGAGAGAAAAAAAACTTCATTTTTCTCAAATTTGGGCTTTGTGTGCTTCAGTAAAGGACAACATAACCATTTTTTTATCTTGAACTTATTATAAAGATACAAAACCAGCTGAGATGGAGTAAAAAGGAGTGTTTCATGCCTTTCAGTTCCCCCAAAATTGGAAAAAGACAAATTTCAAGACGATATTAAAGTAGATTTGCAGACAAAAGACAAGACAAATGACAAAATTATGTTAAAAATGTCACCTAGTTCAGTTTTTATTGCTTCAAGTTTCAGAGGTTTTTGTTTTTTTTTTGGTTCTTGTAGAAAGTTTTTGTTACTTTAACCACAAGAATGGAAATAACTTATGAGATTGACCCATGATACAGGTAATTATAGTGATGTGTTTTCAAAGTGACATGACTGCAGCTGTTATTCTTCCATAGGATGAAGAGGAGGAAATTAAGCTGGAAATCAACATGCTGAAGAAGTATTCACACCACAGAAATATAGCCACATACTACGGCGCTTTCATCAAGAAAAGTCCACCGGGCCACGATGACCAACTCTGGGTGAGTTGACCTCATCGGTAATACTAAAAATTCTGTACCATAAGCATATGCAGTATATCACCATGTCTGCCATATATTGGGTCACACTTATTTGCATACATACTCCACAAATGTTGCCGCAGTGATGCTGTAATAAAATTATTAGTTCTCGTGCAGACGCTCTGTCTGCGCTGATGAGCAAAAACAGGAGAAAAAATAGAGAGAAGATTCTCCGTAAAGATGAAATCATGCATGTTAGCCCACGTTTATCGTAAACATCAACATTTTTATCAGGGCCCACAAGTAGGAACTGGTGGAGTCGACGTGAGTTGGCAAATATAGGCGGCGGTTTCTGGTTAATCTGGTTTTGGATCAGGTGTTCAGTAAATTCAGGCTGCATAATCAGGTGAATAAATGACACCACCCTGCTGTTAGATCACTCTTCCCCTTTCTTAGTTTATGAGCAGTGACAACATTACTGGGTCATTCGCAGGGTGTGAGTCAACGTCATCTGAGCTACCTAAAAACATGTTCCCTGCGTCTTTCAGGAAGTTGCATTTTAACACAAAGCAGCATGCTTTATTTGACGAGAACCTGGTGTAATGAATAACTGCAGTAAAACAATAGGCTGTTACGAAAAGAACTGCTTGTATAAAGGAACTGAAATAGTTATTGTGGCACAGTTTCTAAGTTCTCTGGAGCAGCTGAATAAGAATAATGAGCATCAAAATGTTCATTTGGGATATTTTCAGCCGTTTTTATTCACTTCTGCTGTGTTTTGTTAGTCGTAATGTAGAGTGGTGGTGTTGGTTTGGACTCTAGTGATAGATTACTCTCACAATAATGAGAAATAAATGGGCAATAGTTGAATGGTGTTGCTTGAACAGATTGGTGGAGCCTTTAATAATGAAATGATGAAATCCCCCGTCTGGAAAAAGGGTTGCATTCATGTCTAGTTTTAATGAGCTCATCAGTTAAACCAGACAACAACCCAACAATGTTAGCTCAGCTTATATGACAGTAATAATCCCAAAAAACAGATTTTTTTTTTTTTTTTAAAAAGTGTTTTTAATATAATTTAAATTAAACTGTTGTAGTAGAGAGGGAGCACAGCCATGAAATGTTTTACAAATCAAGACAGATTCTTGATACTTTACAATGTCGTTCCAACTTAGTCGTTCATGTTTTTGGCAGGCTTGTTACTGATGATGTCATACTATTAATTTGGCTAATAATTATTTGACCGATTGGGAACCCTAATACACCATTATGAAAACAGAGAAAAAATGCCACCGTGTCATAACGTCTTAAATTACACCCTCCATCCTGGCGCAGCGGGACACACTCTTCATCCCTATGCACAGGCTCTAATCAGAGTGGGAGCACATTTTTTGTTAAAAACAATACGCACACTTAAAAGATGTGACAGAATACTCTGCAAATTCTTCTTCACTTTTTATTCATACTTAGAATCACATGTTGTCTTTTTGGATATGTTAGCAAACAGTGACAGCAGTTAAATAGCTAGGTCTGACGTTGGGTTGATATTGCTGATCATTTCTGAATTTAAGATCAATTAGTGTCCCTCGTGTGTGAATACTGAGGGAAACCGATTAGCAGAGTTGCTTGTTTTATGACCAGTGGAAGAAATATTTCCGTTACCCCACAGCACAGCCATGTGTTTGTCTTCACAGCTGCTTCTTTAACCTCTTTTAACGGTTTCCACTTATGAGTGGAAACCGTCATCATCATGCTGTCCACTGTGTGTGCATAGGAGGCACAAAGGCCCGAGTTTTATGATGATTATGTTCTTAAACGACCATCTCTGAAGATGCGGCTTCCTCTTCTGAGTGGAAGCACTTAGCGTGCTTGTAAGGCAACGTGTGCATCGTCAGGTCGACATGTGCAGATGCAGAAAGCACCGCAGGCTTTTAAGACATGACTTTGGGCCTATCTGCAAAAATGTAAGGGATAAAATGAAGAAGAAGTAACTGAAACAGTGCGAAACAAATAAAAGTATTTCAAGCATATTTAAAGATCCAAGTAGCACGAGTTCCTGATTTTTCATCCGTACGTGCATGAGCTGATTGCAAACGTAAATGTTCAACAGAAATATATCATTTTTGCTGGATTTGTTCTCTCACAGCTGCAAATGTGATTGTGTGAAGGTTGCAGGACAAACCAAAGCAAGGAGTAAAGTGCTTTGGTTTACTCCTGCACTTTCAAAGCATCTGAAAGTGTCGCCAGTGTTGAGGGGTGTAGGGCAGCATCCCTGTCAACAGGAAAAAAAAATATATATATGAAGCAGCAACTCTCACCAGGACTAACAACTCCAGTAAACGACCCGGAAAATGAGCTGCTGCGTTTACATAATGTCTGACACACTGACCTCCAGATTTTACAAAGGAGACAATTAAAAGAGAACTCTGCTAGGATTCATGACGGCGTGCTCCACATAAAAAGGGTTACTATCAGGAACATCAGTGTTTCTAGAGTATTTTAGAGTTTATAGGCGACTACAGTTCTGAGAGGATAAAACCTCATGACAGGTTCAAACCTGAAGGTTTGACTGTGCTTTATTAATTTGTGTATTTCATGCTTTATTCCTCTGCTACAAAAAAAAATCAACTCTATCTTGAAAGAAAATTAAAAGTACTCTTTGACTTGTTACCGGAAAACTGAATCAGAAGACGAGAATAACCTTAAAGTGTTGGATCTTTATATTGTTAGACCAGTGGTCTCAAACTGCAGTACTTGAGGAGATGTGCCTTATCTCGTCCTACACACTTGAATTAAATGAGTAAACTGCCTCACTAGCATCCAGTCAGGCTCTACAGAGCTCTGCTAATGAGCTGGTATTGGAGCCAGGTGTGCTGAAGCAGAGACACATCTAAAAGTTGTAGGACCACAGCCCTTGACGAAAGCAGTTTGAGACGACTGTGTTGGGCTGTCGACAAATTCTAGGAAAGTTGTAGATACTAACAAAACATAAACATGGCATTTCTGGAATCCCTATAAAATATACTGTACTAAGACTCAACAGGGTGGCAAAATGGTAAATTTGTTTCTCCTTCTTTCATGCTAGTTTTCTTAGTACAACTGCTGCAGTGTGAAGTTTGCTCACTTTGGCCTTAAGATTCAGATTTTGGCCAACTGGGATTAGGAGCAGAGGCAACATAATCATCACGTTTATGCTTTTAGCTAACTCTAGCATCTTCTATTAGCAGATTGTACAATTAGCATGGCTAGCATCTAACTGTAAAAATGATTAAGGAGTTCACGTTTATGCTTTTAGCTAACTTTAGCATCTTCTATTAGCAGTTTGTACGGTTAGCATGGCTAGCATCTAACTGTAAAAATGATTAAGGAGTTCACGTTTTTAGCTAGCATCTATTAGCGGTTTGTACGGTCGACATAATTTAAACAGTAATCTCGTTTGGTGCACCTCAGCTACAGACAGCACCCACCACAATCAGTTTGCTTACTCTTTAAAACCTGCTGGTTTCTATTCAAATGCAAAATTTTTATGTGACAGCAGAAGGTTGCTAAAAGGACCAAATGTGGAGAAAGGAGTGTACTTATTTCTAGTTTTGTGTTGTTTTTCAGCTGAACTAGGCTATATTATTTGTTTAGTGAAAGGCAAATAAGTTGGGTGGTTTTGTCTTATTTCTTGACATGTTTGTAAAAGATTTTTGGGGAAAAAAATCAACATTTGACGTTAGGCAATTTGAGAAGTGTCAGATAATGAGGGATTATCTCTAACTTGTTATCTGTACGTTCTGCCCTTCAGCTTGTCATGGAGTTCTGTGGCGCCGGCTCAATCACCGATCTGGTGAAAAACACCAAAGGAAACTCACTGAAGGAGGACTGGATCGCCTACATCTCCAGAGAGATCCTCAGGGTGTGTTACCAGCACTTTCACGGCATTGTTCTCTAACTGGCAAAGGCTCCCCACATCATCATTTGCATATTACAAAAAGAACAAAAAATATATCTCCTTTTGATTTTTAACTAGATTTGCATTTGAACAAATAGTGAGTACGCAGTGGAAAATGTTCTTTGAGATACGCTCATGTTTTGTCATTTAAATTCTGTGTTTGTGCAGGGATTAGCTCACTTACACGCTCATCATGTGATCCACCGTGACATCAAGGGACAAAACGTGCTGCTCACTGAAAACGCTGAAGTCAAACTGGGTAAAAAGCTTTAACCTTCAAGCTGAGAAAGATGGTGTGCACCGCATCTTACCAGGCACTAAATGAGAGTTTTTGGCTCATCGGTTTTATTAGACTTGTGCAAATTATTTCATAAAAAATAAATTAAAGAATAAAAGAATCCTACTTTGCTATTTTAACATTGTTGGAAATCTTCCAGTAGTCCATCTTATCTTTATTTCTCTAATTGTTTTCAATAAGATTACAGTTTATGATCAGAGGTACTCTCTGTGAACTCTCTGATTGCTGTCCTGTGACACAAAGTGGAGGCCGCGCGTTTCCACTGCAGCCGCGACAAAACACTCTAGGATTTATCTTGAAATGGCACGATGGAGATTTTGTGAGAGAGCAAAACTAAACGAGGACTTTAGCAAAACTAAGACGAGGTGAAAAGCAAACCTCAAAATAATTATTGTGCGTAAAAACCGTCATTTCTGTGATCTTTTCCACATTTTCTCCTACTTTCAAACGGGATTAGAGGATTTTGTAAATATAAGTCATAAAGAATCATGAATTTTATTCGGCTGATAAAACTCCACCTGTGTGTTGAGTAAAACTGTAACAAAATCTAATTTTATGTGCAGTTCGCACATTAAAACTGAATTATTTTATTTTCACAGTTCATCACCTAGACATTTTGAGTGAAACTGAGAGGATAAACTTGTTAATTCATATTTTTTAATGAAATAAAGTTTTTTTTTTTATGTGATAATTAAAATATTAAGTGATCATGTAGGATATTTTTCCACCTGTTTAATTCTCACCCGTTCTCAGAAAGTGAAATAAGTCTGAATTGTTAATAGAAAACATTATTCCCATTAAGAATATGTCTTTAATTTTTTAAAGCACTACAAAGTCGATTTTCAGAAAAAACAGCATTTCTCTGTCGAAGCTCACCAAAAACAAAAGAAAAAGAAAAACAAAAAACTGCCACCCATGATGGCACTTTTATAAATGTATCTGAGGTCAGCACACAGTGTGAAGGATAAACCATTCGCCTGGAATATGATGGATTACAACTGTATCTGTGTTTTTTTGTTTTGTTTTTTCTCCACAGTGGATTTTGGTGTGAGCGCTCAGCTGGACCGGACGGTGGGCCGAAGGAACACCTTCATCGGGACGCCCTATTGGATGGCTCCGGAGGTTATCGCCTGCGACGAAAACCCCGACGCCACCTACGACTACAGGGTAAGGACGAGCTGGAAGACAACGGTCCTATGAAGCAAAACACGTGCAGTATTTATATTTACAACACATTACATTATCCAGAATTTATGAAACTCCTTTTATTATTATAAAGAAAACATGTGGGTTTCTGGGCATGTGTAGAAAGGCCTCACTGACTCTGACCCTGTCTTCCAGAGCGACCTTTGGTCCTGTGGCATCACAGCCATAGAGATGGCGGAGGGAGCTCCCCGTAAGTACATCTACGTTTTGCCAGGGATTTATTCAGGGTTTCCTGTTTTTTTTTTTTTTTGAAGGTGTGGCACTTTAATGCGTTAATTTTGATTAATTAGCTACATAGAAATTAACGTGTTTAAAAGTATTCTTGCAAATAATCGCATTTATTTATTTTTTAAGAAACAATTTTTTAAAAAGCCTCCAGTCGGAACCTTTGTGGCGTGTTTCTGGTACGGCCGTAAATCTGCCGCACAAGCTACATCTCTAAACAAATCTGCTTCTCTAATCCCACTTGGGGTTAATTTTAGTTTAAAAGCACAATCTGATGAGATGCGTTAAAAGACTTGTGTTGTGCTAATAGAAGTTAGCCTATTCAAAGCTAAAATAGCACCACAATGCAATTCAATACGTCCCCAATGCTAATATTAGCTCTCACGTCTTTAAAGAAGGTTTTGTGAATAATCAGGGTTTCTTGAAATACTTGTGTGTAGTGTCACTTTGCTGATGGTTAAGTAACCTAATTAACAAATTAGAAACAATCAATATATTTGTTGTTGAGCTCATATGTTTATTTATTCAATAATTTAGCATTAAAGAGGGTTATTGAATTTAAAATGTTTATGGTTTGATTAGTTTTGATTCTTAGTAATTCTCGATTTATATACAGACCCTACAATTAATTTGATAAAAAATTGTATAAATTTTATTTACCGTATATTAAAAGAAAAACATACAGCTAAAATACATTTGGTGAGTTTACTTGGTGAAAATACTTTGAAATGTTCGATTTATCAGATTTCTTTAAAACAGAAACAGCCACATGTTTCTGCAGCTGACAGTTCAGTCGCTCTAATGCAGGCTGATGTCAGATTGTGCGAAATAAACGGTTAGCATGTGGCGTCAAAGTAAACACTTTCACCATCTTTTTAAAAAAAATTATAACACATGGTTTTGTTCACAACGTCTCTGTTTTTTGGTATCTTCGCTGCAGCTCTGTGTGACATGCATCCGATGAGAGCACTCTTCCTCATCCCCAGGAACCCTCCTCCTCGACTGAAGTCCAAAAAATGGTGCGCTAACTTCTTCCGCCCTCCTCCCCAATCGACGCAACCGACCTCTCTTGCGAATACGTGGGAATAAAATATTCCAAACTTTGACGTTTAAACGGCATTGCAGGTCGAAGAAGTTCTTCAGCTTCATCGAGGGCTGCCTGGTGAAGAACTACACCCAGCGGCCCCCCACTGAGCAGCTGCTGAAGCACCCCTTCATCCGGGACCAGCCCAACGAGAGGCAGGTCCGCATCCAGCTCAAGGATCACATCGACAGAACCAAGAAGAAGAGGGGCGAGAAAGGTAAATTAAGTAGTTGCATCATTTGCAGCTGATTTGAGATAAAATTTTAGATCCTTACTATTTGGGGTTTGTTTTTGGGTTTTTTTAAATTCATAGATGAGACAGAGTATGAATACAGTGGGAGTGAAGAAGAGGAGGAGGAAGCTTCTGAGCAAGAAGGAGAGCCAAGGTAAACATGCTAAAAGATTTAGTAGGATTCAAAAAGTTAAAGATAGTAAATTCATGCTTTTTTTGTACTTAAATAATTATGACCTGAAGAACAGAAAATGTGCAAAAATGCATACTTTGTGTGCTTAGATCACGTAAACGAGATCAGCTTAAGAGAAAACACGTTTTTGGAAAGTACAAAATAGCAACGGGAAAAGTAGAATAACTGCTCTGACACGTCTAGCATAAGAGGTATCCACATTTTTTTTGGTAAAACATAAGATTTAATCAGACAACTACATCCAGCAAATAACACAAAATAAAGAATACACTTAATTTCTTAAAATTGAATATGCTCCAAGGAGGAGGGCTAAAAACCGCTGGAGAATCTGAAATCCAACCAGACTGACTGACTGGAGGCTGGAAAATCAGCAAATGAACAATCTAATAAAAACAGCAAAACGTAATAAAAAGCTGCGACGTTTGGTCATTTCCTATATCTTGTGACCTGTTTAACATTTGACTGGTGTTTCTAGCTGGAAGTGTGAGGGACTGCTTAAATTTCAAATGTTTAATGTGTCTGAATGATTTGAAAGCCTCCTCTGTTCATCAGTAGTTCAATTTAAGTGGCACACTTTAAAAAATATAAAAATTATACAAAATAGATGTCCTGTTCTGAAGCAAAAAGTGGCATTTTTAGATATCAGTGGTTGATGTAGCACCAAGATCGCACAAGTTGCTAAATTCCCAAAAAAATGTGAAGGAACTTTCACTGAAGCTTTAATATTTGGTGTAGACGGCCACTGTAAGGAGTTAAACATCACACATCCTATCCAAAAGTCATAGGAGAACATGGGCTTATATTCTGCGCAACATTTTTAAACAGCATCCTTATTTGTTTCTGTGCTAAACGCTTGTTATTCCTGTCGTGTCTGCTGCCGGGCAGCTCCATAGTCAACGTTCCGGGCGAGTCGACGTTGCGCCGCGACTTCATCCGGCTGCAGCAGGAGAATAAGGAGCGCTCCGAGGCCCTGCGCCGCCAGCAGCTCCTCCAGGAGCAGCAGCTCCGCGAGCAGGAGGAGTACAAGCGGCAGCTGCTGGCCGAGAGGCAGAAACGAATCGAGCAGCAGAAGGAGCAGCGCAGGCGGTTGGAGGAGGTGAGCGAGTCAAAAACCCAAACGTCTTATTGTGCTTTATGCAATCTAAGACTGAGAGGAGACATTATAATGCTCTCTGTGTTGCAGTTCATCCAGTTTTCTTCTTTAACAGTAAGTTTTCCAAAAATTTAGAAATAAATCCAAGAAAGGCTACATTTAGATATTTTACTGTACAGAAGTCAAACCAGCAGGACGTTTTCAATCAGAGAGTGAAGTTTGCTCTTGGCTGACATGTCAGACTCTTGGTGATGTTTAAATTTGCGTAAAGCCATCTCAAACGAAACATAATTATGAGAAGTTTTCTTCAAGATTAACTAGAATGTTGCAGTAAACTTTTACAGCTGCTTTCTTCAAAACTATTTCCCCAAATCATGCAGACTAGTTAGGAAAATACATCAATTTCCAAGGATTTTCATTATTTAACTCAAAAAATGTTTCTATCAGCTTTAAACAACCAGAGATGCACGTTGGCACATTTTTGTTTACAAAATAGGCAAAGCAAAACTGGCCGGGCTACACAGTGGAAGAAAATAGATTGATTAAGACATTTTGGAGCAATAAAGAGTGAAAAAAGCAACCTAATCCTAAAAGAAGACTTACAGTATCATCTGAAATAACCCACCCTGCCTGAGTGTCGAGGATTGTGTCCCAGAAGAAAGTTTTAAGACTCGGTTGATCGTATAAATTAGAAATCCTACATGCCACTCGTGTTCCCCCACAGCAACAGCGGCGCGAGCGCGAGATGAGGAGGCAGCAGGAGCGCGAGCAGCGCCGACGGGAGCAGGAGGAGAAGAGGCGCATCGAGGAGATGGAGCGCCGCCGCAAAGAGGAGGAGGAGCGAAGGAGGGCGGAGGAGGAGAAGAGGAGGGCCGACCGAGAGCAGGTAACAGAACAGAGGCTAATAGATATTCACATAGATAAAATGAGAAATCTGAACAAAACGTTTCAGACTGGCTTGTACTTACCAGTTGTGAGTAACTTTTAAAAATGTATTGGAAAATGAAAATGAATCCCGACAGACTCACCGTGCTCTAAACTGTTAGCATTAGCAGCATTATGTTCATTTCAATCAAGGAACAAACTTCAAAGTCCTACTTACTACCCGCCTCAATGAGTAATCCAAGCTAACTTTACCTCTCATAGGAACCTTGCATGTCTTCTTCTGTCTTGTTTTAGTTTTTCAGGTGTGTAACTACGTTTACGTTTGATTGACAGGAGTACATCCGGCGCCAGCTAGAGGAGGAGCAGAGGCACCTGGAGATCCTGCAGCAGCAGCTCCTCCACGAACAGGCCATGCTTCTTGTGAGTTTTAGCCGTATCGTTACATCATAGCACCACCGGCACAGCCGCCTCCTCCTGGCTCCACGGTTTATTTGCTCTATTGTCTTATTAGTCACACTCTTCCGTCTGTTTTTGCATTCCGAGTGTAATCCTCCGAGTGTCACGTTTCATCAGGCTGGTAAGTTGGACAGCAGGAGTCCCTCTCTGCACATGGTTTCTGTTTCCATTTACCTCGCCGGCCAACTGAATGCCGATGTTTAGTTTATCCTTTTGTTTAGTTTTTTATTTCATTTTCTGGGTTTCAGAGATCCACGGGGAGCCGTTAAAAACTGAGGGCACGACATAATGAGTTTTCTCAGGGTTTGAAAGGGGAAGTCGGGATGTTTACAGGGCCCTCAGTGATGGAGACGCCGTCACCAGGAAACCAGTCATCCAGCAGGAAGAGAGGGTTTCCCCCTCGCTCTCCCCCCGTTTGTCTTCTGTAGACGTTGGGTTGCTTTGTTTTTTAAGGATTTTGTCCCTTTGGGTTTAACAGTAAATACTCATTTAATGCAAGGATGTGACCGTCATCACCTCTACATCATTGTCTGCGGTCAACACTTCCTTGAGAGTCAGTTTATGAGCCTATTATAAAAATGAGCTTCCTCATAAGCTTATTTCAACAAGTCAAATATTTATGAATTACTAAAAATGGCACAAAACAGTGGATGGTAGAAGCATTTTAGTTTCCCTCAGTTTCCAAATTGAGAGACTGAGTTGGTTCACAGAAGAATAACTTGCTAACAAACCCTAGTCATAAATTGTTGATGAAGGTTTGGGGTCCCAGAGGAAGTAAAAGGTGTTTTATTGTTATTTATAAAATCAGCAGAATAGTCGGTGAAGCCCGTTCGCCCAGCCTCTTACAGTGACTCTTCTTCTTTTGTTTTTTTTTAATTGAACTCCGGCCTCCCTGTACTCAGGAGTATAAATGGCGGGAGCTTGAGGAGCAGCGGCAGGCTCAGAAGCTTCAGAGGCAGCTGCAGCAGGAGCAGTCCTACCTGCTGTCACTGCAGCAGAACCAGAACCAGAACCCGGACAGTAGCAAAACAAGCCAGCAGCAGAGCACCAAACCCCCGCAGAGCCTCGAAGCCGACAGGGTAAAGCCCCCGCAGACGCCCGACCCGGATGCACAAAAACAACCGCAGGGCTTTAGCAATGAGAAGACGCGGCCCGGACCGGAGAAAACGACAGAACCCAAGCTTCCTGCGGCTGAGCAACAAGGCCCCGCACCTGACTCTGAGCCGGTCAGAGAGGTGAACGTCGTAACTGAACACCTTCCCTTCGACTGCAGCAGAAGTATTGGCTTTGCTTGTGTGAACTTACTGCTTTGGGTCTGTTGTGTCTTCCTCTGTGGTGGCTGACTCCTGCTGCTGAATGGGTGGGTGCTTGGTAGATGTTGTCCTTTCCTACAACTCACAACCCTCATGATGAAACTAGGTTCTCACGCACTTAACGGTAAAGCTGAACCAACAAAAGACAACCGTTATATTCACGAGCGTCTCTGTCGGCTTTTCTTTTGGTTCAATCCAAACGTAAATACCCTTAGCAAAATGACTAATGTACTCAGCTTATTTCAAGTATCAAAATAAATAATATTCCAGTCCTCTTCTTTTTATTGACCAAATCTGTCACTGACAGTACAAAGCAATCAATGTGGCTAAAATTCTATCTGTAAACGTAAACCTTGGTCAGATGCAAGAAGAAATTCATATACTTTCTAACATTGTATATATTTAGAGACTAATGCCTAATCATCAATGATGATCCTCTATCATGGTGTCTGCGTGTCCTTAAAATGTCTTGAATTCATCCAAGTAATATTAAAGCCTTAAAATGTCTTGAATTCATCCAAGTAATATTAAAGACTTAAAATGTCTTAAATTCATCTAAGTAATACTAAAGCCTTAAAATGTCTTAAATTCATCTAAGTAATACTAAAGCCTTAAAATGTCTTAAATTCATCTAAATAATACTAAAGCCTTAAAATGTCTTAAATTTGCTTTAAAAAATGTAAGTTGGCTTTAATTCGTTTCTCACAGGTCTGACATTTTGTCGTGGCGGGACAATCTTATCTTATATCATGTTTCTTTCCTGTCAAAGAAACGTTTGAGTCGTGTGTACACATTTTCAATCCGTTCTGTCGCAAGCTAGCATTTTTTGCATATATGGTGGGAAAGTGTGCATTTATCGCCAGGTAGCTGGACGACGGTTCATCGTCACCACCGGCTCATTCTGTTGCCAACCCATGCGACGTTGCATTTTGTGCACTGCTTCAATACAAAACATGGTTCTTTTTTTTTTTTTGTGCACATTTCTGTCGTGATACACATCTTAAATTTAATTCAAAATGGTCTTAGAAAGGTCTTAAGTTTGAGTTGCTGAAACCTGCAGGAACCCTGTCAATGGAAAAATAATGAATTTTGTTTTCTGATCACTTGAATCACTTAGTCAAACAGTTTGCATAACCAAAGCAATCCCAGGATAATGCCTGAATGTCTAGTTTAATTCCTAGTAGTGACTAGTAGTACTATAGACACAGAAGTGCTTGTTAATGTCATACTCTGATTTTGGAGGCCCCTAATCTGAACGCCTTCCATTCATCTCCCAATAATTTCTGTTGTTGATGGACTTGGAGTTTAATCACTGACTATTACTGCCTCAGACTCACTGTAAGGTCATTGTGTAACAAGAGGACAGACATTTAAAATGACTTATAAATAGGTAAATCTTTGGGACTGTAACCAGTCTATTCTATTCACAAAATGTCTGTTTACACACAAGGTAAACATCTGTTACATTCAACGGGTGAACTCTTATAATAAAGAAAAGTAAAATGAGTTTGAAAAACAAAATCTTTAAAAACTATGTTTATTAAGCATTCAAAATTTTCCAGTCATAAGCTATCATTATTATTTTTTTTTTTTTTTAAGTTAGACGCAGGGGTGATGTCACACTGTGTGCAAGAAAGCAGTCAGTTTGGGCTTCCTCTGATGAGGAACTTTTTCACATATATGTATATGTATATATATATATACACAAGGAGAAATCATTGACTTGGTGTATTCAAGCTTAAATGTTTATTCTCCAATTCTTACATTTGATTTAAAAAAATTGCTGTATGAAAAACATGTCCGTTTTTATTTCTTAAATAAAAATCCGTTCTGAAAAATGTTGTGACAGCTCGAACATAAAGGGATCTCTTTTGCTATGGCCCGCTATCGTTCCAAACAATTAAATCACTACAAATGTTATGCACTGTAAAACAGGAACTTGCTTAAAAATCAAGAATCAGATGAGTATAGATTATGTTTCTTGATCTAAAGAATAAATCTTGCTTTAAACTCTTGGCCATTGAAAAAGGAGCTCTCATATTTTCATAACTCATCTCTATTACTTCTTCTGGGAGTTTAGAGCCTGATGTGCGTGTCTTAACTTCTCCTCTCTTCCTTTGAGAAACGGCATGTCACTTTTACTGGTCATGTTGCTCTCGTCCTCGCTGACTTGTGGGAATAATGCAGCGACAGTAACACCGCCGGCCTAGTAGAGAGTCTTTTGTTTTCCGATGTGCTTGGACTACTGCTCGTACGAATAACCCTTTTTTCTCTCTGGGAAACAAACTAACCAACCGCGGCGTCTGATGACTTCTGTCCTCGTCGCAGTGCCTTCTCGTCCAGACTGCGGGTTTTCTGACGCCTCTTGTGTGTCGCTCCGCAGGCCGACGAGCGGTACAGGAAGAACATTCAGGGTTCCCCGCAGTCGGCTCAGACCAAACCCCAGCAGCCCCCGGTGCCGCCGCGCTCCGAGTCTTCGCACGCTAACGGGAACGCCGCATCGGAGGCGCCCGCGATGCACCGGCCTGTGGAGCCGCAGGTAACGACAACGTCTCCTGCTCTGCTTAATCGGTCATAAAGGTTTTGCTCGTAATGTGAACATCTGCAAAGTGCAAGAATGTATTGTTTTAACTCTGAGCATATTAACATGTGGCAATGCACGTTTCCTGGATCTGATCTGCATATAATTTGGTACATTGGAACATACTCTTATATTTCGTCAATTGTCGGCACCGTTGCCAGGGATCTAAAACCCCCTGCGGTAATTTCAGCCTGCCTGTAATTGTTCACTTTTCTGAAGAAAAACCTTTTCTGACAAAATCTGTAATTTAAAAGCTGTTTTCAAAATTCACTAAAATACTTTCTATTAGTTTTGTAAAACATAGCAGTAGTGAATGGAGGTAGCTAAAAGTCTCACGTTTTTGCGCATAATCAGTCCGAAAGATAGGATTCAAACTTTACAACAAGAGGTTTCTACTCATGACAGTTTAGGTGCACGTTTTACTTTTATGCTTTGAAAAGTTTTAAAATGCTAATGTTCACTTATTTGTGTTTATATTTGATCTTTGATCAACTAATCTTTTTCCCACTAACTCTCTCATTTTCAGGTGATTTCAAATGTTTGTCACTGTAAAACATGTATCAATAACATTTTGACTAATGCCGCTTTTTTCCTTCAGTATTTACTCTTTGTGGATCAGGGATTTTAGCTAGCCACGGTTTGGTTGCTTCATCTGGATCCACGGAGAAAGCATTTCTTTTGTATGCTTCTCCATTTTGAGTCTCATTGTCATCACCTCCGTTTCAGTTCCCCTCCCCAAAATGACTGCAGTGTACCAAGGAAAGTCTTTAAATCTCCAAACTAATGCTTTATTCATTTGCGGACGGGGAGTTTCATGACACAACAGTGCCGGGAACTGTTAGCACGTTTTGTAACAATGAAAGGAGAATATTTCCTGTCCTTCTTTCCCCACGATTGAATTTAAACTTGTTGAACTGATTCATAAAAAAAAGAATATGTTTTTCTTTTTAATGAAAAAACTCGCATCAGAGTTTTATTTTATCAGGAATGTCCTGGTTGTGCTGTGAACAGCATCAGCCTCCAAATGTCTACACTGGGAGTGGAAGGCTTCAGGGTAAAGTCATCTGTAACATTTACATCTCTGCACTATATTTGGCATCTCCGCTCCATGTTCTGCTTCTCGTCATTGCGCTGCTGGTATTCAACAGCATCTATAATTTACAGGCCTGCAGATTTTGCATCGGAGTGACTCGGACTGTAATAGTCTCTTCCCAGCGAGGGACTGGAGCAGCTTTGCATGAATAACTGCGGCTCATTAAAGTCGATCGGCACGAACGTGACACACAGATTAAATAAAACGGAAAAAGCGGCGCCGTCGCGTTGTGAAATCAGGGTAATTATATAAATCACGTGCGTGTTATTAGACTTTCATTTTTAATGTAAAGCTGAGCAGTCAGCTTTCTCCTCTTAGACGGTTATCAGTGAGCTTCGATGTGGGTTTGTGTCTTAACATTGCCTCTCTTTTCATCCATATAAATATTTAAGATAATTGATTGAAATATTTTTTTTATCTAATCAGATTAGAAAACCTTTTTTTTCTCACTTATACTCCCATAATCCCCATTTATGACGTTACTAGGAGAATAAAGGAGGTACAGTAGTTATAACTCCTGCTTTAGACGAAAGATAGGATTCAAACTTTACAACAAGAGGTTGGTTTTAGACATTTTGCTGCCCGGTAGAGTGTTTGTCTTTAAATGCATGTTTGCATGCCAGCCTATGTTAATTTTTTAATAGTACAACTTTTTTTTACAACATTAGTCGTGGAGAGAGCTCCTATACAATTATACGTTAGCTGAAGCTTCAGCTTTAGCTTTATTACAGCTGCAAGCCTAATTATCTGTTAATCAAAGTGAAGTGGCGTTTCTGTCGACGTGTGTCGAGAGTCACGACAGAAATGGATTAAAAATACATTCTGGTAGCTCTGCACAGCAGCATTGACGCAGGAGTAGCTACTAATGGCAGCAAGCAGGACCTTGAAACTTGTTTTTATTCAGCCGTTTGCAAAACTGCATGCATGACAATATTTCTACACGTTGCGGCATGTGCAAGAGTTTAATAATGTGGTTAAATTTACATTTTTATAATACCACTGTTGATAAAAGAAAAAAATTATGGCATTAGAGGAGGGTTTATTTTTTCGGCAATCAAAACTGAAATTTTGAGATTAACTTCTCATATTTACAAGTAAAAGCTTGGATATTCTCTGAAGTTGAAAGGTCATAAATTAGCTTGGAAAAACACTACAGATTTTCACGATTAAATGCATAAATGTGCAGTGTTGGAACATTACAAAATCAGAAATCTGTAAGAACAACACTGAAGTTCATAGAGATTACAATCAGATGTTTGCGGCAAAATGTCACACAAGTCCTCTAAGGGTTAAGCGTTTAGCTTAGGAGACGTGCATCTGGACATTTTCCAAAGTGTGAGTGTAAGTTTAATAAAAACTTCTCCCGGGTGCAGAGTTGCCATCGCTGCCTCAAACGGTACCCAGAATACACGCCTGAGACAGTGAGGAAGAAGCTACAACATGTCTGCATCACCTGATAAATTTACCATGTTAATAAATATAGGAAAACCTTGTAATACTCAAGAGTTAGTGGGCTAACATTGGAGTTTTAAAATACAGTATTTTTGCTGGTGACCTCTCAAAACTTGTGTGACATGTAAATTATTTTTTGTTCTCCACGTTGAAGGGGCTCTGTAAAGGTCTGGAGCTTTGTTAGTCACGCCTGTGCTAAAACATATTTATATCTTTGGGTGTTAATGTTACATAACACACTTCTGCAACAGATATTGCACTCTGTTTTATAAATATAGCAGATCCCTGGGGTTTTTTTTGTTGTTATTGTTTTTTGGAAACATCAGTTATTCTTAATCTTCACCCTTATATTTAGGGAGTGAGACTGCCGGTTGCATCTGCTTACTCTTTGCTTTTAAAAGGTTTCTGATACACTGACAAGATTAAGAAGAAGAAGAAGAAGATTTGACCCCAGCTCAAAGTGTCCGATGTACCACCCTTGTAGCCCTTCCCGGATTGAATTAATGTGTGAGAAGGTTAACTACACTGCTTTCCTTTTGCTTCTGCATTATGTCATTTAATTATACTATCAGATTTTAATCCTTACCATCTGCAAAAGGGAGTTTATGAATATAAAGTAAGGCCCGTCACATGAAGCATTGCAGCTAATATCTCAGCTCCAGTGTAATGTCTTTTATACGCTCATTTAAATATTAATTATACAACATCCTTCTTTATTATTGCTACCATTTTCATAGCGTCAGAGTGAAACCCTGGCAACTGTGTTGTAAGAGGCAGAAAAGCCTCTTGCATGAAGAGGCTTTTCATGTAACCTTGACAGGAAGCTGAACATAAACAAGCGGCCCTCTCTGCTGTGCTGAGGCTGTGCCTCTGGAGCCTTGTCAGGCGAACAGCGTTAGATGAAGTAAATCATTTTAAAACTACAATGCATTATTTTGGAAATTTTAGTTAACAGATTAAACCCTAAGAAGTACATAATTGTAAAATGGGAGGAATGTGATTCACTAATTTACAAATCACAATGAGTGTGCCATGCCCTTTAGTTTAACCCCTTTACTTTAGTAACCCTAAGCGCAATTCGAGGGCCTCAGAACAAATAGAACCACGAAGACCAAGAATCACAGCATGAAGGACAGCGAAACGGTTGTCGAAAAGGTTAAACCCAGGTTAGGTTAAAAGCAATAGTCCAAGCTTCAAACACCTCACAGTTCATCATCTGAGAAAGAAAAGAACATGGCACATCTGCAAACCTACCAAGATGCAGGTGTTCGTGCATTAAGCAAAGACGTAGCACAGTCTTTATGGATGAAGAAAGGAAAGTCCAGAATAAGTCACTGTTAGAGAAGACATAGAAAACAAGGGGAAGTCGGTGACACTCGGTGTCTCAGAAATCAAACCCTACCCCATTACCGTAAACACACCATCATGTCGTGGGGATGATTTTCTCCAGGAAAGACAAGGAAGCTGGTCAGAGTGGGTAAGAGAGATGGATGGAGCCAATTCAGGGAGCAAACCTGCTGGTGACTGGGAAAGACGTGAGACTGCCTTCCAACAAACTGTGAACCAACAGCTAGAGCTACAGTACAATGGTTTGGATTTACTCAAAATATATTCATGTGTTGGGATGGGCCAGTCAAAGTTCAGGCCTCAGTACAATTAAGAATCTGTGGCAAACCTAGAAAATTAATGTTCACTGATTCAAACATAAGCAGTAGAGACATACCCCAAAGGGCCAACAGTGAAAGGTGGTTCTACAAAACATTGATTAGAAAGTCCAAATACCAATGTGTGTCTAACTTTGGTATTGTATTCGTAAAAATGATTCAATTTCACAATGAGGAACCATTTAGTGTGTGTCTATTACCTTATAAATTACATTGAGGGTAATGATACTTCTCCGGTGAACTGTAATTGCAGTTCATGTCATAGTTCCTTGGCTACAAGATGCTCCAACCTTACAAGACTCTAAGAATGAATGAATACCCCCTCCTTGTTTGGGTTATCTGCATGCAGACTGATCCGTGCTCCCCGTTGTGTTCTGTCTTGTCGTCTAAAAGGTCCGTTCCCATCTGGCTGCTCTCAAGAGCAGCAGCAGTGTGGCCTCGCCAAACTCATCTGCTGCAACCCCACCCGTCATGTCCCGGTCGCACTCCTTCACCGAGCCGCTAACACCTAGCTTTGAAAACTACCACCCACACAAAAGCCATGAACCCCACCAACACCATCATCCTGCATCCTCCTCGTCATCACCGTCATTCTTACCATCAGCGCCTGCACGCACTGAGCCACAAACCCATCCCCAGTCCAGACCCATGCCCCACGAAAAGGTCCCGTCAGAAGACGGCCCGCCGAGGGTAAGATCGGGCCCCGTGTAATGTGGTGGAGTGTCGCTGGGGGACTTGATTGTAATTTGCATGTTTTTGTTTTTGATCCAATGAGATGGCAATTCTGGCCTCCAGCATTTTAGTGTTAGCGACAGTATTTCATCATCGTATTTGTTGAAGAAAAATGTTTTTGACTTTTTTTGTGTTGATTGAGCAGTCCTCAGCAGATGTGAGGAATTGCATTCCCCCTATTTATGTAAATATTCTTGGAAAGATGGAGACAATATCTGAATTAGCATTAGCTCAAAGAAAGCTAGCTTACTGACAGAGTTGCTGTTAACAGATAGGAGATTTGGGTTTTGTCTTATATTTATTTTCAAGGTGGAATAATTACAAAGTTGACATTTGAAATGGTTTCCAGTCTAAAACGCTTTTATCAGATGCTTTTATATTAGCAAACAGCTTATTAGCATTACTAGTTGCAATGCTAATAAGCTGACTTTGTCTGACTTCCCTGGACAATGTGTCCTTCTCAGATCTCTTAACTGCTTCAAATATTTCTAAATCTATCATGTTCCATGACTGACGGGGGTTGAAAGCTTAAAATCTTAAAACAGAGCAAATTTGTTGCATTATGTTCAGCCTTCTTCTCATCAGCTAAAGTCAGCTCTTTAGAATTGACATCATGTGACAGGCAGCTCCTTCTTTTACCTCCTGTTTTCATCAGGTCATGTTAGCTTACTAGCTAGCACGACAAACTTCTTAGTTCCAAAGCAAAAGTCAAAAGTGAAATAACCGAAGCAACCGAAGTTTAATTTTCGGTTTAATAGATGACATCTCTCTGTAATAATTCTGTCATTTTTCAGGAGCCTCTCATGTTTGCTTCTCTTTTAACGTCGCCTTTCAATACGCTACTGATCCCGAAGCTATCCAAATTGGTGTTTTCTACCTTCACTAACAACTTTCACTACAAAAACTGGCCTGGAAGCGTTTCTTGATGCATCTCTACTTGCTAGCAGTGACAACCATAACAATCTGGCTCCTAAAAATGCTGTGGTTACTAAGAAAATGGTTAATACCAAGACAAGTTTGGACAGTCTGTCTCACCACTTTCCTTCGACTACACTTAGCTGCCTGACCACAAAGACATGGTAAAGCTACACACACAATCTGTACATCAACGTCTACCTAGCTACGCTGTAGAAAAATGTTCCTATTTCTCCACCAGTGAACCCAGACTGCTAAGTATAGCCAGAACACTTATTGCTCAGCCCACGAAGACCTAAATCCAGCCTGCAAAGCCAAAGTTAGTTCTTCACCTGCAGATATAAAAACCTGTCATAAACAAAACCATCACCCTGCCATGTTCCTGTAGTTAGGATAATTCAGTTATTTCAGCCTTTTGGATGCAAATATGACTGCTTAGTATTTCTCCTCTCAGGTCAGCTTAGGTATTTTAATGTGTGTGAAACATTTATTTTTTTTGGAAACTCTGACAATGATCAGGACTCCAAATCATAAATCCACATGACCAAGCTGCTGCTGTTGGATCTCCACAGACTGTGTTCTGCTAATGACGCGTTGATGTGTAAGCCGGTCACTGTTTTTATCACAAAAGGTTCCCGTCAGGACAACATCAAGGTCTCCGGTGTTGTCGAGGCGAGACTCGCCTCATCACCATAGCAACGCCCCACAGAGCAGGGACGTGCTCCGAAATGCTGGCAGGTAAACACTGATAGGTGGAGGGTTGTTTTTGGTTTTGTTTTGTTTTTCAGCACTATGGGAACTTTTTTTTTTTTTAGCTTTTGTGTTGTTATTATTCCCTCACCTTTTCTTACTCTATAGCACTTCTTTCCCACTACTTCAAAAAAAAAAAAAATCAGAGTTATTAGTGCAAAACACACAAATAGAAGCCTGGAAATTATTTTTAGTTATTATATTATTTGTGGATGTACAATATTCTGTATTCTAGTGGGATTAATGTAAAGTGAAAGCAAAAACAAATTGACATAATGCACATTCATATCTAAAAACAATGTAAAACCACTGAACAAGCTTGTAAATTCAATGTAAAACATACTAGTGGAGCTCGACTGAGTTACAGGAACATGATGTGGCACGTAGTAAGACTTTACTACAAATATATTAAATAACAGTTCCCACCATAATTATCGGCATCCCAGGAGCATAAAGAACAAATCTAAACTTTTTTTTACATGATATATGTATAAAACAACTTTTATGTAGGTGCATGTATTCTGTACAAAATGAAAATAATAGTTTAGGAACAATTCTAAAACTGAATCAGGAGGGGGAAGAAAATGAAGTGTTTTCTGTGGACACCATGGTTCTTTAACATTTATCTCAAGGCTTTCTTTTTTTACATCTTTACCAGAAGTATCAATACCTGTGGAGAATATACATGTTAGTAGAATTAAGCACACAAAATTAGATGTTAAAGATGTTTCCTTGTAAAACGTTTCCAGGAAATGAGTTTGGATGTTGTTCAGCAGGATTCGCCTTCTGGCTGTGCTGTTAAAAAGTTCCTTAAAATGAATTCTTTCTTTATTGAAACTGAAAAACAAAAACAAATGTTAACTTTTTAATGTCAGGAATCTAAACTCCCTCTAGTTAATTATTATTTTTGCTCTTTATTGATCATTTCAAAGTGATTATCTGCACCGTTTTATGCTTTTCTGCATCAAGAAATAAAGCATTATGGCACTTAAAGAGCCTTACTTTTATGACTAATTCTCGTAATTAGAGACTTGAAGGTGCATTTCATAGAAAACAGAATTATCACAAAATCTTAGAAAACTTGAATTCTTTTCTCTAGCATTTTTTGTAGTTTTAAGCATCAAGCCACAGTGTCTCCCCTGCTCGAGGGTCATGTGGTCGTTTCACGCTGCCTCTCTTGCCTCTGCAGTTCGGCAGAGCCGCGGCTCCTGTGGGAACGCGTGGAGAAACTGGTTCCCAAAACGAGCGGTAGTAGCGGCAGCGGAGGCTCCAGTTCCTCCAGCAGCTCCAGTAACTCCAGCTCTCAGTGCGACTCTGGAGAGAGGTTCAGGGCCCGCTGTGAGTTCCCACGCACTTTCAACACCAGATACACGGCAAGCCGAAGCGGAAGCCGTAGATAATCCCACTTTAGCGAAGAAGCTACACTAAAACCGCACGGGCACATTTTTAAGTTGTAGATACATTTATTTATTTTTTATTCTGACATTACCGCCTCCTCCACCCTCTTCAGCTTCTTCCAAATCGGAGGGCTCGCCCCTCCAGCGACCAGAGAATGCTGGGAAAAAGCCAGAGGAGAGGAGGGACTTGGTCAGGCCGAACAAACCAGCGGTGAGAGCAGAGCCAGAACCGTATAGCGCTCTAGCTGCCTTAGATCTAGAACCTTGAGCTTTGTGGGTTTGTTTGAAACTTTTTGGGTATTGTCCCACTCTTCCTGCTCTCCATCCTTGAGCGATCCAATCGGATGTTAGTTGTTGGACTGAGCTGCCTTGCTCCACTTCTTGTTTGACTCCTTTCCCCGCCGGACTCTCTTGGCTGCCATTTTAACCCACGCTTTCTGTAACATTGATGAAGTGATTCACTTTTTCCATCTTTACAGCTCTTTTTTTATGGTTTAATCATTCAAATTAATCCACTAACCTTCTCTCCAGCAGCTCGCAGAGCATCAGCTGTACGATCATTTCTCTCCTCGCATCTGTTTGGCTTCTCATTGGCTGGTTTTACCTCTACAACTACTTCCTCTCCAGCAGCTTGCTGTTTCCTGCTTCACTTAAAGACAATCAATAATACAACATGCTGTCATCTCTGCTAACTACCGGCGTCAAAATGGGGCAAAACTCGCATAAGCAAAAAGAAAATATGTTGAAATGAAGAACTTTTCCACCTTTCTGATCTTGTAGGACCTGACCGCTCTGGCCAAGGAGCTGCGTGCAGTAGACGATGTTCGTCCCCAGAACAAGGTGACGGATTATTCGTCCTCCAGCGAAGACTCGGACACCACCGACGAAGACGACGACGAAGAGGTGGACCAGGAGGCAGGCGAAGAGTCGACGTCTGGCCCAGAGGACTCCAAAGCTGTGTACGTAGCCAGCAGGGCAGACAAGGTGTCCAGCTTAAAAAGCACCAGGGTTTTTAAGCTGCCTTCACTCCCGCAGCTCTTCCAAGCTGAGCAACGGCGAGACGGAGTCGGTGAAAACCATGATAGTCCACGACGAGGGCGAGAACGAAGCAGGAACGACTCGATGCAAAGACAGCACGCTGGTTGTCAGACAGGTACCGGCCGAGTGAGGAGGGAAAAGAAAAGAAAACAAAAACATTTATTTACTGCACGCCTTCTGTTTTTACCATCATGCTGTTGTTTTTTTATTCCTATCCCCATTGTTCTTTCATTTTGTTTTTATGTTGTTGATTATTTTCTGTTCCTACATACTTTGCAGTTGTGATGACAGGAAAAGCCTAACATTTAAAGCCAATTGCAGATTTTTTTTTACTTAAAATGAAACCAACAAAAAATCTTGTAATAAAACTAAATTCTTTATGTAATACAGGTAAGGTGATATTACCTTTTCAAGGGATGCAAACATCCCTTAACCATTTTTCACATTTCTTCATGTTACAACCACCACTTGCAGGTGGCATCCATCTGTACTCAGTTCCAGGTCAAAACGATGCTGTTTCGACCCGTTTTGACCAACTAGAGCCTCCATTTTTATTGTCTTTTTCTTTTTAAATGCCAGTCAGATTGAAATAAGATCTTCAGTGAACGTCAAGCTTCACGTTTTGTCACAAATTCTCAAGTGGGCTGCGGTCCGGACTTTAACTGGACCATTTTAGCATGAGCGTGCTTTGATTTAAGCTACCATATTGTCTGGTGTCGCATCAATAGCCGTATTCATGCGTGATTTTAATTTCGTTTCTCATAAAATGGAAATGCCGCAATTGCGAAATTGTCTGTTTTTTCGACATCAGGAGAGTGTTGACAAAGACTTACTCACATTTGTAATGGAAACGCAGCTTCTAAGGTCTGTGGTTGTAACATGACATGTGAAAAAGGTCAACTTACCATTTTCATGCACCGTAAATGTCAATCCTTCGACAAAAGACGACTTCTGCAGTTTTAAATAGTTCCAAGGATGAGCAGAGTTAACTTCAGAGTCTAACCCAATAACAAGCTACTAACCAGAGTTTTTTTTTTCACCTGTAGATTAGCCACTGTAGCTTCCCCTTCGCTCCAGCTAACACGTTCCCGTCCCCTGAGCTCATCAGGAACACACATAGACCCACAGTTGTCTACCCCTCTTTCTACTTCCAGAGCGCAGGTGACAACAGAAAGCGCACGGCCCCCGCGTCGGGCCAAACGCAGACCCTTAGCCTGCTCGCGGGCTTCCCTCCGAGCCCCGGCTCGGCGCCTGCGCAGGGACTCATCTTCCACACCCCCAGCCCCCCACACCAACACCACCACCACCATCACCACCACCATCACCCCACGCAGCACCCTGACCGGAACGGCTTTGCCGGCCGCATCCATCACCTCCCAGACCTGATCCAGCAGAGCCACCACTCCTCCCCTTCCTCCTCTGCATCCAGCTCCCCTTCTTCTTCCAGCCTTGCCAGTCCTTCCGCCATGTCCCCCCAGAGCCCGCTGGAGAAGCTCGGCATTCTGGCAGAGGTACGTCACCCAGCCCCGGCGCCAGCAGAGCCGGGCAGACAGCGGCGTAGTCCAGACACGAACGGCTTGTTGGGCCCCCTGGTGAAGATGTGTGAAAAGCCTTCAGATAAATTTGGCTTTTATTGCAGCTGCATAATCTGACACAGACAAATTTAGAAAAAACAACAACTTTAATGTCAGTACATTAGCTCATTTATGGGAAAAAAAGACGCTATTAAGCAATAATTATTGGCACATTTATTGATACTCCTGATTTCAAAGCCTTGTGCAGCCGTCTCTCACTGATACAAGAGCGCTTAGTGCAATCTTCACAATGTTGGGGCATACAGAGCGAGGGCTTTATGAACCGTTTCTGACTTGATTGGACCATATTCCTTTAATCATTATCCCATTAAAAGACCCAGTGACAACATATTACATTTTCTGGCACATTCTGCACTTTTAACCGCTTTGTTGCTGAAATGTGCTACACAAATAAACTTGATTTCTATATAAAATCTTGACATACTTCAAAAGTAAGCTTTTGAAATCACAGTCGGTGTGCAGCATGACATATCCTCCACCGTGCTTAACAAGTGGCGGCCATACATGTTATTTTATGCCAAATCCACCTGGAGTGTTTGCTGCTGTGAGTCTCCGTCTTAGATTTTTTTTTTTCTAGAATCACTACTGAACAAGTAGTACGTTTGTTTCGAGCATTTTGTTTATTTTGGTGACTCCAAATGCCGCTTATCTTCCCATAAACTGCTCCTTTATCTTCCTCCTACATTCGAAATTCAATTCGATTCAAAATTCAGAACTACTTTATTGATCCCAAAGGGAAATTAAATGTTGTTGGACCTCAAATTACTCAAAATTCTTCAAAGAGTTGCTGGATCTCCTGTAGCGGTCTGTATTCCAACGAATTTGAAGAAGCCTCTGACAGAAGACACGTTGTTTTTCTATGACATCCAGCTGTTCATGACAGTAAAATTCTCTTGATTTTATGTAAACTCTTTCTTTGCGCTGTGATGTCAAGACGTGATCATGTCACATCTACACCAAAAGTAAACAGTAGTTATCGGATTACCAATTAGAAGTACCTCAAAATTATGATCAGCTTTATAAACTATAGAACAGTTTTGTTTATATTGGTTGTTCACGGTGCCAATAACTGTCGCTCATTAATAAGTTTGTAAATTTTTTTGTTACAAATGTTTACATTCTTTCCCACCAAACAAGCGTGGACAAAGATTAAAGTTTGGATTCTTGCTGCTACAATAAAAGGTGGATTCATTTTCACACATATTTGCCAGGAGGCCAACATGTTCGGATTTTAGATCGCAAACAAAGCGAGAAAAACTAATTACAGAGTTTTTATCAGGACAGTGCCCTCTACTTTCCACTACTTGACCACTCCTCTGGGGGAAATTTGGAAATATGATTGAATGCTGTTTTTTTTTTTAAGCAAAATTAATCCAGGTGAAAAGATCTATCGTCACTGGACTATTGATTACAGCTCCTCCTGAGACAGTGTGTGTGCTTCTGATGAAAATATGACCAGGAACTTCTACTGTGTGTCTCATTATCTATCTTAATGTTGCCTATTTTCAGCAAACGGTTCGTTCTTATATTCCCCAGACAGTAGCTCATAGCACACAAGCCAGTAAACAGTACAACGGCAAGTATGCTTTCAATCCACGGAAAAAAAATCTACATTTGTTTCCCTTTTGTGTCATTGTTTTCCACTTAGTCACCCACATCCATATAGTTTTCTTTTTCTTTTACCTTTTATTGTTTTATTTTTGTACCCCTGGATTGCATTGCCCATTATGTTTGCATGAAACATACAGAAACGCGTGTCATGTTAGCTAGTCTTCATGAATGCAGTATGACTTTTGGTCCTTAAAAAAAATTCCCAACCATCCATGATTAATCAGTGATTGATCATTTTTTAATACCTCCTTTTCCCTGAATAGAGCCAGTCGAGCAACAACATGCAGAAACACAAGTCCTCTTCGTCTTTCACGCCGTTCATTGACCCACGCCTCCTCCAAGTGTCTCCATCGACTGGCAGCGCCCTCAACAATGTCGGTAGGTGTCCGGATCATTTTTACACGGCATGCTGATTAAAAACTGATTTAAATAAACCGGTTCCCTCTGTTGCTTAGTGACCACTTCAGGAGGTAATTATTTAAACACAAAATCTTACCAAGTATTTTTGATCTAGTTTCTGGTGCAAATACGACAAAACTAACTTACTTGTAACTTTTCAGGAGGATATAGAGGCTTGTTTTGAGTAAATAATTCCTTAATATTGATGAAAAAGTACTAGTTTCATTGGCAGATATAACAAGATATTTTCCCATGTTATAAGTGAAATAATCTGCTGGTGGAACTAGGAAATGTGTTTTTGTTTTTCATAATAAATGCTCAGTAAGGTGCTACATAACTGAGAGAGCAGTCTGATGAGGGTCGTTGAAGAATTTGATCTCGTTATGATCCCCGAGGTCCGTCCCTCTGCTTTGGTTTTATCTGAGGTCAAACAGAGAGTTTCCCCCGTTCTTTGATCAAACAGATTCTCCTTAATTTAGTTTCTGACCAGTCAGCCTCTCTCCTGAGTTACTCGCTGCTTCCAGCTGCACGTATGATCTCCGGTTGGGAACCAAAATCAGAACCAGATGCTTTGAACTCCAAAGGTTAGAAGCTGAGTGTGTGAGACCTTCCCAGAAATAATCCGTAGAGACTCGGCTCGGTAATTTGGACTCTGCCGAGTTCATAGGGTTTAAAATCCACCCCAGTTTACAAACAAAACACTCTTATCGCAGCGGCCCTCATGTTTCCATCACCGTCATGCTGCTGTGATCAAGGCCAACTGTTAAGGACCGGTATGCTGAGTCCCTGCCTCCTCTCATGCGGCTGGAAACCAGCCAGTGACCTCTGCTGTACGTTGAGTTGATTGTTCAGATCTCCAAACATTTCTAGAAAGCAGCGGTGAAACAGATGAGAGCCGCTCACTCCCAAGGGTTGATCCTGTCTGTAATCACTGAAAGCACTCTCTACATTTTCTATATCGAACTCATAATCCTCTGATCATATCAGTTTTACAGATGCTGTTTTAAAAGACCATTTTCTGCCTCTAGTTCACCGTATAGCGAAGGTGTCCAAAGTGTGAACATTTGCGACCCTCAAAATGATTTTGCGCAATCCTTGACCACAAAAAGAAATGCACAAACTTGGTTTTCCTTGGATGGAGTTTTAAAAGAAAAATAATCTTGCAAAGTAAATGTCAGTGCCTTTCAAAAGCAAAATACATATCTTCTAAAAGTGGAAGGTACAACACAAAGTATTTATCTTTTGTCATGTGTGTTTTGGAAATAGGGCCACAAACATCATGTGGTTTTTACTCAACAGCAGATTTTGCTGCACCCATTTGGTAAACTTGGCTAAATAAAGCAAGATGTTTTCCAAAGAACGAGCGACCGATATCTTGTCATGCTGACTGCGTATCCATATAAAGTCTTAAATTTGTGTACCTAAACATAAGGCCTTAAAATGTGTTAAATTCATTGTAAAACAGTAAGTTGTTAATCACAGGTCTTAAATGTTGCCGTGGCACGACTGTTTAATAAACTACATATATTCTTTGTAGTTTTCTTTTTCTTGTGGATCTTTACTGTTATGTGAAACTTTTGAGTCGCGCGCAGACATTTTCAGTGCATTCTGCGACTGAAAGCCATTGCTTCTACCACTATACCAGTGTCTTTGCAAGATAGCTAGCTAGCAAAGGTAAAGTTAGCTAGCTTTATAACATGCTTTGGTGCAAATATGTCAGCAGTTGACTAGATGATCTTCGTCTTTGTCATGGCTCGTTTCTTATTTTTTAACCCTTACAATTAATTCATTTGCGATTTCCCTTTGAAGATTTCTGTCGCGATTAAAGTCTTAAATTGCATTCACAGTGGTCTTAAAAAGTCTTTAATTTGCGTTGGTGAAAATCGGCTGAGAATACACACCCTAAAAGATGCAGAAAACAACTGGTGTTCTTTTTTTTCACAGCGCATTGTGTTCTGCGTCCTGATTGGCTAAGCAGTCTCCGTGCTTCTTCTCTACCTGTGTGCCAATAACGTTACGGTATTTAAATATACGTAATACAGCTTGGCAAATTCTGGCAAATATTTTTGCCCAGAAGAAAAAAGAGCGACAACAACAACTACCGATAATAACTATGTTCTTCTCTAGAAAAAACACACCTGCTTTTTCTTCTTTCTTCAGAAGAAAAAGCCACTAGAAAGCGGAGTCAGGCCGCAGCGTCAGTCAGAGGAACAGTGAAATACGCGAGTCACAATTTGTCCTACTGATGACTAAAATGATTATTTTACTGTAGTTATTTGTAAGAAAGCTTTATATTCATTTAAAAAATGCTTGGGCCTGAAAACAGTTTTTGTTTCTTTGGTTTCAATGTAGAGCATTTAATTATGCTGTATAATAATTGTAAAAAAATAAAGGTTACTACTTCACGGATTTCGCCTGTCACAAGTTTTTTTCGGAACCCAACCTCTGCGAAAAACGAGGGTTCTCTTTCAACATTCGTTTCGGTATCTCACTATGGGACACGACCCCAGCGCCTGTCCCCCAGAAGCTCTATTACATTACGCCAGTCTTGACTGGCCGGTAGAAGTGACGTCAGCTCCAGGAGGAGGAGCTTCCTCCTAGTATAAATGCCTGACGACACGCAAGCGATCTTCAGTCTAACACCTCTTCTCGCTCCCAGAAGCAACTCTCAGACGGCTAGCACGGTAACTATTGGGCTAGCTTAACTGTTCGCAGAGCGAGCTAACAACTCGGTCGCCGAACGCTTCTCGGTAGCTGTGCTTGGTTGTTCTGAGTTTTTCTACCGCTGGTCTGTCACCAAACAGCAGCAGCTGCAGCTAGTCTCCAAACTAGCTGCGACCTTTGGCTTTGATTTTAATCGAAGCTGATAGTCACGTAGCGTGGACCCGTACCCGCAATGGACAGGACCAAACTACCGACTAAAACCTGCACGTGTGGCAACCTCATTGCTGGGGCAGATACCCATTCTGTCTGCGCTTCGTGTCTGGGGCCGCAACATGCCCAGGACGGGTTAGCGTCACCAGCGGGGTGTGAACATTGTGCACGGCTCTCTATTAAAACTCGTCGACGCAGGCTAGCACGCCAAGCTAGTTTGTCGGAGGCGGACCCTGTGCTGGGGGTATCCAATCCCCCTCCACCGGTTCTTGCCTCGACCGATGAGGGAGAGCTCCCTTTAGCTCAAGCCAGTTGGGGTGACCAGCTTGATGCTGTCGCACCACTTCTTGATCTGGAGGAAGATGGAGCCGACCTCCCGGTTTTCAGTGATTTTGCGGGTGCAGAATCTGACTCCGAGGTGGAATCCGTCAGTCTCGGGTCTGACGACTACGAGCAGGACGGCGAGACGTTCTCTATCCCTTTGGCTGCAAAGCCCACGGAAACTGGTGAAACCCGCTACAGCGGCCCTCCAAACCCGACTGCATCGGACCTCCACGACGTCTGCAGAAGAGCAGCTGCAAAGCTGGGCATTGAATGGCCGGAAACCCCGGCCGAGACCACCACATCTCGGTATGAGGGGAAACGGCTTCCAAAAGCCAAATCTTCCACCAGACAGCTGCTGCCAGTTTTCCCGGAGTGCCTCGAGGAAGCAACCCGGTCCTGGAGTAATCCGCTCACCGCCAAAAACCCCGTTCTGGGAGGGTCGGCGCTGGACTGGACCGGCGTGGAGGACAGCGGTTTTTTCCGCCTGCCTCCTGTTGAACCTCAGCTAGCATTTCACCTGCACCCCTCACAGAAATCGACCATGACGGCGGCGGGACCAACCCTCCCGTTCAAGGCCGATTCGTTTCAGTCAGCTTTAAACGAAAAAAGCTACAAGGCAGTGGCAGCATCGGTTAAAGCCCTGAACGCCTCCTCTCTCCTCCTCGCTTATCAAGCAGAACTGCAGGAGCAGATGGCGGGTGCAGCAACCGCAGATCTGTGGGACGAGTTATGCGTGGTGACAGACCTCTGCCTCCGTCTCCACAGAAACGCTGTCCAGGCCTCAGGGCGAGCAATGGCTCTGATGGTCACTCAGGAAAGAGCCAGATGGTTGAATCTGTCCAGCCTCTCTCAAAGAGAGAAAAATCAACTCCTCGACACGCCGGTGGACCCGAAGGGCTTATTCGGCCCCACCGTTGCAGCAATGCAAAAACGCTGCGAGGAGAAAAAGAAAGAAGGTGAAGCGCTGCAACTCTGTCTGCCCAGAAGAGCGCAGCCTCCTCTCTCTGCGGCACCTCGTCAAACGTTCGCTCAGGCGACAACCCGACCGGGCTACCGCATCCCTAAACGCCACCCTCAGCAGCAGTCGGCGGACCAAAGCCAGGGAAAGCAGATCGAGCTCAAGGGTGCCTGGGGTAGAAAGCCCTTCACGCCACCGGTGACTTCGGGAACCAAACCTCCGGCCACCGCTAGCGCGAAGAAAAAGAGGCGGGCTACCTAGGCAGCTCGCCCCGGGGTGGGAGAGCAGGCATTGCCAGACACCTGTTCCCCCGCCACCGGAAAACGTTCTGTCCCAGTTCGAGTTTGTGAAGCCACGTTCAGGGCGATTCAAACGGCCTGCAGAGCCAGCGTTGGAGCTCGCAGTTCAGAGCCGAACGAAGAGGAGAAAGCTTACACATGGCCAGAGCTCAGTGGAGCCAGAGCTGTGGCCAGAAAGCACACACCAGTGCACAAACACACACCAGTGTTTGGAAACACAAATATCTCCCTTCACCACAAACTCAATAAAATTGTTCCCAGGCGCGCATCCAGGTCAGGAACCGAGGGCGCAGCCAAAACAAAGAAATATAATGAAAATGACATTAGGACAGAACGTGGCCGTGCGGCTGCACATGGGGCCAACAGGGGGAGCTCTTGCCCCACCTTTGGCGTACTCAGCAGCTTTG
Organism: Xiphophorus maculatus; assembly: GCF_002775205.1. Taxonomy (NCBI): domain Eukaryota; kingdom Metazoa; phylum Chordata; class Actinopteri; order Cyprinodontiformes; family Poeciliidae; genus Xiphophorus; species Xiphophorus maculatus. The sequence goes on along the minus strand of NC_036449.1, from coordinate 7,099,484 downwards.
TCTCTGAAAGAGACAGCAGACCGACAGCAGCTACAGCTTGCTCAACCGGCACGGAACAATGCTTTCACAGAAGCACTTCCCAGCCCATTAGCGAGAAAAGTCCAGCTGTGGCGAGCGTGCGGGGCATCAAATTGGGTGATAAAGACTGTATCCAGAGGATACAGGCTCCAGTTTGGAACAGCTCCTCCCCGTTTCAAAGGTATAGTACAGTCATATGCCCGGGGAGAACACGCACGCATTTTGCAGGGGGAAATAATATCTCTGCAGAACAAAAACGCCATTCGGCTGGTTCCGCAGGAGCACAGCAGGGACGGCTTTTACTCCAGATATTTTCTCGTACCGAAAAAAGGCGGGGGTCTGCGGCCGATATTAGATCTGCGAGCTCTGAACGCATATCTGAGACGGTATACGTTCAGGATGCTGACACACGCAGCTCTGATACGGTTTGTGCGTCGAGGAGATTGGTTCATCTCCGTAGACTTGAAAGACGCATATTTTCACATCCCTATATACCCCCCTCACAGAAAATACCTCAGATTTGCCTTTCAGGGGAAGATGTACGAATATCTCGTACTTCCCTTTGGCCTCTCACTGAGCCCACGCGTGTTTGTGAAATGCACCGAGGCTGCAGTCGCACCTCTGAGGGAAAAGGGAATACGTCTGGCTACGTATATAGACGACTGGCTGATTGCAGCTCAGTCTCCGGTGGAACTTATGGCACACGCCACGATGCTGATATCACATCTGGCGGCTCTGGGTTTCACAATAAACTGGGAGAAGAGTATCCTAACCCCAGTACAAACAATAACCTTCATCGGGATGTCCCTGAATTCAGAGGAGTTCAGAGCACGCCTCTCAGCAGAACGACTGAAAGCCTTCCAGGCTTGTCTGGCAGTTTTTCGCAGAGGCGCACTCGTGAAATTCAGACTGTGTCACAGGCTGCTTGGTCTGATGGCGTCAGCACTGTCGGTCATCACGTTCGGCCGTCTGCACATGCGACCGTTTCAACGGTGGGTAGCATCGCTCAATTTGAGCCTAATACGCCATGCCCACCGGAAGGTGATCGTTTCTGGGACATGCGCACGCGCTCTGAGTCCGTGGAAACACACCGCTTTCCTGAACACCGGCGTTGCCATGGGAACCATCCTAACACGGAAAGTTGTTACTACGGATGCCTCGTTAATTGGTTGGGGAGCCACACACGAGGGCATGATGGTAAACGGTGTCTGGAGCTCACAAACACGGACAGCTCACATAAACTGTCTGGAGCTCCAAGCTGTTCTACTAGCTCTGAGACATTTTCTGCCCTCTATCAGAGGACACCATGTTTTGGTCAGAACAGACAATACAACGGTGGTTGCATACATCAACAGGCAGGGAGGCCTGCGCTCACATCATTTACACATGCTAGCACACAGACTGATAGTCTGGACCAGCTCACGCCTTCTGTCACTGAGAGCCACTCATGTGCCAGGGGTGATGAACAGGGGTGCAGATCTGCTGTCGAGAGGCAATCCCCGCTACAAGGAGTGGAGACTCCACAGCGGGGTTGTAACCCAAATATGGCAGCGGTATGGTCAGGCGGAGGTAGACCTCTTTGCATCAGAGGAAAACACTCAATGTCCGAGTTTTTTCTCCCTGACCGAGGAAGGTGCTCCGTTGGGCCTGGATGCTCTAGCACACGAGTGGCCCCCGGTTCTCCTGTACGCTTTTCCACCACTGGAACTGATTGTTCCTACCCTCGCCAGGGTGCGAGAGAGGAAACATTCACTCATCCTGGTAGCTCCCCGTTGGCCAGGGAAGCACTGGGTAGCAGAAATTTTCCAGTCACTGCAGGGCGAGCCGTGGCAGCTCCCTCTCCGCAGGGATCTCCTAACACAGGCACGTGGAGAACTATTTCATCCTCATCCGGAACGCCTAGCTCTATGGGCTTGGCTTGTGAAAGGGTGAATCTGGCAGCCAGTGGGCTTCCCCAGAACGTCATTGACACGATTCAGAGCGCAAGAGCGGTCTCGACTCGTAGCGCATATGAGGGAAAATGGCGTGCATTTGAGGGTTGGTGCGCTAAAACCATGTTTAGCGCAATACAGAGCCCTGTGTCAGTTATTCTGACATTTCTACAAGAACTGCTGGATAAAGGTTTGGCTTTTTCAACTGTCAAAGTATACTTGGCAGCTATTTCAGCTTGTCATGTAGGCTTTGGAGACAAGACAGTGGGGCAACATCCTCTGGTGTGCCAGTTCATGAAGGGTGCACGACGGCTCCGGCCGGTGTCTAAAAGCCTCACTCCTTCATGGGATTTACCGATGGTACTTGATGCCTTGTCACATGTACCTTTCGAACCTTTGGAGCAGGCTGAGCTTAAAGTGCTCTCGTTTAAGACAGCCTTGTTAGTCGCATTGGTTTCTACCAAACGTGTGAGCGACATTCAAGCTTTTTCAGTAAACCCCTCCTGCATGCGGTTTACTGAGCAGAATCATAAGGTTTTACTGAAAACCAATCCAGCTTATATACCAAAGGTTTTTAACCCGGCCTTGCCATGCCGCCCTTTGGAGTTGATGGCTTTTTGCCCTCCACCGTTCTCCTCTCAGGAGCATGAAAGACTGCATACGCTCTGCCCCGTGCGAGCGCTTCAGATCTATGTGAAGAAAACGGCTGGTTTTCGCAAATCTGAGCAGCTGTTTGTGTCATGGGCTTCACCACATAAAGGGAAACCTCTAACGAAGCAACGCCTTTCCCATTGGGTAGTCGGAGCTATTGCTATGGCCTATCAGAGTAAAGGCCTTGCACCCCCTGCAGGTCTACGAGCTCATTCCACTCGTGGCATGGCCTCATCCTGGGCACTGTTTCAGGGTATACCTTTGGAGGACATATGTGATGCTGCCAGCTGGGCAACTCCTCACACCTTCACCAGGTTCTATAGATTGGATGTCACGGCACCAACTCTGGCTCACACAGTTTTGGGCGTGGGATCCACACTTGGATAACTGCAGGATGCATCTTTTGGTCTTCGAGTAAGCTTATCTGGCAATACGGGAGTAGCCACATCCCATAGTGAGATACCGAAACGAATGTTGAAAGAGAACTTTAGGTTAAGTAATTAACCCCGGTTCTCTGAAACATGAGTGAGGTATCTCACCAGATCACCCTCCTTGCCTGGAGCGAGGAAGAGGTGTGCTTAAAAGACTGAAGATCGCTTGCGTGTCGTCAGGCATTTATACTAGGAGGAAGCTCCTCCTCCTGGAGCTGACGTCACTTCTACCGGCCAGTCAAGACTGGCGTAATGTAATAGAGCTTCTGGGGGACAGGCGCTGGGGTCGTGTCCCATAGTGAGATACCTCACTCATGTTTCAGAGAACCGGGGTTAATTACTTAACCTAAAGTTCGCTGTACATGGGTTTGCAGCACCCTTTTCTGCAGAAATCAGACTTATTTGTTTTATTTGAAAATTTGGTTTTGTTTATAATTGTCCAGGTGAAAGGGGAAAAAATTTAAATACTTTATTTTAAACAAAAATAGCAAAAAAAAAAAAATAATTTAAAAAGATCAACATTTTATGGCCCCCAATTACTTTCCACTTGAAGAAAACGCTTTTCTAACCGATCCTCACCCCATCAGGTCAATTCCTTCACCGTCCTACCTGAGCCCTTCCCTTTGACCTTTTAGGCTACGCGAACGACGCCCGGCTGGCGGAGGCGCTGAGGGCCGACCCGTCCCGGAAAGGCTCCGTGGTCAACGTCAACCCGGTCAATACCCGCCCTCAGAGCGACACGCCGGAGATCCGCAAGTACAAGAAGAGGTTCAACTCCGAGATCCTGTGTGCCGCACTTTGGGGTAAAGGTCGTCTGTTTTGGATGGGTGAATGAGTGTCCTGTTAGTTCTGTAGAAGAGAGGAAAGTTGTGAGGGGAAAATGCAGAAGTCATGTTTACATCTTCACCACAGGGTGTCAGCAAAGCCCTGATGAGAAGAGCTGCTGTGTTTCTCACGAGTCCAGTAATCACTGCTTGTTGCACGACAATGTGTTGCTTGGAAACAATTCACTGTCATTAAAGATTTTTTAAAAATTGACAGTAAGGTCATTTTGGATTATTTTCAATTTTAGAAGAATAACATAACAAAAATGTTCTGTACTTTCCAAGAATATCCATATGCCTTGAACTCTTTTTCCTTTGGTCCCATTACCAACAAACTTAAATGTATTTTATTAAGATTTGGAAGAAAAATGATGTATGGCAGGGGTGTCAAACTCCAGTCATTAAGGGCCGCTGTCCTGCAACTTTTAGATGAGCTTCAGCTGCACCACACCTGAATAGAATAATTAGGTCATTAAGGCTCTGGAGAACTGATCTACACAAGGAGGAGGTCATTAAGCCATTTCATTCCAGTGTTTTATACCTGTGGCATCTAAAAACTGCAGGACAGCGGCCCTTGAGGACTGGAGTTTGACACCTGTGATGTATGGTATTCACATCTTCTTATAAAAACATTCTTAATGGTGCAACTAGTAGTTGTATGTTCCACCCATCTGACAGGTGAGCGGCAAAAAGAAAGTTATTGGTGACGCAGTAAAAATGTGAAAGACGCGTAACCTTTTTGCCCACATGAAACATGGTGGTGGCAGCATCATGCTGTGTGGATGCTTTACCTCACCTGATCGTAATCCAATTCAGAATTTATACCAAGACCAAAATACTGATTTATTTTGCTAAAACCCAGCAGAGATGTATCACTGAAGGCATCCACAAAGCATTGAGGCTGATTAGAGAAAAATCCACACGTTTCAGTTTTTTTTTTTGTTTTTTTTTAAAGCAATGCGGAAAAGTTGCCTTTATGTTGGTCTGTCACCTAAAACCAGAATAACATAACAGATGTTTTTGCTCAAAAAGCAGATTGTTTGTATTGTGACCCTGCAGCGAAGCCTGCCAGTTCACAAAACCCGCATTAAAGATTGGTACAATGCCACAGAAGACAGTGCAGGATTACCAGGTGGGATATTCTCCTTGATGTACATTTCTGTCTCTGTGTTCAAGGCGTGAACCTGTTGGTGGGAACAGAGAGCGGCCTGATGCTGCTGGATCGCAGCGGTCAGGGGAAAGTTTACCCTCTGATCAACCGGCGGCGCTTCCAGCAGATGGACGTCCTCGAGGGACTCAACGTCCTCGTCACTATATCAGGTGAACGTCCTTCACAGAAGGTACAAAAAAACGCAAAGGTTTTGCTTTTTAGGTGGCAAAGCCTTTGCAGGTACAGAGTGTCCACACACACTTAAGAAGTCTTAAATTCACAAATGTAAAATTAAAACCTTAAAACGTCTCGTATTCGTTTTAAAAAGTAAGTTGCTCTGTAATATAAGACAAAATTTAAGACTATTCTTAAATACTATTCAATATCATGTATTTTGTTTTTTTTTATTTTTGTTTTTCCTGGGGCTTTTCTGTCAGGCGAAAGTTTGTGTCCCTCAGACTCCTTCATTGCCTTGAGACGGTTGAGGCTGCTGTCAAATAGCTACTAATTTCCCCCTTACTAGCTAGCAGGCCAGCTTTTTTTTTGAGTCTTCTCAGTGCAAATTTATCTGCAGTTGACTGAATGAACTTTGTACGTTTCTGTCAATATATGTCTTCAGTTCCATTCAGAGAGGTCCTTAAAAGTCTTAAGTTTGAGTATGTGAAACTCGCAGAAACCCTGGGTTAAGTTGAAGACCAGGACAATGACACAGACTGATGCTTGGAGACTGAAAATACATATAAGCTATTATTGACTCTGAGACATAAAACTAGTTTCACTTCCTTTTCTCTGTCTCCTTTTGTCCAGTCTGCTTCTCTCTTTGAACTATTTTCACACACACTCCTGCAAGTGCAAGCAAAACGTGCAGCATTCTGTATTCCTTCATGACAAAAGCATTCTCGTGTAGAAACAAAGCGTTCGCAAATGAAACAAAGACGCCCGCGAGTTTCGGGCCAATTATCGGGCCCAATATTCTCAGACTGAAAGTCCATCCGCATCCCTACTTCTCCTCTTTCTCAATAGCCCACACGCGGTGTCACAACATACATTTTGAGCTCAGCGGATGTTGCGTGAGGAGCATGTCGTGTGCGTATTCGCTTTGTGATTCTGACACACAGCCGAGCTTTTCCATGATGGAAGGAAACGCGGCAGGGTTGCACACACACGTCCATGTCCTTCTGTGAAACCCGTTTGTATTTCCGACATGTAAAAATAATTTACACGTCATGGACGGTTCTCAGCTCGTCGGGACGTGTGAAAGAATTTTTGCGAGTTAGGCCACATCCTGACGTACTGATGTTATGAGACTGCCAGGAGACAACGTAAATAAAGGCCGTACAATTTAAGCGAAGGTGATTTAATGCAACTTGGACGTTTCTGATCACGAAAATCAGATATTCTGTAATTCGGCAACGTCACCAGAACATTCTTAAATTAAAAGAGAGGCATGTGGCGTCTTTAGAGCGTCCAAAAGACACAGCGAAACAACAAAATATTTACATTTCACATATTTTTATGCCTTTTGCATCCATTTCAATTTTTCTTATTGGTTAGTCACTTAGATATAATGTCATGCCAGACAGTCACACATTAAAATGCTTTGACCATCCAGCCTGCAAGCCAGGAAATGCCTCTTGTCACAACTTCCTCTGAGTTCCAGGACCTTGACGACAAAGTTCCTAATAACTTCTGTGAACAGCTAAACTTGCCAAGTACATTTTTGGAAAGCATAATTTTAATGCACGACACTGGAATTACACAGCCTAGCAGATATTGCATCAAACTTTGCAGTTGCAGTTTTGCATATATTGATTTTGTGATGACAAACGTGATTCACTGTATTTTGCAGCTGTTTATGCTCCTTTTAAACAATCTTTGCTACCCTGAACGATCTCGTCCAAGGATATAAAACTGACAAACTGCCTGAATACCTACTGCATCTGCAGCTTTGTTCCCGTTGACCATATAACTAAGCAATTTGATGTTTCGAGAATAAATTTGCTTAATGGAAATGAGCCAACTTATAAAAGACTCATTTTTGAATAGGAAGTTTTGGCACCTGCATGAGGTGGCTGTATCAAAATTAGTGTATTTTGCAGAACTGCAATGGAAATGCTTTTTTTTTTTTTGCATCCCACGAAACGGGATGTTACTACTGCCAGAGGTTCCCATAACGTCCCTGTTAAAATCCCATGGAAATTGAAGGAATTACAAACTTCATTATCTCAATGAAGTTTGTAATTGAAGCAACCTTTATCTCATTTTTAGCTAAAGTGAAGACACAAAGTGCTATGTTTACACTGTTGGTGTGTTTTATGCACAGAAAGAAATATTTTTTAGACTCCGACATTTTACAGAATTGGATGATCAAGGGGAAAACAGTCGATCTCATCCACAAAGTTTTTGATCAGTTCATCTCAACCAATTTCTTTGCTGTGCTGATTTTACACACATTGATACTCTGATGTCAACATGTATCTTGCGTTATAGACGGCATATCGTGTAAATGTTAGCTTAGATCACAGTAATAAAAATCTTTTCTTCCTTCCTTCCTCCATTCCTGCTCCATGCCAGGTAAAAAGAACAAGCTGCGTGTCTACTACCTATCCTGGCTGAGGAACAAGATCCTTCACAACGACCCTGAGGTGGAGAAGAAACAGGGCTGGACCACCGTAGGGGATCTGGAAGGCTGTGTTCACTACAAAGTTGGTACGTAAGATTAAACGAGGAATGTTAAGAATTTCATCTCTAGGAGTGTCCATAAATATTTTTCTTCTAAATGGGGATCACATGGTTTTCCCTCTGTGGCTTAGTTTCAGCCAAAGCTAATTTCAGATGCTTCACAGGTTGCATTGAGTTCACTTGTTTAGTCTTTTAAGGCACAGACACTCACCCAATCCTTGGTTAAAGCTCGTTGATGCACAGATTAGGTTAAGCTTCCTAATTTGTGAATTGCCAACATGTCACCAACACATTTTCCCAGAGATACACAGCGATCTAAGACACTGACGAAATATTAGTAATGTTTCATCCTCACCCCTCCGTTATGAAATACTGTCTCATTAATCGTTAATCTGACCGCCTGTGGATTCAAACGGGAGACTCCAGGTTTATAAACTCACCCGATGATACAGAGCGGGTTTATGTGTCCGAGGCAGGCATGTCACCGATAAATAACAGGCGGGAAAACCTCGATTAGGAAATTTTGTTTCAGTGGCAACCGAGAGGGCATGCAGCCACTCAGTCCTGTCTAAAATGCAGAATGTCCTTGGTGATTTTAGTGCCACTGAGCACTTCCTGTTGGAAACTCCACTTTCTCTACTGGAGCTGTCGACAAATATATTTCCCAGCAAAGATCTCGAGTTGATGCCGGTTTGTGCATTTCTCGAATTAACACATGTGGAAAGAAGGGGACTATTTATTGGATATTTCACAACACACAAAGTATTAAGTATTCTTCATTTCTCCCAAATAGTTTACTAAAAGGTTTGATAGGTCAAAAATGATGATTGTTAGCTTCGATATGTTGTGTTGTTCAATTGCTAAAAGGTAGAAATCTTTCATTTGCAAAAGCATATAATCAGCAGACTTTGTTTTGGATGCAGCCTACAAAACTCAGACTTAAGAATGCTGTATTTCTCCTGCTCTGGATGGAGTGTAGGTAAATAAACTTCCCCACAAACACTTGCATTAAATCTCATTTAAATTTGCTCAGGCTGCATCAGTGCAGATACTCGGAGATTTTTCAGGAGCAGATTTGACTTTTTTGTCCAGTGTCAGAGCTAGGAAGACGTGCAAACTCAGGTTTGCGCACATTTTACAAAACAAAGGCCTTTGAGAATTTGCCGCCAACGTGCTAATAGCAGAGCTAGCTTTTCGCTTAGCCCTTAAGCTAACTTTGAAAACCTTCAATTAGCTTCAAAATGTTGAATACTAAAGCACTGTTTTGTAAACTTTCAGTTGATTGAATTCAAGCTATGTCCATCATGAAAAAAGGAACAATGCATTAAAAATAGTGATTGCATGTGAACTATAATCTAGTTAGTTTTACAAGATTATGAATCGTCTGAGCAGATAAGCTTTAACCAAGCAGCATGTACTGGACCAAAAAATTGTCCTTTTGCTTCTTTGTGTCGTCCTGCTTGTTCATTTAAATGTTTATTTTCCCAGTAAAATACGAGAGGATCAAGTTCTTGGTTCTGGCTCTGAAGAACTCGGTGGAGGTCTACGCCTGGGCGCCCAAACCCTACCATAAGTTCATGGCCTTCAAGGTACAGAACTGATTGGGAAAGCTATAGCTAACAGCCGAGCCGCTAGTTTGTTTGTCTGAACTCAAATTATTGTCTTCAACAGTCTTTCGGTGACCTGGTGCACAAGCCCCTGCTGGTTGACCTCACTGTGGAGGAAGGGCAAAGGTTAAAGGTCATCTACGGCTCCTGCTCAGGCTTCCACGCTGTCGACGTCGACTCCGGTGCGGTCTACGACATCTACCTGCCAACCCACGTAAGAAACTCCACGACATGGTGAACGGCTTAGCCACCAAGCTGTAGAGCAGCTGTTTCTCACTTCTCTGCTTAATGCTGGGTAACAAAGTTGCTGAGACCGGTGGTCAAACGCACACATCTTCTGATTTCTGTGCCTTCAGATCCAGAACAACATACAGTCTCACGCCATCATCATCCTCCCCAACACCGACGGCATCGAGCTGCTGGTGTGCTACGAGGACGAGGGGGTTTACGTCAACACCTACGGGCGCATCACCAAGGACGTGGTGCTGCAGTGGGGGGAGATGCCCACCTCAGTGGGTGAGTCGCTATGGCAATGACTCCACAACAGTGGTGGGCACGGCTCCGCTAAGGCGCTAATAACTGAGCTAGCTTTTCATTCAACGCTTTAGCCTTTTTGCCAACTTTGAAAACCTTTAGTTTCCCCTGAATTAACTTCTCAGCATAAATTCTAAAGCACTAATTTATTTGGCTGTCTTGTAAAATGTCAGTTGAATAAAATTCGACGTCTGTGCTGAAGTTTTGGTTATCGACTGATGAGAATGCTTCAAGTAGCCAGATGTTTATTTTGAAGTGGATGAAGACACGCCCTCCACTCATGATGCGGTGCAACAAATGATGTTTATTATTATGGTCTTGTACCCAGAATGCATCTCTGTAGAACTACGCCCTGTCCTTGAGTAAACAGTTTAAAGTCTACTGGATGTCCATTGTGCTTTCTGACCGAATCCCTGCTGTGGTCAGATTGGCAAAACCAGCAACAGAGTTAGCAATTCTCAAAACGATATTAAGCTATAAAAGTGTGACTTGCTAAAGCGTAACCGTACATGTAGGTGTAAAAAAACAAATTTGAACCTGCAACGTGTGTTGCAACACATGTTGTGTCATTGACACATGGGTATTTTTGTTGGTTGTATTTAGCACCTTAGCAATAGCTTCTGCTAAATACCATATGTGTATAACTCTTTATCGCTGGCGGAACTTATGTTTACTAATATTTGTTGGAGCAACTAACTTTTTTTTAGTTGAACACTTCTGCTACACAATAAATAAACAAGCATGTATGTACATTTATCTGCACCCTTCTACATTTTTATCTACCTGCTTCAATTTTTAGCTGTTAGTACTACTAAGTATGTGTTCACTTTAACCCTATACTTCTAAAAACTTTGGTGTATTAACTTGTAAATCTCTCCTCAGCCTACATTCGCTCCAACCAGATCATGGGCTGGGGCGAGAAGGCCATAGAGATCCGCTCAGTGGAGACTGGTCACCTGGACGGAGTCTTTATGCATAAGAGAGCCCAGAGACTCAAGTTCCTCTGCGAAAGAAACGATAAGGTGAGAACAAATGATGGCATAAATGCAAGAGGAAAAAAAAGACTTCATATCCTACAAAACCTTTTCACCTTTTGTTTCCTAACAACCACAAACCTGAACACATCATGTTGAGATTTGATGTGATAAACTGAAACAAAGTTGCAGTTGATTGGAAATTTGAAGGAAAGTGCTTCGCTCATGTTTTACAAATACAGATTTTAAAGCTCGTTGCCAAGCCTCCATTTGCAAAATAGATCAAGCTCAGTCACAGTAGGCCTGTGGACGATGGATTGTCCCAGTAGTTATTGCGATGATTGATATCATTTTTTTTATACCAATTTAAAGTAATATATGGCGTAATAATCCAAGATTGCCCTCTAAAAGATAAACTTTAATTTTGCACATGCTAAACACTGGAATTGGAAGATCATTCAATCCAAAATAAAACGCAGTAACCAAAAACAATAAAGGCACTTACAACCAAAACCATGAATAAAAGTCTCTGTAGACAAAATTGCCCTTTAAAAAAATATTAATCATGAGAATGGAAATGATGAAGCTCATTTTAATTTAGTTCCCTAAGTCGGACTGGGGATTAAATTACACACAAGTGAATTTTATGTAGGAGGCATCAGAGTAAAAAGGGGCTGAATAGAAATGGCCACAACATCTTTCAGATTTTCATTTGTCAAGACATTCAAAAGCATGAATTTTCTGCCCTCTGTTTCGCAATTATGCACTACTTTGTGTTGCTCTATCAAATAAAATCCCAATTTGAAATTTGTGGTTGTAAAATGACCAAATGCAAGAAAGTTAATGAGGTTTGAATGGCGGATGTGAAGAGGTTTGATTCCAGGTTACATCACATGTCCTTGCTCTGGCTGCATGGCTGTGCCGACATGACTGCAGGACGTTCCAGAGTTGCACCGAAACTTGTTCTCTGAAACTTTCTGCTGCTGAATTTGGCTCCGTATTTCAACTTGCTGCATAAAAAAAACAAAAACAAAGGACCAAGAAGTCGCACATACAAATGCTAATATTGAACCCAATCTGCAGAGGGTCACGCGTGTAAGCCGTGAAACTGAAATGATTTTCTACATTTTCAGCCAGTGTTGGCTCAGCTGTTTCCAAATTGCCCAAGTTTCTCTTCTCTCTTTTCTGAATTTACTTCCCGTTTGTCCAGAGAAAAAAGCCAAGTGAAAATTAGACCTTGGATTTGTTTTTGGACGGTGTTTCCCCCCCACCCCTTCTTTGTGCACCTCAAGTTTTGACAAGCTATATGGGAAATGATGGTGAAACTCCATACTTGAACTTAGGAGAGTTATTTCTTGCAGGAAACATGTTGGTAATTTGTCAAACAAAAGCCCCAGATAAAATTCCCACCCGTTTCCTGTTTCCCGTCCAGGTGTTCTTCGCCTCCGTTCGGCCCGGAGGCTCCAGCCAGGTGTACTTCATGACTCTGGGCCGAAGCAACCTTCTCAGCTGGTAGAGGTCCACGCCCTGCCCTACAGTTTTTTCTCCTCCTTCTCCTCATCCTTCGCATCGTCCCGCCCTCACACCTCGCTAACACTGGATCTCAGAACCCACCTATGATGTTTCTGTCAATCCTCGGGACAAACAGCCGGCTTGAGACCCCATCGGCGCGGTCCACGGCGTCAACCTCACCCCGTTTCCTTCCCCCGTGCTTCCGGGGAGGGGCCTCAACCTGGCGACGCGGCGACGAGCCCGAGAAACCAAAAGGTCGCCGCTTTTCCTCAGAAATACCGGAAGCGACGACTTGCTTGCAGAAGTAAAACCAATAGCTTACATGTTAAAGGAGGTAGAAGTTAAAACAAATGTGAATTTAATAAAAGAGGACAGACGACGTTGTGTGCTTTTCCTCTCAGCCTGTCTTGGTGCTTGTCATGTTACGATGGGATCGATGTTGAACTTCCACTTCCGTTTCCGTGCTCTCGAGTCGGTTCAGTAACATCGATGTCTTTCAAACTAGGAGCTCAGCGAACGCTACTCTCTCCTCTACTGCTACTACTTTCCGCAGGTCTGCCTCTTGGAAGGGAGTTCGTCTTATTTACGCGACGGCGGTGTGTGTATGGAAGCAGGTTCTGGGTCAGACAAGCACGCGGGTGAGATCAGGTGTTTTCAGCTGGGGGCGCGCTTGAGACGATGTTGCTTTAAACAAACAAACAAAAACAAAAAAAAATAGGATGACGGAGAGAGAAAGGACCAGTCAGGCAGGTGGGTTTCAAATTAGTATTTTATGAATTCTTCTAGAGAGGTGTAACAGAGCGGCGCTAAACGCGTCTTTAAGCTTTTGTTTTCCATTCATGCAGCGTTCAGCCGCGAGAAGAAGGCGATAAAATCCGCCCGCCTGAAACTCCACTTGAGGAACTTGAACTGCTGTGAGTAGCTATTCCATGAGTAACTTTAGAAAAATAACTAAAAATGAAACGAAAAAAGGTGGGGGGTGTTTATGAGCTGATGATGTTAGAAGAACGCTCAGCATGTGTGTGCAAGTGTGTGTGGTCGGAGAGTTCGGTGTTGTCGGCGAGTTGAATTTCCATGGCGGCAGAGAGGCAGACGCATGATTCAGCAGGTTCCGTTTCAGGTGCGGGAGGCGGACTTCCATCTTCCAATTTCTCCCTCCTCCCCCCTTCTCTCGGCTCGTTTCACCTTCCATCGATTATTATTATTATTATTATTATTATTTATATGTACTCGATGCACTAAGTGTCCAGAATGTAGAGAGACTTCTTACTGTGTGGTGGTCCAAGGCATGAGATGATGTTTCGCTTTGTATCTTTGTCACAAGTGGTCGATTCTAGGTGTTTCAATTTCAAGTTTTAAGTGAATAAAAGCTGCAGCAGCAGAGCCTCTGCGTCAGGTGTGGAGATGCTTTTGTTGTCTGAAACCATGGCAACGCCCTTAACCCCCATCCCGGCGTTTCAGAGCCGAGCAGCGTGTTCTGGGGTCCCGAGAGCCCTGCTTGCTTTAACGTGAGGACTGAAACTTTGTCGTTCTGAAACTAACACGTTGGACTTCAGTATTACCGTGATGAAGTGTCCCCAACCTGGCAACACGGAGCAGAGCTTCTTCTTTTCCTCCTCATTTCAACAAAAGCAGGCGATGTTTTCTGTGCATTTGCATCTCGACGAATCAGAATATCATCCAAATTTTCCTTCGTTTTCATAATACAGAGAAGTAGAGTCATGTTTTAAGGCGTCTATTTCTCTCATTTTGGATCACTGCTGCAAATGGAAACCTAAAACCAGCCATCGGATTACACGGCTCCCCAAACGTTTCCATTGACCTTAAAACTGCTCAAATTGGCATTCCGAAAATAAATTAGCTGAAAAGGTTTACGCAAGTTGTCTCCCCACTCCTACTGTATTGAAATTAGTGTATTTTATAAAAGTGCAACGCCAGCAACACTTTTTTTCAAATCACACAAGTGATTGTGTGATTCAACAATCGGATGTTACTACTGACGGAAAACACAAAGAAGCCGACAGGAAGTGATTGGAGGACGATGTTTTTTGTTGACTCATCGCGTTGACAAACTAATGCTCTTGTGATTTTAATTGCGCTTCTTATTGAATAGAAACACAGCAATTGCAAAATTGTCTTTATTCGACATTGGCGGAATATCAACAAAGTTTTGCGCACATTTGTAACAGAAACGCAGCAACCGAATATGGAAACTTCTCACTAGACCTCAGGCAGATTAGATTCTGTGCCTTTCCACTTCTGCACTAGATTCTTCAGACCTTGGTTTCCAAATGAAAGGCAAAACTTAATTTCATCTGGAAAGCGGACTTTGTCAGCCCAGTCCTTTTTCTCATTAATCCAGATAAGGCACATCTGTCTCTGGTTCCGAAGTGACGTCCAGGTCTGCTCCTCCTTAATCTGCCCCAAACTCTTGGAGGGTTTTGGTGCACCATCCTCTACTCACGCTTCTTGTCCATTTTGTTGTCTACCACACATTTTCAATCCGTTGTTATTCTTGGATAAATCTCCTTTAGCTTTTTGGCACAGCTCCTATCTGGATGGCGTTGATGATATATCTGTGTGTCAGAAAAAAAAAAAATTCCATTTACTGAGAAGCTGATTTCTGGGTTTTCATTGGCTGCAAGGCGCCACCATCAAAATTACTGAATTAATCTGTTTTAATCAACATGCAAGTTGCACTATTCACTATAAATGTCGAAATAAACAAACTTTCCGGACATATTCTGATCAGTAGAGATGCTCCTGTGTTCTTTCACCCTAAACCTGCTTCAGATTTCAGACGTCTGTATGTTCAACGAGCTGCGGCGTTGATCTCCTTCATCCGGTCCAGCTGGATTTACCTCCATTTCCACAAACTTTTTTTTTTTTTAAGAGTTGCACATTTCTGTTTAAAAAAAAGAAGAAGAAAAAAGAGGGGAGGACCGAAGAGAATCCCATTTGTGCTCTGACTTCGTGCCCCAACATGTTTTCATCAGGATGCAAACAAGATTCTCTTGCGTGTGTTTCCCCTCTCCCCTCCTGACAACAACAATTACACACACACACACACACACACACACACACACCGCCACGCCTACAGGCTCTTGTCAGTCACGTAGCTCATGTCCCAAACCCTTCGCTCCAAAAGTTAACGGAGAGGCTGTTGTCTGACGCTTGCAGTAGTATCCGCCATGTTTGCTTTACTGCATTAAAGGCCACCGGAGAGTGGCTGACTTTGTGAAAATAATGTGATTATTATGACTATTAATAATGGGTTAAATAAAAGGCGAATAATGTGATTTCTGCCGGTGGGGGCGGGGGAAGACAAAGCAAATCCGCTTGCAGGTTAAAGTTGGAACAAGTGCCAAGAGGGCAGCATTTAAAGCGTGTGAAGCTATTGTTATTGAAAAACCACTTCCTGGATATTCTTTTTAAAAATTAAAACAAACACACACACACACACACAAAAAATCACTTGAAGCATTGTGTATTCTTAAGTTTTAGAGATAGTTAAGAAACTTACTGGTTTTTTGTTGTTTCTGTAAGTCTATGTACACGTAAATATGCGACTGCGGTGGTTGAATATTATTACACTCACCTTAGGTGGAAAAAAAATGTTTACAGAGGCAATGTTTCGTTACATTAATGTGTGCATCACGGTATTTATGGTTCCTTTACACTTTGGTTCTGCTTTTTTGAGCCTGTTTTTTTTTTTTTTTTTTCTTTCTAATTGGATATTTATTGTTTTCCATCATCTCCCCACTAAACCACCTACAACGGAAACAATAACGAACACATGGTTGTTCTTTTCAGGTATTCGCGTAACGCTACTTGACCACGGTGACATTGCAGTAACGTTCCCTGCAGGCTTGGATGTGAGGCGATGTGTTTTCCTCTGTTTCTGCCATGCTTCTCTAACTTATGTCCTCTCTGTGTATGACAGGAAGTCGTGTAGTTTCCTGATTTTTTTTGTTTTGTTTTGTTTTTGTTTCCTTTGAATAAACTTTAAAAGTAATTTTCAGAGTGTATCATCAGCCGGTGGTGTTGTGCTGCTTGCTTGTTCCCCAAAAACAAACGTGAAGAAGAAGAAGAAGAGAATTTGCGTCACGTGTTGGCCAACTCTCGACCCACTTTGTTCTGTTTTATCATTTTCAAATCAGTGACTTAACGACTCAACACAGATTCCCTTGCAACACAGTTTAGTACAATAACAACAGCTTCCTGCACGCCGTTCGTGTCCAGGCTGCTTTAAAAACAAAAACGCCTCGACCGTGTCGCAAATTATAACTTCTGGGAGAAGTGCGGTGCTGCCACGTCTGATTTCAGGTTGACTGTGTGTCTCGACTCGGCTGAAAAGGAGAAGTATTCTCAAATTAAAATTTTCAAAGACATCCTTGTGCAAAGGTATATAAATAGGCCTGGGCAATTTTAAAATGTGAGGTTCTCTAGGTGAAACAAAACAACAACAAAAATGGAGTAGGTGTAAGGGAAGTACAAAACCAAATATTTCAATAAATTCATCTTATTTATTGCATTAATGTTTGTTTTAAGGTTTCAACACAATGACTGTCTGAACAGGGAAGGAGGCTTGCTGTAAAAGTTAAAGCTAGTTCGTACTGCTTGGATGAATTCCTTTCCGGGGGGGGGAAAAACAAAACCGGTTTGTCAAACTCTGTAGTTGTCTGTCCCCTCGGAATAATTCCCAAAACATGCAACATCTTCTGATTTCTCAACGGCCAGTCGTGAGTCGAAAGAACAATGTGCGCTGTGCTGATCTTTTAACCTCTGTGCTAACAAATTAGTAAATTAGAACGCTTTGTTCTTGTGAAAGGCCTGCTTTGAGCCTGTTTTTTTTTCCCAGATGAACCTTCACTAGTTTAGGTAGTGTGACCCAGTCTGTAGAGCTTTGAAAGACAATAATTGTTTTGGGTTTTTTTTTTCACTCCTGCAGGTGACAATTTAACTTGGACGAAATATTAAAAAATCTGTTTCCACAAAAGGAAAAGGAAAAAAATGTATAAAAGAAAGGGAGAAGTTGCTAAGTTTGTTTACATTTATTTACAGCTGCAAAATGAGACATTGACTTTTTCCTTGTGTTTTGGCATTTTCATATTGACAAACATGTTATTTAAATGACGTTTTTTTTTTAAATAAAAGAAGGTCAGCACCTGTCAGGTATTGGAATTTCTGATGAAATTTCAATATCTGAATTGAATTTAATCCGTCGGTTACATTTTTTTAAAATCCAGAGGGGTTTTATTTAAACGTTTTGTGTCGTTTTGGGCCATGTCCTAAAACCTATTATGATTAAACTGAGCACATACAGACAGAGGGATACTGGCCTGTCGTTGCACACGTCTGAAACTACACATAGACTTAGAAAATAATAATTACATGAGTTGGTATGAGCAGCATTATTGTTTATCTTTACATTCTTCTCAGTTATAAATTTGTAAAATCTGAACCACAAAATTATTATTTTTTTTTACACATCTGAAGTTTTAAACTGTATACCACGAACAGTACCAACATAATTAATAAAAGTGACAGTATTTTTATTATCATAAATGCTGCTTATGAATGCAACAATATGCAGCACATTTAATGTCCTATAAACGCTGAGAAAAACCTGGTTTTTAAGCAGAAACCAGATCTGCTAACTACTTTACAAGAGACAGAGAGCTAATAAGGCTATCAGTAAGTTACTAATATTTCAAAGGAAAAGATTAACCTTGAGAGATTGAGAAACGTCCCACCAAACAACAAAACTTTGTAAGTCTATTGTTTCATTTGAATTAGTGAAAGAACACATGATGGTGTCATGTCTTAAAGCGGTTTAATCAGTTTTTTTCTTAGCAGTTAGCATAGCTAGCATGGCTAACTGTAACATTAGTGTGTATTTTCTAGATTGTAAATAAACTTACTATGTGGTACAGTCTTCCAACTGGCTGCCAACATTTCCTAAAGCGTTATTCTCTATGGCAGATAGATGGTCGACGACAACAAAAACAATATTACGAAGCAAGCTAGCTTTTATGCTGTCTGCTAAAGCTCTTTGTTGCTCTCCTGCAGAGCACCAAAGGTCTGTGTACAGAGTCCTTTTCTAACTAACCAAATAAAGCAAATATATATATATATTATATTTCATACATGTTTTTATCATTTATGAGATATGTAAAAAGTAGATGTTATCATACTTTAGGCCCTGTATAAGTACAACTGTAGGTTTTGGTGTCACATAGTCTGGCTCAGTTGACCAATAACCAAATTGCATCATTGTTCTATCTAACAAATAGTTAAAAAATATATCTTACTGTAAAATCTTTAGTTGGTGCAGGATTTAGTTAAAATCCTCAGTATAGATCACTGTGTGGTTGCTATTGGATCCTTTCCAGAACCTTTTTGGGGTTTTTTTTTAAACAAAACTGTTTCGAGTTAAGATGTTCACCTTCTGATATCCTGTAGAAAGGCTTAAGATTAGATTAGATCAGATTGAAGTTACAGACGCAACTTGCTTTACGTGTAGGTCTTCGCCAGTGGCAGAGTTGTTCAAACAGCAATAATGGCAGCCCCACAGCTTGCATCACCAAAGTGTCAGACATGAGAATGTCCACACAGGAAAATGTCCACTTAGGACTTCCTATGTCACTCCAGAAGACGAGCACACCGCAGAGCATTATGGTGGAAACCATTTTTGCTCTGCAGGGAGATGACAGAGCAGTGAGTCATGCTGTTACACAGCTGTTTAATGGATGTTTGTGTACACCGGTTTGTATACAAAAATTGCAAGCAAGGCTTTATTTGGGATTAGATTTCCTTTCTATCATCACCCCAGTATGAAATAAAAAAAAAAGTGTGTTGGCATGGAAAGCTTAGCAACAAACAAACACTCCCTACGTCCAGTGAGCACTGCACAATGAAAGACGGTTCAAAATGTCCGAAAGCTTCAAACTTCAACACTTTTAGTGTCTCCGACTGACTGGCTGACAGATACCTGTCCTCGTGTCACTGCAACATCGCACGCAGAGGGAGAAAACAAACAAACAAGCAAGGAGTGTCAAAGTTTATGACGGCCTGGCTGACTTGTTGTGCGTTAGTCACCAAGTATGAATCCTGGGGATTCATAGTGCGGGGGCTGCCGGAGTCGCCTGAGAGCTGTGCCAATTGTTCAGGTTTAACCACAACAAATCCTCAGATCCCTGCTTGAAATGACTCAGCTGGGAGCACTAAAGCAAAATGCCGAGTCATCGCGGCTGTTTTAAGACTTTGTGACGTATGATTGGCCTCACAAAGTAAAAGCTCGAGGGTAAGTGTTAGAGGTGCGCTAGTCTGAAATGTGGCGGCCAATTTCCAATTTTCAGTTTTGTGAAACTTTTTTGGTGTTAGCTAAAAAACCAGCTAGGATTTTTCCTTAAGATCTATAAGTAACACAAAAATGTCAGCAATGTGGAATAAATAAAATCAAATGATCTTAATCACAATGTTTTTATGTTACAAACAATTCAAAAATACTTTATTGATCCAAAAGTGACATTAAATAATCAATTATTTCTGAAAATCCACTCAAAGTCGCAGCACTCTCACTCTGCATCGCTGAAAATCGACAACTTCTGTCCTTTACATCCACTACTAAAACGTAGAAGTGAGGCATATCATAATTATGTTTCTTTCTCCTGTAGAACCATTTTAAAAAAATGAGTTCAAACTGTATCTAACTCTATAACTGAGTGGAAAAGGACAGATTTATTGTTATATGTGAAACTGCTCAATTCATGCAGGCATGTTTTTCCACAGTTGACTCTTGATTACTTAGATTATGACCAGAGGTGATGTCACACTGTGTGTGAAAGACAGCAGACAGTGTTTCACAGCTTTTCAGAGTTGGATTTCCAGCACTGAGCAATTACATCTCGCCCCAGTCTCAGTTCCGGTCAAGCTGCTGACAAATTTTATAGCACCAGATTTTATACTGGTGCTATAAAAATCTTCAAAAAGAAAAGATTTTCACTTTCCAATTGATTTGTACCAAGCATTTGACTGATCCGTTCCAGTCGGGAGTCTATTTCTTGTTAGTTTGTCAACTTTTAGCCTACTGAAAAGCGTAGGATGTACTGAAACCATGTTTTTCTGTCAGTCCAAAGATCTAATTATTTGTTTTACTTTTCCAAGTTGCAAAAAACAATTAAAAATCAGCTTTGTTATGTTTTGAATTACATAGAAGAGAATAAAGATCAATTTAGTTCAGAAAATGAACACAGGGTTTGACTGAGCAGTCAAACAGCCATAAATGTCCATTTAGAGCACTTTCAAATTCAGTGTTACTAATACTAATAATGCATGCCAAGCATTTAACAGGAAATACATTTTTCTCCTTTGGTCTGATTTTGGAAGAAAATTGTAATAAAAATCACAACAAGTAAACATGAAAGAAACGGGTAAAAAAAAAAAAAAAAATACTTGGATGTAACAGGGTTTTTTTGTTTTTTTTGTAACTCCCCCTCTCCACTCGTGGGGGAATGCCCCTCATACATGCAGGTGTGTACATGGATGTGTGTGTTTTTGTGCTAAAACAAATAAAGATGCCCGCCGCCAACGTCATGAGGAAGTTCCTGCCAGGGAGCAACGGCGGTAAACAGTTTGGAGACTGAACCAAACATGCTTACTTCTATACACTAACCTGAAGGAAACCTATAGGTCTTTCCACACAATGTGTTGGCTGTAAGGCGTGTGGGTGTGTGCGTGTGTGTGTGTGCGTGTGTGTGTGTGTGTGTGGAGGACTCAGCACACAAGTGTGTTGAGCTGTGCAGTACACTGCGTTACATTGGGAAACCTGAGAAATTTCCATCTCATGAGGGGTGGGAACCTTAAAAAGCAGAGCTGAGGTTCCCCATGAGACCAAAGGACACCGATCACTTCACTCTGAGGTCCAAGCCGACAGCACACCGCTCTGTCAGAACCAGAACCACCAGCAGACTGTGAGTACTCTTTTAATCTTTACTTAATCGTATCACAGCTGGGGCGTGTGTGTGGTGTCACTTTTGGTCTTAGAACCAGCTCCAGGAAGACATTCTTGGTTTAAAATAACATTTATTGAAATTCTCTTTATACACAATGTGCACAAATTTATTTTGTATCTAACCAGATAATGTATATATTAACTGGTGTTCAATTATTACACTCAAGTATTTTCTTTATTTTTTTAATCCGTGTTTATAATGACTTTTAAAAAATTTTTATTTTGGTCTAGTTTAAAAATTATTCAAAATACCCAAATGTGTTTTTATTTTTATTGTTTTGCAAATGTTTATTTCAGAAATATTAGATTTCTTTTGTTAAAAAATGTGTGTGTTTTACTTTGTCAGTAAATAACCTTAAAATACAAAAAATTAATACTGATTTATCCAGAACAAAATGTCAAATATCTTAAATAACACTGTTAATGCCTAACAATATATGTAAAGCATTTACATACTTCAATTATTTATCCTCGAACCTTAAACCAATATTCGCAGTAACCAGGTCTATACATTCGCACACATGCTTCAGTGATTTATGAACGTATTTGCTGAATAATGTATTTAAATCTAAAATTTTATTTGCATTCTAAAACATCTGAAAATGTCCAATAATAATAATAATAATAATAAATAATTTGCTTTATTCTTGAACTGATACTCGTCACCTAAAAGATATTCCGGGTAGAAAACAAAGAAATTAAATGAAATTTAAAACGGGTTCTCATCACATGCAGTCTCAGTGTCAGACCCACTATCTTATAGCGATACTATCAGTCAGCAAAGTTTCCATTTAATGTCACATGAGTCATGTGTAAATTCAATTACAACATCAAAACTCCTGCAGCCGTTGTGAATGGGTCGACACGGTGACGACACTCCCGCAGCGTTCAATGAATGGACGGCGCTGTGACGACACGGCCAAACCAGGAGTTCATTGAGGAAAAAGCGCATCATTTCCCTCAGCGTGACATGTGGGACTTTAGTGAGAAAGTGATGACCGCTCTCGGCCGCTCGCTGTAATCCCCCCGGTGGGAAAACAGAAGTGAAAATGGGCAGGTTTCCATGAAAACGATGCTCTGTGACGATTGCCTGCAGGTCAGCCTGGATGTACTGCAGTTAGCTAGATTTGGAAAGCGGTATTCACCTGAAACACACACACACGCCTGTGTGTGTGTGTGTGTGTGCACACACACGTTTGCGCGGCTATCTTTGTGGGGACTTTTCATTGACTTCCATTCATTTCTACAGCCTAAATCTTATTCTTATCCTAACCCTAACCATTACGTACCTGACCCTATCCAAAACTCAATTCACACCTTAGTCCTAAATCTGACCCCTTATCCTAACCCTAACCATTACGTACCTGACCCTATCCAAAACTCAATTCACACCTTAGTCCTAAATCTGACCCCTGACCCCAAAAACAGCATTTCCCCTTGTGGGGACCAAACTTCGGTCCCCACAAGGAGCAGCGTGTCCCCAAAACGTAGTATGTGTCAGGAAAATGGTCCCCACAAGGTATTAGAAACAAAAACACACACACACACACGCACACACACACACCCCGCTTTACCGTGTCTTCAGTGATACATCAACGTCATATGATAAGTATATTCTGAGTTGCTGTCTGATGTTTTTATCACTGTTTTCCTGTTTCATAATCTTAGTGCTCAGCTTTCAATGTTGACAATTTTAAGGACTAGTGTTTCAGCTGCTTTCTGCGCAGTCCTCTGAGCTTGCCTTTCATTATGAGCGTCTCTGTAAAGACATTTCGGATGAAAAAAAAAATTATTTGAAAGCTGGTGTACATGAAAATAAGCAGCGACCTTCAAAGACTGGCCGCATGGCTCACTGGGGGTGTGACTGACAAAAATCACAGGCAATTTCACTTGATTCTAATCTGTGGATTTTGCAATCAATATTTACAATCACATTAAAATAGAAATATATGAGGCAGTGTGGTCCATATTTATACATATTTCTCTTATGTCTAAAACTCTCCCTGTATGTATGAGCACATATTTCATTATTTTTTTTTCATGTGATTCTTTAGCTTCTGATATTTTAAAAAGTCCATCTAAATCCTCCACCTGTCTAAACAAATTGAAATTATTTTTAAAACAAATTAAAATAAAAAAATTGAATTAAATTAAAACAAAAGTGGGCGTATATTTATGAATGTAAACATATGGACTTCCGTCAAGATCAAAATCTTTAGATTACAAAAAAAAAAAAAAAAAAAAAAATGGGCTAAATTATCTAGATCAAGTTTGAAATAAAGTTATTTAAGCAAAGACAAACTTGTTTTTCTCAATAAATGTGTTTTTTTTTTTTTTTATCTGTCATTTCTGCTAAATTTGGGCAACCTTTGATACAGTCACTCTGTCATTGACATGACTAATCATGTGTGGTGGTATTGGTAAAGTCCTGTGGTTAAATACAAGTGTGGGAGGGCCAATAATATAATGGTAATAGTCCTGTGACGTCACAGTTTGCGGCTCATAAAAAGAGCTGAAATAAATCCATCTGTCAGAAATCCTAGGCGTCCCGAGGGGAGAACACGGGGTAATGGTCCAGCATCCGAAGCTCTTAAACGTGCTTTAGCTTTATGTTACGGACTAGAGCATTTGACCGAATCCTTGGACCCAAACAGGAGCTCGCCTCGCCTTGTGGATCTCTCAGTTCAGATCTTTGCTTTTCCTGCAGACTGCCACCATGGACTACTTTGTGCTGACGTGTGCCATGATGATCATTGCCGCAGGTGTTCATGGGAAACGTTGGCTGCCATCTCTGCCAGTGGAAAGTGAGTTTTTTTTTTGCTTTACTGTGCAATAAAAACTACCCTGTTGTAAATATTCAATGTGATTTAGGGTTAGGGTTAGGGTTACGGTCCCATTAGATGTGCTGACCTGTCCTGCATGAAAATTGGAAATTAAAAAAACAGATCCACTAAAACCTTGAATAACTAGGCCTGACACGATAACAAATCTTCCCGGATGATAAATTGCCCCAGCAGTTATTGCTATAACCAATGATATTGTTGCTTTGAGGGCATTTTCGAATAATATAACGGTAATGGCAAGTGAATAATGAAGTCTTTTTAAAACAAATTGTCCTTCGTGAAAAGGGCTGGTTGAGACCAAAGCACCAGACTGGTGGAAAGAGAGAGACGAGAGAAAAATGATAAATCACGCAAATGGAAATGATTGTGCTTGTTTTCATTTATCATGCAATTAATTGATTTATTGTAAATTGTTACAGGCCTACGAATGACTAAATTAGTCCCATGAAAAAGGATTTGCGCTTAGTTTCAGTTTTTGTGCTCCTGTTTCCCACGCAGACGGCTGTTACCGGGTGTCTCCAGAGGTGGAGGTTTTCCGAGTGGAGGGCGAGGCCGTGATCCTCTACTTCCCGATCTTCGTGCGGTCCCTCAAACTCCGTGACATCGCCCCGCCACCTGCCCAATACGTCATCAGCAGGACCGACGGAACGGAGCAAACGGCGTACGAGGACGAGGGCCGGGTCCAGCAGCACGGCGGAGAGCTGTGGCTCCTCCCGGCTCGGCCTTCGGATTCTGGGGAATACACTTGCACTTACAGGTACTCTTTGCTCTTTTAAAGGAAAAGAAGTTTCCAATCAATCGGTCGAGTTTATTTGCACAGCACGTTTCAGCAACGAGGCAATTCAAAGTGCTTCACGTCATAAAAACACAAACATACAAATTCACAAAGGACAACAATTGAGAAAACAGGAACAAGCGTTACATTTTGACCAATGAAATAATCAAAACCGTGGATACACATCGGAAGAGTAGGTCAGTGTTTCATTTATGTGGTTTGAAAGTAACTGAACAGGTGGGCTTCTAGCCTTGATTTATTTTATTTTTATTTTTACTTATTGACTATTAGTACCTAAAAGGCTTAAGAAATTCAAAGTTTCTAAACGGATTAATTGATGCAAAAATATGCATTTCCTATCATATATAATTTTTCTGTCATAGTTTTGTTGTGCATCAGATTTAGTAGCTATAAAGACTGACAGTGCTTTTTTAAATTATTATTATAGTAATGCTCAGAAGATTGGTGTTGGAAAAACCCCAGTGTTTTGCTGGCGTTCTCACTAGAACCAGGATGTTAGAGAACATCACACCAGTTTTAAAGTCCCTATCCTGGCTCCCTGTAGCTCAGAGAATAGACTTTAAAATGTTGTTAGTTTATAAATCACTGAACGGCTCAGCACCACAATACATTAAAGATCTGCTGTTGTTGCATCAACCTTCTGGGAATGCAGAGCAGAACCAGAACCAAACATGGAGAAGCAGCTTTCAGCTTCTATGCACCACAAATCTGGAACAAACTTCCAGAAAACCGTAAAACAGCTGAAACACTGACTTCCTTTAAATCTCGACTAAAAACCCACCTGGTTAGAATTGTATTTGAAATGTAATCAATTGCAAATGTATTGATGGAACTTGACTTAATGCTGTGTTTTGATTATTGATTCTATGTTGCATGACTTTGTGTTTCTGTGTTTGTAATGATGTAAAGCACTTTGAAATGCCTTGGTGCCGAAATGTGCTACACAAATTTTATTCGTGTAGCACAAATTCAATTCAAGACAATTCAAGCATTGTCTTGAATTGATTTTATTCTTAATCATATTGAAAACACACCTCTTACAAATTACCTCAGGCCAATTTTTAAAAAATTTTTTTAAAGGAACATAAACCTTCCAACTTCCAAAATGTGCTATGATCGCCCACAGCGTCATCTTCACTCCATCTGACTCCTTTCCATGCGTCTCTGTGCAGGAATGAAACGTACTGCGTCACGGGGAGCATCACGCTGCACGTGTACGAGTCCTATTCTGCCGACATAAAGACTCTCTCCTACGGGTGGTCGGCCACGGTCGGTGAGAAAGTGGAATTTTACTGTCCGGCTCTGGACCGCTTCAACAAGACAGGCAGACCAATAGAGTGGCACAGGGTGAGGGAATGAACCCTGCAGCTGGGATTATGTCTTTTTAGATTAGAGCCTGAATTAAAAGTAACAGCATCTTATTATTTTTTTGTTTTTTTTTTCTGACAGGACTTTAACTCCGCTCCCCTTCAGCCGGGCAGAGCTAGCCTGACGATCCCTGCTGTAAAACGCTCCCACGCTGGAGTCTACACCTGCCGGCTGACGGTGCTCATCAACAACCTGCAGTACAAAGTCAGCAGAGCCTACCTGCTCCACGTCGAAGGTTGGTGCCGTCAGATTTTGTTTATGAACCTTCTCCTGGGAAGTGAGACGTTCCCTGAATGAGCGTGATAAGAGTAAATGAATTCATCCATATGACAAATGTACCTCACTTACATAACAGTAAATATGAGGGTTTTAAAAGAACCTCACTCTCAACCATTCATATTCAGCTATTAAAGGAACGCTGTTGATCTATAATTAAAGAATAAGTGTGCACTGCCCTCTGCTGACTAAACAGACGCATTACAATGACTCCAACGTTTCAGGAATGTTTTTTTAATCTATTTATTTATTAATTACTTTACTTGTTTACTTGTTTCTTACTTGTTTCGGGGATAACCTCTTGAGATGTATCGTCTCACTTTCAAAGAAGTCCTGACAAAGCATAAAAATTAGCAGTAATAATACAAATCGTAATAGGTAAATCCAAAATAAAATACATTTACTTTGTTTTTTGGGGTTTTTTTTATGTAGTGCAACCAATTACCTCCCAAAACTCACTTATTTAGTAAACCGAGTCCAACAGTGTGTATTTAAACTCGGCATAAACGTTTTAAATTTATTAATTTATTCAGCATGGACACTGCACATGAATTAATGTTTCTGTAAATGCGCCAAAATGAGCCAAAAGGCTATTTTATTTCCGTTGTCCCTGGACAATGAGTAATTTGTCTTGCTAAAAACAAACAAAAACAGCTGTTATATAAAAGGGAACATTACCGGGTTAAAAGGTTTTGCCAGGCAGGGGAACGCCTGTCATGTGAGTTTCTCATTCTGGATGCGTTGTCTGCCAGGTTCGGACCCTGCAGTCACTACCTCCATGCCTGTCGTCACCACGCCGTCAGGTCCGGGTCAGCCCAGCAGCAGCACCCTCAGTACCGTCAGCCGTGAGTTTTGTTTGGTTTCTGTGATCCTTGACTGACCCAGCGTCCTCTGGGAAAAGAATAAACTAGATTTAACTGATGAATGTCTGCATTTCATATCCGGCAGTCGTGAAACCGCCAGTGATTGCCTCACCAATCAATGGAACCGTCTTTGAAAGCTCTCACGGTACGTGGTAATGTTACTTCGTGTCTCCTGCTGTTTGCTCACGTTGAAGTATGTTTAACCAAATACAACAATACCTATGTTCTTCTATTTTTACCAACCAGGTTCAGGACTGGAGCTGTTCTGTCAGGTGGTCACTGAATGCCAACTGGCAGACTCCACTGTGGTCACATGGCTGGTAAACGACCAATCAGTGGAGTCATCGTACCTCGACAGGCGGGCTCTGCAGGGAGAAAGAAGGTAACACTATGCGTAAACCAAAGTGTGAAAAAACAAAAAACAAAATCTGACTTAAAAGTTACTGTAGAGAAAGTCCATAGAAGGAACTATTTTTGTAGACTTCATT
Organism: Xiphophorus maculatus; assembly: GCF_002775205.1. Classification (NCBI taxonomy): domain Eukaryota; kingdom Metazoa; phylum Chordata; class Actinopteri; order Cyprinodontiformes; family Poeciliidae; genus Xiphophorus; species Xiphophorus maculatus. The sequence continues at coordinate 7,071,520 of NC_036449.1, read as the reverse complement.
AGGGGGGGGGGGAAGAAGGAAAACTGGATTTTAATTTGAAAATATCAGAAATACCTAGTAGTTTTTTTTTAATGAGTTGTGAAAAGTCGTGGAAAAGATGCAAAATACTTAACCACAAACACAGTAGACAATCTGAAAATTTGAAGAAGAAAAAAAGAATTATTACTGCAAAAAGTGCCTTCTTAAAAATGAAACACACAAAAAAGTACATTTTAAAAAAAATACATCAGTTATGGTTCTTTTGCTGAGCCAGTCCTGAATCAACTCTGGACCAATCCAACTCTGACTTGATGCAACACAGCAGAGTTTGCTTAGGCTGGGTGTGCAACCTAAATAATCGTTTACAGTGAATAAAGAATGGGTTGAAAAGGATTATTACCACCAAACAAATAATATTAATATTTAATAATAAAAAGAATCAACATAAAAAATAAAACACAACTGAAAATACAAACTAATAATGTTTTGTAGAGATTTTGCTTAGAAATAATTTCCTGTAAGGCCTTATGCTTCATCACCAGTTCTTTGGTGAAAGTGAACATAGCTAGCGCTACCTTGCGCAAGCTAATCTCTAACATTATCTTAAATGAATAAAAAAAAACTGGTTCTCTAGTGTGTAGTTAAGATCATTAAACAGGTCTTTGACGTTAACATTATGAGACCATGTAATTTGCCAACTTGCTGTTTCTTATTTTGTCCTGTTGAAGAAGTTTGGCGAACTCTGATCAAGTGGCAGTATGGCTCAAAATGGCCGCCTGTTAAGAATGTGAAGGCTCCTATTCGTTTTGTCTTGGACTGGGTCACACATTTTGTTCCAAAGTTTAATTACAACTACTCAACAACCCAACCGTCTCTTCAGAAATACATCCCGGCATTTTGTCTGTACCCTGTCTCCTCATAGCCCACCCAACGTCACTCCCTTGTCTTCTTCTTTGTGTTGACCATTCTCATAAACAACTATTTAAAGCCATCAAAAGACACAGATAGTTATGTGACACATAATAAAATCTAATATCCACTAAATCTGTGTTTGCCTTGCTGTTTTTAGGGTAACCCGGGTCTCTGAAAGGTGTCAGATTGAAGTGAGGTTCGTTATCTCGACTATAACTGAAGAAGATGAGAAGACGGAGATGAAGTGCGTCACTCAGAACACAGGCGGGAAACAGGAAGTTGTCACAATGCTTCGTCTGGAAGGTGAGTGGCCTCGTGAACTCTCCAAACTGTTGTCCGTGGCGTAATTTGGAGCTGAAGTAATATTTCCCCTCTGTCGGAAAAATGTAAGCAGTTAGCTAAATCTGACAGTGTCCCACAATCGTTAACAAAATGCAAAAACGCACAACGCAACAACAAAATCCACAACAGAAGTTGTGCTAAAACGGAAGTTTTTCACAACTTCTGATTTTCATAGCGTCGTGGCTTTTTGTTGTTGCGTTGTGGCCTGTCTGGGGCACCGTAGAAAAACACACTGGAAACATCAGACATTGTCACGTCATAATAAAAATCTTAATGTCCTGCCATTTTTTTTTCTAGATACTACCTTCACATGGCTGGTGGTAGGCGTGGTGACAGCGGCCTGCTTCCTCACGGTGGTCTGCGTCTTCCTTTACGTCCTCTTCAAGCCAGAGACTAAGAAGAAAATGGATTACATTCTCGCTCGCCAGAGCAGCACCTTTTCAGTTTAGCTTTTGTTTCACGCGCTCCCTCCGTCAAAACAAAAACGCTCCTCTAAACAATATTTGGGTGAACTATGTAGAAATGTGACTTCCATCACGTTGTACTTGGAGTTCAAGTGGCACTCACACCAAGTCTTTTTATTCATGAATGTATCAGCCACTGGACAGGAAGAAGGAAGATGTTACGGTGATAAACGTTGCATCAGCACCAGTAATTGATTTAATGACAAGATTGTTTGCTGTGGTTTTGCACTTCTGTGATTTAAACCGGTACTACTCCCTTTTATATAAACCTCCATCAGTTTAATTCACTTTTTTTTTGTTCTTTTGCTAAGTAAAATGAAGTGACTACCTCAGTTACCAGATGTTACACATATGTATTTTTTTCTGCTCTTTTGCTGCAGTATGCTTTGAGTATAATGGATATATCAGTATGTTATTTCCAAAATGCTGCAAATGTTCTCAGGGAGAAATTGAATATTAAAGAAAACGTATAGTCTTTTGATTATTTTTGTTTACGTCATAAACATTTTAAGGACAGAAATAATGCAACTTTTAACGTGTTGTTTTATTGTTATTGAATGTAATACTCCTGCTGTTGTATCTTACATACAAAACAACCCAATGAATTAAATGACTCCTACCTGAATGGTCTGGTGTTATTTTTAGCCTCAATGTGCATAAATATTTACAGTGGCGCTCTCCTGGTCATTACTGTCAGTAACAGTGACCGGGACAGTTATCACGATAACACTTGAAACTCACTTGGCTTGGTAGATAATGTGGCCTCAAGCTAACAGCTCAATATCTTTCTCTTGCCCTCATTGTTTTCCGCTGAGCTGTGGCTTCTTCTTTATGATAATAGAGCCTGTCGTAAATGCTAAGGCTAGTTAGCATGGGCACAGACGACGGCATGCTAACTAGCCTTAGCTCCTCTAACTAGAGGAGACTAGCTATTAGATCTAATAGCGCTAATAGCACCTCCACTAATAGCTATAGCTAATAGCTAATACCGACAACGGCTAGTTAGCATGCTAACATGCCGCTAATAGCGGAGGTTACCTATTAGTGCTAATAGCACCGCCGATAATAGCTATAGCTAGTAGCGCCTCAGCTAATAGCTATAACTAATAGCTATTAGCTCTATTAGCGCTTTATAGCTCCATTAGTTAGCGGACTAGCAGAGGCTAATAGCTAATAATAGCGCCTCAGCTAATAGCTATTAACTATTAGCTAATATTAGCTATTAGCACTAGCTAATAGTGCTAATTAGCTATTAGCTATTAGTGCTATTAGCCAATAGCACTAATTACCTAAGTCTTCATGGGTATTTGATAAGTTTTTATTATTAACGTTTTTCCATGTTTTTCCTCCTTGTTCAGGGTTGATATTGTTGTAAATTTATTGTAAAACGCCAATTTGTTCTCTATCTCTACCGCTAATGTGGCTTAAAAGAAATCTTTTACATCTCAGCGCTTGTATTACCGTCTGAAACATGGCAGGATATCTATCTGCGAAGGGATTATGCAACGTTACTCTTTTGTTCCAATTTTTCAAAACTTTCCTCCCCAACCAGAGGAGCCCATGACGGTTCTGGAGATAAATTCAGGCACACGCTCAAGATTGGAGCGATGAACAAAGCTCTAAATTTTGTTCCTATATCTGCTACCTCTCTCCCCCATTTTCTAATTGTCTATACATGATTTCTCCTTCAGTCTGTCTTGCCGGCTTCCCCACAGGAAGCCAAACATCATTATTCTGTGGGGCATCGAGATATGTGGATATTATTTCTGCTTGACATTGGAGAACATCTGAATTATTAGAATATGTGAACTTTCTTTTGTACACATTAATGTTTATGAGCGTGGTCTGTACAACTGTAAGCACATAATATATTGCGCATAAGTTCAAATGTGTGGTACCATACAAAGTCATTTCTCATTAACAGTGTATCAGGGGAGAGCGCGAACGCAGTCCCCCACTACCAGAAATTATGCAGTCGAGATTCCCACATTTGGGGAATTCGCAGGGGTCAGCACAACCGGAGTGCAATGGCTGAGCCTCACCCTGGGTGAACCACCTTCATGATCATGGTATCTCCCCTGCCAGGTAAGTATGAGTTGTTATGCTCTCACGCCGGGATGTCTTTCGCAGACATACCCTCATGACTCACGGTGCCAACACGTTGTTTGGTTAAAAAGAAACAAAACAGAGCCAGGAGACCAGCATTAGACGAGCTAAAACATACCCGGATAACTTGGTTAAATAAACCAGGAAAAACGTTAAATTTAATGTTTAAAATAACATTTGATTACCCACAATGCAATGTTGTGTTAGCCTAGCTAACGCTAGCAAACAACTGACACATTTTTACAGTATTTAACTTCTAGTGAACCCCCAGTAACCAAACAGGAGATCATGAATCAAATAGACACCCGCCTATTACAAGCAACTATTTAATAAACAGAACGCAAACCAGGAAAATGATGAGATCTAATTATTAAAATACCGTTTGATTACCCACAATGCAATAGCGGACGAGCATAGCTAAAGAGCTATGCTCGTGTGCTAGCTCAGCTAACAGATTATTTATTTTTAACTCTTCTCCAAAGCATAAACAACTCATCAAAGTTCCTATGGATTGAAAATATGTGAAACCTTTAATTTGAACGCTTCAATGAGCACCATAAAGTCAGAATGAATGAAAAACACACTTTAAAACATACTTTTAAAATTCACAGGACAACCACTTCCTGTTCTGTGGTTTTCAGATTTCCTTTATGTTGCTGCCACCTGCTGACCAGAAGAGGAAAACCTTTATTTGATTTGTGAAACTTCACTAAAGGGCGATTTATATGGAAGCCCATTTCCGCCATGAAAAAAAAAAGACCAACAGGAAGTCATAATTTCGACTTTCAAAGTCATAATTATGAGATTTAAAGTCATAATTTCGACTTTCAAAGTCATAATTATGAGATTTAAAGTCATAATTTCGACTTTCAAAGTCATAATTTCGACTTTCAAAGTCATAATTATGAGATACCGGAGCAGTTGGAGACAAGCCTCCTTAGAATAACAGCTCCGCTCCAGCTCCCAGTTAAATATGATCCTAAATCCAAGGTCCAACCTTTGCTACTGCGTTAAGAGTCAGTAAAAGGTAGGTTCGCCTTTTTTGATTTTTGATTTTGTTTAGATTCTTTCGTTTTGAATGCTTTTTGATCGTGTGGTGTTATGTACATCGTTCGTTGTATTAGCAACATGAGCTAGCTGCAGGTTAACCGTCAAAGCGTGCTAACCTTGTTATAGCATATTTAACCGGGTTTTTTTTAAGTAGTCGGTTAATTAGATTGTTTTTATTTCAGAGTGCGATAAGAAGTTTATACTCCAAAAATTCAATAAGTTAATATGTATAATTATTTTGTGGCATTAATACAAGCAATAGCTAGTAGGTTAAAACAAGCTCCACAGCTTGTTGTATGCACGTTTTGTTATGCATAATGTGATTCACTATCTTTCCCGTTAAATTGTTTTTGTCGATACATAGACAAGAGTAAAATATGGAAGTACAATATGCATCAGTTTTCAAACTGTTTTCTTAGCAGTTTCATGTACACTTATGCTAATGCTGGAGATCTACAGCTTTACATTGACAATATTTACAAAAGCAATTCAAAATAAGAAAAATTGAAAAACAAGGAACTTAAAAAATCCCCAAAACAGGCAGGCCCTGTTGAAAATTTTAACTCCTCAACTTTACTCAACTTTCAGGATACCTACAAAAGAGACAGAGGAGGTTCCTTTGACCTGAACCTAAACAGAGGTAAGTTGCAACACTTGTGAAAATCCAATTTATCATATTATCTGTTTAAATGAAAGTAATTAAGATCAAAACTAAAATCATTCTGATGATGTCCATGCACTTGACTCTTTTATAAAGATGGGAATTTCATTTTGAGAATTGTTCAACCATTGAAATATTTTAGGGGAAAAATGTAAACAGAACTTTCAGACCTAAGCTCTACACTTTACCATTTAGTTGTGGAGACACTGGTAGATTTTTCTTTATTACTTTTATGTAGTTTCTTTGTGTATTGGTTTATTTTTGCAGATCTGTACAGGTGTTTTGTTGTCTATTGCCTTTATTTTAGCAGGAGCTTGAGTCTGAAATACAGTTTCTGTCTGTCTTGTAGGGTTGGACAATAAATCAGTTATATGTATCACGATACACACGTGATCAATATCAATAGATAGTAAGTCTGACAGAATATTCAATAGAATATTCTCTGAACTCTGATCCAGAACCACATACCATTCTGGAGGTTGTGGGCACAGTCAAGGCTTCTCAACCTCTCAAGGCTAGCTCATCTAGGTTGATGGCTTCATTTAACTCACTGGTGAACTAGCAACAAGCTGTTGAGTAACTTGCGGAGCAGCAGTTTAATGTTTCACCACCGTGCCTCATAAATGTTTTTAAAAAACATTATGGTGTGAAAGCTGTGGATAAAATGGGAAAGGTCACATCACCAGTTTGGCAGTATTTCAGATATAAAAAAAATAATTGATATAAAATAATAAAAAATGCTTGTATCGTGAAATGTTTTTCAGTAATATCATTCAACCCTATTCTCATGTTCATAATAATTTTTTTGGAATGTTATGTTTTATTAGACATTATTCATTAGTTATTGTGTGTAATTGTCACAGGATGGATGAGATATATGACTTCTTAAAATCACGGGATGTTTCAGAGGAAGTCATACAACGACTGCAAAAGGATAAGGTAGCTAGATTGCTAAGGAAATCAGTACATTTGGAAGTTATCATACAACACTATTATAGAGACATGGTGAAGACAGATCAGTTTTATCATGTGGCTGTTTTTACTGGGTTTCCCCCCCCCCATTTTTATAGGTTAAATAACTGTTTTAACTTTTGTTTTCTAGATTGACTCCAGTGTCCTTCTGCTCATGACAGATGAGTAGCTTAAGGAGTATCTCCCATCTTATGGTGACCGACTGGCACTTCTCGGATATTGCAGACGAAGGGAAAATGATCCTGCTGGCCGGAAATCAAAACTTTTTGACCGATTGAGAGCCAAGATTTCAAGGAACAAAGGCAACGATCAAAAGCAGATCTCAGAAAATGTTAACATCAGAAATGCTCAAAAAACTGTTCGACAAGTTGAGATAGGATGGATGAATTCTCGAGATGGGGAGCTTTTACAAGTTCGGACAAAGAAAGGTGGTGGAACAAGAAAAATTGATGTGTCAAAGGACTGTAGAAAAAATGACTTAATTGAAAAGGCAGTGGGTTTGTTTTTTCCGTCTCAAAGAAATTCACATGGAAGAATTACAGATTTTGAGGTTGACATGACAGATTTCCAGGAACATTCACTTGATGAACATATTACAGTTGGAGAACTTTATGAGCAGACAAAACTACCTGTTTTGCGTTTTTACCTAACAACCAAAAAGAAGGACACTGGCAGCGACTCAGAACCAGACAACCCCAGTGGAAATGACCAAGACACTTTAAGGTTTTCTACTCACTCTCAAGTTTGCACACCACTGACTCAATCCACAGCACCAGACAGCATTGATGCCACATATGTTGGAACCAGCAGTGTCCTGACAAACAGCAGCAGTAAAAATGTTCACCTAGTTTACTTTAGTGATGACATGGGTGATTTGTCCAATGTCCAAGAGCTAGATGCAGGAATCAATGGGGACATTTTAGAAGACAGTGGCACTGTTACCTTTTTCACAGGACACATTTCTGACACAGATAATGTCAGTCTTGATGACACCCTTCCTCTGTCTCCACAGCCATCTAGTCCAGTGCTTTCTTCTTCACAATTTGATTCTTTGAACGAGCCAATTGTTCAGAGATAAGGGATTAAGAAAATCCTTGTTCTTCACCGTGGCCAGATCCTGAAAGAACTAATTTCACATTTTTGTGATCCAGGTGTCACTCAGGAGGACATATGTATTCAAGTGGTGCTCCCTGATGGAAGGCGAGAAAAGGCTGTTGATGATGGAGGAGTTTTGAGGGATGTCCTCTCAGAATTTTGGCAGGACTTTTATGAACAGTGTACAATGGGCAATAACTTTAAGGTGCCCTACTTGCGTCATGATTTTGGACAGCAACAATGGGAAAGCATTGGCCGAATTATTGCCTTTGGCTGGCAAAAACAGAAGTACGTGCCTATAAAACTTGCTCCAGTAATACTGGAACAAGCAGTTCTTGGTTCTATAAAGAGTCCTCTTGTTGATAGCTTCTTAAGGTATGTTACAGAGTACGATCGGATGGTGTTTGAATCTTGCCTTTCAGATTTTCAGAGTGTTGACAAAGAAGAGCTTCTGGAAATCATGGATATCCATAACTGTCGAAGAGTACCAACAGCTGATAACATAGAGCTACTACTTGAGGAGCTTGCCCACCAAAAGCTCATTCAGGAACCTGCCTTTGTTATTGAGCAGTGGAGCACTGTCCTTTCCCCGCTGAGGTCTGAGATGGAAAGTATTACAGCTGCATATGAAAATCTCCAGCCAACATTAAGAAAGGTTATAAATTCAATTGTATACCCTGTAGTCATGAATGCACAGCAAAAAAAACATCAGCAAAAGACTTTGAATCTCATAATTATGACTTTGAAAGTCGAAATTATGACTTTGAAAGTCGAAATTATGACTTTAAATCTCATAATTATGACTTTGAAAGTCGAAATTATGACTTTGAATCTCATAATTATGACTTTGAAAGTCGAAATTATGACTTTAAATCTCATAATTATGACTTTGAAAGTCGAAATTATGACTTTGAAAGTCGAAATTATGACTTTAAATCTCATAATTATGACTTTGAAAGTCGAAATTATGACTTTGAATCTCATAATTATGACTTTGAAAGTCGAAATTATGACTTTGAAAGTCGAAATTATGACTTTGAATCTCATAATTATGACTTTAAAAGTCGAAATTATGACTTTGAATCTCATAATTCATATTTTCTGTTTTATCAGGGACCTGCCCTTCAACACACTCCCAATATTTTCACTGCTGTTAATCTTTTGATTTACATTTACTGTTGAAATATAAAGCAGTAATTCGTTCAATGGTTGTTAATGGCGAGGTTGCTATGCCGCCATCTGCTGTGTATTCTCCAGTACTGCAGTTATTTTGCTACCATTCCGGACAATTTAAATGAATTCATTTATAAAAGAAATTAAACGAACACATATTGAAACACTTCTCTCCACTTCCTGCTATTTTTACCCATTTTAAACAATTTGGACCAGTTTGTCAACACCTAGGCTGTTCTAAAAACTGGTTTCTTTTTTATAGTGGGTAACAATTAAAAATACCAATTGTGGTAATCCTTTGTTGGACTCTTACGAGTGGAGGATTCTTGCCTCTGCATCCACAATTGGTTTGCTCCTTCCAAACCCGCTACTTTAAATGAGATAAAATACCTAAAGGTGTTTATACCTCCAATCACACTTCAGTTCCGGAGCTGAAGCGTCTTCACGCAGGACTCCGCCGCCCTTTTTTTTTACGGAATGAAACTTTTAAGACGGATTTAAGCGGCTACTCGCTGGACTCCGCCATTCAATTATCACCACAACAGCATAAAGTTAAAGCCGTTTAGTTTCAGAGCCCAGGATTCACAGCGTTTCTTACACAGGATTTCTTTTAACGCGAACGCCATCAACTCATTCACGCTTTTCTTTTAAAAGAGAATTTACTCTCAGTAAACGGAGTCCCGTCAAGCGTCAGATTCCAGCTGGTAAACCAAATACCAGTCCCGGAAAAGGATCTAAACTCATTCTGAAGAGTTTAGCCGTGCGCACGGTCCTTCTGGATTCGGTCTCACCCGCTGGAATCCTTCAGGATCTTGGGATCCGGCTTGGAAGGACCAAATTAATGTCAGGTTCATCTACCTAAGCATTCTCAAACTGAAAAAGAAGAGAGAGACAAGTGAGTTTTAGATTTACTAGCAAGGAGAACGGACAGCAGCGTGCTTTAGTTACAATCTACCCGCTCTAAAACAGCTCCTCCCAGAGACTTTCTTTTTATTTCCTTAGGGCGGTCCTAGTTACAGAGCCTATTCAGGGGTCTCAAACTCCAGTCCTCGAGGGCCGCAGTCCTGCAACTTTTAGATGTGCCTCTGCTGCACCACACCTGAACAGAATAATTAGGTCATTAAGGCTCTGGAAAACTGATCTACACAAGGAGGAGGTCATCAAGTCATTTCAATCCAGTGTTTTGTACCTGTGGCACATCTAAAAACTGCAGGACTGCGGCCCTCGAGGACTGGAGTTTGAGACCCCTGGATTTGGTTATCTTCAGTTAATCACATAGCAGCTGCTTCTTCTGTTCTCTTGAGTCACAGGTGTGTTGCACCTGCAAGCTGCTGTAATGTAGAATGCAAAATTCAGAGTTCTTGTTTATTTCCTTCTGTAGAAACGATGCAGGAACTGATGAACCCACAGAACAAGGAGGTGTCTTGTGCATCCGTGTCTCATGTACAGTTCCTCTGTTTCTGGTTCATAAACTTCGACCCTTAATCATCCGTCAGTCATCACTCTTGCTGCAGACCATCTGGTGTCAGCTTCCAGTTTGACCCGTTTAGATGTCTTCCTGCAAGCATCTCTCACTAGGCACAAATTCCAAAAGCAAACAAGAGTATTTATATTTGTAATTAATTTAAACGCATCACTATCCCACAAACATCCTGTTTCCAGCAACCCAAAATATCCTTTTCTGTTAAAAAAAAGCCCAGGGCGGCACCCAATACGCCACCGTTGAATCGTACATATGCATAAAAATTCTCCCTACTTTCTGACATACTGATAGTTCCTCTTCCTGGATATTTACCCTGACTGGTTCTTCCCTTTGCTGGACATCTTTGCTTTTTTCCGCCAGCCTGGATTCGATTCTGTCATTTTTAATCTTCAGAGATACAATCTGTTTATTTAACTCTTCATTTTCTCTCTCTAGCCACTCGAGTTTTTCTGTTTTTGCTCTTAATTTGTCCGCTGCAATGTTTCTCTGTTTTTTCCGGTCCTCTTCCAGTTTATGTTTAATTCTTAATTTGGCTTCATTATCACATCTTAGTTGGTTTATAGTTGTATTTTCTTCCTCCAGGTCCAGATTAATTTTTCTGATTTGTTTTTTGTAAAATGCATTTGATTTTAGAAGTAAGCAATTTTCCTCATGCCAGTTGATTGTCTTGTCCGTTCTGTTTAGTCTCTCTAGTTTGATCTTCAGACTTTCTACGGTTTTCTGAAGCTCTTGGTTCTCCTCCTGCAGCTTGCTGCGGTTCTTCTGTAAATTGTTAATTTTCGCCAACAAAAAATGTTCTTCTTCCATCTTTGCTCTCTGGTTGAAACTGCAAATGAATTTCTCTGTGGAATCTGGCAATACAAAGGCAGCCGCCAGTGATGTCATAGACAGGATGAGTGACATCACTATGACATCAAAGCCACAAGAAGTCTGTTGGGTGTGGGGGAGGGGGATGTTTTTTTTAAAAACTTTATTCACAGACACACGGTACAACGACAGAGTGAAACATTTGTTCTGCCTCCAGAAAAAAAACCAAATACAGATAAATATATTCAAGATGAAGAAAAAGCTACGGGGCTTCGGTTCCCAACTGTTCATTCAAAGCAGTACAGAGTTCAATTGTTTTAATAGCTATTTTCTGTCTTTGATAGTCTGGATATAAAACTTAAGTTCATTGTAAAATGCAGCAAAGCATGGCTTCCCCTACCTGGAACAATGAATATGATATTTAAATAGTGACAATAAAGGATTTATGAGAAACTCTGAACTGTTGGGCTCTTTGCACCTCAGCTTCTGCGTTCAGGGAAAAGCGGCTCAATCGTTTCCGATCCATTGAAAAAGGCTCTTTACACTGGGCGTCTGCTGGGCTTGTCCAAGGTAACAATTAATGATGAACATCGATCCGAAGCCCCGACAATAAGCTGGAGAAAGGTTTCAACATGTTCGCCTCGTTATACACAGATACGAAGGTGAGTTTTACTTTCTTTAAACTTTGTGGCTAACATTAGCTTTAGCTTATGCTAGACATTTGTCTTGTAAAAATGTGCTATTTAAGTATCTAAACATTTTTCATCCATTCTAACGGACAATGTTTTTACCTTGTTTTCAAGTATATTACCTGCGTTTATTGTCGTTAGTGTCAGAGACCAAGTAACGGTCTAGGGTACTATAATGTCCCTCCAGTTCTCCCCGGTTCCTACGCCTACGGCTCTGACTGTAATCCTGGACCTGTGCTTCTGTCTGCTCTGTCCTCTCAACCCTCAGCCGATCACAGTACAGTCACAACGCTCATACTGCTGTTCCTTCCTGTTGAAAGGGAGTTGTTCTCCACCACAGTCGCCCCGTGCTTTAGATGTAGAAATTGTTGGTAAATCAACAATCAGATGGGCTTAAATTATATCCAGTAATCAGTTTGTAACAGTGATGAACTAAAATTGTGACTGGATCTTAATCTAAGTATTTTTTGTTCAAATGAATTGAATTGATTTAAACTGAATTTAGACCAAACCAGACAAAAACTGGTTTGGATGAATTTGACCGGGTTGAATTAAAAAGCGGACTAAGCTGACACCAGTGCAGTAAATTCCCTGGTAGATGGCTTTGCTGACTTTATATTTGATAAAAACAAAGTGGACATGAACAGCAGATGGCGTTGCTGTCCAAATCCTCTCTGACTGTGGAATAAACATCCCACTGGACTTCAAGCACGGTCGATTCTGTGCCTCCACACTTTTCCTTTAGGTTCTGGGACCTTAATTCCCAAATTAAAGTCAAAATGTATTTTCATCTATAAAGGCAACTGGGCAACTTTATATCCCAAGTATGACGCTCATGATGTTGTCAGATTACTTTACGACTAAGAGTCTTCAGTCAGAGGCTTCATCAAGTTTGCTGTAATGCAGACTGCTACAAGAGATCCTTCCTAACAACCATTTGAAGAACCTTGAATAACATGATATTTAACCATATTTTACTTAATTTTAGGATCAATAATGTATTCTTGAATTCAAATTGAATTTAACTTTGTATGTCTCTTGAGACTCCAGTGGTTGTCTACACCTTCTGAATCTCTCCCAAATTCTTTACTGGGCTTCGTTTCACAATCCTGACAAAATTGTCCTAGACAGTTGTGCACATTGTCCTACCACACTTTCTTTCTTCCACTCAACTTTCCATTAACACGCTTGCATATAGAGCTTTGTGGCGAACCCTTCAACATTTTGTCAAGATAATAAAAATAACGTATTACATAAATCAAATATATAAATGAGTTTACTTTTTCTAACTCAAGTATTCAAATAAAACTTTTAGACAATCTTCTAATTTATTTAAACCTCTCCACATGCTGGCTTGCACGCCGAACCTCCCGACAACTTGCAGGTGTTGTAGCCAGTGGCGCAAAAACGATTTGGGGGATTTTTTTTTTTTATATAGTCAGCATTTTATGTACTTAACAGCTGTTTGTGTATGAAATGATCAACAACAGAGGAACAGCACTGATTAGGCGCCCCCCTCCCATACAGGCAGCTTGGGCAGCGGATGAGGCGCGTTTTGTTTTCTTTTAAATTTGTAGTAATGCCTCAACAACAGGGAGCTAAAGATGGGGCGCAGAAAAAACTCCGGGGCCCAAAACAGAAAACGGAAGAGGGGGAAGGATAAAGATGTTGGAGAGACGAAGAAAAGCTTTTCAAAGTGGTTGAAAGACAGAAGGTAAGAAATGTCCGTGTATCAACAAGAGAGTTGTAAATATTCAGGTTAGCTTTAGCTAGCCTACAATGATGATGTTCTTATCCACCTCAAAAATATGTAGTTGCGGCCCTGGCTATTTACACAAATGCGTTTTCATGTACGCCACAATAAATTAATCTGTAACCTCACTCAGGGTTCATAGAAATATAGAAATCAAATATTGAATGTAATAATTTACAATGTTTACAAAAGTGTGCACCTTTTTTTTTTTTTTTTCACTGCCTCTTCTCGGCAGTTCTTTAGATATTGTGTAGTTCCTCACTTCAACCACAAGAGGTCTCTCCATGCTCTAACACAAACCCAGCGCACTTAAGAAAGAGGACAGGGCCGAGGGAGACCGGGCTCAGAAAAACGCTGGAAAAAAACAGTTCGTCTCGTCCAGCGGGGTGGGAAACGACTCACGCTGGTTATTCTGGCCGCCGTTGCCATGAGTTACACTGTGCTACCGGCAACAAAAAAGAAAATAAAAGAAATGAGTCTTGACATCTGCTGTGTAACAGCAGAGCACGGTGTAAAGTATGAAGGGCATGATCCCAGACTTCTCTCCTCCCAGCTGTTGCTCAACATGTTAGCACATCTGCTGGCTTTCAAAAGATTACTGAAGAGGAAATTGCTTCAGTCTCCACAGAAGAGGAAGTAAGAACCGGGAAGAACTCGACGACTCAGCTTACTTTTTTCTTTTTTCTCCCCCCCCCCCCTCCTCTATAAAGATGTTTATAGTGGCTTTTTATGGAACCTGAGGAAGAGAGTATCTTTACAGAGGGACTAACATAACACCAGGCTGGTGAGTTCTACATTTTAAACCACATTGACTGAAGATTGAAGATCCTTGACTCGTCATAACCTCTTACATCAGAAATTGCCATGTGGGACGTCCTTTGCATCTGTCTGCTGCTAGAGCTAATATAAATCTGAGGTTAGATTTCCCTTTGGTCACAAAGCACCAAATTTATTCCAACAATGTTTGCTTGTATTTTTGTAAAACTAAAAAATTCTTGATCTTTAGCACGTCTGATATTTACTGAGGTGTTTTTTTTTTCCCAAATACAAAATAAAACAGAAAAGGGGGGGAAAAAAACGTATGAAAAGAAAAATCACTGCTATGTTTCAAACTTAAGACAATTAGGAGATTTGAGGACAATCTGTGAACTCTTTAATAATAGTTTCCACATTTTGTCACGTTACAGAATCACAATCCGGAAAATCAGAATATACTTTAATCAATCAATCAATTAACCGAACAGTCAGTCAGGTTGATTTGTATAGCACATTTCAGCAACAAGGCGGTTCAAAGTGCTTTACATCGTGAAATCATAAAAACATATTTACTGATCTCTGAGGGGAAATTGTTTTTTTTTTTTTTTTGACAAGGTGCTTTCCAGTGTTAAATATTAGCAAATATAAATATAACAATAGTAATATAAGATGTACAACACAAGTGACAATCGCACGTCTATGTTAATATGACCTAAACATAAATAAATGAATAAAATAAATAGAAATAAGATCAAGTATGTACATGGAAATGTGTGGATCTATAAATCGACAACTAAAATATCTGATGCATTTCGACCAAATTTTAAGTGACGGACCAACACTAACCTATGAAAGAAATGGGGGGAAAGTGGGAGAAAAACAATATGGACTTTTAAAACAATTTCACAAAGAAACACGTGATGGATATGGAGGGCAAGGAACTTGAAGTCATTAAAAAAAAAAAGACACCCAGCTGTGTGTCAGTATAAATACAGATGTTCAGTGAAGGCCTCAGAGGTTCGTTAAAGAACATTAGAGTAAAACGCACCTTCATGAAAACCAACAAACCCACACTGTAAACAGAAAAGAAAATCAGTTAATTTGTTACAAATGATCAAATTAAGTTTATCCAAGTAAATACATTAGACTGTCATGTTAAACAAACGTAAATAAAGCAAGTTTGACCAACTTAATTTTATGACATGTAAGAACTGAAGTTCCGTGTTTGTTGTTTCAGAGAGTTCAGGGAGAAGGTTATGAAGTTTACAGCAGGGTCAGGCTCTAAATCAACATCCCACGCTCTGATCGCCTCGCAGGTTCAATCCATCATCTGACTGTGGAAACGCCACGGAACGACCGCCAAGCTGCCAAGACATGACCATCTGCTGAAATATGCCTCCTGGCTAAGGAGCACACAAACCAGAAAAGCAGCCTAGAGGTCAACGGTAACTCTGGAGGAGCAGCAGAGACGTGCAAGTCAGGTAGGAGAATCTACGGGCAGAAAAACTAGTAGTTGTGCAAAACTGTAGAAAACCCAACTTATTTATTTATTTTTTATTTTAGGGGAGTTTGGCAAGCAGATGTTGTGTTCGCTTTGTCTTTCAAAATGGGATTTTATTTCATCTGACGTTGATCTTCAGATTATTTCTCATTCACATCCTCACCTGTTTAGCTTCTTATTTCGTTGTTTTCGTGATGCGATTTTCCGTGGTTTGCGCCACGCCGCTGAACAACGCTGCGGTCCGGCTGGCGTGGTTCGTGAACTGAAACTGACTCTGACACAAATCTTGTGAAAGAGTGTCGAGAAGAAAGCTGTTGCTGAAAGGAAGCCGAGAGAAAACTCCATCCAGGCGGCACGGCAAACACGAGAAAGAAGAAAGTGGTGTGCACGCAAAACAAATAATTCCAGGGCTAAATTTGATTAAAAAAAAATTTGGAGGCAAGATTCGAGAATCAATGTTTGAAGGCGCTCTTTAGTCGACCCAAATTAGCTGGAGATATTTTTGAAAAGAAGAATTAGCAAAATTGTGAGTTTCTGAACTGATATCGGCTTAGATCGAAGGATTTGCTGATGTACTTTGAGTGAAACGTGATTCTCCTCACTGAGGTGAGGTAATCATAATTTCTCACTACAATATTTGGGTTTTTACTTGTGAAACCTTTTGGAACCCCTCCATCATTTTTCATTCAGATTGGTAATTATGCACAGTTTTGTTTTGAATTCATGAAAAAAAAAAAACAACCAGAATGTGGAAAAGTTAAAGGTCATTTTAAAGGCGCCGCAAAGGTGAGCTGGAGTTCATCCCAGACATTTTAGTGGAGTTTAAACAAGAGGCAGAACATTTTTGCCAAAACTTGTCAGTTTTTAGTGATGACGAAATAACTAGACTGCTTTGGTAAACAATCATCATCAAGTCCAATAAAACATTTCTCAAAGTGCATCCAGGTTTGAACTTTTTTTTAATGTCCAAACTTTAAATTTTAAAATGTGGCTTATCTGAATGCTTGCTTTACCTTTATATTTATATATATATATATATATATATATACACAGTACAGACCAAATGTTTGGACACACCTTTTAATTCAATGAGCTTCCTTTATTTTCATGACTATTGACATTGTAGATTCACACTGAAGGCATCAAAACTATGAATAAAACATGTGGAAATATGCACTAAACAGAAAAGTGTCAAACAACTGAAAATAGCCCTTATATTCTAGTTTCTTCAAAGTAGCAACCTTTTGCTGTGATTACTGCTTTGCACACTGTGAGGGATTTACCCCCCTCAACAGGTGGTGTTGTTTTTTGTGCTTCCTGTATTGTTGCTTTATTTAATATTTAGTTTTGATCATCCTCTCTTTCCTTTGAGGTCATGTGTTGCCATGGAGGCACGCCCATGAGCAGTGATGCCTGGGACCTGGTGTTTCCAATTTACCTTACTGGGAAGGTCCATTGTTTGAGAAGGAGGAGAGATGTTTGTTTTATTTGTTGTTGGTCCCTGCTTATTTTTGTTTTTGTTAAATTGTTAGTTGTAATTCTGTGAATATTTGTTTAGGAATATTGTTTAGCACAAATGTTTGTTCTTTCGTTACCTGGAAATGTAATTGTTGTCTCCGCCCCTTAATTAGTCCTGGCCATGCTTTAAAAGCCAGGTGGTTTGAATCAGAGGGGCGGCTCCCTCTCGTTTGGAATGTTTGTCAGTTTGAAAATGGTAGTATAATGTGCAAAGAACTGATAAAGAAAAGATTTAGAGCTCTAGAATGGCTGGACTTTGTCTGATTTTGGATCGCAAACCAACACACACACTCTGTATTTTCTTGATGAGCTTCAAGAGGTCGTCACCTGAAATGGTTTTCACTTCATAGGTCAACCTGCCCTGTCAGGTTAATAAGTGGGATTTATTGCCTTATAAATAGTCAAGAAAATAAAGAAAACCCATTGAATTAGAAAGGTGTGTCCAAACATTTGGTCTGTACTGTATATACAGTATATATATATATATATATATATATATATATATATACACACTATATGTGCAGTGTATATATACACTCAACAAAAATATAAACACACTTTTGTTTTTGCTCCCATTTTTCATGAGATGGACTCAAAGATCTAAAATTCATTCCAGATAAACAATATTACCATTTCTTACACATGTTGTCCACAAATCTGTCTAAATGTTTGATAGTGAGCACTTCTGCTTTGCTGAGATAATCCATCCCACCTCACAGGTGTGCCACATCAAGATGCTGATCTGACATCATGATTAGTGCACAGGTGTACCTTCTACTGCCCACAATAAAAGGATGGATTATCTCAGCAAAGCAGAAGTGCTCACTATCAAACATTTAGACAGATTTGTGGACAACATGTGTAAGAAATGGTAATATTGTTTATCTGGAATGAATTTTAGATCTTTGAGTCCATCTCATGAAAAATGGGAGCAAAAACAAAAGCGTTGCGTTTATATTTTTGTTGAGTGTATATATACACTGCACATATAGTGTGTGTATATATATATATATATATATATATATATACTTTTTCCAGACATGGAATGAAAAAAAAACCAACCAGTTGAGTTAATTTATATAAAGTATATATATATAAAGTTGTTGAATGGAGATTTGGTTTCTTGTCAGCCTCTGCTCATCGTACCAGATTTTTCTAGAACATGGTATATTTGGATCAGATGACTCATCCATTTGCTCCCAAATAAATAACTTTCGTTGATGATGCATTGCTTTCTTAATCCTTCACACTGTGCACATGGAAATGGTTGTACTTTCACTGTTGAACATTGCGCAGCGCTCTCCAGATGATTTTCCTTTTTCTTTTTTTTTTGGAGATTTGCTCAGATGTTTGTAGTGATGTGTTGTAATCTTAAATTGAACTGAAGAAAGTTTTTTTTTTTTTTTGTCCTGGAGGGAAAAGAAATCTTGTGGATTAATTTTTATATGACTCAGGGGGAAAAAATGAAGTCCAGGCTTTTGCTCACTGTCACTTTGTGGGCCGTGGTTGGTTCACGCTTTCTTTGAACAATGTGACATTTTGCAGTGGGCTGTGAATGACTGAGACTGACTCATAACTAAATGCTCATGTAGGACTACTGTGAAGTTCATAATCCAATGGGGAAACCCGTGGCCCTGTACATTTCTGGCAGACGGCAAGATGTTTGTTTCATGGGAAACCGTACTCTTTTCCTGTCATCTTAAATGTAGATTTTTGCAGCTTATGCATCACTTAAAGACATGGATGATTGTTCTAAAATGAGCAATATGAAGCAAAGTAAAACTAGAAGAAGCAGCTGAGGATACAGCTGCTAAAGAAATACGATGCTTCTGATGGACAATGTGACTCCAAAAAAAACACCTTTTTTTTTGTTAGCATTCACAACGACAGAATTTTGGCTCCAGTTCTGACCAGCATTTTTTCCCCCTCTAAATCGTCGTGTCCAGTCCCTCCAAGCAGCTGAGTCAGCAGAACATGCTTCTTTATGTTAGTGGAGCATTCAGTGGTTTCATAAATCTAGTCAATGGAAGCTGCAGAAAGTCTTACTTTACTACAAATACAATGAGAAATTCATGCTGTAATAATGTAACTGGTAAAAATGCATTTACCACTTATCTGATAAAGATGAAGGATAAACATTTATTGATTTATTTTGTAATTAAGTTTGTGGATGTCGGCAAGCTTCGTTTATTGAAACAAGAAAAAGAAAACCAGTTTTCCTATGAAAAGCTATTCATCTTTGAGAAAGTTTATGCTCACAAACAACACCCAGGAGTTACCTTGAGGGTTTGGTTGCTGACTCTGCTAGAGGTTTTGTTCCGTTGCCATGGCATAACGACTGGCGTGTCCTCGTTACTCAACTTCGGGTTGTGTCATGTTATTGGAGGAAAACAATGTTTTGGTGCGTGAGGAGAACGTCGCCTTCTTTCCTTTCTAAAATATCAGCCGTAATTTATGCACAATGAAAAGTCGTATTTTCAGCCCGGGTTATGAAAAGGCAAGTTTCCAGTTTTTGGAACTTGAAAGGATCATAATGAGGGGAGTTATTTTTTTATGTGCAAAAGTAACTGCAGAAGCTAATACTCTTTCATAATGTTTTTATTTTTTTTTTGTAACTATTGAGTCCAGGAATTTATTTCCAGTCACAGTCGTGACACAGTGGCCAGTATCATTTTCTCCAGTTAGGTGAGCTTACGGTCAGTTGTTCACCTGGGGACGGGCATCAGAACGACTTTGTCAGTGTGTTGAAATGCCAAAGGAAGGTGAGCGGAAAGCGTCCAGCCGCAATCCAAACACATCTCTTCCTTCTCTCTGTGTTGTTTCGTCCCGTGGAGGTGGGACCAAGCTGGTGACTAACCGGCTGAGCTGCATGGTGGAGACTCCACTTTGCACGCACGGGTCAGAGGTGAGGCTTCCTCTCTTTGCTCTGGCGTCCCGTGTAAACTCTCTAATCCTTCCTGTGTCTCCCGCCGCCTCGCACGTTGCTTGCTCTTAGGTGAGTCAATGCACTTTGCATGTTTGCTTTGAGCTTAGGGTACAGATTTTTTTATTTTAACTTAGGTTTTTTTTATTTATTTTTATGCTCTTGTAGGAACTGAATCGCCTAATATAGCCTGCGTAGTCTCATTTGTATAAATAGGACGTCAATAAAACACAGTGTTCAGTGTTGAATATCCGACTGAAGAGCTTTTGAAGTCCAACCTCAAAAGAAATCTCACTTCCTTTCTCTTCCTGTCGCAGATGGAGAAACTGTAGTAAGGGTAGCTATTCTTAAGCAAATGTATAGCAAATGTTCTATTATAAAGCATGTATAGAAAGGCATGATGCAACACCTTAAACCTGTGTTTACCAGAGACTGGTTTGGAATTACTTATTAATAGTGTCGGGATTTTATTGTCCTCCCTGTTTGCTCTTTTATCTACATTTATTTCTGCAGTCGCAGTTGCAATAATCACTGCTTCTGGTTAGGACATGGTTAGCCACTTCATGCATTGGAACAAGTAAAGTTGTTGTTCAGTAAACCACCAGTGGGTTTCATGGAAGACTAAACTCTGAGCTGAGGTCAAAACCAGTCTATATTGGCACATTCCCCATTTTCTTCCCCCCCTCCCAAGTCACGGAGCTTCGTGTATCTTGATTTGAACGTTATTTCTTCTTGATGCTGTTTGCTTTGTTAACATCTAGCCTTGTCAAAGCACACTTTGTTCTGTTGCACCGCAGCTACTGTTGAAAGAGGTGTGATAAATCAGGCTGCCAGAAATCTCTCGGAGCATCTCGCCACAAACCAAAGCAGAAGAAGATCTTCACTGCAAGAATACGAGACCCGCTTTTGCGTCATAGAAAGTTTCTCTCTGTCTTGCCCTATGTCATGTTGATCCCCAGTTCTCATGCCACGCTGCGCCAGAGGTAACTCCCGTTGTGTTGCTTCTTTAGTGCAAAATGAGTCATGGATTTTGACAGCCTCCCACGGCCTGTAACTCATTAATCTCAGTTACAGAGATTACAGTAATTGCACTTAGAAAAGCCATTATAGTTTGTGTCATTCTTATGTTTTTTTTCGCTGAAACGATTGTATTTTGACGCCCATGGGATGAGCTGCTCCTTCCTTCCACCCCAACTCTGCATCTTTGGTTGAGAGATCTTTTCTCAGGCGCGGCTAAAAATAGAACGGGGTTCAGACCTCGCTCTCTGACAAAGAGAAGAACGTCCAGTTCCCATCCTGAGCACGCAGGGCTTTCCAAAACAGAAAGCGAACCCAAATGTGAGAAACGCTCGAAGATGCGAACAGAAGCGACAAACCCGACACCGCCAAACCGCAGCCGGCAGATGAGAGGAGGGGGCGGACATTTTTAACAATGAAGAACATGGAGCATGTGCGATATCTGTCTATCAGAAAGAGAGAAATTAAACATTTTTACAAGGAATAAAAACTTCCTAAATATCGGAAATGTTACCAAACATAATCCCGAAGGGCGAGTACAAAGTCTGTGTTGCCTTGTAATGAGTTGGCAACCTGCCTCAGCTATTGACCACTATGGATGGTTGGAGAACTCGTCACTTTTAGGAACTTCTAGACCAGCTAAAAACATTTCAAAAACTTGCAAGTGGACCTTTTTTGAAACAGTTTCATAACCTACAGGAAAGATGAATCCATCCATCAGTATTTTATACCCGCTTGTCCTTACAAGGCAGTGCCTATCTCCAGTGGTCAGTGGGCAACACCCTGTACAGTTCATCAGTCTTCAAAAGGGTAACAGAGACAAACAGGACAACCATGTGCACACTCTCTCAATTTAGATAGCAACGAGTCGTGTTTTAGAGGACGCTGACGTACCCAGAGAGAATCTGCCCGTGCACAAGCAAACTCCATCCAGAAAGACCCCAGACCACAAGTCGCACTCAGGACCTTCTTGCTGCAAGGGACGAGTGATTGGGGGGAACAAACCTCACAAACTGATCAACACGTTCAAACTGTTATAAGAACAAGGAATTTTTTTATTGTTATTTTTGAAAAGGAAAAGACTTGCAGAAGTCTGAAGAAATACGTCTATTGATGCCTGAACGTGGTTGAAAGGTCGTTGAGGTTGATCAAACAGCCCACTCAAGCCTGTCTTTGTTTCTTTTTCAAGGCATATGATTTTGTGGTGCTGCAGGCCGTTAAGGACACTAATTCTACAAGGAAAAAGAAAAAGGGTGGGGATGGATATGCTGCTCCCAAAAGTCAGGAATGGCGCCCTGGACGACTGCGTTGGGGACTAATACAGCTGCATGCAGCCCCGGCTACCTTAGTCTAATTTGGCTCAAAAGTACCTCTTAACTGGAGTGGATATGTTGTACATGGTCATTCATTTTACTTGACTTTTCCTCCTTCGTCTTTATCAGCTGCTACAGGTGAACTCCTTCCTTTCAGGCAGCCTATGACAGCAGGTGGAGTAGTAGCAAACTGACCTACTTGCATAGGCGTCTGCAGTCATTTCAGGTATTAGCAGCTGTTGATCTCTCTGGTCAGGAATGACAGAGCTTGATGAACAGACTTGCAGTGGGAACTCTACACCCATTCAGGGCGTGTGTCAGTCAACGGAGCAAGTTGGGACTTGCCTCGCAGGCTCAGTGCATGAACCAAGGATCGAGGTTTCAATTCCCCTTTGTCATTCGAAATCAAATCATTCTCCCTTTAGCACAAATTTCACATTTTTGCTTAGCTTGCCATTTCTTCCTAGTAATATCAGGAATGGGAACTAAATTAGCTGATGTGAACCTCACCCAAAAACTCATTCTCCTAAGCTAACCTTTTTAAATCAGCAACTAATTTTTCCTGCGTTGCGACGCAAGTCAACGCGTTCGAGCTCGACGTTTCACATGCGCAGACTTTGTCGGGTGTTTGACTAGTGGAGGGCAAGCGATTGTGCAAACCATAAGAACTTTTAAACAATCGTGTTAAGTAAAGACAGATTAGTGCACCTTATATCCAGAGTTACATTCAGAGAAATTGATTTGCAGGTGAAACTGAGGTTGCATCACCAACGTACCTGTGGGAAACATGAAGATATGAAGCACTCCCAGTGAGACAAACTGTATAACAGAAAAGCAGCATGGCTTAAAACACCTATATTTTTGGTTTGTATACTAACTTACTGTCTGACAGTTACTCTTGGTAGAAAGGATTTGCATGTTTTGGCCTCGATGTGTGATTCACACAGGAAGATCATTGGTGGTACACCACCTCCAACGTCACTTCAGGGTGCCAGTCAGCTTCTTTGTAAATAACCATCAAATGCAAACATGGTGACGGCTTGTAGGTTCATAAATTAGTGTTTCTGTTATGAAACTGCTTTTGTTTTCAGACAGTAAGACTGACTGTAGCTTCAGCCAACAGGGGCCAACTAATCTGGGTTCATACTGAACAAAGACACAGGAAATTGAACTGTGTCTTTGTTAACTGTGTAACATTTTTAGAAGAAAACGTTACCTTCTTATAAAAATTAGACAAAAGCTCAGTTCAGAGAGCCATCCCTTTAATTCACAGACAACTGAGGTTTGGAATGATGTGAACATGAGAACCACTGGCCTTTGTAACGTTCATATTTAATTAGCCAGTAAAAATTGAATCCGTGTCTTTGCCCTCTTCTCTTTATTCCCTTCTGACTTGTCAGGAATCTTAAGTTCTTTGTTCCATCAAATCAACCACATCTCTGTCTCATTATGAGTAACACTAGACTCATTCCTAATTTCAGATTGGATTTCTCAGCTTGCGAACATGACGCAGTGTTGACTGCGAAGCCCTTGACGTCACATGTTTACGAGCCTGCAGGTTCCCTGCGTGTCGTCGGGACCTTGGACCTGTTGTTCACTCCTGGGCCCCGAGTGTTGAAACGGCCGTGTCACAAACAGATGGACAAAGTTTGCGTGACTGAGCAGGACGGCTCCCCCCCCCTGCCAGCACTTGACTGAAGGCAAACAGAAATAAACACCTTTGCCGTCGCGAAATCACACGTTGCACAAATTTGTTCCGTTAGAGAGGCCCGTTACCCAACAGCGTCGCTCGCTGCGGTTTCTGCCTCGCAAGCACTTTCCGGACATGTTGCTGCTTTGCTCCGGAGAACGAATGACTTTGTTTTGTTAGGAGCAGAAAAGTTTGTTCCGGGAAGCAGTCAGTGTTTTGTGTTATCGCCTCAATAAAATGAAGATGAATTTTCCAGTTCCGGGCTCCTCCTCTCTGACAAGGACAAACAGAGGAATCACTTTATCGCTCCCTCAACTTCTCCACCGTCTCCATTAGCGATGGTAACGCGGGGCTTTGTTTGCTTGAGAGATTAAGAGGAACCTGATAAAAAAAAAAAAAGAAAAAAAAGCTTTGCTCGCTTTTAATCCGAGGTCTAGAAAATTTAATTTTCAGTTTTGAAATGATTTTCAGTGAAGTCTTTTATTTATTTTTAATTTTTGGTTTTTGTTAATTTTTCAAAACTTTGATTCATTCCACAGCTAGCTACTGGCACAATGGAAGAGGATTAGGGCCACTAATATAATAATAATAATAATAATAATAATAATAATAATAATAATAATAATAATTTAAAAAAAGGATTCTTACATTTTTCTCAGAATTTTAACTTGTTTTCTCATAATTCTGACTTTTGATCTCAGAAGATTAAAGTAAAAAAATTCTAATAAAAAAAAAGTCAGAATTCTGAATTTTGACTTTTTTCCCCCCTCTGAAAAACCGCATGTCTTTTGATCTCAGAAGATTAAACAAGTCCCTCGAATAATAAAAAAAAAAGTCAGAATGCTGAGAAAAAATGTCAATTATTTTCCCCCCACTGGCACTGACCCTCTTCTGTACATCACAGCTAACTCTCTTTTTTAAATAAAGCATCAACAAAACAATTTCCTCTTTCATGAGAGTCGTCCATCTCCATCCACTCGCCCTCCAGCAGGACGACCTGCTGAACTCCTCCTGACTTCCTCTCTTGCGTTGCTTTGTCTAAGCTTGTCCCAGATTTAAACTATGTTCGACATGCTTTGACTCTGCAGCGACTCTGGATGGTTACGCAAAATTCTTAGTCATTCAAGTCAGAGTAATCCCAGGTGCCTGAACAGAGAACAGAGGGACTTCTTCTCTGCTGAAATCTCTGACTTATCTGACTTGCGATCAGAGCTGTAAATTAGCATCCAACTTTTAAAAACCAAAACAGCTCCAGACGTGTCGGGTCTGAAATCAACCAGCTGCGTCAGGTTGGTTTCACTGGTGGAGCTGTTGCCTGGCAGCAGGAAGGTCACGGTTTTAAATCCCGGCTTGGAGTCTTTCAGCGTGGAGTTTGCATGTTTTCCCCTTACAATCCGTCTTTTGGGGGAAAAAGCTTAGCATCTCAGGTAAATTTCAACTTTATAAACTCTTGGGCTGCATCACGGATCTTACAAATGTACTTTTGTATTCAGGTTTCTTACGATCTTGCTTTTGTAGGATGCTTTATATATGTTGATAACTGTTTATTTTTATTATCCATCCATCCATTTTTTACCAACCTTGTCCCCAGTGGGGTCAGGAGGGCTGCTGGTGTCTATCTCCAGCTAACGTTTCGGACGAGAGGCGGGGTTCACCCTGGACAGGATGCCTGTCTGTCGCATTTATTTTTATTAATTTAGTTTTTTTCTTAAAGTCTCTTCAGTGAGAAATAAAAAAAACATATTTTATTTATTGCCTTTGTGGTATTAAGTAGAAGAGAAGCACCTGATTTTTAGATATTATTTGTTCATTTACTGCTGCAGTCACTAGTCGTCCTGGTTTTAGTGAAATATATAGCTGCATTACGAGTTGCAAATAGCAAAAAGTTAAAAAAAAAAAGCTTATTGCATGATTAATTCGGACTTTCTGTATCTAAAGAAAAATAAACGCAGCATGATCAGAAGTGAAGGTTAGAAAAAAAAGAGAAGAATACATTTCTCCAAATCTGAACGGTTGTGTGAATTAGATATTTTTAATTCCAACGTGTTACAAACAGCTCCAGGATTTTTCTTTCCTGGCTTTTAATTCAGCAGGAACATCAGGGGGACGTGCATCACACACACATCTTTCAGAAATATCATCATATTTGTGTAGATTAGATCTCTACGATATTGTTGTGAAACTACAATTGAGAGTTTGAACCGTCCCAAAGGCCCAGTCATAATACAGACACACGACTGTGCCTGAAACCCCTTTTGTCAACTGATTCAACACTGTTAGTCAAAACTGAAGCCCAGTCGTTGCTTTGGAGATGGAATAGCGACTGCAGTCAGTCACACGTTTGGTGAAAGATGTGGTTAGATAAAAATCACTGTCCGTGGGAAAGTCTGTGGTGTTAGCAACATATGCAACCGACGATGATTTAATTGTTCATGTCGATTCTTTTTTTCTTCTTCTTCTTTAAATCCAGAGAACGATGATGGTGACGCCGCATCTGTCTTCAGATGCAGATCAGGCTGCACCTGTCACAACTGTTTGACACGCAAGCAGCAGGAAGAGCTTTAAAAGAGAAAAAAAAAGTGTCATTTCTGTATCCATGGTAACCAGCACCCGAACTGCTCGTTAATGCATTGCCAGTTTGTGTTTCAGCGCTGAGACGCTCCAAACATTACGCGGCACCGAGTGTCCTTCCCCCCCGACGGACGGGGACGTCGCTATGGAGACAGTCAAAAACAAAAACACAACCGTTTCCCATTTGAAGCTGAACACGCTCTGCGTGAACATGGAGGTGTAAATGATCTACGGTGTTGTGTACAGGATGAATACTGTAAAGTAAAGCGCAGGCATTGCTGTTTAATTTAGGCAGGAACAGGAAGTCACACTCAGCTAACAGGTGTGCTGTGCCGCCTCCGCGTTTTTGGCGCTTCACTCGACCGGCTGCATTTTTAAAAAACAACCTTTATGTTACGTTTAAAAGTTGTTCTAATCTCCATCAAACACTGCAGAAAAATTAATTGTGTTGTAGCGCATTCAGGTAAACATAAATGTACTTCTCTGAAGAAAGAGAGGAAGCAAGTTAGTATGGGTCGACATAATCCAGATTTTTACTTCATGTTATTTTTTTTTAAAAAAGATTGGCAATAATAGATGTTGATGGGTTTTTTCCTGGCCACGTGAAAGGAAGGAAATCCTGCCAAAACAACTAATGTAACAACCAGAACATGGAGGAAATGTACTTAACTTGCTTAACAGCTTGCTTAACACACCTTAAGTAGAAAACATATCAGAATTTCCTGCCATTTTACTCTGAAAATGCTTTCCCCCTCTTGACATGGTTATGAAAACTTCTAACATGAGCTCATGTATATTTGCACAGTTTTATTTGACTGAGGACATAAAATATGAAGGTGTGGAGGGGGAACAAAAGTCATTACAATCTTCAAGAAAAACCCAGCAGGAAGAACAGTTCTTGGCATTAAATTTAGCCTTGTTTTCACTTTTGACAGTCTGACCTTAGCATTAGCTCTTTATTTTTTAAAGAAATACAAGCCTAAGCACAGAACATAATACCTTCAACAGTGAGGGAGGCTGGGTCATTTTTTCTTTCTTTTTTTGGGTTAATTTAGTCATCAGATACTGAGAATGGCGTCTCCATGGACACCAGACCTGCTCCTGGTTTGCGAGCGTTACTCAGCGTTTTTCAGCAGTTTCTGCTGTCACTCCTCCGTGTCTGTATCTGTGGTTGAGGAGCAGAGGGTGGGAGAATGGGGAAGGAAGGAGCAGAGAGAGGAAGAGAAACATGTGCTATGAAAATCTTTACACTGGAGGTTTGTGTCAGAGACCCACTGGCTGGCACAACATGTTCAGGTTGCTGCTGTAATCCATAAGACACAGTCATTTATGTGTTTCCGTTTATTTTCAGCAATGGGCCCGAGTTCATCGCCGGAAAGCTTTCTGATGTTCCTCTGGATTTCAGGGATCTGTGGTGGACTGGCCCAGGCTGAGCTCATGAAAAAAGGTTGGTTTTGTTTTCTATCTTGACGTAAATGTACAAAAATACCATGTGTCTTTTGGAAAAGAAAAGAGACAATGAGCTGTTGTTTTGTAATGTTACTTATTAAATTACAAGTATGATATTTCACATGGTTTTGCTTTGTCAACAGCCTCCACTCGTCATATGCAAGCATTTTACTGCCCTCTTGTGGACAAAAATGTCCCACCCGTCTCACAAAAGCCAATAAAATGATGGATCAGTGACGTTTTTATTGAAGCATGTCAAAAATTTGTTATATCTTTTTCAATAATATAGGAAAACTATTTATTGCCATTACATCAGTCAAACCTTGTAGTCTTATAGTTTCAGCTTTTTGCAGGTTTCATTTTTGTTGATCGATTTTTGAGGCTGGAAGATCTTCTTACCATCACCCTAATCTTTTGATCCCTTCAGATATTTTCTATCAGATTAAAGTTGGGACTCTGACTGGAACACAGTTTTTAAATATACACCTAATCAAGGCAACTGCAGCATTGCTTTGAAATAAAGTGGACAGAAAGGATGTTTCTGCTCTGTTGCTCACAAACAATGACGAGTGTGTTTAAAACAAGCATGTTTAAAGTTATAGTTGATGAAGTTTGAATCATACCTGACAGCTAAAAATGAACGTTAACAGGGACATCCACAGTCATTCGTTTGAATTGAAAGTGACATCACACATTTCAGTTTACAGCAGCTTTCTGATGAACGGACACGATGTGAAGCTAATTTTAGCAGCTAAGTTTGACAGCAAGTTGAGAATTAATAATGTGACATGCGTTGCAGATAACTGCACCAACTACGAGCTCGTGTTTGAACGGGTGTTCTCTGTCCCCGGGGACGCGGCCATGCTGAACAGCACCCTGCTGTCTCCGGACGTCTTTGACTTCACCGCCGTCCCGTTCAACATCACCTGGTTCAGCGCAAAGACTGGACAGGAGATGAGAAATGAGGCGGGCCGGATTCTGGTGCTCCAGGAGACGCTTTGGTTCCTCAGCACCACGATGGACGACGATGGGGAATACCTCGCCATAGTGCGGTAAGAGACTGTCTGAAGGCAAAGTCATTACAACAGAGCAAAGGCTTTTGTAAAGGCTTCTATTTAGGCTACTTCTTGTTAGAAAACTGATATCCATTGCAGGGTCTTTCTACATTATCTACACCAAGTAAAGACATTTGCATCTTTTTTCCTCTCACTGTTTGAAGTGAAATAAGACAAAACCGCTCTTGTTTTAGATTAGTTGCTACTAGCAAAATTATTTCTACTTGCTAAATGCCACACAGTCAGAAGTTTACGCACATTTCCATTATTTGGTGGCATTGCCTTTGAATGGTACGACTTGCATCAAACCTTTTGGGTTTCCTTCCACAAGCTTCTAACAATAGTTTGCCGGAGTTCTGGCCCATTCCTTCTGACGGGAACTGAGTCAGGCCTGTTCAGATTTGCCCACAACTTCTCCAAAGGACTGAGGTCAAGGCTTTGTGATGGTCACACCACAA
Organism: Xiphophorus maculatus; assembly: GCF_002775205.1. Taxonomy (NCBI): domain Eukaryota; kingdom Metazoa; phylum Chordata; class Actinopteri; order Cyprinodontiformes; family Poeciliidae; genus Xiphophorus; species Xiphophorus maculatus. The sequence goes on along the minus strand of NC_036449.1, from coordinate 7,041,783 downwards.
AGAGTTGGTTAAAGACTTGGTTGTCTTTCAGCCACTTTGTAACCACCTTGGTCCTATGCTTAGGGTCATTGTCCATTTGGAAGACCAATCTGTGCCCAAACTTTAACTTCCCGGTTCATGTCTTTAGACGTTGCTTCAGTATTTCTGCATAATGTTCCTTCCTCTATTTTATGAAGCGCACCAGTCCCTCCTGCAGCAAAAACAGCATCACGCTGTGATTATGCCACCCTACGATTAACTCAGACATGAGAAATAAATAATAAAGAGACAGTAATCATTCTGAATGTAAACTTCAAACCTCATTGCATTGTCTTTCCATGCAGAACTCCTTCTCAGTGCTACATGCAGTCCACTATACTGGTGATAACTCTGCCAAAGGACGGAGAGTGTGGAAGGCCACTGAAAGCATATACACCTCTCACAAAAGGCACGGCTGATAAAGTGAACTGCCTTCTGGGGGGTTATGTTGCGAAACTGGACAGCTACGGCATCAGCTCCTCTGTCAAGTGGTACAAAGTGAGTAACATCCAATTCTTCATAGGCCAGATCTACATGAACACGGCAAAGTCAGTGGACCACAACTTGTTTTCTAGCTTTTCTCCGTTATTGTTGTGAAACAATTTTCTATACAGTCAGTCAAGAGAATTTCTACAAGACTTGGTGGAATAAAAAGCTTCCCCTCTTTTCCTTATGAAGATGTGTCGAATGCCTTCCTAGATATGTCTAAGTTCAACTTTCTGCATGTGAAGATTTTTTTATATGCACCTGGTTTCATGCTGATGAGTTGTCTGCAGCAGTTTCCTCTCAACAGAACTGCAGCTCAGGAAAATCACACCTGTCCCTTTAGGAACAAAGTATAAAACGAGATAAAAACTTGTCCTCCACCCTTAAAAAAGAAGGATAATCAGAGCCTTTTTTTTATTATTATTATTATTATTATTGTCAAGTCATTAAATCATATTGGGTCCTTGTAGAGTGGATCTTCTGTAAATCATTTTTTGTTCACCCAACTCAGGGCTGTGATCCCGTACTGGAGGACTCAGGCAGCCAAATCATCCAGGACAGGAACAAGCTGGCCTTCCACAGCGTGAAAACTGAAGACGACGGCATTTATACCTGCACTCTGACCTTTACCCTTGATGGGGTGACAGTAACCGTGTCGGAGACCACCGAAGCAAAGGTCAATGGTCAGTTCAGATCATACTATATTTATACACACCAGCAAAAATGACTCATACGACCTACTTTCGAAGCGTCTGGTTAAATATTTCAAAAGTAGGTTTTGGACTCGTTTGCTTTTGTATGACCTCGTTCTAGTTCATTCCTTCTGTTAGTTTTATTCTTATTTCAGGTGTTGGATTTACTTTGGTAGAGTTTCTGTTCAGGTTTCCCTCCAGTGTCAGTCTGTCATTCACTCTTCTTTTCTATTATGGCGGCTCGTAAGCAACGTTAAGGTACATACTGCCACCTACTGTGCATGAGTGTGTAGCAACACTACCATTACATTCTGTTTTTTAAATGATGCCAAGAATGGCAGAATTCAATTGCCTTGACCAAGCAAACAAAAGAGATGATCAAATAGCAAAAAAAACAAAATCATACTATTTTTTTATCTCTCTTTTCAGATAACTACTTCCTCGTTCCACAAGTTCATGAGCCGGAAAAGGAAATTATCAAGGAGGCCATAGGTGAGGTCTCCCCTTGGACATGTTTTGCTTTTATAAATATGCCTGCCTGTTTGAAATATGTACAGTTTTTCACCAATACAGTCTGATGTGTTTTAAATGTCCAAGCAATGTTCTTATCAGACGTACAAAGCTTGCTCGAACATATCTAGTGTATTTTACAAAAGCATAAATACATGCAGATTTGTTTAGTACAGTTAATTCAACTGGTTTGCTCATCATCTTTAAAGACGTCAACATACTGAACAAGACATGCCAAATAATATCAAATAAAAAAAAAAGACAAAATTCAAATAAATCAGTGATTTAGCTCAGTAAGCACACTCAGGCTGAAGAATTTCTTCCTTCTTGCTTTCAGGGTCAAATTTCACAAAGAGGTGTCTGGTGTTTGTGCCCGGTTCTGGGACGCCGTCCGTTAACGTCATTTGGTTGGTCGAAAATAAGGTCATGTTTGATTCTGAGCCGTCTGAACGCGTCTACACATCAAATCTGCGGTTGGTACATTTAGATTAACTTCTGCTAGTGGAAAAAAATGATGCCGCCTTTTAAGGCCGACGCTTTCAACGATTTGACTTTTTAACAGTTCGTGGACCCAAGATGAACCAAAGGGTGTGTGGTTAGAACGGCTGCTTCTCTTCGCCGAACTGAAGGACGAGGATTTCTACCTCAACTACACCTGCAGGGTCTTCAGTCCCCGAGGCTATCCGGACGGATATTTTACTTTGTTACCAACTGGTAAGGCTTGTGGGCATTAGGGGTGTAGCTATACAATAATCTCATGATACGATACGATATGCAATATTCTGATCACGATACAATATGTATCACAATATTTGGCAAACAATGCAATTCGACAAGGAGAATCTGAACACTTTTTAATGATTCCTCCTTTTAACAAACCTTCGACTACTGGTTCAATCCCATCCAGTGCTTCCGTCTTTAAAGGGTATTGTTTTACTCTAGGTCTCCAGCTAGATTTTGCTTTTATTTGCACTGGGGGAATTGACCCAAGTAATCCAACATCAGAGGGACCTTTTGTCCACATGTGTTCTGGAAGCTTAGCTAATTCAGCTTCTTCTTTTTCTGTCAAAAATATGTTCATGTGTCACTCAAATGCATGAACTTGAGCTGTCCCTGTAACTACTTCACAAAGTGACTGTTTCCAAACATCACAGCTGGGGCTGTAGCTCCAACCATCTTCACCTTCTTTGAGTATTATCATTTTATTCTTACTTTAGTTCACAGTCAGCCTATAGATCATTGTGATTTTCTGTTTAAAGTGTTCTCTTCCTTACGTGTGTATGGAGGTCACTACTGTCTGTTCAACTTTACGCACCTCCTAATTTAGTAACTACCTGTGAACAGTCGTATTTTGTTTTATTGACAGTACTGACCGAGATTTGAACCGGGCTCAGACCTTTGATCAGATATCACATCTGGAACTGGGTTGTTAGATGTTTGGGTTAGAAGCTTTACGACCTCTGTTGTTTTTCCTGACTGCCCCCTTGCCTGTTCTTCTTTGACAATAAAAACAGGAGCTCATGTGAGAGCAGATCAGAACGCTCTGTAAAACTGCTCGGAGGAGAAGTTTGGCAGAGCCTTCCCTTTTGCAAAAGCTCCACGTAAAATTCATATACGTTGTCTGTGGTTCTTTCTTTTATTTAGGTTCGAAAGGAAAATACCTATCAGATACGATTCGATTCACTAATTCGAAAGGACAGAGTGATTTTAGTGACATTTTGTGTTCCATAGTCTTGGATTTAATTATCTGAAAACTGATTAAAAGCACCAACTACACAATACCTGACTGATTGGACAGAGTCTAGCAATCTACAGCTGGACAAAATGAACCGAAAATGCAGTGAGAAAATTAGTTTCGGTCATTTAATTCATGTGGATTTGACATAAAACTCAAAGTTTCCACAGTGATCCAGGAGCTGAGTGGGGAGATTATCAGCCTCTGTAAACGCTCAATATGCAAATGATTGCACTTATGTTTTTCTTTTGGACATACTGTGGCTGCATTTTGGAGCATTTGGCTCCAGGACAGCTGCTCCACTCCTTGCAGATCTATAATATATTGTGGTGCTGAGCCGTTCGGTGATTTATAAATTAACAATATTTTAAAGTCTGTTCTCTGAACTACAGGGAGCCCGTGTTAGGACTGTAGAACTGGGTTGATGTGCTCTATCTTCCTGGTTTTACTCAGAACGTGAGCAGCAGTGTTGATATTGAGATTTTGCAGCAGATTTGATCATTTTTCAGGATTTTTTTTTTTTTCTTTTTATAAAATTTTAGTTGGGGGAAATCTTCTTTTTTTCAATTCAATAATTGGAAAATCCGAGGCCATGGTCTTGAGCCGGAAAAGGGTAGAGTGCCTTCTCCGGGTCAGGGGGGGTGTCCTGCCCCAGGTGGAGGAGTTCAAGTATCTCGGGATCTTGTTCACGAATGAGGGAAGAAGGGAGCGGGAGATCGACAGGCGGATTGGCGCAGCGTCTGCCATGAAGCAGGCGCTGTACCGGTCCGTCGTGGTGAAGAGAGAGCTGAGCCAAAAAGCGAAGCTCTCGATTTACCGGTCGATCTACGTCCCCACCCTCATCTATGGTCATGAGCTTTGGGTCATGACCGAAAGAACGAGATCGCGGATACAAGCGGCCGAAATGGGTTTTCTCCGTAGGGTGGCTGGGCTCTCCCTTAGAGATAGGGTGAGAAGCTCAGTCATCCGGGAGGGACTCAGAGTAGAGCCGCTGCTCCTTCACATCGAGAGGAGCCAGTTGAGGTGGCTTGGGTATCTGGTCAGGATGCCTTCTGGACGCCTCCCTGGTGAGGTGTTCCGGGCACGTCCCACCGGGAGGAGGAACCGGGAAAGACCCAGGACACACTGGAGGGACTATGTCTCTCGGCTGGCCTGTGAACGCCTCGGGATTCCCCCGGAAGAGCTAGAAGAAGTGGCCGGGGAGAGGGAAGTCTGGGCCTCCCTTCTGAAGCTGCTACCCCCGCGACCCGACCTCGGATAAGCGGAAGAAGATGGATGGATGGATGGATGGATAATTGGAAAACTTTTACAAAACAAATTTATAAGCAAAGTCTGTTTAACTACGCAGCTAAAAACTAAGTATTCCCAATGTAAATTGATTTTGCTCTGATATGTGATTTCTTATTTCCACAGATCCGAACATCATCCTTCCCATCGGATTAGTGTTTGGTGGAGTGACTGTTCTCTTCGTCGTCAGCGTCGCCGTCTACTACGCCTTCAGGATAGACATTGTGCTGTGCTTCAGGAGAGCGTTTCCAGTCCTTTACACAAACAAAGGTAACACTTTACGTCAGAGGTGGAGCTAAAATGTGCTGTGGATATTACAACACCATCACTGGAAATAAAGTGGAAACATCTGGTTAGCAGCCTCTTCCTTACGGCAGCTATAGAATACAGTAGCACGCAAAAATCCAAAGCCACAGAATCTCCCATTTTTTATCTCACATTGGAGCACATCTTTACAGAAGCACACAAACCACAGGACTGCAGCTGCACTCTTTCAAATAAAGTCACCCACCAACGTGAAAAACTGCTGGCCTTTGTTTGATATATTCTGTTTAACTTGGAACATTAGTGTTTCAGTAGGTTATGATTTTGACTAAGATGTACTCAAAATTGAGTTCCTAGTAAATTAACATTTTCTCACTTTGTCCAGTTCATAATAAAAAACAGAATGCCTGATTATAATTACCACTATAGAAAAGAAATAAATGGATTGTTTTTGTTGTGGGCTGCACAGTGGAACAGCAGGTGGCACTGTTGCCCTGTACCAAGCAGGTGCAGAGTTAAATTCCCGCCATGTTTTTTTTTTCTGAATGGAGTGTGCATGTTCTTCTCATTCATGTTCTCTCTGTGCTTCCTCCCTTAATTCAAAGCATTCATTTTAGGTTAATTCGTCCCTGTAAATTTCATTTGTGCGTTCGTGTTTCTTTGTTGTTGTTGTTTTTTTCATTTTCTGGAACCATTGTTGTTTGACTTTGTCCAATTTTGTCTGATGCAGACAAAATTGTCAACTAATTGAAATTTATTTTTAGATCTTGATGGCAAGCTGTATGATGCCTATGTGGCTTACCCCAGTCCTGGTGCCTTTGGGTTCAGTGAAGAGGTGGAGAAGTTCGCCCTGCAGACATTGCCTGAAGTGTTGGAACAGGCCTGTGGCTACAAACTGTTCATAGCGGGCCGTGACTGCCTGCCGGGGCAGGGTAAGTCTCCCACATGGGAAAGTTAGCTTCATAAGCTCATTTAGCACTGGTGTGAAACTTCAGTCTGAAGGCAAACAGTCTGAGAGTTATGGAAGAGTGGCAAAAAAAAGTAATTTTTGGAAGAAAAAAAAAAGCCAGAAAGAAGTTTGCTACTCATGTGTTTGATGTGAAGTTTGACATGTTAAATAATGCCCCAAAAATCAACTCAATATCATTTTTATTGACGACGACTTTCTCTATGCTTTCTGTCTTCCTGCAGCCGTTGTGGACTCTGTGGACGAGAACCTTCAGGCTAGTCGTCGTGTTCTCCTGCTCTACACCGCTTCCACTTTCATCAAAAAGAGGCACACGAACAGCACCAGCAGTAACAACAACAATATTACGAAGGTTGGCGAGGAGGCTGATCAAATCCAAAGTGGGACCAGTGAGGGCAATGGCGGCGTGGGTTTTGGTGGTGACGATAAGGCGTTTTCGGACACAAGGCAGCATCTGGAATGTGTGGCATCCATGAACAGAGCGCTGCTGGAGGGCTCCTTAAAGGTAAGACAGAGAAATGTCATTATTTAGCCACAGAAAGTCACACAATTCAGCCGATAAGCAACTCTAATTCATGTTGAGGTCTCCCAGTGTCCTCAACAAAGAGGTTCTAATGGAGTTCTGTTTTCTCAGGTCATTCTGGTGGAACTGGAGGAGATCACCCCGGCCCAGCTGGCCCTCTTCCCTGAGTCGGTTCGCCACCTGAGGAAGAAACAGGGCGCCGTGTGCTGGTGGAAGGTTCTCCAAACCAGGCAACAATGGAGGGCATGGAGAGAGGACGAGGAAAGACGTGGAAAGGACTCACAAGTGTCACCGTCCCTCTCTCCTCGCTCCAGGTTTTGGAAAGAAATTAGGTATCATATGCCAGTTAGAGGCAAGAGGGCAGTTTATCCAGAGAAAACTGCCTTGTTGAACATATGACCCAAACGGTCAGAGGACATTTATGCCACTTCTTGCCAGTTAAGGCTCCAGTGTTGTGCAACATGTAGTGAAATCGAAGAAACCTCAAAACCATCTGATGTGTACAGCATGACAGCCATTCCTGAAAACAAGTGTTGGAATTATTTTCTAAGTGTTTATGTAAATTTGTGTAAATACAGTTGTAAAAGTTATGGAAATATTTGTACATATTTGGTCTTGTTTTTAAGGTTGTATAGAGAAAATGAAAGCTGTGAGTTTTTTTGCGCACGAAAAATGGAAATATAAGCCATTTGCAAAACAGTGAAATGATTCTCCATCAAACGTTTTTATACATATTTTGGCATTAAACATTGTTTTAAAGGTTTTTAAATAAAAGAGAAGTTTATCAAAAAGAAACGCAACAATTATTCCCTTGTTAACTTGTTTGTGAATAAAGATATGAAAGCGAGCTTCATTCTGTAGTGTATATTTTTGAGTATACAGTAGTTTAGTAATCTTGCAAGGCTTATTGACTATGACACCAATACCAAAGTCATGTGGCTCCCAATTAATGGGGTTTAATACGATCTACATTAAAGAAGGAAGCTTGCATCGCAAAAGGTTTATTTAAACTTTGGAGTGTAAAGTTGTCTAAAATGACTGAGCCACAATATTTCCAGACATTTATGATGTTTTCACACCCGATAGTCTGGTAGACTCACTTTGATTGGGGACCAAAATCACGGCATTTGTTACCTTTTCAGCTGCAGCGGTTCACTTTCGCACTGCACTGCCAAACAAACCAAACTTTGAAAAACCTATTACACCCCCTCGCCAGTGGTGGCGCTGTAACAAGAACCATTTGAATGACACAGGCTCAAAAGTACGCACATCTGGCTAGTAACTAGTTAAGAATTACTCAGTTTTATTTATTTCAGTAACGTTTTGGGAAAAATGTACTTTCAGAAGTAGCTGTAATCCTCTGTACTTGTTACTTTTACTTTGGTAATAAATTTGTACACATTTTTTCTTTTTCATTTTGGTTTCTAAAATACCAGATGTTGGAAATAACTTTTATACATTTTAATCTGTCTGATGGCATCATTTTCAAGTACTGAATTTGACCAGACTCTTACTAGAGTAACTTCTTGGACGGCTACTTTTTACTTTTACTTGAATACAATTTTTGGGTACTTTATCCACTTCTGATATCTGGCTAAATATTTTTAAGCAAGTTTCTGAAATAATTGGATATTTGTCCACTGTGCTCTGTTGGATTGAGATCTGCTGGCTGTGGATGGTTCAAGCAACAATTCCTATAAAATAAATGGTACAGAGCCAGAAAAAAAAACTTTTCTGTCCTACATGATAATACTGGGACTGCTGCAGGTGAATCAACTTAAAACAAAATAGATGCCCATAGATATCTCAAGTGGCTTCTAGGATATTTTTGTAATACCAGATATCAGGTGGAATCTACCAAAAAAATTGCTTTTTTATTTTTATTTTCCAAAAATCAACCTTCTTCCACAACCATTCCAGGCCTCAAACCTAAATCAGAAAGTCTGTGGGATGAGCTGAACAGAGCAGAGGATAATTAAAGATGATCTAAATACATTGTGCAAAAATGGTCAAATAATTTCAAGTTTGGAAAATGTCATAAATTAGGGCCAAAGTCGGTCTTGGAGGGTCAGCATCCTGCATGTTTTAGTTGTCTCCCTAAAACAGAACTGTTTTGTATGTTTATGAATGAACATAAACATATGTTTATGTATGAATAAATGTAGTCCATTATCATATTTTGTCTTTGGTAGTCTTTAATTTTAATACTGTAAAATGAATAAATTATTTGCCAAGTGTTTCATGTGACTGTCATCAATTTTCCAATTTGTTACAAGATTGGATTAATATCCCTAGGAAATGGAAGGCAACTGTTCCAATTGAAAACCTTGCACTCCAGTGAAATTGCTTTCATATTAGGATTTCTACAGACCTAGCAGAACCATATAGCATTTTATTTTGACCTACTGCGAATGTCAACGAACATCCGGCGGACATCTAGTGGTCGTTTATTTTGACATTCAGAAAACGTCGTCGTCTGATGCTAGCTTGGCAGAGTATCATCAGTCAGAGGCTTCTTCAAATTGCTGTAATACAGACAGCTACAAAAGATATTTCCTGCCAACAGCAATCAGCCATCTGCAATAATTCTGAAGAATCTGAATGGATGAGCTACATTTAATTTTCCTTTTGGATCAATAAAGTATTTTTGAATTGAATTTTGAATTTGAATTTTTCTTCCAATCTAGGCTGCACGGCAGCGAAAAGTTTCCCATATGGAAGTCCGAAACTGAGATAGTTAAGAATGAAAGCAGAAATATAATGTCGCACCAGCAGTAAGTTTTAGAAATGTCATTGTGAACTTAGACTGGTTGGCCAGTAGGTGGCAGCATACGGAGTGATGAACAAGACAACGCGATACTTGTGTTATCTGCGTTATTTGTGGTCCAATTTCTCTCACGCACCAGCGCGTGCGTTCGTCAATGGAAGTCATGGCAACGACGTTAGCGTCCTCGAGCCTATAAATGACGCCGACCTTCTGAGTTCTTTCCCCTTTGCTACGGGACTTTTGACAGAGACGCCTGAAGGAGCCTTTACAGCCTCGGAAGGTTTGAGCTTGTCGAGAATCTGCTGCGCAAAACTTGCTGAAGAAGAACTTGCTGAAATTCGCACTTGCTGAAGAAACCCGTGGATACCAAACCTGCGAAAGACGTTTCCTGACCGGGAGAAGAAGCAGCAGGGTGACCAGCTGGAAGGTTCAAATCATTCTTCTACTATTTTTAATAAACCAAAGCAAGTTATTACTAAGATATTAGTGACTTGTTTAGTTTATTTTTGCGTTCGTGTGTGTTTTAAAGAAATACTGACTGCTGTAGAAAAAAAGACGAGTAGCATTCTTTGCTAGCATAGATCTAACTAACTAGTTAACTAATGAGCCTTTTTCTTTACTGAATTTCGCTGGAAATGTCGGGAATGTTAAACTGTGGTGTAATAATTTAAGAAATATATGCATTTTACTGAATTATAGTCAAATTAGTTCAATTAACTTCAAATTCCTGAAAAATTAACTTGTTTTTTGACCGTTATTTTTTGAAAAATGCCGTGGTAAACACTCAGTTTCCATGGACACGCAAAATTAAATGCCTTAAATATTTAATATGTTTTTTAAAAACATTTTAAAAAATAGTGTTTACCCTTATAATAACCTATATTTCAATTGTTTAGTTTCATTATTTTTTCAAGATAGGGACATGTTGATGTAGTGTTTTTTTTTTTTAATGCCCTGACAAACATACTTGGTTTCCATGGTAATGACATCAGACTAACACGCTTTCCATAAAATTTCCATTCATGTACGCGTTCACACACTGATGTTTATAAGCTAATGGATTGTAGCCACAGATGTTGTATCGTGCCAGCAATAAACTCCAGCTAAAGGTGAGAGAAGTGTCTTGCTCAAGGACACAACGACAGAGGCGGACCATTGCAGGGCAAACTCCTACCACTGTCGCCCCAGTAATAAGCATTGTAAGTGTGTGTGTTCGTTAATGATAGACCATTAATAGGCAATGAATCGTGTATAGTCGTAGTGATCATCAATCAAAGCTAATTTTCACAAACAAAATAATGATTTATTTGTGAAAATCATCTTTGATAACTTTGGATTCCAATTCTTGGTAAACTGGATGGTTCTTTGCCCTTTTTTTCTTTTTGATAAATGCCTAGACAAACATATTTAGTTTCCATGGATACATTGGTGACATTATTTAAAATGACTTCAATAAAAAATTAAGGAACACTTTGCAAACATGCGCGTCCTCCAGCTTTGTGAAAAATGTGTTCTATGTAGTCTCCATGGATACATTGATTAAATAACAACACACAGCTTTATTCTTATAAAAAGTCATTAAAGAACAATCAATGCGTGCCTGTTGATTTCACAAAGTAACTAAATTATTTAGTTTATTGTAATTACTCAAGACCAGAAAAACAGCCTTTTGTTCCATTGCATTTTAGTGACGTATCATTTTCAGAAGTCACTTGAATGTTAACAGTGAATGTTAAAATTCATTAGAAAAACAATCATCTCAGTTTAAGTTGGTCCAGTTGTGATTCATTTGTTAGTTAAAATCTTGGAGGGATTGCAGGGGTTTGACGTTGTTTATGTGGTTTAAAAAGTTATTTCTGGTTTTAGAAGATCCGTTTTGTTTTATTCAGATCTTTGGAATAAGTAGTCAGTGTCTGGTCCAGGTTTCAAAAAATGCCTCAATAACACATTTGGTCTCCTTGGATACGTTGCTTTAAATAAAACCTTAATACTTGAATATTAGAAAAGTTTTTAGATACATATTTGTCCTGTATTATTTCTAAGTAGTTTAGTTAATATTTACTAAACCATTATTGCTTAGTTTGCTTTTTCTAAGAAAGAGGAGTTTTGAATAATTAGTTGTTTACGAAATGCTGTGTTGGTCCTTTGCATGTTTGGAGCTGTAATATATTTTCACGCTGATTACATTTTCAGAAAGAGTCAGCAATATTAATAGTGCTGATTGGAAAACACTTTACTTTAGTTTGATAAAATTACTTTTAGTGAATCCATTTTGTTGCAGGGTTTTATTTTATTTTAAGAGTTTATGGCTAGGGATGAATTACCAATAAATCTACATTTGATTTATTGTGTTTAATGATTGATTGGTACCAAGATGAAGCTGCAAGTTTGCTTGTCTGAGTGCTGATGGTTTATACGTGTTTGATCACTGAGTTTTAGAGTTTGTTCTGGTTTTTATGTAAAATTGTGTTTTTTCCTGTTTTTTTTTGTGTGACTAAAGATAAGCTTTATTTATTTTATCTCTTAATTCCCGTTCTTGTTGTATAATCACATCTGGCATAGCATTAATATTGCTAATTAAATATATTGAAGAAAAACAAACACAATCACAAAGCTGGGTTATTGTATTGTTGGTATTTCAGTGTTCCCTCTAAACATTGCTTTGGACTTTTGTGATTTTTTCCAAGATACAGATTTATAGCTTTTTTGGCTTTGTTCTTTTCTTCACAGCCCATACCATGGCGCTTCCAGCAGATGGATCCCCAACGTTGGAGGGACGTCCAGATAATGGTGAGGAACACGGTAAGTTGTGGTTAAATGAAGCCGACATGGTTTCTGAAGACCACGGAGAGGAGTTGAAGTATAGTTCACCTCCGCAGTCTGTGGACTGTTCTACCAGCTCCACTGATAGCAATATTACCAGCTCCAGTGGTAGCTCTACCAACAGCTCCAGTGAAGACGAGGTAGGTAATGGAGACCATAATGACTTTAGATCCCGATTTCGGGTTGTCCAGGTCCTTCGACCAAACATTAAATTAGGGGTGGCTCAGAAGCCCCAAGAAGACATGGCTCCTTGTAATTCAGTTGAATTCCCATCTGGACTTGACAAACAGGAAGAGCCCATTTTGCGTCCAGAGAAGTCCAGACCTATCGGTACCTTGCAACATCATCAGGTAGGTTTGGAAGAGGATGCGGCTCATGTGACATCTGTGACTGGCATAAACGGAAAGAGGACAAAGAACAGTGATGCTGATGAGGAGCCCCCAGCCAAGAGGACCAAGTATAGTGTCCTGTCCTTTCCGTACCAAAAGACGGAATATGACGATCCCATTGAGTTACCACCTGTCCTCAGTCCCTCAACACCGACGCACTTTGAAGATCCTATTTTGTCATCCCCCGTCCTCAGTCCTTCAAAACCGACGCACTTTGAAGATCCCATTTTGTCATCCCCCGTCCTCATTCCATCAACACCGACGCACCTTGAAGATCCCATTTTGTCATCCAGTGTTATCAGTCTCTCATCAATGTCGCCATATGAGGAACCTATTTTGTCACCCAGTGTTATCAGTCTCTCATCAATGTCGCCATATGAGGATCCTATTTTGTCATCCCCCATCCTCAGTCCTTCAACGCCGACGCACTTTGAAGATCCTATTTTGTCACCCAGTGTTATCAGTCTCTCATCAATGTCGCCATATGAGGATCCCATTCTGTCACCCCTCGTTTTCACTCCTTCACCATCAATATACTTTGAAGATTCAACTTTGTCATACCCCGTCCTCAGTCCTTCAACGCCGACGCACTTTGAAGATTCTATTTTGTCATCCCCCGTCCTCAGTCCCTCAACACCGACGCACTTTGAAGATACCATTTTGCCACACAGTGTTTTCAGTCTCTCAACAATGTCGCCATATGAGGATCCCATTCTGTCACCCCTCGTTTTCACTCCTTCACCATCAATATACTTTGAAGATTCAACTTTGTCATACCCCGTCCTCAGTCCTTCAACGCCGACTCACTTTGAAGATTCTATTTTGTCATCCCCCGTCCTCAGTCCCTCAACACCGACGCACTTTGAAGATACCATTTTGCCACACAGTGTTTTCAGTCTCTCAACAATGTCGCCAGATGAGGATCCCATTCTGTCACCCCTCGTTTTCAGTCCTTCACCATCAATATACTTTGAAGATTCAACTTTGTCATACACTGACTTCTTTTTGTGGATGGGGACTGAAGAGGACACAGAAGAGGAAGCAATACCTTCAACATCTAGCGGAATTACAGCAAGACAGAGTTCCAGACACGTGTTTTTTAGACCTCACTACGTCTTGTCAAGTGACTCTGATTAGATTGGGATCTGTAAAAACTGAAGACCTATTTGGGAAGTCACATTAGGACATCATCATTTCTCTCATGTTTTTTATTAAAGCCATTGGGTTTCTAGGAAGACTGTGGAAGCCTTCGGTAGCGCCTTGCACCGGGGCTTTTCTTTGTTCCGCTGCTAAATTTAGTATTTTAGATGTTAAGGTTTCTGGCAGGACTGAGGAAGCCTTAGGTAGCGCCTTGCACCGGGGCTTTTCTTTGTTCCGCTGCTAAATTTAGTATTTTAGATGTTAAGGTTTCTGGCAGGACTGAGGAAGCCTTAGGTAGCGCCTTGCACCGGGGCTTTTCTTTGTTCCGCTGCTAAATTTAGTATTTTAGACGTTAAGGTTTCTGGCAGGACTGAGGAAGCCTTAGGTAGCGCCTTGCACCGGGGCTTTTCTTTGTTCCGCTGCTAAATTTAGTATTTTTGATGTTAAGGTTTCTGGCAGGACTGAGGAAGCCTTAGGTAGCGCCTTGCACCGGGGCTTTTCTTTGTTCCGCTGCTAAATTTAGTATTTTTGATGTTAAGGTTTCTGGCAGGACTGAGGAAGCCTTAGGTAGCGCCTTGCACCGGGGCTTTTCTTTGTTCCGCTGCTAAATTTAGTATTTTTGATGTTAAGGTTTCTGGCAGGACTGAGGAAGCCTTAGGTAGCGCCTTGCACCGGGGCTTTTCTTCGTCTTTGTGTTTTCCTCTCAACTCCGTCCTGTTTCAGGGTGTAATAGTGGTGCTTCCCTACACGCTGCTTTCCAATATAGTAAATTATTCTGTCCTGTTCGTCTACTAATCCAGTCTCCCAGTTTTTAATCTTTCAGGTTTTAGCTGCTCATCGCTGGATTCTTTCATCGTTGTCCATGTGGTTCCTGCCTTCTGGATCCCTTGTTTTTCACACCGCTTGTAAGTTTTTGCATTCTACCTTCACATGATGCTGGTGGCAGATCTCTGATTCTCTGATCATTCCAGGTTGGATCTCGTCAGCCTGTAAACCTCCACCTTCAACACCACCAGTCAGACAGAGGAAGATAAGAGATTCCAGTTAACAAAAAAACATTAAAAAACCTATTTTTACCTGGCTAGCAATTTTAAATATGGATGAAATTGAGGTCAAATTTCAAAGCTGTTCTTTCTTCTGTCCATGTTCACTTTTTTTAACTCTGTTGTCTTTTCTCTTTATTTCATTTCTCCATCAACTCATGTCACTTGACTTGAGTTGTTCAACAATTAAAGAAGAAGACCTGCTCCACCTGTAAACCTCCACCTTCAACACCACCAGTCACACAGAGGAAGATAAGAGAACCCTGTTGACAAAAAAAGTAAGAAAACCTATTTTTACCCGAGTAACAATTTTAAATATGGATGAAATTGAGATCAGATTTCAAACCTTTTCTTTTTTCTGCAGATTTATATTCCCTGTTTTTTAACCCTGTTATGTTTTATCTTTATTTCATTTCTCCGTCAACTCATGTACCATGACGTGAGTTGACCAACAATTAAAGAAGACATGCTCCACCTGTAAACCTCCACCTTCAACACCACCAGTAAGGTGGAGGTAGAGAAGAGAACCCTGTTGACGAAAAAAGTAAGAAAACTTATTTTTACCCAGCTAACAATTTTAAATATGAATGAAATTAAGGTCAAATTTCAAAGCTGTTCTTTCTTCTGTCCATGTTCTCTTTTTTTAAAACTCTGATGTCTTTTCTCTTTATTTCATTTCTCCGTCAACTCATGTACCTCAACTTGAGTTGACCAACAATTAAAGAAGACGACCTGCTCCAACTGCTGATCTACTGGTTGTTACAGATTGTGGAAAAGGTGAGGACATGATGACTTGATCAGGAATTCACTTTAATCATCTGTTATTTAGACAGAGATTAAGGAATGTGTGTATTATTATGTGATGATTCTCCAGCATCACCAGCAGCACTGGACCAATCAGGAGAGAGAAGACACAGAGGACTGAAGGGACTCAGAAAATCCTGCTGGAAATCCCAAGATGAAGTTTCCTGATGCAACAGGGGGACACCTGAGGACACAGAATAAAGAAGGACCATGTGAAGCAGGTCCTTCAATAACAAACCAAGCATGAGTTGACCAACACTTACTTGATAAGAAACTGTGGCCGACAACTGCAAACGCTCAGCAAACAGCAAAACGAGCTGCAAACAGGTGAAACTGCACAGGAAAAGCGAAACTTCATTATCTTTTTACATTTTTTGTTTCATTTCATTGAAACCACAAAAATGTTTCCACCATAACTTCCAATTGTTCAATATTTTTTTCTATCAAACTTTGAGTAGTGTGCAAGAATTACCCAAACATGCTTTGACTTTATTGATCCCAAAGGGAAATGAAATGTAGTTGCAGCTCATTAATTCAGATTCTTCAAAGAGTTTTGCAGATGACTGATTGCTGTCAGCAGGAAAGATCTTTTGTAGCTGTCTGTGTTGCAGCAAACCTGAAGACGCCTCTGACTGATGATACTCTGTTTTCCCCAGACAGACTCATGAAGAGGACGGTCAGAGTCGTCCATAGCTTTCTTGACTCTTCTGAAGAATCTTTCTTTGCGTCATCTCCAGAGGTTCCACAGTCATCTCCAGAACAGAACTAGAACCAATCCAGCCTTCTTTATCAGATTGTTGAGCCTTTTGAGGTTCCTGGCTCTGATGCTGCTGCACCAACAGATGATAGCAGAAGAGATGACACTCTCAGCAGCAGACTTAAAGATCTGCAGCAACTTGCTGCAAACCTTGAAGGATCTTAGCTTCCTGGAGAAGTGCAGTCTGCTCTGTCTCTTTTTGTAGACGGCTTGTCCACGTGGTTCCTGCCTTCTGTTGTGTCTCCAGTCCAGTCTGTGTTCCAGATGAACACCGAGGTATTTATATTCCTGAACCACCTCCACATCTTCTCCCATGATGGAAATAGGGTTTCCTGTTTCTCCTGAAATCAACAACCATCTCCTTTGTTTTGTTTACAGTCAAGATTAGATGATTGTTCCCTCACCAGGCCACAAAGTGATCCACCAGATATCTGTACTCAGCCTCTTGTCTTCCTCTGATACACAACAACTGCAGAGTCGTCTGAGTATTTCTGTAGATGACAGAAGTCGGACTTGTGCTGGAAGTCTGAACAATAGAGGGTGAAAATGAACGGTGAGAGTACAGTGCCCTGTGGTGTTCCCATGTTGTTGAGCACCTGGTTAGACTCACAGTCCTTCAGTCTCACTAACTGTGGTCTGTTTGTCAGGTAGTCACAGATGCAGGTGATTGTTGAGGCCTCCACCTGTGTCTTCTGGAGTTTCTAACAGAGCAGATCAGGCTGATTTGTGTTCAATGCACCTGGGAACCAAAGACCCTGATCCTCACTGTGCTGCCTGCTTTGTCCAGATGACAGTGGGTTTGTTGAAGCAGGTGTCTGATCAACTCCAACTCCACGGCGATAAGCAAACTGCAGGGGGTCCTGATATGTGATCGTCTGCTTACTCAAGTGGGCCACCAGGAGTCTCTCCAGGACCTTCAGGATGTGGGACGTCAGGGCAACAGATCTACAGTCATTATGACTGATGGGTGACTTTTCTTCGGTACCGGAACCAGACAGGATGTCTTCCACAACAACGGAACCTCCTCTTGGGTCAGGCAAAGGTTGAAGAGATGCTGCAGAATCCCACAGAGGGAATCTGGGACTGACAGCATCTGGACCTGCAGCCTCGTTCCTGTTCAGTCTCTCCGGCTGCTTCTTCACCTGACTTCTAGATACAGAAAAGTTGGAGGTGGAGGCAAAGGGAGCAGCAGCGTCTCCTGATGTGGTTAAAGACAAACTTGTGGAAGCAGAAGAGTCCATGACTGAGGTGGAATATGGAACATCTGAGGTTTGACAGGAAAGCTGTGGGTCAGAGGAGGATGAGAAATCTGTCTGGCTGCAGACAGGAGAGGAAGATGATGAGCTTGTTCCTGGACTGAACCTGTTGAAGAATGTGTTCAGCTCATTTCCTCTGTCCAGAAACTAATATTGTTAAAAAAAAAGTCATGGTAGCATGTTTTTATGTAATAATGTGTATGTAATGTGTGGAATGAAGAAGATATGCTGCATAATCTGATGGAATTACAAAAGATCATTGTGGCTCCTGCTCAGTGTATAAACACACATTTTGTTGGTTTCTGAAGAGTAAAAATTGAACAAATGTGTACATTTAAAGATTAAATTTATATTTCACAGTCATCACAATGCTAAAGAAAAGTCTCACAACAATGTGAAAATCATGGTGTTTATTTACAGGACAGGAAGCAGGAGGAAGATATTAAAGAATGTCAAATATTTTGCAGCGTCAGGTTATTTCTATGTATTATGATGTAATATAACACATGTACTTTAGGACTTATTGTATTCTGTTTCATTTTGTGTGTAACTTTCACTTGATTTGTGAAAGCATGAGGAAGATATTAAATTTTTTGTATATATTTCGCAGTGTCATGTTATTTTTATTAATTATGATGTCATGGTGTATTTTGGAGGTTTTTGTATTCTGTTTAGTCTTTTGTGTAACTTTTACTTGATTTATGAAAGCATGGAAAGTTATTAAGCTGATCATAGAGTGAAATAACATTAAGTTGTAAGAAATTTCAATAAAAGCTTTTTTTGCCGTCACTGCTTTGGTTTTATTCAGATATCAGATTTGGATCATTTGAGATGATAAATCTGCTTTAGAGCAGAAGGACAATCATTTGATTTCCTTTTTTATGCTATTTAAACTCGTTGGCGTGAAGCCTGGTACAAACAAGTTATCTGAGGTCAAGTCATATAAAAACAAACAAAAGAAAACATGAAAGTTTGATCAACTTTTGTGGTTTAAAAATAACCTCAAATTCAGAATCTCTTCTCACATTCATTCTGTTCCCACGGAGTCTAAAGAAACAGATCAAGCTGATCTAAGCTGGGAGGAACTAACAGGACATGGAGAGCTGCATGAAAAAAGAGATAAAGGACAAAACATGGGAAATATGGGTGTGAAAAGAATAATGGACAAACCAAAGAGTGAACACTGGCCAGAAATAAAAGATTAAGAATCTTATTTACGAAAAAAAGAACAAAAGAGCCATTGAACAAAAAATATCAAGAATCACAATGCCCAAGACACATTTAGCCTGTCATAAAAATGCATTGATTGAACTCATTAATGTTAGCAGATGTTGGCAGGCATGATGTAATGTTGAGATTTTATTTCAAACTGAGTATATACACCTCTGGAAAAAATGAAAAGTTTCTCTGATTTTGCTCTTTATAGGTTTATGTTTGAGTAAAATGAACATTGTTCTTTTATTCTATGAATTACTGACAACATGTCTCTTTATTTTGTTTGTGAATGTATGTAAATAAGCAGTTAGATTTAGAAAACTGAACAAACAAATATCTTTTCATGGGTCTTATCCCTGCTGGGGGCTCAGCAGCCCTAAAGGTCAGATCCTAGAATCGCCCCTGAGTTTAATTATATATACTTTCATTTATAGGCCCTGTCACTAAGATTTCCTGTAATGACATTTTTTTGTAATGTAATTATACATTTTATAAACTGGTAGAATATTTTGTTTTTGTTTTTACAAATATTGACATGACAAAGAAAAGACAAAGTGACTAAATGATCGCAAATAGACTGTATAAAATGCAGATTTTATACAGTCTACATTCAAAGACTGTATAAAAAATACAGTGATGAAGATTTAAATATCTATTTCTATATAGCAACATCATATAGCTATATCAAATGTCACGTGACTATTAAAGTTTAGTCACATGACACAGATTGCCGTCATTTAATACCAATAACCAGCTGAGCCAATCAGAGGCCACATATCCTCCTCCTTTTCATACAGGCCTTTAAATAAAGACCCGGACTAAAAATTCTCTTTTTATCCTGCATAGCGATGCTCGTCCATTTTAGAAAGGATAACCTATCTTTAATGGCTTTTGTGTTTACAAGCATTTACCTGCAAGACAAAGAAAATGATTAGTGACCAAATGATCGCAGAAGGCCTACATTACATTCAAAGACTGTTTCAGGCGGTCATTGACGTCATTCTGTGACGTGTGATTCGGGGTTTGAGTTTGCTGTATTCTTTCCTCTTCCATTTTAGTCTTAAAGTTTAATTATTTTCAAAGCGAAGTATCTCAGTTAAAATAAGTCATTAACAGCGTATATAATGTTATTATAGGCTATAAAAGCTGTTAACTAGAAAATTCCTGAAGAAATTTAACCGGGGCCTGTCAAAGTGTGCCCGTCGGTTTGGACCCAGCGTTCTGATGCTAGAAATTAGCACCAATGCTAAAGAAAGCTGCAGTCATATGAGGAGATTCACAAGAATGTTTACTAACATGGACGTGCACCATCCAGTATGATAAAGTAAGTGTATCAGCTAAAATTAGCAAAAATGCTAATGTTAGCGTGATTGCTGTCAGTAGCATGTGGGACATCACTAGGATGTTTTCTATAATTGACTTACTCCATTCAGTATACTAAACACGGCTAATAAGTAAAATAAATAGCTAATAGCTTATTTAAGCTAAAACGCTAGTGCTAATGCTAATGAACTGCCTTGCGCAGTTCATTAGCATTAGCAACCTGAGAGAAAAACATAATGCAGAATAATATTATTGCGCCGCCTGCTGCGGTGCACTAACCTCAGGGGCATATTGAGGCTTTTATTTTGAAATTTGCAGTAAGATTAATTTTAAATGCCCACAGTATTCCATTGTGTAACAGTGCTTTGGATAAAAAAAAGTCACATAAAGCCAAAAAGAGCAATTACATGATGTAAAAAATGTCAAGGCTTTTATTTTGAAACTTTTGTTAAGCTTCATTTCAAAGGACAAGTCTAATCCCATGTCTGATAGTCATTTGGTTGAATCAGTTATATAATGCTCAAAAGAGCAATTACATGATGTAAAAATATTCAAGTCTTTTATTTTGAAATTTTTGTTAAGCTTCATTTCAAAGGGCTAAACTAATCCCATGTCTAATAGTCATTGGGTTGAACCAGTTATATAATGCTCTAAAGAGCAGTTATGTGATGTAAAAATATTCAAGGCTTTTATTTTGAAGTTTTCAGTATGCTTCATTTCAAAGGGCCAAACTAATCCCATGTGTATCAGTGCGTTGGATGAAAAAGTCAAATAAAGCCAAAAAGAGCAATTACATAATGTAAAAATATTCAAGGCTTTTATTTTGAAATTTTCATTAAACTTAATTTTAAATTGCCACATTAAACCCATGTGTAACAATGATTGGGTAAAATCAGTTATAAAAAGCCCAAAACACAAGTAGTTCTAAAGGCCAGCTCAGTCCTCCTCTGTAGTAACTGACAGTTCCTCCATGTTTGTAGTTCTGACATTCAGCTCAGACCTCTTTTGTAGGCACTGAGTGTCCGCCATGTTGTAGTTCTAACCTTCAGTCATTGTAGTTCTAAAGAGCAGCTTAGCTGTCATGTGAGTGAGACAGAGAGGGAGACAGAATTGTAACTGTTTGAAGCAGTTAGTTTTTCTGATCAAAGCAGGCTGAACATATCTTTCTCTAAATGCTGTCAATAGCATGTGGGATATCATTAGAATGTTGTCTGTAATTGACTTACTCCACTCAGTATATTAAACATGGCTAATAAGTAAGAAAATAGCTAATAGCTTATTTAAGGTAAAAGGCTAATGCTAATGAACTGCCTTGCTGCGCAAGGCAGTTCCCTAACCTGAGAGAAAAATATAATGCATGCTAATATTATTGCACCGCCATAGGCGGTGCATTAACTTGAGGGGGATATTGAGGCTTTTATTTTGAAAAAAAACATAAGCTTCATATTAAATGACCAGACTAATTAAAATGTCTAACAGTGTTTGGGTTAAATCCGTTATTTACTAGCCAAAACAGCCTGTAGCTCTAAATGGCAGCTCAGCCCTCTGTTTTAACTGAGTGTTGATTAGAACTACAGTGATGCGTATTTGTAGTCCTAACCAGCAGCCAATCGCATCCTGTGTTCCGTTGCTATGGTTATCAATCCTCTGCTAACTGTCATGTGTGTGTGACACAGAGAGGAGGAAAAAGATTTCTATCTTTGTGAGACACCCCATTGGTTTGCATGGAAAAAGCAGCCTGAACAACTCCTTGCCGTTCAGGAACCGAGAGACGTATTGAAAAACGGTTTGAAGCATATGAGAGGACTATTTGTCTTCTCCCATAGTACCGCGATTCATATTTGTAGCTCACTCACAGTAATTGCAGTGATGAGACAAAAATGGCCAGTGACGTGCGGTGAGGTTCATAGCTGGTGAGGCACTGACTTAATCATATTCAGATGTACAAATATAGACCCCCTGCATGTTATTGTTTACATAAGGAAATTTCGCGCATGTGGACAACGCTGGAGGGCAAAAAGACTATTTCCGTTCACTCAATCAAACTTGGACATGTAGATATTATTCATTTCGTGCTGTGCTCCACAGCGAAGGGAAAACCGTTAAAGTACAACTCAAAACCACGTCTTTTGTCGCTCTCGGTATCAGCGCAGCTACGCGCAGACTCGTTGCCATAGCAACTGACAACAACGCCACAATAAAAAACACTCAAATATTTCCCACGCAAAAAGCAGAACATTCAGTCTGTTGCAGTAGTATTGTTTTAGTATTATTTTGCGATTATTAATTAATTGCTGTGGTAAGAGGAGAAAACTATAAATATATCGCTGCACTTGACCTTGTTGTATGGCTAGCTGCATGGCTAGCTCGCTTACAGTATCTTACTCTGCAGTTGTGGAGTCACAATGTCTGGGATCATGAGCGCCCCCTGCCATGAGGCAGGAGAACTGCCTGCCTCACCTCGTTTCTGATCGCTCTTCAGCACATGAAACACGTTACGCACACAATTGGTGACAAAAAAAAACAACACTGTACATTATATACATAAGCTAAATTATGGAAAATCAGCTCATACATGAAATGTTTTTTAGCCATTTTATTGGCGACGTACAGACAGGAGGATCATGCTCTCAGAATGGCAGCCAGTGCAGTTAGCGAGAGGTTGCGCAATCCCAGGTGAGGCTCAGCTCGCTGCTGCCTCACCAGCTTCGCTTCCGAGCGTTTGAATGGGAAAATGCAGAAATTCAGCGATTTTGAAGAAAAAATAATCTGAACTTTTTTAAATTAAATGAAAAATAGGTATAGTACAAACCACAGGGTGAAAATAGCAATATAAATGATTTTATCATTATTATTTTTCCATGATTACAGGTGAGGCAGAGCCTCACCTGCCTCCCCTGACCGCACGTCACTGAAAATGGTGTATGCAGAGCTCAGAAATACAGTTAAATGCTTATTTAAGCATTTTAGCTTAAATAAGCTATTAGCTATTTATTTTACTTATTAGCCGTGTTTAGTATACTGAAAGAGTAAGTCAATTATAGAAAACATCCTAGTGATGTCCCACATGCTGCTGACTTCACAAGTCAGTACTGCTCTCCTTATGCATTGCTATGGGCAGGCCCCAATAACACTTTTATAATGTATAAGGTAGTTATACATTATAAAAGTATGGACACAGCCACAAAGAAGAATCGCCTCCTTGAACGAAGGATCCGGCGCTTCACGGACGGAGGTCCCAGCAGCGGCGGCCTGGCTCCCCGGGTGAGGCAGGCGGGAAGGAGCTTCAGGGCGGGGATCCCCTCTGAGCAGCAGCGCTGCTTGGAAGAACCGGACGGCTCCGAACTTCGTAAAGAGTCACCCCGGTCCTGCTCAACTTTTAAACATACAGAGTTATTGTTTTAATGTCCTTGTTCTTATCCTCTTTTAGTTTAACTTAATTAAGGAATTGTATTTATTAACAGATAAGTAAAAATTTATGTATAACTGTACAATGCCATGTTTTAAAAAACGTCCCAAGTAACAATAAAACATTTCGAAAGAAAAAAAAAATCTCCGTTATTTGTGGTCCAATTTCTCTCACGCACCAGCGCGTGCGTTCGTCAATGGAAGTCATGGCAACGACGTTAGCGTCCTCGAGCCTATAAATGACGCCGACCTTCTGAGTTCTTTCCCCTTTGCTACGGGACTTTTGACAGAGACGCCTGAAGGAGCCTTTACAGCCTCGGAAGGTTTGAGCTTGTCGAGAATCTGCTGCGCAAAACTTGCTGAAGAAGAACTTGCTGAAATTCGCACTTGCTGAAGAAACCCGTGGATACCAAACCTGCGAAAGACGTTTCCTGACCGGGAGAAGAAGCAGCAGGGTGACCAGCTGGAAGGTTCAAATCATTCTTCTACTATTTTTAATAAACCAAAGCAAGTTATTACTAAGATATTAGTGACTTGTTTAGTTTATTTTTGCGTTCGTGTGTGTTTTAAAGAAATACTGACTGCTGTAGAAAAAAAGACGAGTAGCATTCTTTGCTAGCATAGATCTAACTAACTAGTTAACTAATGAGCCTTTTTCTTTACTGAATTTCGCTGGAAATGTCGGGAATGTTAAACTGTGGTGTAATAATTTAAGAAATATATGCATTTTACTGAATTATAGTCAAATTAGTTCAATTAACTTCAAATTCCTGAAAAATTAGCTTGTTTTTTGACCGTTATTTTTTGAAAAATGCCGTGGTAAACACTCAGTTTCCATGGACACGCAAAATTAAATGCCTTAAATATTTAATATGTTTTTTAAAAACATTTTAAAAAATAGTGTTTACCCTTATAATAACCTATATTTCAATTGTTTAGTTTCATTATTTTTTCAAGATAGGGACATGTTGATGTAGTGTTTTTTTTTTTTAATGCCCTGACAAACATACTTGGTTTCCATGGTAATGACATCAGACTAACACGCTTTCCATAAAATTTCCATTCATGTACGCGTTCACACACTGATGTTTATAAGCTAATGGATTGTAGCCACAGATGTTGTATCGTGCCAGCAATAAACTCCAGCTAAAGGTGAGAGAAGTGTCTTGCTCAAGGACACAACGACAGAGGCGGACCATTGCAGGGCAAACTCCTACCACTGTCGCCCCAGTAATAAGCATTGTAAGTGTGTGTGTTCGTTAATGATAGACCATTAATAGGCAATGAATCGTGTATAGTCGTAGTGATCATCAATCAAAGCTAATTTTCACAAACAAAATAATGATTTATTTGTGAAAATCATCTTTGATAACTTTGGATTCCAATTCTTGGTAAACTGGATGGTTCTTTGCCCTTTTTTTCTTTTTGATAAATGCCTAGACAAACATATTTAGTTTCCATGGATACATTGGTGACATTATTTAAAATGACTTCAATAAAAAATTAAGGAACACTTTGCAAACATGCGCGTCCTCCAGCTTTGTGAAAAATGTGTTCTATGTAGTCTCCATGGATACATTGATTAAATAACAACACACAGCTTTATTCTTATAAAAAGTCATTAAAGAACAATCAATGTGTGCCTGTTGATTTCACAAAGTAACTAAATTATTTAGTTTATTGTAATTACTCAAGACCAGAAAAACAGCCTTTTGTTCCATTGCATTTTAGTGACGTATCATTTTCAGAAGTCACTTGAATGTTAACAGTGAATGTTAAAATTCATTAGAAAAACAATCATCTCAGTTTAAGTTGGTCCAGTTGTGATTCATTTGTTAGTTAAAATCTTGGAGGGATTGCAGGGGTTTGACGTTGTTTATGTGGTTTAAAAAGTTATTTCTGGTTTTAGAAGATCCGTTTTGTTTTATTCAGATCTTTGGAATAAGTAGTCAGTGTCTGGTCCAGGTTTCAAAAAATGCCTCAATAACACATTTGGTCTCCTTGGATACGTTGCTTTAAATAAAACCTTAATACTTGAATATTAGAAAAGTTTTTAGATACATATTTGTCCTGTATTATTTCTAAGTAGTTTAGTTAATATTTACTAAACCATTATTGCTTAGTTTGCTTTTTCTAAGAAAGAGGAGTTTTGAATAATTAGTTGTTTACGAAATGCTGTGTTGGTCCTTTGCATGTTTGGAGCTGTAATATATTTTCACGCTGATTACATTTTCAGAAAGAGTCAGCAATATTAATAGTGCTGATTGGAAAACACTTTACTTTAGTTTGATAAAATTACTTTTAGTGAATCCATTTTGTTGCAGGGTTTTATTTTATTTTAAGAGTTTATGGCTAGGGATGAATTACCAATAAATCTACATTTGATTTATTGTGTTTAATGATTGATTGGTACCAAGATGAAGCTGCAAGTTTGCTTGTCTGAGTGCTGATGGTTTATACGTGTTTGATCACTGAGTTTTAGAGTTTGTTCTGGTTTTTATGTAAAATTGTGTTTTTTCCTGTTTTTTTTGTGTGACTAAAGATAAGCTTTATTTATTTTATCTCTTAATTCCCGTTCTTGTTGTATAATCACATCTGGCATAGCATTAATATTGCTAATTAAATATATTGAAGAAAAACAAACACATTCACAAAGCTGGGTTATTGTATTGTTGGTATTTCAGTGTTCCCTCTAAACATTGCTTTGGACTTTTGTGATTTTTTCCAAGATACAGATTTATAGCTTTTTTGGCTTTGTTCTTTTCTTCACAGCCCATACCATGGCGCTTCCAGCAGATGGATACCCAACGTTGGAGGGACGTCCAGATAATGGTAAGGAACACGGTAAGTTGTGGTTAAATGAAGCCGACATGGTTTCTGAAGACCATGGAGAGGAGTTGAAGTATAGTTCACCTCCGCAGTCTGTGGACTGTTCTACCAGCTCCACTGATAGCAATATTACCAGCTCCAGTGGTAGCTCTACTAACAGCTCCAGTGAAGACGAGGTAGGTAATGGAGACCAGGATGACTTTAGATCCCGATTTCGGGTTGTCCAGGTCCTTCGACCAAACATTAAATTCCTGTGGGGCATGGGAGTGCTTGAACATGCATTGAAACTCCTGAAATCAACAGTTGATCATCTGGGCTCCGGTGACAGTAATCTGACAGTGGTCCTTGCAGATGTTGCGTCGCAGCTGCCTGAGATTCTTCCCCACAATTTCAAATATATACAAGACATTGGGGTGGCTCAGAAGCCCCAAGAAGACATGGCTCCTTGTAATTCAGTGGAATTCCCATCTGGACTTGACAAACAGGAAGAGCCCATTTTGCGTCCAGAGAAGTCCAGACCTATCGGTACCTTGCAACATCATCAGGTAGGTTTGGAAGAGGACGCGGCTCATGTGACATCTGTGACTGGCATACATGGAAAGAAGACAAAGAACAGTGATGCTGATGAGGAGCCCCCAGCCAAGAGGACCAAGTATAGTGTCCTGTCCTTTCCGTACCAAAAGACGGAATATGACGATCCTATTGAGTTACCACCTGTCCTCAGTCTGTCACCTTTGACGTCGTGTGAGGATCCTGTTTTGTCATCCCCCGTCCTCAGTCCCTCAACACCGACGCACTTTGAAGATCCTATTTTGTCATCCCCCGTCCTCAGTCCCTCAACACCAACGCACTTTGAAGATCCCATTTTGCCACCCAGTGTTTTCAGTCTCTCACCAATGTCTCCATATGAGGATCTTATTTTGTCATCCCCCGTCCTCAGTCCCTCTACACCGACGCACTTTGAAGATCCCATTTTGCCACCCAGTGTTTTCAGTCTCTCACCAATGTCGCCATATGAGGATCCTATTTTGTCATCCCCCGTCCTCAGTCCCTCAACACCAACGCACTTTGAAGATCCCATTTTGCCACCCAGTGTTTTCAGTCTCTCACCAATGTCTCCATATGAGGATCCTATTTTGTCATCCCCCGTCCTCAGTCCCTCAACACCAACGCACTTTGAAGATCCCATTTCGCCACCCAGTGTTTTCAGTCTCTCACCAATGTCTCCATATGAGGATCCTATTTTGTCATCCCCCGTCCTCAGTCCCTCTACACCGACGCACTTTGAAGATCCTATGTTGCCACCCAGTGTTTTCAGTCTCTCACCAATGTCTCCTTATGAGGATCCTATTTTGTCATCCCCCGTCCTCAGTCCCTCTACACCGACGCACCTTGAAGATCCCATTTTGCCACCCAGTGTTTTCAGTCTCTCACCAATGTCTCCTTATGAGGATCCTATTTTGTCATCCCCCGTCCTCAGTCCCTCTACACCGACGCACTTTGAAGATCCCATTTTGCCACCCAGTGTTTTCAGTCTCTCACCAATGTCGCCATATGAGGATCCTATTTTGTCATCCCCCGTCCTCAGTCCCTCAACACCGACGCACTTTGAAGATACCATTTTGTCACCCAGTGTTTTCAGTCTCTCAAAAATGTCGCCATATGAGGATCCCATTCTGTCACCCCTCGTTTTCAGTCCTTCACCATCAATACACTTTGAAAATTCAACTTTGTCATCCCCTGACTTCTTTTTCTGGATGGGGACTGAAGAGGACACAGAAGAGGAAGCAATACCTTCAACATCTAGCGGAATTACAGCAAGAGAGAGTTCCAGACACGTGTTTTTTAGACCTCACTACGTCTTGTCAAGTGACTCTGATTAGATTGGGATCGGTAAAAACTGAAGACCTATTTGGGAAGTCACTTTAGGACATCTTCATTTCTCTCATGTTTTTTATTAAAGCCATTGGGTTTCTAGGAAGCCTGTGGAAGCCTTAGGTAGCGCCTTGCACCGGGGCTTTTCTTTGTTCCGCTGCTAAATTTAGTATTTTAGATGTTAAGGTTTCTGGCAGGACTGAGGAAGCCTTAGGTAGCGCCTTGCACCGGGGCTTTCCTTTGTTCCGCTGCTAAATTTAGTATTTTAGATGTTAAGGTTTCTGGCAGGACTGAGGAAGCCTTAGGTAGCGCCTTGCACCGGGGCTTTTCTTCGTCTTTGTGTTTTCCTCTCAACTCCGTCCTGTTTCAGGGTGTAATAGTGGTGCTTCCCTACACGCTGCTTTCCAATATAGTAAATTATTCTGTCCTGTTCGTCTACTAATCCAGTCTCCCAGTTTTTAATCTTTCAGGTTTTAGCTGCTCATCGCTGGATTCTTTCATCGTTGTCCATGTGGTTCCTGCCTTCTGGATCCCTTGTTTTTCACACCGCTTGTAAGTTTTTGCATTCTACCTTCACATCATGCTGGTGGCAGATCTCTGATTCTCTGATCATTCCAGGTTGGATCTCGTCAGCCTGTAAACCTCCACCTTCAACACCACCAGTCAGACAGAGGAAGATAAGAGAACCCAGTTAACAAAAAAAAGTAAAAAACCTATTTTTAGCTGGCTAGCAATTTTAAATATGGATGAAATTGAGGTCAAATTTCAAAGCTGTTCTTTCTTCTGTCCATGTTCTCTTTTTTTTAACTTTGTTGTCTTTTCTCTTTATTTCATTTCTCCGTCAACTCATGTCACTTGACTTGAGTTGTTCAACAATTAAAGAAGAAGACCTGCTCCACCTGTAAACCTCCACCTTCAACACCACCAGTCAGACGGAGGAAGATAAGAGAACCCTGTTGACAAAAAAAGTAAGAAACATATTTTTACCCGAGTAACAATTTTAAATATGGATGAAATTGAGATCAGATTTCAAAATTTTTCTTTTTTCTGCAGATTTATATTCTCTGTTTTTTTTAACCCTGTTATGTTTTATCTTTATTTCATTTCTCCGTCAACTCATGTACCATGACTTGAGTTGACCAACAATTAAAGAAGACATGCTCCACCTGTAAACCTCCACCTTCAACACCACCAGTAAGGTGGAGGTAGAGAAGAGAACCCTGTTGAGAAAAAAAGTAAGAAAACTTATTTTTACCCAGCTAACAATTTTAAATATGGATGAAATTAAGATGAAATTTCAAAGCTGTTCTTTCTTCTGTCCATGTTCTCTTTTTTTAAACTCTGATGTCTTTTCTCTTTATTTCATTTCTCCGTCAACTCATGTACCTCAACTTGAGTTGACCAACAATTAAAGAAGACGACCTGCTCCAACTGCTGATCTACTGGTTGTTACAGATTGTGGAAAAGGTGAGGACCTGATGACTTGATCAGGAATTCACTTTAATCATCTGTTATTTAGACAGAGATTAAGGAATGTGTGTATTATTATGTGATGATTCTCCAGCATCACCAGCAGCACTGGACCAATCAGGAAAGAGAAGACACAGAGGACTGAAGGGACTCAGAAAATCCTGCTGGAAATCCCAAGATGAAGTTTCCTGATGCAACAGGGGGACACCTGAGGACACAGAATAAAGAAGGACCATGTGAAGCAGGTCCTTCAATAACAAACCAAGCATGAGTTGACCAACACTTACAGCAGGTTACTTTGTCCATCTACTGATCTACTGGTTGTAACAGATGATGGTGAAGGTTGAGGAGATAATGACTTGATCAGAAACTGTGGACGACAACTGCAAACGCTCAGCAAACAGCAAAACGAGCTGCAAACAGGTGAAACTGCACAGGAAAAGCGAAACTTCATTATCTTTTTACATTTTTTGTTTCATTTCATTGAAACCACAAAAATGTTTCCACCATAACTTCCAATTGTTCAATATTTTTTTCTATCAAACTTTGAGTAGTGTGCAAGAATTACCCAAACATGCTTTGACTTTATTGATCCCAAAGGGAAATGAAATGTAGTTGCAGCTCATTAATTCAGATTCTTCAAAGAGTTTTGCAGATGACTGATTGCTGTCAGCAGGAAAGATCTTTTGTAGCTGTCTGTGTTGCAGCAAACCTGAAGACGCCTCTGACTGATGATACTCTGTTTTCCCCATACAGACTCATGAAGAGGACGGTCAGAGTCGTCCATAGCTTTCTTGACTCTTCTGAAGAGTCTTTCTTTGCGTCATCTCCAGAGGTTCCACAGTCATCTCCAGAACAGAACCAGAACCAATCCAGCCTTCTTTATCAGATTGTTGAGCCTTTTGAGGTTCCTGGCTCTGATGCTGCTGCACCAACAGATGATAGCAGAAGAGATGACACTCTCAGCAGCAGACTTAAAGATCTGCAGCAACTTGCTGCAAACCTTGAAGGATCTTAGCTTCCTGGAGAAGTGCAGTCTGCTCTGTCTCTTTTTGTAGACGGCTTGTCCACGTGGTTCCTGCCTTCTGTTGTGTCTCCAGTCCAGTCTGTGTTCCAGATGAACACCGAGGTATTTATATTCCTGAACCACCTCCACATCTTCTCCCATGATGGAAATAGGGTTTCCTGTTTCTCCTGAAATCAACAACCATCTCCTTTGTTTTGTTTACAGTCAAGATTAGATGATTGTTCCCTCACCAGGCCACAAAGTGATCCACCAGATCTCTGTACTCAGCCTCTTGTCTTCCTCTGATACACAACAACTGCAGAGTCGTCTGAGTATTTCTGTAGATGACAGAAGTCGGACTTGTGCTGGAAGTCTGAACAATAGAGGGTGAAAATGAACGGTGAGAGTACAGTGCCCTGTGGTGTTCCCATGTTGTTGAGCACCTGGTTAGACTCACAGTCCTTCAGTCTCACTAACTGTGGTCTGTTTGTCAGGTAGTCACAGATGCAGGTGATTGTTGAGGCCTCCACCTGTGTCTTCTGGAGTTTCTAACAGAGCAGATCAGGCTGATTTGTGTTCAATGCACCTGGGAACCAAAGACCCTGATCCTCACTGTGCTGCCTGCTTTGTCCAGATGACAGTGGGTTTGTTGAAGCAGGTGTCTGATCAACTCCAACTCCACGGCGATAAGCAAACTGCAGGGGGTCCTGATATGTGATCGTCTGCTTACTCAAGTGGGCCACCAGGAGTCTCTCCAGGACCTTCAGGATGTGGGACGTCAGGGCAACAGATCTACAGGCCTTATGACTGATGGGTGACTTTTCTTCGGTACCAGAACCAGACAGGATGTCTTCCACAACAACGGAACCTCCTCTTGGGTCAGGCAAAGGTTGAAGAGATGCTGCAGAATCCCACAGAGGGAATCTGGGACTGACAGCATCTGGACCTGCAGCCTCGTTCCTGTTCAGTCTCTCCGGCTGCTTCTTCACCTGACTTCTAGATACAGAAAAGTTGGAGGTGGAGGCAAAGGGAGCAGCAGCGTCTCCTGATGTGGTTAAAGACAAACTTGTGGAAGCAGAAGAGTCCATGACTGAGGTGGAATATGGAACATCTGAGGTTTGACAGGAAAGCTGTGGGTCAGAGGAGGATGAGAAATCTGTCTGGCTGCAGACAGGAGAGGAAGATGATGAGCTTGTTCCTGGACTGAACCTGTTGAAGAATGTGTTCAGCTCATTTCCTCTGTCCAGAAACTAATATTGTTAAAAAAAGTCATGGTAGCATGTTTTTATGTAATAATGTGTATGTAATGTGTGGAACGAAGAAGATATGCTGCATAATCTGATGGAATTACAAAAGATCATTGTGGCTCCTGCTCAGTGTATAAACACACATTTTGTTGGTTTCTGAAGAGTAAAAATTGAACAAATGTGTACATTTAAAGATTAAATTTATATTTCACAGTCATCACAATGCTAAAGAAAAGTCTCACAACAGTGTGAAAATCATGGTGTTTATTTACAGGACAGGAAGCAGGAGGAAGATATTAAAGAATGTCAAATATTTTGCAGCGTCAGGTTATTTCTATGTATTATGATGTAATATAACACATGTACTTTAGGACTTATTGTATTCTGTTTCATTTTGTGTGTAACTTTCACTTGATTTGTGAAAGCATGAGGAAGATATTAAATTTTTTGTATATATTTCGCAGTGTCATGTTATTTTTATTAATTATGATGTCATGGTGTATTTTGGAGGTTTTTGTATTCTGTTTAGTCTTTTGTGTAACTTTTACTTGATTTATGAAAGCATGGAAAGTAATTAAGCTGATCATAGAGTGAAATAACATTAAGTTGTAAGAAATTTCAATAAAAGCTTTTTTTGCCGTCACTGCTTTGGTTTTATTCAGATATCAGATTTGGATCATTTGAGATGATAAATCTGCTTTAGAGCAGAAGGACAATCATTTGATTTCCTTTTTTATGCTATTTAAACTCGTTGGCATGAAGCCTGGTACAAACAAGTTATCTGAGGTCAAGTCATATAAAAACAAACAAAAGAAAACATTAAAGTTTGATCAACTTTTATGGTTTAAAAATAACCTCAAATTCAGAATCTCTTCTCACATTCATTCTGTTCCCACTGAGTCTAAAGAAACAGATCAAGCTGATCTAAGCTGGGAGGAACTAACAGGACATGGAGAGCTGCATGAAAAAAGAGATAAAGGACAAAACATGGGAAATATGGGTGTGAAAAGAATAATGGACAAACAAAAGAGTGAACACTGGCCAGAAATAAAAGATTAAGAATCTTATTTACAAAAAAAAGAACAAAAGAGCCATTGAACAAAAAATATCAAGAATCACAATGCCCAAGACACATTTAGCCTGTCATAAAAATGCATTGATTGAACTCATTAATGTTAGCAGATGTTGGCAGGCATGATGTAATCTTGAGATTTTATTTCAAACTGAGTATATACACCTCTGGAAAAAATGAAAAGTTTCTCTGATTTTACTCTTTATAGGTTTATGTTTGAGTAAAATGAACATTGTTCTTTTATTCTGACAACATGTCTCTTTATTTTGTTTGTGAATGTATGTAAATAAGCAGTTAGATTTAGAAAACTGAACAAACAAATATCTTTTCATGGGTCTTATCCCTGCTGGGGGCTCAGCAGCCCTAAAGGTCAGATCCTAGAATCGCCCCTGAGTTTAATTATATATACTTTCATTTATAGGCCCTGTCACTAAGATTTCCTGTAATGACATTTTTTTGTAATGTAATTATACATTTTATAAACTGGTAGAATATTTTGTTTTTGTTTTTACAAATATTGACATGACAAAGAAAAGACAAAGTGACTAAATGATCGCAAATAGACTGTATAAAATGCAGATTTTATACAGTCTACATTCAAAGACTGTATAAAAAATACAGTGATGAAGATTTAAATATCTATTTCTATATAGCAACATCATATAGCTATATCAAATGTCACGTGACTATTAAAGTTTAGTCACATGACACAGATTGCCGTCATTTAATACCAATAACCAGCTGAGCCAATCAGAGGCCACATATCCTCCTCCTTTTCATACAGGCCTTTAAATAAAGACCCGGACTAAAAATTCTCTTTTTATCCTGCATAGCGATGCTCGTCCATTTTAGAAAGGATAACCTATCTTTAATGGCTTTTGTGTTTACAAGCATTTACCTGCAAGACAAAGAAAATGATTAGTGACCAAATGATCGCAGAAGGCCTACATTACATTCAAAGACTGTTTCAGGCGGTCATTGACGTCATTCTGTGACGTGTGATTCGGGGTTTGAGTTTGCTGTATTCTTTCCTCTTCCATTTTAGTCTTAAAGTTTAATTATTTTCAAAGCGAAGTATCTCAGTTAAAATAAGTCATTAACAGCGTATATAATGTTATTATAGGCTATAAAAGCTGTTAACTAGAAAATTCCTGAAGAAATTTAACCGGGGCCTGTCAAAGTGTGCCCGTCGGTTTGGACCCAGCGTTCTGATGCTAGAAATTAGCATCAATGCTAAAGAAAGCTGCAGTCATATGAGGAGATTCACAAGAATGTTTACTAACATGGACGTGCACCATCCAGTATGATAAAGTAAGTGTATCAGCTAAAATTAGCAAAAATGCTAATGTTAGCGTGATTGCTGTCAGTAGCATGTGGGACATCACTAGGATGTTTTCTATAATTGACTTACTCCATTCAGTATACTAAACACGGCTAATAAGTAAAATAAATAGCTAATAGCTTATTTAAGCTAAAACGCTAGTGCTAATGCTAATGAACTGCCTTGCGCAGTTCATTAGCATTAGCAACCTGAGAGAAAAACATAATGCAGAATAATATTATTGCGCCGCCTGCTGCGGTGCACTAACCTCAGGGGCATATTGAGGCTTTTATTTTGAAATTTGCAGTAAGATTAATTTTAAATGCCCACAGTATTCCATTGTGTAACAGTGCTTTGGATAAAAAAAAGTCACATAAAGCCAAAAAGAGCAATTACATGATGTAAAAAATGTCAAGGCTTTTATTTTGAAACTTTTGTTAAGCTTCATTTCAAAGGACAAGTCTAATCCCATGTCTGATAGTCATTTGGTTGAATCAGTTATATAATGCTCAAAAGAGCAGTTATGTCATGTAAAAATATCCAAGGCTTTTATTTTGAAATTTTCAGTATGCTTAATTTCAAAGGGCCAAACTAATACCACGTGTAACAGTGTTTTGGATGAAAAAGTAAAAAAGAAAAAAGCCAAAAAGAACAATTACATGATGTAAAATTTGTCAAGGCTTTTATTTTGAAATTTTTGTTAAACTTCATTTCAAAGGGCCACACAAATCCCATGTATAACACTCAATGGATTAAATCAGTTATATAATGCTCAAAAGAGCAATTACATGATGTAAAAATATTCAAGTCTTTTATTTTGAAATTTTTGTTAAGCTTCATTTCAAAGGGCTAAACTAATCCCATGTCTAATAGTCATTGGGTTGAACCAGTTATATAATGCTCTAAAGAGCAGTTATGTGATGTAAAAATATTCAAGGCTTTTATTTTGAAGTTTTCAGTATGCTTCATTTCAAAGGGCCAAACTAATCCCATGTGTATCAGTGCGTTGGATGAAAAAGTCAAATAAAGCCAAAAAGAGCAATTACATAATGTAAAAATATTCAAGGCTTTTATTTTGAAATTTTCATTAAACTTAATTTTAAATTGCCACATTAATCCCATGTGTAACAATGATTGGGTAAAATCAGTTATAAAAAGCCCAAAACACAAGTAGTTCTAAAGGCCAGCTCAGTCCTCCTCTGTAGTAACTGACAGTTCCTCCATGTTTGTAGTTCTGACATTCAGCTCAGACCTCTTTTGTAGGCACTGAGTGTCCGCCATGTTGTAGTTCTAACCTTCAGTCATTGTAGTTCTAAAGAGCAGCTTAGCTGTCATGTGAGTGAGACAGAGAGGGAGACAGAATTGTAACTGTTTGAAGCAGTTAGTTTTTCTGATCAAAGCAGGCTGAACATATCTTTCTCTAAATGCTGTCAATAGCATGTGGGATATCATTAGAATGTTGTCTGTAATTGACTTACTCCACTCAGTATATTAAACATGGCTAATAAGTAAGAAAATAGCTAATAGCTTATTTAAGGTAAAAGGCTAATGCTAATGAACTGCCTTGCTGCGCAAGGCAGTTCCCTAACCTGAGAGAAAAATATAATGCATGCTAATATTATTGCACCGCCATAGGCGGTGCATTAACTTGAGGGGGATATTGAGGCTTTTATTTTGAAAAAAAACATAAGCTTCATATTAAATGATCACACTAATTAAAATGTCTAACAGTGTTTGGGTTAAATCCGTTATTTACTAGCCAAAACAGCCTGTAGCTCTAAATGGCAGCTCAGCCCTCTGTTTTAACTGAGTGTTGATTAGAACTACAGTGATGCGTATTTGTAGTCCTAACCAGCAGCCAATCGCATCCTGTGTTCCGTTGCTATGGTTATCAATCCTCTGCTAACTGTCATGTGTGTGTGACACAGAGAGGAGGAAAAAGATTTCTATCTTTGTGAGACACCCCATTGGTTTGCATGGAAAAAGCAGCCTGAACAACTCCTTGCCGTTCAGGAACCGAGAGACGTATTGAAAAACGGTTTGAAGCATCTGAGAGGACTATTTGTCTTCTCCCATAGTACCGCGATTCATATTTGTAGCTCACTCACAGTAATTGCAGTGATGAGACAAAAATGGCCAGTGACGTGCGGTGAGGTTCATAGCTGGTGAGGCACTGACTTAATCATATTCAGATGTACAAATATAGACCCCCTGCATGTTATTGTTTACATAAGGAAATTTCGCGCATGTGGACAACGCTGGAGGGCAAAAAGACTATTTCCGTTCACTCAATCAAACTTGGACATGTAGATATTATTCATTTCGTGCTGTGCTCCACAGCGAAGGGAAAACCGTTAAAGTACAACTCAAAACCACGTCTTTTGTCGCTCTCGGTATCAGCGCAGCTACGCGCAGACTCGTTGCCATAGCAACTGACAACAACGCCACAATAAAAAACACTCAAATATTTCCCACGCAAAAAGCAGAACATTCAGTCTGTTGCAGTAGTATTGTTTTAGTATTATTTTGCGATTATTAATTAATTGCTGTGGTAAGAGGAGAAAACTATAAATATATCGCTGCACTTGACCTTGTTGTATGGCTAGCTGCATGGCTAGCTCGCTTACAGTATCTTACTCTGCAGTTGTGGAGTCACAATGTCTGGGATCATGAGCGCCCCCTGCCATGAGGCAGGAGAACTGCCTGCCTCACCTCGTTTCTGATCGCTCTTCAGCACATGAAACACGTTACGCACACAATTGGTGACAAAAAAAAACAACACTGTACATTATATACATAAGCTAAATTATGGAAAATCAGCTCATACATGAAATGTTTTTTAGCCATTTTATTGGCGACGTACAGACAGGAGGATCATGCTCTCAGAATGGCAGCCAGTGCAGTTAGCGAGAGGTTGCGCAATCCCAGGTGAGGCTCAGCTCGCTGCTGCCTCACCAGCTTCGCTTCCGAGCGTTTGAATGGGAAAATGCAGAAATTCAGCGATTTTGAAGAAAAAATAATCTGAACTTTTTTAAATTAAATGAAAAATAGGTATAGTACAAACCACAGGGTGAAAATAGCAATATAAATGATTTTATCATTATTATTTTTCCATGATTACAGGTGAGGCAGAGCCTCACCTGCCTCCCCTGACCGCACGTCACTGAAAATGGTGTATGCAGAGCTCAGAAATACAGTTAAATGCTTATTTAAGCATTTTAGCTTAAATAAGCTATTAGCTATTTATTTTACTTATTAGCCGTGTTTAGTATACTGAAAGAGTAAGTCAATTATAGAAAACATCCTAGTGATGTCCCACATGCTGCTGACTTCACAAGTCAGTACTGCTCTCCTTATGCATTGCTATGGGCAGGCCCCAATAACACTTTTATAATGTATAAGGTAGTTATACATTATAAAAGTATGGACACAGCCACAAAGAAGAATCGCCTCCTTGAACGAAGGATCCGGCGCTTCACGGACGGAGGTCCCAGCAGCGGCGGCCTGGCTCCCCGGGTGAGGCAGGCGGGAAGGAGCTTCAGGGCGGGGATCCCCTCTGAGCAGCAGCGCTGCTTGGAAGAACCGGACGGCTCCGAACTTCGTAAAGAGTCACCCCGGTCCTGCTCAACTTTTAAACATACAGAGTTATTGTTTTAATGTCCTTGTTCTTATCCTCTTTTAGTTTAACTTAATTAAGGAATTGTATTTATTAACAGATAAGTAAAAATTTATGTATAACTGTACAATGCCATGTTTTAAAAAACGTCCCAAGTAACAATAAAACATTTCGAAAGAAAAAAAAAATCTCCGTTATTTGTGGTCCAATTTCTCTCACGCACCAGCGCGTGCGTTCGTCAATGGAAGTCATGGCAACGACGTTAGCGTCCTCGAGCCTATAAATGACGCCGACCTTCTGAGTTCTTTCCCCTTTGCTACGGGACTTTTGACAGAGACGCCTGAAGGAGCCTTTACAGCCTCGGAAGGTTTGAGCTTGTCGAGAATCTGCTGCGCAAAACTTGCTGAAGAAGAACTTGCTGAAATTCGCACTTGCTGAAGAAACCCGTGGATACCAAACCTGCGAAAGACGTTTCCTGACCGGGAGAAGAAGCAGCAGGGTGACCAGCTGGAAGGTTCAAATCATTCTTCTACTATTTTTAATAAACCAAAGCAAGTTATTACTAAGATATTAGTGACTTGTTTAGTTTATTTTTGCGTTCGTGTGTGTTTTAAAGAAATACTGACTGCTGTAGAAAAAAAGACGAGTAGCATTCTTTGCTAGCATAGATCTAACTAACTAGTTAACTAATGAGCCTTTTTCTTTACTGAATTTCGCTGGAAATGTCGGGAATGTTAAACTGTGGTGTAATAATTTAAGAAATATATGCATTTTACTGAATTATAGTCAAATTAGTTCAATTAACTTCAAATTCCTGAAAAATTAGCTTGTTTTTTGACCGTTATTTTTTGAAAAATGCCGTGGTAAACACTCAGTTTCCATGGACACGCAAAATGAAATGCCTTAAATATTTAATATGTTTTTTAAAAACATTTTAAAAAATAGTGTTTACCCTTATAATAACCTATATTTCAATTGTTTAGTTTCATTATTTTTTCAAGATAGGGACATGTTGATGTAGTGTTTTTTTTTTTTTAATGCCCTGACAAACATACTTGGTTTCCATGGTAATGACATCAGACTAACGGTTTGTTAGGAAGCTTTCCATAAAATTTCCATTCATGTACGCGTTCACACACTGATGTTTATAAGCTAATGGATTGTAGCCACAGATGTTGTATGGTGCCAGCAATAAACTCCAGCTAAAGGTGAGAGAAGTGTCTTGCTCAAGGACACAACGACAGAGGCGGACCATTGCAGGGCAAACTCCTACCACTGTCGCCCCAGTAATAAGCATTGTAAGTGTGTGTGTTCGTTAATGATAGACCATTAATAGGCAATGAATCGTGTATAGTCGTAGTGATCATCAATCAAAACTAATTTTCACAAACAAAATAATGATTTATTTGTGAAAATCATCTTTGATAACTTTGGATTCCAATTCTTGGTAAACTGGATGGTTCTTTGCCCTTTTTTTCTTTTTGATAAATGCCTAGACAAACATATTTAGTTTCCATGGATACATTGGTGACATTATTTAAAATGACTTCAATAAAAAATTAAGGAACACTTTGCAAACATGCGCGTCCTCCAGCTTTGTGAAAAATGTGTTCTATGTAGTCTCCATGGATACATTGATTAAATAACAACACACAGCTTTATTCTTATAAAAAGTCATTAAAGAACAATCAATGTGTGCCTGTTGATTTCACAAAGTAACTAAATTATTTAGTTTATTGTAATTACTCAAGACCAGAAAAACAGCCTTTTGTTCCATTGCATTTTAGTGACGTATCATTTTCAGAAGTCACTTGAATGTTAACAGTGAATGTTAAAATTCATTAGAAAAACAATCATCTCAGTTTCAGTTGGTCCAGTTGTGATTCATTTGTTAGTTAAAATCTTGGAGGGATTGCAGGGGTTTGACGTTGTTTATGTGGTTTAAAAAGTTATTTCTGGTTTTAGAAGATCCGTTTTGTTTTATTCAGATCTTTGGAATAAGTAGTCAGTGTCTGGTCCAGGTTTCAAAAAATGCCTCAATAACACATTTGGTCTCCTTGGATACGTTGCTTGAAATAAAACCTTAATACTTGAATATTAGAAAGGTTTTTAGATACATATTTGTCCTGTATTATTTCTAAGTTGTTTAGTTTGTATTTACTAAACCATTATTGCTTAGTTTGCTTTTTCTAAGAAAGAGGAGTTTTGAATAATTAGTTGTTTACGAAATGCTGTGTTGGTCCTTTGCATGTTTGGAGCTGTAATATATTTTCACGCTGATTACATTTTCAGAAAGAGTCAGCAATATTAATAGTGGTGATTGGAAAACACTTTACTTTAGTTTGAGAAAATTACTTTTAGTGAATCCATTTTGTTGCAGGATTTTATTTTATTTTAAGAGTTTATGGCTAGGGATGAATTACCAATAAATGTAATTTTGATTTATTGTGTTTAATGATTGATTGGTACCAAGATGAAGCTGCAAGTTTGCTTGTCTGAGTGCTGATGGTTTATACGTGTTTGATCACTGAGCTTTAGAGTTTGTTCTGGTTTTTATGTAAAATTGTGTTTTTTGCTGTTTATTTTGTGTGACTAAAGATAAGCTTTATTTATTTTATCTCTTAATTCCCGTTCTTGTTGTATAATCACATCTGGCATAGCATTAATATTGCTAATCACAAAGCTGGGTTATTGTATTGTTGGTATTTCAGTGTTCCCTCTAAACATTGCTTTGGACTTTTGTGATTTTTTCCAAGATACAGATTTATAGCTTTTTTGGCTTTGTTCTTTTCTTCACAGCCCATACCATGGCGCTTCCAGCAGATGGATACCCAACGTTGGAGGGACGTCCAGATAATGGTAAGGAACACGGTAAGTTGTGGTTAAATGAAGCCGACATGGTTTCTGAAGACCATGGAGAGGAGTTGAAGTATAGTTCACCTCCGCAGTCTGTGGACTGTTCTACCAGCTCCACTGATAGCAATATTACCAGCTCCAGTGGTAGCTCTACTAACAGCTCCAGTGAAGACGAGGTAGGTAATGGAGACCAGGATGACTTTAGATCCCGATTTCGGGTTGTCCAGGTCCTTCGACCAAACATTAAATTCCTGTGGGGCATGGGAGTGCTTGAACATGCATTGAAACTCCTGAAATCAACAGTTGATCATCTGGGCTCCGGTGACAGTAATCTGACAGTGGTCCTTGCAGATGTTGCGTCGCAGCTGCCTGAGATTCTTCCCCACAATTTCAAATATATACAAGACATTGGGGTGGCTCAGAAGCCCCAAGAAGACATGGCTCCTTGTAATTCAGTGGAATTCCCATCTGGACTTGACAAACAGGAAGAGCCCATTTTGCGTCCAGAGAAGTCCAGACCTATCGGTACCTTGCAACATCATCAGGTAGGTTTGGAAGAGGACGCGGCTCATGTGACATCTGTGACTGGCATACATGGAAAGAGGACAAAGAACAGTGATGCTGATGAGGAGCCCCCAGCCAAGAGGACCAAGTATAGTGTCCTGTCCTTTCCGTACCAAAAGACGGAATATGACGATCCTATTGAGTTACCACCTGTCCTCAGTCTGTCACCTTTGACGTCGTGTGAGGATCCTGTTTTGTCATCCCCCGTCCTCAGTCCCTCAACACCAACGCACTTTGAAGATCCTATTTTGTCATCCCCCGTCCTCAGTCCCTCAACACCAACGCACTTTGAAGATCCCATTTTGCCACCCAGTGTTTTCAGTCTCTCACCAATGTCTCCATATGAGGATCCTATTTTGTCATCCCCCGTCCTCAGTCCCTCAACACCAACGCACTTTGAAGATCCCATTTTGCCACCCAGTGTTTTCAGTCTCTCACCAATGTCTCCATATGAGGATCCTATTTTGTCATCCCCCGTCCTCAGTCCCTCTACACCGACGCACGTTGAAGATCCCATTTTGCCACCCAGTGTTTTCAGTCTCTCACCAATGTCTCCTTATGAGGATCCTATTTTGTCATCCCCCGTCCTCAGTCCCTCTACACCGACGCACTTTGAAGATCCCATTTTGCCACCCAGTGTTTTCAGTCTCTCACCAATGTCTCCTTATGAGGATCTTATTTTGTCATCCCCCGTCCTCAGTCCCTCTACACCGACGCACTTTGAAGATCCTATTTTGCCACCCAGTGTTTTCAGTCTCTCACCAATGTCTCCTTATGAGGATCTTATTTTGTCATCCCCCGTCCTCAGTCCCTCTACACCGACGCACTTTGAAGATCCCATTTTGCCACCCAGTGTTTTCAGTCTCTCACCAATGTCGCCATATCAGGATCCTATTTTGTCATCCCCCGTCCTCAGTCCCTCAACACCAACGCACTTTGAAGATCCCATTTTGCCACCCAGTGTTTTCAGTCTCTCACCAATGTCTCCATATGAGGATCCTATTTTGTCATCCCCCGTCCTCAGTCCCTCAACACCAACGCACTTTGAAGATCCCATTTCGCCACCCAGTGTTTTCAGTCTCTCACCAATGTCTCCATATGAGGATCCTATTTTGTCATCCCCCGTCCTCAGTCCCTCTACACCGACGCACTTTGAAGATCCTATGTTGCCACCCAGTGTTTTCAGTCTCTCACCAATGTCTCCTTATGAGGATCCTATTTTGTCATCCCCCGTCCTCAGTCCCTCTACACCGACGCACCTTGAAGATCCCATTTTGCCACCCAGTGTTTTCAGTCTCTCACCAATGTCTCCTTATGAGGATCCTATTTTGTCATCCCCCGTCCTCAGTCCCTCTACACCGACGCACTTTGAAGATCCCATTTTGCCACCCAGTGTTTTCAGTCTCTCACCAATGTCGCCATATGAGGATCCTATTTTGTCATCCCCCGTCCTCAGTCCCTCAACACCGACGCACTTTGAAGATCCTGTTTTGTCATCCCCCGTCCTCAGTCCCTCAACACCGACGCACTTTGAAGATACCATTTTGTCACCCAGTGTTTTCAGTCTCTCACCAATGTCGCCAGATGAGGATCCCATTCTGTCACCCCTCGTTTTCAGTCCTTCACCATCAATACACTTTGAAAATTCAACTTTGTCATCCCCTGACTTCTTTTTCTGGATGGGGACTGAAGAGGACACAGAAGAGGAAGCAATACCTTCAACATCTAGCGGAATTACAGCAAGAGAGAGTTCCAGACACGTGTTTTTTAGACCTCACTACGTCTTGTCAAGTGACTCTGATTAGATTGGGATCGGTAAAAACTGAAGACCTATTTGGGAAGTCACATTAGGACATCATCATTTCTCTCATGTTTTTTATTAAAGCCATTGGGTTTCTAGGAAGCCTGTGGAAGCCTTAGGTAGCGCCTTGCACCGGGGCTTTTCTTTGTTCCGCTGCTAAATTTAGTATTTTAGATGTTAAGGTTTCTGGCAGGACTGAGGAAGC
Organism: Xiphophorus maculatus; assembly: GCF_002775205.1. Lineage (NCBI taxonomy): Eukaryota > Metazoa > Chordata > Actinopteri > Cyprinodontiformes > Poeciliidae > Xiphophorus > Xiphophorus maculatus. The sequence goes on along the minus strand of NC_036449.1, from coordinate 6,998,514 downwards.
CTTAGGTAGCGCCTTGCACCGGGGCTTTCCTTTGTTCCGCTGCTAAATTTAGTATTTTAGATGTTAAGGTTTCTGGCAGGACTGAGGAAGCCTTAGGTAGCGCCTTGCACCGGGGCTTTTCTTCGTCTTTGTGTTTTCCTCTCAACTCCGTCCTGTTTCAGGGTGTAATAGTGGTGCTTCCCTACACGCTGCTTTCCAATATAGTAAATTATTCTGTCCTGTTCGTCTACTAATCCAGTCTCCCAGTTTTTAATCTTTCAGGTTTTAGCTGCTCATCGCTGGATTCTTTCATCGTTGTCCATGTGGTTCCTGCCTTCTGGATCCCTTGTTTTTCACACCGCTTGTAAGTTTTTGCATTCTACCTTCACATCATGCTGGTGGCAGATCTCTGATTCTCTGATCATTCCAGGTTGGATCTCGTCAGCCTGTAAACCTCCACCTTCAACACCACCAGTCAGACAGAGGAAGATAAGAGAACCCAGTTAACAAAAAAAAGTAAAAAACCTATTTTTAGCTGGCTAGCAATTTTAAATATGGATGAAATTGAGGTCAAATTTCAAAGCTGTTCTTTCTTCTGTCCATGTTCTCTTTTTTTAACTTTGTTGTCTTTTCTCTTTATTTCATTTCTCCGTCAACTCATGTCACTTGACTTGAGTTGTTCAACAATTAAAGAAGAAGACCTGCTCCACCTGTAAACCTCCACCTTCAACACCACCAGTCAGACGGAGGAAGATAAGAGAACCCTGTTGACAAAAAAAGTAAGAAACATATTTTTACCCGAGTAACAATTTTAAATATGGATGAAATTGAGATCAGATTTCAAAATTTTTCTTTTTTCTGCAGATTTATATTCTCTGTTTTTTTAACCCTGTTATGTTTTATCTTTATTTCATTTCTCCGTCAACTCATGTACCATGACTTGAGTTGACCAACAATTAAAGAAGACATGCTCCACCTGTAAACCTCCACCTTCAACACCACCAGTAAGGTGGAGGTAGAGAAGAGAACCCTGTTGAGAAAAAAAGTAAGAAAACTTATTTTTACCCAGCTAACAATTTTAAATATGGATGAAATTAAGATGAAATTTCAAAGCTGTTCTTTCTTCTGTCCATGTTCTCTTTTTTTAAACTCTGATGTCTTTTCTCTTTATTTCATTTCTCCGTCAACTCATGTACCTCAACTTGAGTTGACCAACAATTAAAGAAGACGACCTGCTCCAACTGCTGATCTACTGGTTGTTACAGATTGTGGAAAAGGTGAGGACCTGATGACTTGATCAGGAATTCACTTTAATCATCTGTTATTTAGACAGAGATTAAGGAATGTGTGTATTATTATGTGATGATTCTCCAGCATCACCAGCAGCACTGGACCAATCAGGAAAGAGAAGACACAGAGGACTGAAGGGACTCAGAAAATCCTGCTGGAAATCCCAAGATGAAGTTTCCTGATGCAACAGGGGGACACCTGAGGACACAGAATAAAGAAGGACCATGTGAAGCAGGTCCTTCAATAACAAACCAAGCATGAGTTGACCAACACTTACAGCAGGTTACTTCGTCCATCTACTGGTTGTAACAGATGATGGTGAAGGTTGAGGAGATAATGACTTGATCAGAAACTGTGGACGACAACTGCAAACGCTCAGCAAACAGCAAAACGAGCTGCAAACAGGTGAAACTGCACAGGAAAAGCGAAACTTCATTATCTTTTTACATTTTTTGTTTCATTTCATTGAAACCACAAAAATGTTTCCACCATAACTTCCAATTGTTCAATATTTTTTTCTATCAAACTTTGAGTAGTGTGCAAGAATTACCCAAACATGCTTTGACTTTATTGATCCCAAAGGGAAATGAAATGTAGTTGCAGCTCATTAATTCAGATTCTTCAAAGAGTTTTGCAGATGACTGATTGCTGTCAGCAGGAAAGATCTTTTGTAGCTGTCTGTGTTGCAGCAAACCTGAAGACGCCTCTGACTGATGATACTCTGTTTTCCCCATACAGACTCATGAAGAGGACGGTCAGAGTCGTCCATAGCTTTCTTGACTCTTCTGAAGAGTCTTTCTTTGCGTCATCTCCAGAGGTTCCACAGTCATCTCCAGAACAGAACCAGAACCAATCCAGCCTTCTTTATCAGATTGTTGAGCCTTTTGAGGTTCCTGGCTCTGATGCTGCTGCACCAACAGATGATAGCAGAAGAGATGACACTCTCAGCAGCAGACTTAAAGATCTGCAGCAACTTGCTGCAAACCTTGAAGGATCTTAGCTTCCTGGAGAAGTGCAGTCTGCTCTGTCTCTTTTTGTAGACGGCTTGTCCACGTGGTTCCTGCCTTCTGTTGTGTCTCCAGTCCAGTCTGTGTTCCAGATGAACACCGAGGTATTTATATTCCTGAACCACCTCCACATCTTCTCCCATGATGGAAATAGGGTTTCCTGTTTCTCCTGAAATCAACAACCATCTCCTTTGTTTTGTTTACAGTCAAGATTAGATGATTGTTCCCTCACCAGGCCACAAAGTGATCCACCAGATCTCTGTACTCAGCCTCTTGTCTTCCTCTGATACACAACAACTGCAGAGTCGTCTGAGTATTTCTGTAGATGACAGAAGTCGGACTTGTGCTGGAAGTCTGAACAATAGAGGGTGAAAATGAACGGTGAGAGTACAGTGCCCTGTGGTGTTCCCATGTTGTTGAGCACCTGGTTAGACACACAGTCCTTCAGTCTCACTAACTGTGGTCTGTTTGTCAGGTAGTCACAGATGCAGGTGATTGTTGAGGCCTCCACCTGTGTCTTCTGGAGTTTCTAACAGAGCAGATCAGGCTGATTTGTGTTCAATGCACCTGGGAACCAAAGACCCTGATCCTCACTGTGCTGCCTGCTTTGTCCAGATGACAGTGGGTTTGTTGAAGCAGGTGTCTGATCAACTCCAACTCCACGGCGATAAGCAAACTGCAGGGGGTCCTGATATGTGATCGTCTGCTTACTCAAGTGGGCCACCAGGAGTCTCTCCAGGACCTTCAGGATGTGGGACGTCAGGGCAACAGATCTACAGGCCTTATGACTGATGGGTGACTTTTCTTCGGTACCAGAACCAGACAGGATGTCTTCCACAACAACGGAACCTCCTCTTGGGTCAGGCAAAGGTTGAAGAGATGCTGCAGAATCCCACAGAGGGAATCTGGGACTGACAGCATCTGGACCTGCAGCCTCGTTCCTGTTCAGTCTCTCCGGCTGCTTCTTCACCTGACTTCTAGATACAGAAAAGTTGGAGGTGGAGGCAAAGGGAGCAGCAGCGTCTCCTGATGTGGTTAAAGACAAACTTGTGGAAGCAGAAGAGTCCATGACTGAGGTGGAAGATGGAACATCTGAGGTTTGACAGGAAAGCTGTGGGTCAGAGGAGGATGAGAAATCTGTCTGGCTGCAGACAGGAGAGGAAGATGATGAGCTTGTTCCTGGACTGAACCTGTTGAAGAATGTGTTCAGCTCATTTCCTCTGTCCAGAAACTAATATTGTTAAAAAAAGTCATGGTAGCATGTTTTTATGTAATAATGTGTATGTAATGTGTGGAACGAAGAAGATATGCTGCATAATCTGATGGAATTACAAAAGATCATTGTGGCTCCTGCTCAGTGTATAAACACACATTTTGTTGGTTTCTGAAGAGTAAAAATTGAACAAATGTGTACATTTAAAGATTAAATTTATATTTCACAGTCATCACAATGCTAAAGAAAAGTCTCACAACAGTGTGAAAATCATGGTGTTTATTTACAGGACAGGAAGCAGGAGGAAGATATTAAAGAATGTCAAATATTTTGCAGCGTCAGGTTATTTCTATGTATTATGATGTAATATAACACATGTACTTTAGGACTTATTGTATTCTGTTTCATTTTGTGTGTAACTTTCACTTGATTTGTGAAAGCATGAGGAAGATATTAAATTTTTGTATATATTTCGCAGTGTCATGTTATTTTTATTAATTATGATGTCATGGTGTATTTTGGAGGTTTTTGTATTCTGTTTAGTCTTTTGTGTAACTTTTACTTGATTTATGAAAGCATGGAAAGTAATTAAGCTGATCATAGAGTGAAATAACATTAAGTTGTAAGAAATTTCAATAAAAGCTTTTTTTGCCGTCACTGCTTTGGTTTTATTCAGATATCAGATTTGGATCATTTGAGATGATAAATCTGCTTTAGAGCAGAAGGACAATCATTTGATTTCCTTTTTTATGCTATTTAAACTCGTTGGCATGAAGCCTGGTACAAACAAGTTATCTGAGGTCAAGTCATATAAAAACAAACAAAAGAAAACATTAAAGTTTGATCAACTTTTATGGTTTAAAAATAACCTCAAATTCAGAATCTCTTCTCACATTCATTCTGTTCCCACTGAGTCTAAAGAAACAGATCAAGCTGATCTAAGCTGGGAGGAACTAACAGGACATGGAGAGCTGCATGAAAAAAGAGATAAAGGACAAAACATGGGAAATATGGGTGTGAAAAGAATAATGGACAAACAAAAGAGTGAACACTGGCCAGAAATAAAAGATTAAGAATCTTATTTACAAAAAAAAGAACAAAAGAGCCATTGAACAAAAAATATCAAGAATCACAATGCCCAAGACACATTTAGCCTGTCATAAAAATGCATTGATTGAACTCATTAATGTTAGCAGATGTTGGCAGGCATGATGTAATCTTGAGATTTTATTTCAAACTGAGTATATACACCTCTGGAAAAAATGAAAAGTTTCTCTGATTTTACTCTTTATAGGTTTATGTTTGAGTAAAATGAACATTGTTCTTTTATTCTGACAACATGTCTCTTTATTTTGTTTGTGAATGTATGTAAATAAGCAGTTAGATTTAGAAAACTGAACAAACAAATATCTTTTCATGGGTCTTATCCCTGCTGGGGGCTCAGCAGCCCTAAAGGTCAGATCCTAGAATCGCCCCTGAGTTTAATTATATATACTTTCATTTATAGGCCCTGTCACTAAGATTTCCTGTAATGACATTTTTTTGTAATGTAATTATACATTTTATAAACTGGTAGAATATTTTGTTTTTGTTTTTACAAATATTGACATGACAAAGAAAAGACAAAGTGACTAAATGATCGCAAATAGACTGTATAAAATGCAGATTTTATACAGTCTACATTCAAAGACTGTATAAAAAATACAGTGATGAAGATTTAAATATCTATTTCTATATAGCAACATCATATAGCTATATCAAATGTCACGTGACTATTAAAGTTTAGTCACATGACACAGATTGCCGTCATTTAATACCAATAACCAGCTGAGCCAATCAGAGGCCACATATCCTCCTCCTTTTCATACAGGCCTTTAAATAAAGACCCGGACTAAAAATTCTCTTTTTATCCTGCATAGCGATGCTCGTCCATTTTAGAAAGGATAACCTATCTTTAATGGCTTTTGTGTTTACAAGCATTTACCTGCAAGACAAAGAAAATGATTAGTGACCAAATGATCGCAGAAGGCCTACATTACATTCAAAGACTGTTTCAGGCGGTCATTGACGTCATTCTGTGACGTGTGATTCGGGGTTTGAGTTTGCTGTATTCTTTCCTCTTCCATTTTAGTCTTAAAGTTTAATTATTTTCAAAGCGAAGTATCTCAGTTAAAATAAGTCATTAACAGCGTATATAATGTTATTATAGGCTATAAAAGCTGTTAACTAGAAAATTCCTGAAGAAATTTAACCGGGGCCTGCCAAAGTGTGCCCGTCGGTTTGGACCCAGCGTTCTGATGCTAGAAATTAGCATCAATGCTAAAGAAAGCTGCAGTCATATGAGGAGATTCACAAGAATGTTTACTAACATGGACGTGCACCATCCAGTATGATAAAGTAAGTGTATCAGCTAAAATTAGCAAAAATGCTAATGTTAGCGTGATTGCTGTCAGTAGCATGTGGGACATCACTAGGATGTTTTCTATAATTGACTTACTCCATTCAGTATACTAAACACGGCTAATAAGTAAAATAAATAGCTAATAGCTTATTTAAGCTAAAACGCTAGTGCTAATGCTAATGAACTGCCTTGCGCAGTTCATTAGCATTAGCAACCTGAGAGAAAAACATAATGCAGAATAATATTATTGCGCCGCCTGCTGCGGTGCACTAACCTCAGGGGCATATTGAGGCTTTTATTTTGAAATTTGCAGTAAGCTTAATTTTAAATGCCCACAGTATTCCATTGTGTAACAGTGCTTTGGATAAAAAAAAGTCACATAAAGCCAAAAAGAGCAATTACATGATGTAAAAAATGTCAAGGCTTTTATTTTGAAACTTTTGTTAAGCTTCATTTCAAAGGACAAGTCTAATCCCATGTCTGATAGTCATTTGGTTGAATCAGTTATATAATGCTCAAAAGAGCAGTTATGTCATGTAAAAATATCCAAGGCTTTTATTTTGAAATTTTCAGTATGCTTAATTTCAAAGGGCCAAACTAATACCACGTGTAACAGTGTTTTGGATGAAAAAGTAAAAAAGAAAAAAATCCAAAAAGAACAATTACATGATGTAAAATTTGTCAAGGCTTTTATTTTGAAATTTTTGTTAAACTTCATTTCAAAGGGCCACACAAATCCCATGTATAACACTCAATGGATTAAATCAGTTATATAATGCTCAAAAGAGCAATTACATGATGTAAAAATATTCAAGTCTTTTATTTTGAAATTTTTGTTAAGCTTCATTTCAAAGGGCTAAACTAATCCCATGTCTAATAGTCATTGGGTTGAACCAGTTATATAATGCTCTAAAGAGCAGTTATGTGATGTAAAAATATTCAAGGCTTTTATTTTGAAGTTTTCAGTATGCTTCATTTCAAAGGGCCAAACTAATCCCATGTGTATCAGTGCGTTGGATGAAAAAGTCAAATAAAGCCAAAAAGAGCAATTACATAATGTAAAAATATTCAAGGCTTTTATTTTGAAATTTTCATTAAACTTAATTTTAAATTGCCACATTAAACCCATGTGTAACAATGATTGGGTAAAATCAGTTATAAAAAGCCCAAAACACAAGTAGTTCTAAAGGCCAGCTCAGTCCTCCTCTGTAGTAACTGACAGTTCCTCCATGTTTGTAGTTCTGACATTCAGCTCAGACCTCTTTTGTAGGCACTGAGTGTCCGCCATGTTGTAGTTCTAACCTTCAGTCATTGTAGTTCTAAAGAGCAGCTTAGCTGTCATGTGAGTGAGACAGAGAGGGAGACAGAATTGTAACTGTTTGAAGCAGTTAGTTTTTCTGATCAAAGCAGGCTGAACATATCTTTCTCTAAATGCTGTCAATAGCATGTGGGATATCATTAGAATGTTGTCTGTAATTGACTTACTCCACTCAGTATATTAAACATGGCTAATAAGTAAGAAAATAGCTAATAGCTTATTTAAGGTAAAAGGCTAATGCTAATGAACTGCCTTGCTGCGCAAGGCAGTTCCCTAACCTGAGAGAAAAATATAATGCATGCTAATATTATTGCACCGCCATAGGCGGTGCATTAACTTGAGGGGGATATTGAGGCTTTTATTTTGAAAAAAAACATAAGCTTCATATTAAATGATCACACTAATTAAAATGTCTAACAGTGTTTGGGTTAAATCCGTTATTTACTAGCCAAAACAGCCAGTAGCTCTAAATGGCAGCTCAGCCCTCTGTTTTAACTGAGTGTTGATTAGAACTACAGTGATGCGTATTTGTAGTCCTAACCAGCAGCCAATCGCATCCTGTGTTCCGTTGCTATGGTTATCAATCCTCTGCTAACTGTCATGTGTGTGTGACACAGAGAGGAGGAAAAAGATTTCTATCTTTGTGAGACACCCCATTGGTTTGCATGGAAAAAGCAGCCTGAACAACTCCTTGCCGTTCAGGAACCGAGAGACGTATTGAAAAACGGTTTGAAGCATATGAGAGGACTATTTGTCTTCTCCCATAGTACCGCGATTCATATTTGTAGCTCACTCACAGTAATTGCAGTGATGAGACAAAAATGGCCAGTGACGTGCGGTGAGGTTCATAGCTGGTGAGGCACTGACTTAATCATATTCAGATGTACAAATATAGACCCCCTGCATGTTATTGTTTACATAAGGAAATTTCGCGCATGTGGACAACGCTGGAGGGCAAAAAGACTATTTCCGTTCACTCAATCAAACTTGGACATGTAGATATTATTCATTTCGTGCTGTGCTCCACAGCGAAGGGAAAACCGTTAAAGTACAACTCAAAACCACGTCTTTTGTCGCTCTCGGTATCAGCGCAGCTACGCGCAGACTCGTTGCCATAGCAACTGACAACAACGCCACAATAAAAAACACTCAAATATTTCCCACGCAAAAAGCAGAACATTCAGTCTGTTGCAGTAGTATTGTTTTAGTATTATTTTGCGATTATTAATTAATTGCTGTGGTAAGAGGAGAAAACTATAAATATATCGCTGCACTTGACCTTGTTGTATGGCTAGCTGCATGGCTAGCTCGCTTACAGTATCTTACTCTGCAGTTGTGGAGTCACAATGTCTGGGATCATGAGCGCCCCCTGCCATGAGGCAGGAGAACTGCCTGCCTCACCTCGTTTCTGATCGCTCTTCAGCACATGAAACACGTTACGCACACAATTGGTGACAAAAAAAAACAACACTGTACATTATATACATAAGCTAAATTATGGAAAATCAGCTCATACATGAAATGTTTTTTAGCCATTTTATTGGCGACGTACAGACAGGAGGATCATGCTCTCAGAATGGCAGCCAGTGCAGTTAGCGAGAGGTTGCGCAATCCCAGGTGAGGCTCAGCTCGCTGCTGCCTCACCAGCTTCGCTTCCGAGCGTTTGAATGGGAAAATGCAGAAATTCAGCGATTTTGAAGAAAAAATAATCTGAACTTTTTTAAATTAAATGAAAAATAGGTATAGTACAAACCACAGGGTGAAAATAGCAATATAAATGATTTTATCATTATTATTTTTCCATGATTACAGGTGAGGCAGAGCCTCACCTGCCTCCCCTGACCGCACGTCACTGAAAATGGTGTATGCAGAGCTCAGAAATACAGTTAAATGCTTATTTAAGCATTTTAGCTTAAATAAGCTATTAGCTATTTATTTTACTTATTAGCCGTGTTTAGTATACTGAAAGAGTAAGTCAATTATAGAAAACATCCTAGTGATGTCCCACATGCTGCTGACTTCACAAGTCAGTACTGCTCTCCTTATGCATTGCTATGGGCAGGCCCCAATAACACTTTTATAATGTATAAGGTAGTTATACATTATAAAAGTATGGACACAGCCACAAAGAAGAATCGCCTCCTTGAACGAAGGATCCGGCGCTTCACGGACGGAGGTCCCAGCAGCGGCGGCCTGGCTCCCCGGGTGAGGCAGGCGGGAAGGAGCTTCAGGGCGGGGATCCCCTCTGAGCAGCAGCGCTGCTTGGAAGAACCGGACGGCTCCGAACTTCGTAAAGAGTCACCCCGGTCCTGCTCAACTTTTAAACATACAGAGTTATTGTTTTAATGTCCTTGTTCTTATCCTCTTTTAGTTTAACTTAATTAAGGAATTGTATTTATTAACAGATAAGTAAAAATTTATGTATAACTGTACAATGCCATGTTTTAAAAAACGTCCCAAGTAACAATAAAACATTTCGAAAGAAAAAAAAAATCTCCGTTATTTGTGGTCCAATTTCTCTCACGCACCAGCGCGTGCGTTCGTCAATGGAAGTCATGGCAACGACGTTAGCGTCCTCGAGCCTATAAATGACGCCGACCTTCTGAGTTCTTTCCCCTTTGCTACGGGACTTTTGACAGAGACGCCTGAAGGAGCCTTTACAGCCTCGGAAGGTTTGAGCTTGTCGAGAATCTGCTGCGCAAAACTTGCTGAAGAAGAACTTGCTGAAATTCGCACTTGCTGAAGAAACCCGTGGATACCAAACCTGCGAAAGACGTTTCCTGACCGGGAGAAGAAGCAGCAGGGTGACCAGCTGGAAGGTTCAAATCATTCTTCTACTATTTTTAATAAACCAAAGCAAGTTATTACTAAGATATTAGTGACTTGTTTAGTTTATTTTTGCGTTCGTGTGTGTTTTAAAGAAATACTGACTGCTGTAGAAAAAAAGACGAGTAGCATTCTTTGCTAGCATAGATCTAACTAACTAGTTAACTAATGAGCCTTTTTCTTTACTGAATTTCGCTGGAAATGTCGGGAATGTTAAACTGTGGTGTAATAATTTAAGAAATATATGCATTTTACTGAATTATAGTCAAATTAGTTCAATTAACTTCAAATTCCTGAAAAATTAGCTTGTTTTTTGACCGTTATTTTTTGAAAAATGCCGTGGTAAACACTCAGTTTCCATGGACACGCAAAATTAAATGCCTTAAATATTTAATATGTTTTTTAAAAACATTTTAAAAAATAGTGTTTACCCTTATAATAACCTATATTTCAATTGTTTAGTTTCATTATTTTTTCAAGATAGGGACATGTTGATGTAGTGTTTTTTTTTTTTAATGCCCTGACAAACATACTTGGTTTCCATGGTAATGACATCAGACTAACACGCTTTCCATAAAATTTCCATTCATGTACGCGTTCACACACTGATGTTTATAAGCTAATGGATTGTAGCCACAGATGTTGTATCGTGCCAGCAATAAACTCCAGCTAAAGGTGAGAGAAGTGTCTTGCTCAAGGACACAACGACAGAGGCGGACCATTGCAGGGCAAACTCCTACCACTGTCGCCCCAGTAATAAGCATTGTAAGTGTGTGTGTTCGTTAATGATAGACCATTAATAGGCAATGAATCGTGTATAGTCGTAGTGATCATCAATCAAAGCTAATTTTCACAAACAAAATAATGATTTATTTGTGAAAATCATCTTTGATAACTTTGGATTCCAATTCTTGGTAAACTGGATGGTTCTTTGCCCTTTTTTTCTTTTTGATAAATGCCTAGACAAACATATTTAGTTTCCATGGATACATTGGTGACATTATTTAAAATGACTTCAATAAAAAATTAAGGAACACTTTGCAAACATGCGCGTCCTCCAGCTTTGTGAAAAATGTGTTCTATGTAGTCTCCATGGATACATTGATTAAATAACAACACACAGCTTTATTCTTATAAAAAGTCATTAAAGAACAATCAATGCGTGCCTGTTGATTTCACAAAGTAACTAAATTATTTAGTTTATTGTAATTACTCAAGACCAGAAAAACAGCCTTTTGTTCCATTGCATTTTAGTGACGTATCATTTTCAGAAGTCACTTGAATGTTAACAGTGAATGTTAAAATTCATTAGAAAAACAATCATCTCAGTTTAAGTTGGTCCAGTTGTGATTCATTTGTTAGTTAAAATCTTGGAGGGATTGCAGGGGTTTGACGTTGTTTATGTGGTTTAAAAAGTTATTTCTGGTTTTAGAAGATCCGTTTTGTTTTATTCAGATCTTTGGAATAAGTAGTCAGTGTCTGGTCCAGGTTTCAAAAAATGCCTCAATAACACATTTGGTCTCCTTGGATACGTTGCTTTAAATAAAACCTTAATACTTGAATATTAGAAAAGTTTTTAGATACATATTTGTCCTGTATTATTTCTAAGTAGTTTAGTTAATATTTACTAAACCATTATTGCTTAGTTTGCTTTTTCTAAGAAAGAGGAGTTTTGAATAATTAGTTGTTTACGAAATGCTGTGTTGGTCCTTTGCATGTTTGGAGCTGTAATATATTTTCACGCTGATTACATTTTCAGAAAGAGTCAGCAATATTAATAGTGCTGATTGGAAAACACTTTACTTTAGTTTGATAAAATTACTTTTAGTGAATCCATTTTGTTGCAGGGTTTTATTTTATTTTAAGAGTTTATGGCTAGGGATGAATTACCAATAAATCTACATTTGATTTATTGTGTTTAATGATTGATTGGTACCAAGATGAAGCTGCAAGTTTGCTTGTCTGAGTGCTGATGGTTTATACGTGTTTGATCACTGAGTTTTAGAGTTTGTTCTGGTTTTTATGTAAAATTGTGTTTTTTCCTGTTTTTTTTGTGTGACTAAAGATAAGCTTTATTTATTTTATCTCTTAATTCCCGTTCTTGTTGTATAATCACATCTGGCATAGCATTAATATTGCTAATTAAATATATTGAAGAAAAACAAACACATTCACAAAGCTGGGTTATTGTATTGTTGGTATTTCAGTGTTCCCTCTAAACATTGCTTTGGACTTTTGTGATTTTTTCCAAGATACAGATTTATAGCTTTTTTGGCTTTGTTCTTTTCTTCACAGCCCATACCATGGCGCTTCCAGCAGATGGATACCCAACGTTGGAGGGACGTCCAGATAATGGTAAGGAACACGGTAAGTTGTGGTTAAATGAAGCCGACATGGTTTCTGAAGACCATGGAGAGGAGTTGAAGTATAGTTCACCTCCGCAGTCTGTGGACTGTTCTACCAGCTCCACTGATAGCAATATTACCAGCTCCAGTGGTAGCTCTACTAACAGCTCCAGTGAAGACGAGGTAGGTAATGGAGACCAGGATGACTTTAGATCCCGATTTCGGGTTGTCCAGGTCCTTCGACCAAACATTAAATTCCTGTGGGGCATGGGAGTGCTTGAACATGCATTGAAACTCCTGAAATCAACAGTTGATCATCTGGGCTCCGGTGACAGTAATCTGACAGTGGTCCTTGCAGATGTTGCGTCGCAGCTGCCTGAGATTCTTCCCCACAATTTCAAATATATACAAGACATTGGGGTGGCTCAGAAGCCCCAAGAAGACATGGCTCCTTGTAATTCAGTGGAATTCCCATCTGGACTTGACAAACAGGAAGAGCCCATTTTGCGTCCAGAGAAGTCCAGACCTATCGGTACCTTGCAACATCATCAGGTAGGTTTGGAAGAGGACGCGGCTCATGTGACATCTGTGACTGGCATACATGGAAAGAAGACAAAGAACAGTGATGCTGATGAGGAGCCCCCAGCCAAGAGGACCAAGTATAGTGTCCTGTCCTTTCCGTACCAAAAGACGGAATATGACGATCCTATTGAGTTACCACCTGTCCTCAGTCTGTCACCTTTGACGTCGTGTGAGGATCCTGTTTTGTCATCCCCCGTCCTCAGTCCCTCAACACCGACGCACTTTGAAGATCCTATTTTGTCATCCCCCGTCCTCAGTCCCTCAACACCAACGCACTTTGAAGATCCCATTTTGCCACCCAGTGTTTTCAGTCTCTCACCAATGTCTCCTTATGAGGATCTTATTTTGTCATCCCCCGTCCTCAGTCCCTCTACACCGACGCACTTTGAAGATCCCATTTTGCCACCCAGTGTTTTCAGTCTCTCACCAATGTCGCCATATGAGGATCCTATTTTGTCATCCCCCGTCCTCAGTCCCTCAACACCAACGCACTTTGAAGATCCCATTTTGCCACCCAGTGTTTTCAGTCTCTCACCAATGTCTCCATATGAGGATCCTATTTTGTCATCCCCCGTCCTCAGTCCCTCAACACCAACGCACTTTGAAGATCCCATTTCGCCACCCAGTGTTTTCAGTCTCTCACCAATGTCTCCATATGAGGATCCTATTTTGTCATCCCCCGTCCTCAGTCCCTCTACACCGACGCACTTTGAAGATCCTATGTTGCCACCCAGTGTTTTCAGTCTCTCACCAATGTCTCCTTATGAGGATCCTATTTTGTCATCCCCCGTCCTCAGTCCCTCTACACCGACGCACCTTGAAGATCCCATTTTGCCACCCAGTGTTTTCAGTCTCTCACCAATGTCTCCTTATGAGGATCCTATTTTGTCATCCCCCGTCCTCAGTCCCTCTACACCGACGCACTTTGAAGATCCCATTTTGCCACCCAGTGTTTTCAGTCTCTCACCAATGTCGCCATATGAGGATCCTATTTTGTCATCCCCCGTCCTCAGTCCCTCAACACCGACGCACTTTGAAGATACCATTTTGTCACCCAGTGTTTTCAGTCTCTCAAAAATGTCGCCATATGAGGATCCCATTCTGTCACCCCTCGTTTTCAGTCCTTCACCATCAATACACTTTGAAAATTCAACTTTGTCATCCCCTGACTTCTTTTTCTGGATGGGGACTGAAGAGGACACAGAAGAGGAAGCAATACCTTCAACATCTAGCGGAATTACAGCAAGAGAGAGTTCCAGACACGTGTTTTTTAGACCTCACTACGTCTTGTCAAGTGACTCTGATTAGATTGGGATCGGTAAAAACTGAAGACCTATTTGGGAAGTCACTTTAGGACATCTTCATTTCTCTCATGTTTTTATTAAAGCCATTGGGTTTCTAGGAAGCCTGTGGAAGCCTTAGGTAGCGCCTTGCACCGGGGCTTTTCTTTGTTCCGCTGCTAAATTTAGTATTTTAGATGTTAAGGTTTCTGGCAGGACTGAGGAAGCCTTAGGTAGCGCCTTGCACCGGGGCTTTTCTTCGTCTTTGTGTTTTCCTCTCAACTCCGTCCTGTTTCAGGGTGTAATAGTGGTGCTTCCCTACACGCTGCTTTCCAATATAGTAAATTATTCTGTCCTGTTCGTCTACTAATCCAGTCTCCCAGTTTTTAATCTTTCAGGTTTTAGCTGCTCATCGCTGGATTCTTTCATCGTTGTCCATGTGGTTCCTGCCTTCTGGATCCCTTGTTTTTCACACCGCTTGTAAGTTTTTGCATTCTACCTTCACATCATGCTGGTGGCAGATCTCTGATTCTCTGATCATTCCAGGTTGGATCTCGTCAGCCTGTAAACCTCCACCTTCAACACCACCAGTCAGACAGAGGAAGATAAGAGAACCCAGTTAACAAAAAAAAGTAAAAAACCTATTTTTAGCTGGCTAGCAATTTTAAATATGGATGAAATTGAGGTCAAATTTCAAAGCTGTTCTTTCTTCTGTCCATGTTCTCTTTTTTTTAACTTTGTTGTCTTTTCTCTTTATTTCATTTCTCCGTCAACTCATGTCACTTGACTTGAGTTGTTCAACAATTAAAGAAGAAGACCTGCTCCACCTGTAAACCTCCACCTTCAACACCACCAGTCAGACGGAGGAAGATAAGAGAACCCTGTTGACAAAAAAAGTAAGAAACATATTTTTACCCGAGTAACAATTTTAAATATGGATGAAATTGAGATCAGATTTCAAAATTTTTCTTTTTTCTGCAGATTTATATTCTCTGTTTTTTTTAACCCTGTTATGTTTTATCTTTATTTCATTTCTCCGTCAACTCATGTACCATGACTTGAGTTGACCAACAATTAAAGAAGACATGCTCCACCTGTAAACCTCCACCTAAACATTTTTCTAATTGCGATGCTGGACATTTTTACAAGGTTTACAATATTACATTTTTGAGTTGCAGGTTTTCAAATTAACTGTTGGATTACTAATTAAAATGACACATGGACATTTTTACACAGGTCAACACCACCAGTAAGGTGGAGGTAGAGAAGAGAACCCTGTTGAGAAAAAAAGTAAGAAAACTTATTTTTACCCAGCTAACAATTTTAAATATGGATGAAATTAAGATGAAATTTCAAAGCTGTTCTTTCTTCTGTCCATGTTCTCTTTTTTTAAACTCTGATGTCTTTTCTCTTTATTTCATTTCTCCGTCAACTCATGTACCTCAACTTGAGTTGACCAACAATTAAAGAAGACGACCTGCTCCAACTGCTGATCTACTGGTTGTTACAGATTGTGGAAAAGGTGAGGACCTGATGACTTGATCAGGAATTCACTTTAATCATCTGTTATTTAGACAGAGATTAAGGAATGTGTGTATTATTATGTGATGATTCTCCAGCATCACCAGCAGCACTGGACCAATCAGGAAAGAGAAGACACAGAGGACTGAAGGGACTCAGAAAATCCTGCTGGAAATCCCAAGATGAAGTTTCCTGATGCAACAGGGGGACACCTGAGGACACAGAATAAAGAAGGACCATGTGAAGCAGGTCCTTCAATAACAAACCAAGCATGAGTTGACCAACACTTACAGCAGGTTACTTTGTCCATCTACTGATCTACTGGTTGTAACAGATGATGGTGAAGGTTGAGGAGATAATGACTTGATCAGAAACTGTGGACGACAACTGCAAACGCTCAGCAAACAGCAAAACGAGCTGCAAACAGGTGAAACTGCACAGGAAAAGCGAAACTTCATTATCTTTTTACATTTTTTGTTTCATTTCATTGAAACCACAAAAATGTTTCCACCATAACTTCCAATTGTTCAATATTTTTTTCTATCAAACTTTGAGTAGTGTGCAAGAATTACCCAAACATGCTTTGACTTTATTGATCCCAAAGGGAAATGAAATGTAGTTGCAGCTCATTAATTCAGATTCTTCAAAGAGTTTTGCAGATGACTGATTGCTGTCAGCAGGAAAGATCTTTTGTAGCTGTCTGTGTTGCAGCAAACCTGAAGACGCCTCTGACTGATGATACTCTGTTTTCCCCATACAGACTCATGAAGAGGACGGTCAGAGTCGTCCATAGCTTTCTTGACTCTTCTGAAGAGTCTTTCTTTGCGTCATCTCCAGAGGTTCCACAGTCATCTCCAGAACAGAACCAGAACCAATCCAGCCTTCTTTATCAGATTGTTGAGCCTTTTGAGGTTCCTGGCTCTGATGCTGCTGCACCAACAGATGATAGCAGAAGAGATGACACTCTCAGCAGCAGACTTAAAGATCTGCAGCAACTTGCTGCAAACCTTGAAGGATCTTAGCTTCCTGGAGAAGTGCAGTCTGCTCTGTCTCTTTTTGTAGACGGCTTGTCCACGTGGTTCCTGCCTTCTGTTGTGTCTCCAGTCCAGTCTGTGTTCCAGATGAACACCGAGGTATTTATATTCCTGAACCACCTCCACATCTTCTCCCATGATGGAAATAGGGTTTCCTGTTTCTCCTGAAATCAACAACCATCTCCTTTGTTTGTTTACAGTCAAGATTAGATGATTGTTCCCTCACCAGGCCACAAAGTGATCCACCAGATCTCTGTACTCAGCCTCTTGTCTTCCTCTGATACACAACAACTGCAGAGTCGTCTGAGTATTTCTGTAGATGACAGAAGTCGGACTTGTGCTGGAAGTCTGAACAATAGAGGGTGAAAATGAACGGTGAGAGTACAGTGCCCTGTGGTGTTCCCATGTTGTTGAGCACCTGGTTAGACTCACAGTCCTTCAGTCTCACTAACTGTGGTCTGTTTGTCAGGTAGTCACAGATGCAGGTGATTGTTGAGGCCTCCACCTGTGTCTTCTGGAGTTTCTAACAGAGCAGATCAGGCTGATTTGTGTTCAATGCACCTGGGAACCAAAGACCCTGATCCTCACTGTGCTGCCTGCTTTGTCCAGATGACAGTGGGTTTGTTGAAGCAGGTGTCTGATCAACTCCAACTCCACGGCGATAAGCAAACTGCAGGGGGTCCTGATATGTGATCGTCTGCCTACTCAAGTGGGCCACCAGGAGTCTCTCCAGGACCTTCAGGATGTGGGACGTCAGGGCAACAGATCTACAGGCCTTATGACTGATGGGTGACTTTTCTTCGGTACCAGAACCAGACAGGATGTCTTCCACAACAACGGAACCTCCTCTTGGGTCAGGCAAAGGTTGAAGAGATGCTGCAGAATCCCACAGAGGGAATCTGGGACTGACAGCATCTGGACCTGCAGCCTCGTTCCTGTTCAGTCTCTCCGGCTGCTTCTTCACCTGACTTCTAGATACAGAAAAGTTGGAGGTGGAGGCAAAGGGAGCAGCAGCGTCTCCTGATGTGGTTAAAGACAAACTTGTGGAAGCAGAAGAGTCCATGACTGAGGTGGAATATGGAACATCTGAGGTTTGACAGGAAAGCTGTGGGTCAGAGGAGGATGAGAAATCTGTCTGGCTGCAGACAGGAGAGGAAGATGATGAGCTTGTTCCTGGACTGAACCTGTTGAAGAATGTGTTCAGCTCATTTCCTCTGTCCAGAAACTAATATTGTTAAAAAAAAAAGTCATGGTAGCATGTTTTTATGTAATAATGTGTATGTAATGTGTGGAACGAAGAAGATATGCTGCATAATCTGATGGAATTACAAAAGATCATTGTGGCTCCTGCTCAGTGTATAAACACACATTTTGTTGGTTTCTGAAGAGTAAAAATTGAACAAATGTGTACATTTAAAGATTAAATTTATATTTCACAGTCATCACAATGCTAAAGAAAAGTCTCACAACAGTGTGAAAATCATGGTGTTTATTTACAGGACAGGAAGCAGGAGGAAGATATTAAAGAATGTCAAATATTTTGCAGCGTCAGGTTATTTCTATGTATTATGATGTAATATAACACATGTACTTTAGGACTTATTGTATTCTGTTTCATTTTGTGTGTAACTTTCACTTGATTTGTGAAAGCATGAGGAAGATATTAAATTTTTTGTATATATTTCGCAGTGTCATGTTATTTTTATTAATTATGATGTCATGGTGTATTTTGGAGGTTTTTGTATTCTGTTTAGTCTTTTGTGTAACTTTTACTTGATTTATGAAAGCATGGAAAGTAATTAAGCTGATCATAGAGTGAAATAACATTAAGTTGTAAGAAATTTCAATAAAAGCTTTTTTTGCCGTCACTGCTTTGGTTTTATTCAGATATCAGATTTGGATCATTTGAGATGATAAATCTGCTTTAGAGCAGAAGGACAATCATTTGATTTCCTTTTTTATGCTATTTAAACTCGTTGGCATGAAGCCTGGTACAAACAAGTTATCTGAGGTCAAGTCATATAAAAACAAACAAAAGAAAACATTAAAGTTTGATCAACTTTTATGGTTTAAAAATAACCTCAAATTCAGAATCTCTTCTCACATTCATTCTGTTCCCACTGAGTCTAAAGAAACAGATCAAGCTGATCTAAGCTGGGAGGAACTAACAGGACATGGAGAGCTGCATGAAAAAAGAGATAAAGGACAAAACATGGGAAATATGGGTGTGAAAAGAATAATGGACAAACAAAAGAGTGAACACTGGCCAGAAATAAAAGATTAAGAATCTTATTTACAAAAAAAAGAACAAAAGAGCCATTGAACAAAAATATCAAGAATCACAATGCCCAAGACACATTTAGCCTGTCATAAAAATGCATTGATTGAACTCATTAATGTTAGCAGATGTTGGCAGGCATGATGTAATCTTGAGATTTTATTTCAAACTGAGTATATACACCTCTGGAAAAAATGAAAAGTTTCTCTGATTTTACTCTTTATAGGTTTATGTTTGAGTAAAATGAACATTGTTCTTTTATTCTGACAACATGTCTCTTTATTTTGTTTGTGAATGTATGTAAATAAGCAGTTAGATTTAGAAAACTGAACAAACAAATATCTTTTCATGGGTCTTATCCCTGCTGGGGGCTCAGCAGCCCTAAAGGTCAGATCCTAGAATCGCCCCTGAGTTTAATTATATATACTTTCATTTATAGGCCCTGTCACTAAGATTTCCTGTAATGACATTTTTTTGTAATGTAATTATACATTTTATAAACTGGTAGAATATTTTGTTTTTGTTTTTACAAATATTGACATGACAAAGAAAAAGACAAAGTGACTAAATGATCGCAAATAGACTGTATAAAATGCAGATTTTATACAGTCTACATTCAAAGACTGTATAAAAAATACAGTGATGAAGATTTAAATATCTATTTCTATATAGCAACATCATATAGCTATATCAAATGTCACGTGACTATTAAAGTTTAGTCACATGACACAGATTGCCGTCATTTAATACCAATAACCAGCTGAGCCAATCAGAGGCCACATATCCTCCTCCTTTTCATACAGGCCTTTAAATAAAGACCCGGACTAAAAATTCTCTTTTTATCCTGCATAGCGATGCTCGTCCATTTTAGAAAGGATAACCTATCTTTAATGGCTTTTGTGTTTACAAGCATTTACCTGCAAGACAAAGAAAATGATTAGTGACCAAATGATCGCAGAAGGCCTACATTACATTCAAAGACTGTTTCAGGCGGTCATTGACGTCATTCTGTGACGTGTGATTCGGGGTTTGAGTTTGCTGTATTCTTTCCTCTTCCATTTTAGTCTTAAAGTTTAATTATTTTCAAAGCGAAGTATCTCAGTTAAAATAAGTCATTAACAGCGTATATAATGTTATTATAGGCTATAAAAGCTGTTAACTAGAAAATTCCTGAAGAAATTTAACCGGGGCCTGTCAAAGTGTGCCCGTCGGTTTGGACCCAGCGTTCTGATGCTAGAAATTAGCATCAATGCTAAAGAAAGCTGCAGTCATATGAGGAGATTCACAAGAATGTTTACTAACATGGACGTGCACCATCCAGTATGATAAAGTAAGTGTATCAGCTAAAATTAGCAAAAATGCTAATGTTAGCGTGATTGCTGTCAGTAGCATGTGGGACATCACTAGGATGTTTTCTATAATTGACTTACTCCATTCAGTATACTAAACACGGCTAATAAGTAAAATAAATAGCTAATAGCTTATTTAAGCTAAAACGCTAGTGCTAATGCTAATGAACTGCCTTGCGCAGTTCATTAGCATTAGCAACCTGAGAGAAAAACATAATGCAGAATAATATTATTGCGCCGCCTGCTGCGGTGCACTAACCTCAGGGGCATATTGAGGCTTTTATTTTGAAATTTGCAGTAAGATTAATTTTAAATGCCCACAGTATTCCATTGTGTAACAGTGCTTTGGATAAAAAAAAGTCACATAAAGCCAAAAAGAGCAATTACATGATGTAAAAAATGTCAAGGCTTTTATTTTGAAACTTTTGTTAAGCTTCATTTCAAAGGACAAGTCTAATCCCATGTCTGATAGTCATTTGGTTGAATCAGTTATATAATGCTCAAAAGAGCAGTTATGTCATGTAAAAATATCCAAGGCTTTTATTTTGAAATTTTCAGTATGCTTAATTTCAAAGGGCCAAACTAATACCACGTGTAACAGTGTTTTGGATGAAAAAGTAAAAAAGAAAAAAGCCAAAAAGAACAATTACATGATGTAAAATTTGTCAAGGCTTTTATTTTGAAATTTTTGTTAAACTTCATTTCAAAGGGCCACACAAATCCCATGTATAACACTCAATGGATTAAATCAGTTATATAATGCTCAAAAGAGCAATTACATGATGTAAAAATATTCAAGTCTTTTATTTTGAAATTTTTGTTAAGCTTCATTTCAAAGGGCTAAACTAATCCCATGTCTAATAGTCATTGGGTTGAACCAGTTATATAATGCTCTAAAGAGCAGTTATGTGATGTAAAAATATTCAAGGCTTTTATTTTGAAGTTTTCAGTATGCTTCATTTCAAAGGGCCAAACTAATCCCATGTGTATCAGTGCGTTGGATGAAAAAGTCAAATAAAGCCAAAAAGAGCAATTACATAATGTAAAAATATTCAAGGCTTTTATTTTGAAATTTTCATTAAACTTAATTTTAAATTGCCACATTAATCCCATGTGTAACAATGATTGGGTAAAATCAGTTATAAAAAGCCCAAAACACAAGTAGTTCTAAAGGCCAGCTCAGTCCTCCTCTGTAGTAACTGACAGTTCCTCCATGTTTGTAGTTCTGACATTCAGCTCAGACCTCTTTTGTAGGCACTGAGTGTCCGCCATGTTGTAGTTCTAACCTTCAGTCATTGTAGTTCTAAAGAGCAGCTTAGCTGTCATGTGAGTGAGACAGAGAGGGAGACAGAATTGTAACTGTTTGAAGCAGTTAGTTTTTCTGATCAAAGCAGGCTGAACATATCTTTCTCTAAATGCTGTCAATAGCATGTGGGATATCATTAGAATGTTGTCTGTAATTGACTTACTCCACTCAGTATATTAAACATGGCTAATAAGTAAGAAAATAGCTAATAGCTTATTTAAGGTAAAAGGCTAATGCTAATGAACTGCCTTGCTGCGCAAGGCAGTTCCCTAACCTGAGAGAAAAATATAATGCATGCTAATATTATTGCACCGCCATAGGCGGTGCATTAACTTGAGGGGGATATTGAGGCTTTTATTTTGAAAAAAAACATAAGCTTCATATTAAATGATCACACTAATTAAAATGTCTAACAGTGTTTGGGTTAAATCCGTTATTTACTAGCCAAAACAGCCTGTAGCTCTAAATGGCAGCTCAGCCCTCTGTTTTAACTGAGTGTTGATTAGAACTACAGTGATGCGTATTTGTAGTCCTAACCAGCAGCCAATCGCATCCTGTGTTCCGTTGCTATGGTTATCAATCCTCTGCTAACTGTCATGTGTGTGTGACACAGAGAGGAGGAAAAAGATTTCTATCTTTGTGAGACACCCCATTGGTTTGCATGGAAAAAGCAGCCTGAACAACTCCTTGCCGTTCAGGAACCGAGAGACGTATTGAAAAACGGTTTGAAGCATCTGAGAGGACTATTTGTCTTCTCCCATAGTACCGCGATTCATATTTGTAGCTCACTCACAGTAATTGCAGTGATGAGACAAAAATGGCCAGTGACGTGCGGTGAGGTTCATAGCTGGTGAGGCACTGACTTAATCATATTCAGATGTACAAATATAGACCCCCTGCATGTTATTGTTTACATAAGGAAATTTCGCGCATGTGGACAACGCTGGAGGGCAAAAAGACTATTTCCGTTCACTCAATCAAACTTGGACATGTAGATATTATTCATTTCGTGCTGTGCTCCACAGCGAAGGGAAAACCGTTAAAGTACAACTCAAAACCACGTCTTTTGTCGCTCTCGGTATCAGCGCAGCTACGCGCAGACTCGTTGCCATAGCAACTGACAACAACGCCACAATAAAAAACACTCAAATATTTCCCACGCAAAAAGCAGAACATTCAGTCTGTTGCAGTAGTATTGTTTTAGTATTATTTTGCGATTATTAATTAATTGCTGTGGTAAGAGGAGAAAACTATAAATATATCGCTGCACTTGACCTTGTTGTATGGCTAGCTGCATGGCTAGCTCGCTTACAGTATCTTACTCTGCAGTTGTGGAGTCACAATGTCTGGGATCATGAGCGCCCCCTGCCATGAGGCAGGAGAACTGCCTGCCTCACCTCGTTTCTGATCGCTCTTCAGCACATGAAACACGTTACGCACACAATTGGTGACAAAAAAAAACAACACTGTACATTATATACATAAGCTAAATTATGGAAAATCAGCTCATACATGAAATGTTTTTTAGCCATTTTATTGGCGACGTACAGACAGGAGGATCATGCTCTCAGAATGGCAGCCAGTGCAGTTAGCGAGAGGTTGCGCAATCCCAGGTGAGGCTCAGCTCGCTGCTGCCTCACCAGCTTCGCTTCCGAGCGTTTGAATGGGAAAATGCAGAAATTCAGCGATTTTGAAGAAAAAATAATCTGAACTTTTTTAAATTAAATGAAAAATAGGTATAGTACAAACCACAGGGTGAAAATAGCAATATAAATGATTTTATCATTATTATTTTTCCATGATTACAGGTGAGGCAGAGCCTCACCTGCCTCCCCTGACCGCACGTCACTGAAAATGGTGTATGCAGAGCTCAGAAATACAGTTAAATGCTTATTTAAGCATTTTAGCTTAAATAAGCTATTAGCTATTTATTTTACTTATTAGCCGTGTTTAGTATACTGAAAGAGTAAGTCAATTATAGAAAACATCCTAGTGATGTCCCACATGCTGCTGACTTCACAAGTCAGTACTGCTCTCCTTATGCATTGCTATGGGCAGGCCCCAATAACACTTTTATAATGTATAAGGTAGTTATACATTATAAAAGTATGGACACAGCCACAAAGAAGAATCGCCTCCTTGAACGAAGGATCCGGCGCTTCACGGACGGAGGTCCCAGCAGCGGCGGCCTGGCTCCCCGGGTGAGGCAGGCGGGAAGGAGCTTCAGGGCGGGGATCCCCTCTGAGCAGCAGCGCTGCTTGGAAGAACCGGACGGCTCCGAACTTCGTAAAGAGTCACCCCGGTCCTGCTCAACTTTTAAACATACAGAGTTATTGTTTTAATGTCCTTGTTCTTATCCTCTTTTAGTTTAACTTAATTAAGGAATTGTATTTATTAACAGATAAGTAAAAATTTATGTATAACTGTACAATGCCATGTTTTAAAAAACGTCCCAAGTAACAATAAAACATTTCGAAAGAAAAAAAAAATCTCCGTTATTTGTGGTCCAATTTCTCTCACGCACCAGCGCGTGCGTTCGTCAATGGAAGTCATGGCAACGACGTTAGCGTCCTCGAGCCTATAAATGACGCCGACCTTCTGAGTTCTTTCCCCTTTGCTACGGGACTTTTGACAGAGACGCCTGAAGGAGCCTTTACAGCCTCGGAAGGTTTGAGCTTGTCGAGAATCTGCTGCGCAAAACTTGCTGAAGAAGAACTTGCTGAAATTCGCACTTGCTGAAGAAACCCGTGGATACCAAACCTGCGAAAGACGTTTCCTGACCGGGAGAAGAAGCAGCAGGGTGACCAGCTGGAAGGTTCAAATCATTCTTCTACTATTTTTAATAAACCAAAGCAAGTTATTACTAAGATATTAGTGACTTGTTTAGTTTATTTTTGCGTTCGTGTGTGTTTTAAAGAAATACTGACTGCTGTAGAAAAAAAGACGAGTAGCATTCTTTGCTAGCATAGATCTAACTAACTAGTTAACTAATGAGCCTTTTTCTTTACTGAATTTCGCTGGAAATGTCGGGAATGTTAAACTGTGGTGTAATAATTTAAGAAATATATGCATTTTACTGAATTATAGTCAAATTAGTTCAATTAACTTCAAATTCCTGAAAAATTAGCTTGTTTTTTGACCGTTATTTTTTGAAAAATGCCGTGGTAAACACTCAGTTTCCATGGACACGCAAAATGAAATGCCTTAAATATTTAATATGTTTTTTAAAAACATTTTAAAAAATAGTGTTTACCCTTATAATAACCTATATTTCAATTGTTTAGTTTCATTATTTTTTCAAGATAGGGACATGTTGATGTAGTGTTTTTTTTTTTTTTAATGCCCTGACAAACATACTTGGTTTCCATGGTAATGACATCAGACTAACGGTTTGTTAGGAAGCTTTCCATAAAATTTCCATTCATGTACGCGTTCACACACTGATGTTTATAAGCTAATGGATTGTAGCCACAGATGTTGTATGGTGCCAGCAATAAACTCCAGCTAAAGGTGAGAGAAGTGTCTTGCTCAAGGACACAACGACAGAGGCGGACCATTGCAGGGCAAACTCCTACCACTGTCGCCCCAGTAATAAGCATTGTAAGTGTGTGTGTTCGTTAATGATAGACCATTAATAGGCAATGAATCGTGTATAGTCGTAGTGATCATCAATCAAAACTAATTTTCACAAACAAAATAATGATTTATTTGTGAAAATCATCTTTGATAACTTTGGATTCCAATTCTTGGTAAACTGGATGGTTCTTTGCCCTTTTTTTCTTTTTGATAAATGCCTAGACAAACATATTTAGTTTCCATGGATACATTGGTGACATTATTTAAAATGACTTCAATAAAAAATTAAGGAACACTTTGCAAACATGCGCGTCCTCCAGCTTTGTGAAAAATGTGTTCTATGTAGTCTCCATGGATACATTGATTAAATAACAACACACAGCTTTATTCTTATAAAAAGTCATTAAAGAACAATCAATGTGTGCCTGTTGATTTCACAAAGTAACTAAATTATTTAGTTTATTGTAATTACTCAAGACCAGAAAAACAGCCTTTTGTTCCATTGCATTTTAGTGACGTATCATTTTCAGAAGTCACTTGAATGTTAACAGTGAATGTTAAAATTCATTAGAAAAACAATCATCTCAGTTTCAGTTGGTCCAGTTGTGATTCATTTGTTAGTTAAAATCTTGGAGGGATTGCAGGGGTTTGACGTTGTTTATGTGGTTTAAAAAGTTATTTCTGGTTTAGAAGATCCGTTTTGTTTTATTCAGATCTTTGGAATAAGTAGTCAGTGTCTGGTCCAGGTTTCAAAAAATGCCTCAATAACACATTTGGTCTCCTTGGATACGTTGCTTGAAATAAAACCTTAATACTTGAATATTAGAAAGGTTTTTAGATACATATTTGTCCTGTATTATTTCTAAGTTGTTTAGTTTGTATTTACTAAACCATTATTGCTTAGTTTGCTTTTTCTAAGAAAGAGGAGTTTTGAATAATTAGTTGTTTACGAAATGCTGTGTTGGTCCTTTGCATGTTTGGAGCTGTAATATATTTTCACGCTGATTACATTTTCAGAAAGAGTCAGCAATATTAATAGTGGTGATTGGAAAACACTTTACTTTAGTTTGAGAAAATTACTTTTAGTGAATCCATTTTGTTGCAGGATTTTATTTTATTTTAAGAGTTTATGGCTAGGGATGAATTACCAATAAATGTAATTTTGATTTATTGTGTTTAATGATTGATTGGTACCAAGATGAAGCTGCAAGTTTGCTTGTCTGAGTGCTGATGGTTTATACGTGTTTGATCACTGAGCTTTAGAGTTTGTTCTGGTTTTTATGTAAAATTGTGTTTTTTGCTGTTTATTTTGTGTGACTAAAGATAAGCTTTATTTATTTTATCTCTTAATTCCCGTTCTTGTTGTATAATCACATCTGGCATAGCATTAATATTGCTAATCACAAAGCTGGGTTATTGTATTGTTGGTATTTCAGTGTTCCCTCTAAACATTGCTTTGGACTTTTGTGATTTTTTCCAAGATACAGATTTATAGCTTTTTTGGCTTTGTTCTTTTCTTCACAGCCCATACCATGGCGCTTCCAGCAGATGGATACCCAACGTTGGAGGGACGTCCAGATAATGGTAAGGAACACGGTAAGTTGTGGTTAAATGAAGCCGACATGGTTTCTGAAGACCATGGAGAGGAGTTGAAGTATAGTTCACCTCCGCAGTCTGTGGACTGTTCTACCAGCTCCACTGATAGCAATATTACCAGCTCCAGTGGTAGCTCTACTAACAGCTCCAGTGAAGACGAGGTAGGTAATGGAGACCAGGATGACTTTAGATCCCGATTTCGGGTTGTCCAGGTCCTTCGACCAAACATTAAATTCCTGTGGGGCATGGGAGTGCTTGAACATGCATTGAAACTCCTGAAATCAACAGTTGATCATCTGGGCTCCGGTGACAGTAATCTGACAGTGGTCCTTGCAGATGTTGCGTCGCAGCTGCCTGAGATTCTTCCCCACAATTTCAAATATATACAAGACATTGGGGTGGCTCAGAAGCCCCAAGAAGACATGGCTCCTTGTAATTCAGTGGAATTCCCATCTGGACTTGACAAACAGGAAGAGCCCATTTTGCGTCCAGAGAAGTCCAGACCTATCGGTACCTTGCAACATCATCAGGTAGGTTTGGAAGAGGACGCGGCTCATGTGACATCTGTGACTGGCATACATGGAAAGAGGACAAAGAACAGTGATGCTGATGAGGAGCCCCCAGCCAAGAGGACCAAGTATAGTGTCCTGTCCTTTCCGTACCAAAAGACGGAATATGACGATCCTATTGAGTTACCACCTGTCCTCAGTCTGTCACCTTTGACGTCGTGTGAGGATCCTGTTTTGTCATCCCCCGTCCTCAGTCCCTCAACACCAACGCACTTTGAAGATCCTATTTTGTCATCCCCCGTCCTCAGTCCCTCAACACCAACGCACTTTGAAGATCCCATTTTGCCACCCAGTGTTTTCAGTCTCTCACCAATGTCTCCATATGAGGATCCTATTTTTGTCATCCCCCGTCCTCAGTCCCTCAACACCAACGCACTTTGAAGATCCATTTTGCCACCCAGTGTTTTCAGTCTCTCACCAATGTCTCAATATGAGGATCCTATTTTGTCATCCCCCGTCCTCAGTCCCTCTACACCGACGCACGTTGAAGATCCCATTTTGCCACCCAGTGTTTTCAGTCTCTCACCAATGTCTCCTTATGAGGATCCTATTTGTCATCCCCCGTCCTCAGTCCCTCTTACACCGACGCACTTTGAAGATCCCATTTTGCCACCCAGTGTTTTCAGTCTCTCACCAATGTCTCCTTATGAGGATCTTATTTTGTCATCCCCCGTCCTCAGTCCCTCTACACCGACGCACTTTGAAGATCTATTTTGCCACCCAGTGTTTTCAGTCTCTCACAATGTCTCCTTATGAGGATCTTATTTGTCATCCCCCGTCCTCAGTCCCTCTACACCGACGCACTTTGAAGATCCCATTTTTGCCACCCAGTGTTTTCAGTCTCTCACCAATGTCGCCATATCAGGATCCTATTTTGTCATCCCCCGTCCTCAGTCCCTCAACACCAACGCACTTTGAAGATCCCATTTTGCCACCCAGTGTTTTCAGTCTCTCACCAATGTCTCCAATATGAGGATCCTATTTTGTCATCCCCCGTCCTCAGTCCCTCAACACCAACGCACTTTGAAGATCCCATTTCGCCACCCAGTGTTTTCAGTCTCTCACCACTGTCTCCATATGAGGATCCTATTTTGTCATCCCCCGTCCTCAGTCCCTCTACACCGACGCACTTTGAAGATCCTATGTTGCCACCCAGTGTTTTCAGTCTCTCACCATGTCTCCTTATGAGGATCCTATTTTGTCATCCCCCGTCCTCAGTCCCCTCTACACCGACGCACCTTGAAGATCCATTTTGCCACCCAGTGTTTTCAGTCTCTCACCAATGTCTCCTTATGAGGATCCTATTTTGTCATCCCCCGTCCTCAGTCCCTCTACACCGACGCACTTTGAAGATCCCATTTTGCCACCCAGTGTTTTCAGTCTCTCACCAATGTCGCCATATGAGGATCCTATTTTGTCAATCCCCGTCCTCAGTCCCTCAACAACCGACGCACTTTGAAGATCCTGGTTTTGTCATCCCCGTCCTCAGTCCCTCAACACCGACGCACTTTGAAGATACCATTTTGTCACCCAGTGTTTTCAGTCTCTCACCAATGTCGCCAGATGAGGATCCCATTCTGTCACCCCCTCGTTTTCAGTCCTTCACCATCAATACACTTTGAAAATTCAACTTTGTCATCCCCTGACTTCTTTTTCTGGATGGGGACTGAAGAGGACACAGAAGAGGAAGCAATACCTTCAACATCTAGCGGAATTACAGCAAGAGAGAGTTCCAGACACGTGTTTTTTAGACCTCACTACGTCTTGTCAAGTGACTCTGATTAGATTGGGATCGGTAAAAACTGAAGACCTATTTGGGAAGTCACATTAGGACATCATCATTTCTCTCATGTTTTTTATTAAAGCCATTGGGTTTCTAGGAAGCCTGTGGAAGCCTTAGGTAGCGCCTTGCACCGGGGCTTTTCTTTGTTCCGCTGCTAAATTTAGTATTTTAGATGTTAAGGTTTCTGGCAGGACTGAGGAAGCCTTAGGTAGCGCCTTGCACCGGGGCTTTCCTTTGTTCCGCTGCTAAATTTAGTATTTTAGATGTTAAGGTTTCTGGCAGGACTGAGGAAGCCTTAGGTAGCGCCTTGCACCGGGGCTTTTCTTCGTCTTTGTGTTTTCCTCTCAACTCCGTCCTGTTTCAGGGTGTAATAGTGGTGCTTCCCTACACGCTGCTTTCCAATATAGTAAATTATTCTGTCCTGTTCGTCTACTAATCCAGTCTCCCAGTTTTTAATCTTTCAGGTTTTAGCTGCTCATCGCTGGATTCTTTCATCGTTGTCCATGTGGTTCCTGCCTTCTGGATCCCTTGTTTTTCACACCGCTTGTAAGTTTTTGCATTCTACCTTCACATCATGCTGGTGGCAGATCTCTGATTCTCTGATCATTCCAGGTTGGATCTCGTCAGCCTGTAAACCTCCACCTTCAACACCACCAGTCAGACAGAGGAAGATAAGAGAACCCAGTTAACAAAAAAAAGTAAAAAACCTATTTTTAGCTGGCTAGCAATTTTAAATATGGATGAAATTGAGGTCAAATTTCAAAGCTGTTCTTTCTTCTGTCCATGTTCTCTTTTTTTTAACTTTGTTGTCTTTTCTCTTTATTTCATTTCTCCGTCAACTCATGTCACTTGACTTGAGTTGTTCAACAATTAAAGAAGAAGACCTGCTCCACCTGTAAACCTCCACCTTCAACACCACCAGTCAGACGGAGGAAGATAAGAGAACCCTGTTGACAAAAAAAGTAAGAAACATATTTTTACCCGAGTAACAATTTTAAATATGGATGAAATTGAGATCAGATTTCAAAATTTTTCTTTTTTCTGCAGATTTATATTCTCTGTTTTTTTAACCCTGTTATGTTTTATCTTTATTTCATTTCTCCGTCAACTCATGTACCATGACTTGAGTTGACCAACAATTAAAGAAGACATGCTCCACCTGTAAACCTCCACCTTCAACACCACCAGTAAGGTGGAGGTAGAGAAGAGAACCCTGTTGAGAAAAAAAGTAAGAAAACTTATTTTTACCCAGCTAACAATTTTAAATATGGATGAAATTAAGATGAAATTTCAAAGCTGTTCTTTCTTCTGTCCATGTTCTCTTTTTTTAAACTCTGATGTCTTTTCTCTTTATTTCATTTCTCCGTCAACTCATGTACCTCAACTTGAGTTGACCAACAATTAAAGAAGACGACCTGCTCCAACTGCTGATCTACTGGTTGTTACAGATTGTGGAAAAGGTGAGGACCTGATGACTTGATCAGGAATTCACTTTAATCATCTGTTATTTAGACAGAGATTAAGGAATGTGTGTATTATTATGTGATGATTCTCCAGCATCACCAGCAGCACTGGACCAATCAGGAAAGAGAAGACACAGAGGACTGAAGGGACTCAGAAAATCCTGCTGGAAATCCCAAGATGAAGTTTCCTGATGCAACAGGGGGACACCTGAGGACACAGAATAAAGAAGGACCATGTGAAGCAGGTCCTTCAATAACAAACCAAGCATGAGTTGACCAACACTTACAGCAGGTTACTTTGTCCATCTACTGATCTACTGGTTGTAACAGATGATGGTGAAGGTTGAGGAGATAATGACTTGATCAGAAACTGTGGACGACAACTGCAAACGCTCAGCAAACAGCAAAACGAGCTGCAAACAGGTGAAACTGCACAGGAAAAGCGAAACTTCATTATCTTTTTACATTTTTTGTTTCATTTCATTGAAACCACAAAAATGTTTCCACCATAACTTCCAATTGTTCAATATTTTTTTCTATCAAACTTTGAGTAGTGTGCAAGAATTACCCAAACATGCTTTGACTTTATTGATCCCAAAGGGAAATGAAATGTAGTTGCAGCTCATTAATTCAGATTCTTCAAAGAGTTTTGCAGATGACTGATTGCTGTCAGCAGGAAAGATCTTTTGTAGCTGTCTGTGTTGCAGCAAACCTGAAGACGCCTCTGACTGATGATACTCTGTTTTCCCCATACAGACTCATGAAGAGGACGGTCAGAGTCGTCCATAGCTTTCTTGACTCTTCTGAAGAGTCTTTCTTTGCGTCATCTCCAGAGGTTCCACAGTCATCTCCAGAACAGAACCAGAACCAATCCAGCCTTCTTTATCAGATTGTTGAGCCTTTTGAGGTTCCTGGCTCTGATGCTGCTGCACCAACAGATGATAGCAGAAGAGATGACACTCTCAGCAGCAGACTTAAAGATCTGCAGCAACTTGCTGCAAACCTTGAAGGATCTTAGCTTCCTGGAGAAGTGCAGTCTGCTCTGTCTCTTTTTGTAGACGGCTTGTCCACGTGGTTCCTGCCTTCTGTTGTGTCTCCAGTCCAGTCTGTGTTCCAGATGAACACCGAGGTATTTATATTCCTGAACCACCTCCACATCTTCTCCCATGATGGAAATAGGGTTTCCTGTTTCTCCTGAAATCAACAACCATCTCCTTTGTTTTGTTTACAGTCAAGATTAGATGATTGTTCCCTCACCAGGCCACAAAGTGATCCACCAGATCTCTGTACTCAGCCTCTTGTCTTCCTCTGATACACAACAACTGCAGAGTCGTCTGAGTATTTCTGTAGATGACAGAAGTCGGACTTGTGCTGGAAGTCTGAACAATAGAGGGTGAAAATGAACGGTGAGAGTACAGTGCCCTGTGGTGTTCCCATGTTGTTGAGCACCTGGTTAGACTCACAGTCCTTCAGTCTCACTAACTGTGGTCTGTTTGTCAGGTAGTCACAGATGCAGGTGATTGTTGAGGCCTCCACCTGTGTCTTCTGGAGTTTCTAACAGAGCAGATCAGGCTGATTTGTGTTCAATGCACCTGGGAACCAAAGACCCTGATCCTCACTGTGCTGCCTGCTTTGTCCAGATGACAGTGGGTTTGTTGAAGCAGGTGTCTGATCAACTCCAACTCCACGGCGATAAGCAAACTGCAGGGGGTCCTGATATGTGATCGTCTGCTTACTCAAGTGGGCCACCAGGAGTCTCTCCAGGACCTTCAGGATGTGGGACGTCAGGGCAACAGATCTACAGGCCTTATGACTGATGGGTGACTTTTCTTCGGTACCAGAACCAGACAGGATGTCTTCCACAACAACGGAACCTCCTCTTGGGTCAGGCAAAGGTTGAAGAGATGCTGCAGAATCCCACAGAGGGAATCTGGGACTGACAGCATCTGGACCTGCAGCCTCGTTCCTGTTCAGTCTCTCCGGCTGCTTCTTCACCTGACTTCTAGATACAGAAAAGTTGGAGGTGGAGGCAAAGGGAGCAGCAGCGTCTCCTGATGTGGTTAAAGACAAACTTGTGGAAGCAGAAGAGTCCATGACTGAGGTGGAATATGGAACATCTGAGGTTTGACAGGAAAGCTGTGGGTCAGAGGAGGATGAGAAATCTGTCTGGCTGCAGACAGGAGAGGAAGATGATGAGCTTGTTCCTGGACTGAACCTGTTGAAGAATGTGTTCAGCTCATTTCCTCTGTCCAGAAACTAATATTGTTAAAAAAAGTCATGGTAGCATGTTTTTATGTAATAATGTGTATGTAATGTGTGGAACGAAGAAGATATGCTGCATAATCTGATGGAATTACAAAAGATCATTGTGGCTCCTGCTCAGTGTATAAACACACATTTTGTTGGTTTCTGAAGAGTAAAAATTGAACAAATGTGTACATTTAAAGATTAAATTTATATTTCACAGTCATCACAATGCTAAAGAAAAGTCTCACAACAGTGTGAAAATCATGGTGTTTATTTACAGGACAGGAAGCAGGAGGAAGATATTAAAGAATGTCAATATTTTGCAGCGTCAGGTTATTTCTATGTATTATGATGTAATATAACACATGTACTTTAGGACTTATTGTATTCTGTTTCATTTTGTGTGTAACTTTCACTTGATTTGTGAAAGCATGAGGAAGATATTAAATTTTTTGTATATATTTCGCAGTGTCATGTTATTTTTATTAATTATGATGTCATGGTGTATTTTGGAGGTTTTTGTATTCTGTTTAGTCTTTTGTGTAACTTTTACTTGATTTATGAAAGCATGGAAAGTAATTAAGCTGATCATAGAGTGAAATAACATTAAGTTGTAAGAAATTTCAATAAAAGCTTTTTTTGCCGTCACTGCTTTGGTTTTATTCAGATATCAGATTTGGATCATTTGAGATGATAAATCTGCTTTAGAGCAGAAGGACAATCATTTGATTTCCTTTTTTATGCTATTTAAACTCGTTGGCATGAAGCCTGGTACAAACAAGTTATCTGAGGTCAAGTCATATAAAAACAAACAAAAGAAAACATTAAAGTTTGATCAACTTTTATGGTTTAAAAATAACCTCAAATTCAGAATCTCTTCTCACATTCATTCTGTTCCCACTGAGTCTAAAGAAACAGATCAAGCTGATCTAAGCTGGGAGGAACTAACAGGACATGGAGAGCTGCATGAAAAAAGAGATAAAGGACAAAACATGGGAAATATGGGTGTGAAAAGAATAATGGACAAACAAAAGAGTGAACACTGGCCAGAAATAAAAGATTAAGAATCTTATTTACAAAAAAAAGAACAAAAGAGCCATTGAACAAAAAATATCAAGAATCACAATGCCCAAGACACATTTAGCCTGTCATAAAAATGCATTGATTGAACTCATTAATGTTAGCAGATGTTGGCAGGCATGATGTAATCTTGAGATTTTATTTCAAACTGAGTATATACACCTCTGGAAAAAATGAAAAGTTTCTCTGATTTTACTCTTTATAGGTTTATGTTTGAGTAAAATGAACATTGTTCTTTTATTCTGACAACATGTCTCTTTATTTTGTTTGTGAATGTATGTAAATAAGCAGTTAGATTTAGAAAACTGAACAAACAAATATCTTTTCATGGGTCTTATCCCTGCTGGGGGCTCAGCAGCCCTAAAGGTCAGATCCTAGAATCGCCCCTGAGTTTAATTATATATACTTTCATTTATAGGCCCTGTCACTAAGATTTCCTGTAATGACATTTTTTTGTAATGTAATTATACATTTTATAAACTGGTAGAATATTTTGTTTTTGTTTTTACAAATATTGACATGACAAAGAAAAGACAAAGTGACTAAATGATCGCAAATAGACTGTATAAAATGCAGATTTTATACAGTCTACATTCAAAGACTGTATAAAAAATACAGTGATGAAGATTTAAATATCTATTTCTATATAGCAACATCATATAGCTATATCAAATGTCACGTGACTATTAAAGTTTAGTCACATGACACAGATTGCCGTCATTTAATACCAATAACCAGCTGAGCCAATCAGAGGCCACATATCCTCCTCCTTTTCATACAGGCCTTTAAATAAAGACCCGGACTAAAAATTCTCTTTTTATCCTGCATAGCGATGCTCGTCCATTTTAGAAAGGATAACCTATCTTTAATGGCTTTTGTGTTTACAAGCATTTACCTGCAAGACAAAGAAAATGATTAGTGACCAAATGATCGCAGAAGGCCTACATTACATTCAAAGACTGTTTCAGGCGGTCATTGACGTCATTCTGTGACGTGTGATTCGGGGTTTGAGTTTGCTGTATTCTTTCCTCTTCCATTTTAGTCTTAAAGTTTAATTATTTTCAAAGCGAAGTATCTCAGTTAAAATAAGTCATTAACAGCGTATATAATGTTATTATAGGCTATAAAAGCTGTTAACTAGAAAATTCCTGAAGAAATTTAACCGGGGCCTGTCAAAGTGTGCCCGTCGGTTTGGACCCAGCGTTCTGATGCTAGAAATTAGCATCAATGCTAAAGAAAGCTGCAGTCATATGAGGAGATTCACAAGAATGTTTACTAACATGGACGTGCACCATCCAGTATGATAAAGTAAGTGTATCAGCTAAAATTAGCAAAAATGCTAATGTTAGCGTGATTGCTGTCAGTAGCATGTGGGACATCACTAGGATGTTTTCTATAATTGACTTACTCCATTCAGTATACTAAACACGGCTAATAAGTAAAATAAATAGCTAATAGCTTATTTAAGCTAAAACGCTAGTGCTAATGCTAATGAACTGCCTTGCGCAGTTCATTAGCATTAGCAACCTGAGAGAAAAACATAATGCAGAATAATATTATTGCGCCGCCTGCTGCGGTGCACTAACCTCAGGGGCATATTGAGGCTTTTATTTTGAAATTTGCAGTAAGATTAATTTTAAATGCCCACAGTATTCCATTGTGTAACAGTGCTTTGGATAAAAAAAAGTCACATAAAGCCAAAAAGAGCAATTACATGATGTAAAAAATGTCAAGGCTTTTATTTTGAAACTTTTGTTAAGCTTCATTTCAAAGGACAAGTCTAATCCCATGTCTGATAGTCATTTGGTTGAATCAGTTATATAATGCTCAAAAGAGCAGTTATGTCATGTAAAAATATCCAAGGCTTTTATTTTGAAATTTTCAGTATGCTTAATTTCAAAGGGCCAAACTAATACCACGTGTAACAGTGTTTTGGATGAAAAAGTAAAAAAGAAAAAAATCCAAAAAGAACAATTACATGATGTAAAATTTGTCAAGGCTTTTATTTTGAAATTTTTGTTAAACTTCATTTCAAAGGGCCACACAAATCCCATGTATAACACTCAATGGATTAAATCAGTTATATAATGCTCAAAAGAGCAATTACATGATGTAAAAATATTCAAGTCTTTTATTTTGAAATTTTTGTTAAGCTTCATTTCAAAGGGCTAAACTAATCCCATGTCTAATAGTCATTGGGTTGAACCAGTTATATAATGCTCTAAAGAGCAGTTATGTGATGTAAAAATATTCAAGGCTTTTATTTTGAAGTTTTCAGTATGCTTCATTTCAAAGGGCCAAACTAATCCCATGTGTATCAGTGCGTTGGATGAAAAAGTCAAATAAAGCCAAAAAGAGCAATTACATAATGTAAAAATATTCAAGGCTTTTATTTTGAAATTTTCATTAAACTTAATTTTAAATTGCCACATTAAACCCATGTGTAACAATGATTGGGTAAAATCAGTTATAAAAAGCCCAAAACACAAGTAGTTCTAAAGGCCAGCTCAGTCCTCCTCTGTAGTAACTGACAGTTCCTCCATGTTTGTAGTTCTGACATTCAGCTCAGACCTCTTTTGTAGGCACTGAGTGTCCGCCATGTTGTAGTTCTAACCTTCAGTCATTGTAGTTCTAAAGAGCAGCTTAGCTGTCATGTGAGTGAGACAGAGAGGGAGACAGAATTGTAACTGTTTGAAGCAGTTAGTTTTTCTGATCAAAGCAGGCTGAACATATCTTTCTCTAAATGCTGTCAATAGCATGTGGGATATCATTAGAATGTTGTCTGTAATTGACTTACTCCACTCAGTATATTAAACATGGCTAATAAGTAAGAAAATAGCTAATAGCTTATTTAAGGTAAAAGGCTAATGCTAATGAACTGCCTTGCTGCGCAAGGCAGTTCCCTAACCTGAGAGAAAAATATAATGCATGCTAATATTATTGCACCGCCATAGGCGGTGCATTAACTTGAGGGGGATATTGAGGCTTTTATTTTGAAAAAAAACATAAGCTTCATATTAAATGATCACACTAATTAAAATGTCTAACAGTGTTTGGGTTAAATCCGTTATTTACTAGCCAAAACAGCCAGTAGCTCTAAATGGCAGCTCAGCCCTCTGTTTTAACTGAGTGTTGATTAGAACTACAGTGATGCGTATTTGTAGTCCTAACCAGCAGCCAATCGCATCCTGTGTTCCGTTGCTATGGTTATCAATCCTCTGCTAACTGTCATGTGTGTGTGACACAGAGAGGAGGAAAAAGATTTCTATCTTTGTGAGACACCCCATTGGTTTGCATGGAAAAAGCAGCCTGAACAACTCCTTGCCGTTCAGGAACCGAGAGACGTATTGAAAAACGGTTTGAAGCATATGAGAGGACTATTTGTCTTCTCCCATAGTACCCCGCGATTCATATTTGTAGCTCACTCACAGTAATTGCAGTGATGAGACAAAAATGGCCAGTGACGTGCGGTGAGGTTCATAGCTGGTGAGGCACTGACTTAATCATATTCAGATGTACAAATATAGACCCCCTGCATGTTATTGTTTACATAAGGAAATTTCGCGCATGTGGACAACGCTGGAGGGCAAAAAGACTATTTCCGTTCACTCAATCAAACTTGGACATGTAGATATTATTCATTTCGTGCTGTGCTCCACAGCGAAGGGAAAACCGTTAAAGTACAACTCAAAACCACGTCTTTTGTCGCTCTCGGTATCAGCGCAGCTACGCGCAGACTCGTTGCCATAGCAACTGACAACAACGCCACAATAAAAAACACTCAAATATTTCCCACGCAAAAAGCAGAACATTCAGTCTGTTGCAGTAGTATTGTTTTAGTATTATTTTGCGATTATTAATTAATTGCTGTGGTAAGAGGAGAAAACTATAAATATATCGCTGCACTTGACCTTGTTGTATGGCTAGCTGCATGGCTAGCTCGCTTACAGTATCTTACTCTGCAGTTGTGGAGTCACAATGTCTGGGATCATGAGCGCCCCCTGCCATGAGGCAGGAGAACTGCCTGCCTCACCTCGTTTCTGATCGCTCTTCAGCACATGAAACACGTTACGCACACAATTGGTGACAAAAAAAAACAACACTGTACATTATATACATAAGCTAAATTATGGAAAATCAGCTCATACATGAAATGTTTTTTAGCCATTTTATTGGCGACGTACAGACAGGAGGATCATGCTCTCAGAATGGCAGCCAGTGCAGTTAGCGAGAGGTTGCGCAATCCCAGGTGAGGCTCAGCTCGCTGCTGCCTCACCAGCTTCGCTTCCGAGCGTTTGAATGGGAAAATGCAGAAATTCAGCGATTTTGAAGAAAAAATAATCTGAACTTTTTTAAATTAAATGAAAAATAGGTATAGTACAAACCACAGGGTGAAAATAGCAATATAAATGATTTTATCATTATTATTTTTCCATGATTACAGGTGAGGCAGAGCCTCACCTGCCTCCCCTGACCGCACGTCACTGAAAATGGTGTATGCAGAGCTCAGAAATACAGTTAAATGCTTATTTAAGCATTTTAGCTTAAATAAGCTATTAGCTATTTATTTTACTTATTAGCCGTGTTTAGTATACTGAAAGAGTAAGTCAATTATAGAAAACATCCTAGTGATGTCCCACATGCTGCTGACTTCACAAGTCAGTACTGCTCTCCTTATGCATTGCTATGGGCAGGCCCCAATAACACTTTTATAATGTATAAGGTAGTTATACATTATAAAAGTATGGACACAGCCACAAAGAAGAATCGCCTCCTTGAACGAAGGATCCGGCGCTTCACGGACGGAGGTCCCAGCAGCGGCGGCCTGGCTCCCCGGGTG
Organism: Xiphophorus maculatus; assembly: GCF_002775205.1. Classification (NCBI taxonomy): domain Eukaryota; kingdom Metazoa; phylum Chordata; class Actinopteri; order Cyprinodontiformes; family Poeciliidae; genus Xiphophorus; species Xiphophorus maculatus. The sequence continues at coordinate 6,959,631 of NC_036449.1, read as the reverse complement.
AGGCAGGCGGGAAGGAGCTTCAGGGCGGGGATCCCCTCTGAGCAGCAGCGCTGCTTGGAAGAACCGGACGGCTCCGAACTTCGTAAAGAGTCACCCCGGTCCTGCTCAACTTTTAAACATACAGAGTTATTGTTTAATGTCCTTGTTCTTATCCTCTTTTAGTTTAACTTAATTAAGGAATTGTATTTATTAACAGATAAGTAAAAATTTATGTATAACTGTACAATGCCATGTTTTAAAAAACGTCCCAAGTAACAATAAAACATTTCGAAAGAAAAAAAAAATCTCCGTTATTTGTGGTCCAATTTCTCTCACGCACCAGCGCGTGCGTTCGTCAATGGAAGTCATGGCAACGACGTTAGCGTCCTCGAGCCTATAAATGACGCCGACCTTCTGAGTTCTTTCCCCTTTGCTACGGGACTTTTGACAGAGACGCCTGAAGGAGCCTTTACAGCCTCGGAAGGTTTGAGCTTGTCGAGAATCTGCTGCGCAAAACTTGCTGAAGAAGAACTTGCTGAAATTCGCACTTGCTGAAGAAACCCGTGGATACCAAACCTGCGAAAGACGTTTCCTGACCGGGAGAAGAAGCAGCAGGGTGACCAGCTGGAAGGTTCAAATCATTCTTCTACTATTTTTAATAAACCAAAGCAAGTTATTACTAAGATATTAGTGACTTGTTTAGTTTATTTTTGCGTTCGTGTGTGTTTTAAAGAAATACTGACTGCTGTAGAAAAAAAGACGAGTAGCATTCTTTGCTAGCATAGATCTAACTAACTAGTTAACTAATGAGCCTTTTTCTTTACTGAATTTCGCTGGAAATGTCGGGAATGTTAAACTGTGGTGTAATAATTTAAGAAATATATGCATTTTACTGAATTATAGTCAAATTAGTTCAATTAACTTCAAATTCCTGAAAAATTAGCTTGTTTTTTGACCGTTATTTTTTGAAAAATGCCGTGGTAAACACTCAGTTTCCATGGACACGCAAAATTAAATGCCTTAAATATTTAATATGTTTTTTAAAAACATTTTAAAAAATAGTGTTTACCCTTATAATAACCTATATTTCAATTGTTTAGTTTCATTATTTTTTCAAGATAGGGACATGTTGATGTAGTGTTTTTTTTTTTTAATGCCCTGACAAACATACTTGGTTTCCATGGTAATGACATCAGACTAACACGCTTTCCATAAAATTTCCATTCATGTACGCGTTCACACACTGATGTTTATAAGCTAATGGATTGTAGCCACAGATGTTGTATCGTGCCAGCAATAAACTCCAGCTAAAGGTGAGAGAAGTGTCTTGCTCAAGGACACAACGACAGAGGCGGACCATTGCAGGGCAAACTCCTACCACTGTCGCCCCAGTAATAAGCATTGTAAGTGTGTGTGTTCGTTAATGATAGACCATTAATAGGCAATGAATCGTGTATAGTCGTAGTGATCATCAATCAAAGCTAATTTTCACAAACAAAATAATGATTTATTTGTGAAAATCATCTTTGATAACTTTGGATTCCAATTCTTGGTAAACTGGATGGTTCTTTGCCCTTTTTTTCTTTTTGATAAATGCCTAGACAAACATATTTAGTTTCCATGGATACATTGGTGACATTATTTAAAATGACTTCAATAAAAAATTAAGGAACACTTTGCAAACATGCGCGTCCTCCAGCTTTGTGAAAAATGTGTTCTATGTAGTCTCCATGGATACATTGATTAAATAACAACACACAGCTTTATTCTTATAAAAAGTCATTAAAGAACAATCAATGCGTGCCTGTTGATTTCACAAAGTAACTAAATTATTTAGTTTATTGTAATTACTCAAGACCAGAAAAACAGCCTTTTGTTCCATTGCATTTTAGTGACGTATCATTTTCAGAAGTCACTTGAATGTTAACAGTGAATGTTAAAATTCATTAGAAAAACAATCATCTCAGTTTAAGTTGGTCCAGTTGTGATTCATTTGTTAGTTAAAATCTTGGAGGGATTGCAGGGGTTTGACGTTGTTTATGTGGTTTAAAAAGTTATTTCTGGTTTTAGAAGATCCGTTTTGTTTTATTCAGATCTTTGGAATAAGTAGTCAGTGTCTGGTCCAGGTTTCAAAAAATGCCTCAATAACACATTTGGTCTCCTTGGATACGTTGCTTTAAATAAAACCTTAATACTTGAATATTAGAAAAGTTTTTAGATACATATTTGTCCTGTATTATTTCTAAGTAGTTTAGTTAATATTTACTAAACCATTATTGCTTAGTTTGCTTTTTCTAAGAAAGAGGAGTTTTGAATAATTAGTTGTTTACGAAATGCTGTGTTGGTCCTTTGCATGTTTGGAGCTGTAATATATTTTCACGCTGATTACATTTTCAGAAAGAGTCAGCAATATTAATAGTGCTGATTGGAAAACACTTTACTTTAGTTTGATAAAATTACTTTTAGTGAATCCATTTTGTTGCAGGGTTTTATTTTATTTTAAGAGTTTATGGCTAGGGATGAATTACCAATAAATCTACATTTGATTTATTGTGTTTAATGATTGATTGGTACCAAGATGAAGCTGCAAGTTTGCTTGTCTGAGTGCTGATGGTTTATACGTGTTTGATCACTGAGTTTTAGAGTTTGTTCTGGTTTTTATGTAAAATTGTGTTTTTTCCTGTTTTTTTTGTGTGACTAAAGATAAGCTTTATTTATTTTATCTCTTAATTCCCGTTCTTGTTGTATAATCACATCTGGCATAGCATTAATATTGCTAATTAAATATATTGAAGAAAAACAAACACATTCACAAAGCTGGGTTATTGTATTGTTGGTATTTCAGTGTTCCCTCTAAACATTGCTTTGGACTTTTGTGATTTTTTCCAAGATACAGATTTATAGCTTTTTTGGCTTTGTTCTTTTCTTCACAGCCCATACCATGGCGCTTCCAGCAGATGGATACCCAACGTTGGAGGGACGTCCAGATAATGGTAAGGAACACGGTAAGTTGTGGTTAAATGAAGCCGACATGGTTTCTGAAGACCATGGAGAGGAGTTGAAGTATAGTTCACCTCCGCAGTCTGTGGACTGTTCTACCAGCTCCACTGATAGCAATATTACCAGCTCCAGTGGTAGCTCTACTAACAGCTCCAGTGAAGACGAGGTAGGTAATGGAGACCAGGATGACTTTAGATCCCGATTTCGGGTTGTCCAGGTCCTTCGACCAAACATTAAATTCCTGTGGGGCATGGGAGTGCTTGAACATGCATTGAAACTCCTGAAATCAACAGTTGATCATCTGGGCTCCGGTGACAGTAATCTGACAGTGGTCCTTGCAGATGTTGCGTCGCAGCTGCCTGAGATTCTTCCCCACAATTTCAAATATATACAAGACATTGGGGTGGCTCAGAAGCCCCAAGAAGACATGGCTCCTTGTAATTCAGTGGAATTCCCATCTGGACTTGACAAACAGGAAGAGCCCATTTTGCGTCCAGAGAAGTCCAGACCTATCGGTACCTTGCAACATCATCAGGTAGGTTTGGAAGAGGACGCGGCTCATGTGACATCTGTGACTGGCATACATGGAAAGAAGACAAAGAACAGTGATGCTGATGAGGAGCCCCCAGCCAAGAGGACCAAGTATAGTGTCCTGTCCTTTCCGTACCAAAAGACGGAATATGACGATCCTATTGAGTTACCACCTGTCCTCAGTCTGTCACCTTTGACGTCGTGTGAGGATCCTGTTTTGTCATCCCCCGTCCTCAGTCCCTCAACACCGACGCACTTTGAAGATCCTATTTTGTCATCCCCCGTCCTCAGTCCCTCAACACCAACGCACTTTGAAGATCCCATTTTGCCACCCAGTGTTTTCAGTCTCTCACCAATGTCTCCTTATGAGGATCTTATTTTGTCATCCCCCGTCCTCAGTCCCTCTACACCGACGCACTTTGAAGATCCCATTTTGCCACCCAGTGTTTTCAGTCTCTCACCAATGTCGCCATATGAGGATCCTATTTTGTCATCCCCCGTCCTCAGTCCCTCAACACCAACGCACTTTGAAGATCCCATTTTGCCACCCAGTGTTTTCAGTCTCTCACCAATGTCTCCATATGAGGATCCTATTTTGTCATCCCCCGTCCTCAGTCCCTCAACACCAACGCACTTTGAAGATCCCATTTCGCCACCCAGTGTTTTCAGTCTCTCACCAATGTCTCCATATGAGGATCCTATTTTGTCATCCCCCGTCCTCAGTCCCTCTACACCGACGCACTTTGAAGATCCTATGTTGCCACCCAGTGTTTTCAGTCTCTCACCAATGTCTCCTTATGAGGATCCTATTTTGTCATCCCCCGTCCTCAGTCCCTCTACACCGACGCACCTTGAAGATCCCATTTTGCCACCCAGTGTTTTCAGTCTCTCACCAATGTCTCCTTATGAGGATCCTATTTTGTCATCCCCCGTCCTCAGTCCCTCTACACCGACGCACTTTGAAGATCCCATTTTGCCACCCAGTGTTTTCAGTCTCTCACCAATGTCGCCATATGAGGATCCTATTTTGTCATCCCCCGTCCTCAGTCCCTCAACACCGACGCACTTTGAAGATACCATTTTGTCACCCAGTGTTTTCAGTCTCTCAAAAATGTCGCCATATGAGGATCCCATTCTGTCACCCCTCGTTTTCAGTCCTTCACCATCAATACACTTTGAAAATTCAACTTTGTCATCCCCTGACTTCTTTTTCTGGATGGGGACTGAAGAGGACACAGAAGAGGAAGCAATACCTTCAACATCTAGCGGAATTACAGCAAGAGAGAGTTCCAGACACGTGTTTTTTAGACCTCACTACGTCTTGTCAAGTGACTCTGATTAGATTGGGATCGGTAAAAACTGAAGACCTATTTGGGAAGTCACTTTAGGACATCTTCATTTCTCTCATGTTTTTTATTAAAGCCATTGGGTTTCTAGGAAGCCTGTGGAAGCCTTAGGTAGCGCCTTGCACCGGGGCTTTTCTTTGTTCCGCTGCTAAATTTAGTATTTTAGATGTTAAGGTTTCTGGCAGGACTGAGGAAGCCTTAGGTAGCGCCTTGCACCGGGGCTTTTCTTCGTCTTTGTGTTTTCCTCTCAACTCCGTCCTGTTTCAGGGTGTAATAGTGGTGCTTCCCTACACGCTGCTTTCCAATATAGTAAATTATTCTGTCCTGTTCGTCTACTAATCCAGTCTCCCAGTTTTTAATCTTTCAGGTTTTAGCTGCTCATCGCTGGATTCTTTCATCGTTGTCCATGTGGTTCCTGCCTTCTGGATCCCTTGTTTTTCACACCGCTTGTAAGTTTTTGCATTCTACCTTCACATCATGCTGGTGGCAGATCTCTGATTCTCTGATCATTCCAGGTTGGATCTCGTCAGCCTGTAAACCTCCACCTTCAACACCACCAGTCAGACAGAGGAAGATAAGAGAACCCAGTTAACAAAAAAAAGTAAAAAACCTATTTTTAGCTGGCTAGCAATTTTAAATATGGATGAAATTGAGGTCAAATTTCAAAGCTGTTCTTTCTTCTGTCCATGTTCTCTTTTTTTTAACTTTGTTGTCTTTTCTCTTTATTTCATTTCTCCGTCAACTCATGTCACTTGACTTGAGTTGTTCAACAATTAAAGAAGAAGACCTGCTCCACCTGTAAACCTCCACCTTCAACACCACCAGTCAGACGGAGGAAGATAAGAGAACCCTGTTGACAAAAAAAGTAAGAAACATATTTTTACCCGAGTAACAATTTTAAATATGGATGAAATTGAGATCAGATTTCAAAATTTTTCTTTTTTCTGCAGATTTATATTCTCTGTTTTTTTTAACCCTGTTATGTTTTATCTTTATTTCATTTCTCCGTCAACTCATGTACCATGACTTGAGTTGACCAACAATTAAAGAAGACATGCTCCACCTGTAAACCTCCACCTAAACATTTTTCTAATTGCGATGCTGGACATTTTTACAAGGTTTACAATATTACATTTTTGAGTTGCAGGTTTTCAAATTAACTGTTGGATTACTAATTAAAATGACACATGGACATTTTTACACAGGTCAACACCACCAGTAAGGTGGAGGTAGAGAAGAGAACCCTGTTGAGAAAAAAAGTAAGAAAACTTATTTTTACCCAGCTAACAATTTTAAATATGGATGAAATTAAGATGAAATTTCAAAGCTGTTCTTTCTTCTGTCCATGTTCTCTTTTTTTAAACTCTGATGTCTTTTCTCTTTATTTCATTTCTCCGTCAACTCATGTACCTCAACTTGAGTTGACCAACAATTAAAGAAGACGACCTGCTCCAACTGCTGATCTACTGGTTGTTACAGATTGTGGAAAAGGTGAGGACCTGATGACTTGATCAGGAATTCACTTTAATCATCTGTTATTTAGACAGAGATTAAGGAATGTGTGTATTATTATGTGATGATTCTCCAGCATCACCAGCAGCACTGGACCAATCAGGAAAGAGAAGACACAGAGGACTGAAGGGACTCAGAAAATCCTGCTGGAAATCCCAAGATGAAGTTTCCTGATGCAACAGGGGGACACCTGAGGACACAGAATAAAGAAGGACCATGTGAAGCAGGTCCTTCAATAACAAACCAAGCATGAGTTGACCAACACTTACAGCAGGTTACTTTGTCCATCTACTGATCTACTGGTTGTAACAGATGATGGTGAAGGTTGAGGAGATAATGACTTGATCAGAAACTGTGGACGACAACTGCAAACGCTCAGCAAACAGCAAAACGAGCTGCAAACAGGTGAAACTGCACAGGAAAAGCGAAACTTCATTATCTTTTTACATTTTTTGTTTCATTTCATTGAAACCACAAAAATGTTTCCACCATAACTTCCAATTGTTCAATATTTTTTTCTATCAAACTTTGAGTAGTGTGCAAGAATTACCCAAACATGCTTTGACTTTATTGATCCCAAAGGGAAATGAAATGTAGTTGCAGCTCATTAATTCAGATTCTTCAAAGAGTTTTGCAGATGACTGATTGCTGTCAGCAGGAAAGATCTTTTGTAGCTGTCTGTGTTGCAGCAAACCTGAAGACGCCTCTGACTGATGATACTCTGTTTTCCCCATACAGACTCATGAAGAGGACGGTCAGAGTCGTCCATAGCTTTCTTGACTCTTCTGAAGAGTCTTTCTTTGCGTCATCTCCAGAGGTTCCACAGTCATCTCCAGAACAGAACCAGAACCAATCCAGCCTTCTTTATCAGATTGTTGAGCCTTTTGAGGTTCCTGGCTCTGATGCTGCTGCACCAACAGATGATAGCAGAAGAGATGACACTCTCAGCAGCAGACTTAAAGATCTGCAGCAACTTGCTGCAAACCTTGAAGGATCTTAGCTTCCTGGAGAAGTGCAGTCTGCTCTGTCTCTTTTTGTAGACGGCTTGTCCACGTGGTTCCTGCCTTCTGTTGTGTCTCCAGTCCAGTCTGTGTTCCAGATGAACACCGAGGTATTTATATTCCTGAACCACCTCCACATCTTCTCCCATGATGGAAATAGGGTTTCCTGTTTCTCCTGAAATCAACAACCATCTCCTTTGTTTTGTTTACAGTCAAGATTAGATGATTGTTCCCTCACCAGGCCACAAAGTGATCCACCAGATCTCTGTACTCAGCCTCTTGTCTTCCTCTGATACACAACAACTGCAGAGTCGTCTGAGTATTTCTGTAGATGACAGAAGTCGGACTTGTGCTGGAAGTCTGAACAATAGAGGGTGAAAATGAACGGTGAGAGTACAGTGCCCTGTGGTGTTCCCATGTTGTTGAGCACCTGGTTAGACTCACAGTCCTTCAGTCTCACTAACTGTGGTCTGTTTGTCAGGTAGTCACAGATGCAGGTGATTGTTGAGGCCTCCACCTGTGTCTTCTGGAGTTTCTAACAGAGCAGATCAGGCTGATTTGTGTTCAATGCACCTGGGAACCAAAGACCCTGATCCTCACTGTGCTGCCTGCTTTGTCCAGATGACAGTGGGTTTGTTGAAGCAGGTGTCTGATCAACTCCAACTCCACGGCGATAAGCAAACTGCAGGGGGTCCTGATATGTGATCGTCTGCCTACTCAAGTGGGCCACCAGGAGTCTCTCCAGGACCTTCAGGATGTGGGACGTCAGGGCAACAGATCTACAGGCCTTATGACTGATGGGTGACTTTTCTTCGGTACCAGAACCAGACAGGATGTCTTCCACAACAACGGAACCTCCTCTTGGGTCAGGCAAAGGTTGAAGAGATGCTGCAGAATCCCACAGAGGGAATCTGGGACTGACAGCATCTGGACCTGCAGCCTCGTTCCTGTTCAGTCTCTCCGGCTGCTTCTTCACCTGACTTCTAGATACAGAAAAGTTGGAGGTGGAGGCAAAGGGAGCAGCAGCGTCTCCTGATGTGGTTAAAGACAAACTTGTGGAAGCAGAAGAGTCCATGACTGAGGTGGAATATGGAACATCTGAGGTTTGACAGGAAAGCTGTGGGTCAGAGGAGGATGAGAAATCTGTCTGGCTGCAGACAGGAGAGGAAGATGATGAGCTTGTTCCTGGACTGAACCTGTTGAAGAATGTGTTCAGCTCATTTCCTCTGTCCAGAAACTAATATTGTTAAAAAAAAAAGTCATGGTAGCATGTTTTTATGTAATAATGTGTATGTAATGTGTGGAACGAAGAAGATATGCTGCATAATCTGATGGAATTACAAAAGATCATTGTGGCTCCTGCTCAGTGTATAAACACACATTTTGTTGGTTTCTGAAGAGTAAAAATTGAACAAATGTGTACATTTAAAGATTAAATTTATATTTCACAGTCATCACAATGCTAAAGAAAAGTCTCACAACAGTGTGAAAATCATGGTGTTTATTTACAGGACAGGAAGCAGGAGGAAGATATTAAAGAATGTCAAATATTTTGCAGCGTCAGGTTATTTCTATGTATTATGATGTAATATAACACATGTACTTTAGGACTTATTGTATTCTGTTTCATTTTGTGTGTAACTTTCACTTGATTTGTGAAAGCATGAGGAAGATATTAAATTTTTTGTATATATTTCGCAGTGTCATGTTATTTTTATTAATTATGATGTCATGGTGTATTTTGGAGGTTTTTGTATTCTGTTTAGTCTTTTGTGTAACTTTTACTTGATTTATGAAAGCATGGAAAGTAATTAAGCTGATCATAGAGTGAAATAACATTAAGTTGTAAGAAATTTCAATAAAAGCTTTTTTTGCCGTCACTGCTTTGGTTTTATTCAGATATCAGATTTGGATCATTTGAGATGATAAATCTGCTTTAGAGCAGAAGGACAATCATTTGATTTCCTTTTTTATGCTATTTAAACTCGTTGGCATGAAGCCTGGTACAAACAAGTTATCTGAGGTCAAGTCATATAAAAACAAACAAAAGAAAACATTAAAGTTTGATCAACTTTTATGGTTTAAAAATAACCTCAAATTCAGAATCTCTTCTCACATTCATTCTGTTCCCACTGAGTCTAAAGAAACAGATCAAGCTGATCTAAGCTGGGAGGAACTAACAGGACATGGAGAGCTGCATGAAAAAAGAGATAAAGGACAAAACATGGGAAATATGGGTGTGAAAAGAATAATGGACAAACAAAAGAGTGAACACTGGCCAGAAATAAAAGATTAAGAATCTTATTTACAAAAAAAAGAACAAAAGAGCCATTGAACAAAAAATATCAAGAATCACAATGCCCAAGACACATTTAGCCTGTCATAAAAATGCATTGATTGAACTCATTAATGTTAGCAGATGTTGGCAGGCATGATGTAATCTTGAGATTTTATTTCAAACTGAGTATATACACCTCTGGAAAAAATGAAAAGTTTCTCTGATTTTACTCTTTATAGGTTTATGTTTGAGTAAAATGAACATTGTTCTTTTATTCTGACAACATGTCTCTTTATTTTGTTTGTGAATGTATGTAAATAAGCAGTTAGATTTAGAAAACTGAACAAACAAATATCTTTTCATGGGTCTTATCCCTGCTGGGGGCTCAGCAGCCCTAAAGGTCAGATCCTAGAATCGCCCCTGAGTTTAATTATATATACTTTCATTTATAGGCCCTGTCACTAAGATTTCCTGTAATGACATTTTTTTGTAATGTAATTATACATTTTATAAACTGGTAGAATATTTTGTTTTTGTTTTTACAAATATTGACATGACAAAGAAAAGACAAAGTGACTAAATGATCGCAAATAGACTGTATAAAATGCAGATTTTATACAGTCTACATTCAAAGACTGTATAAAAAATACAGTGATGAAGATTTAAATATCTATTTCTATATAGCAACATCATATAGCTATATCAAATGTCACGTGACTATTAAAGTTTAGTCACATGACACAGATTGCCGTCATTTAATACCAATAACCAGCTGAGCCAATCAGAGGCCACATATCCTCCTCCTTTTCATACAGGCCTTTAAATAAAGACCCGGACTAAAAATTCTCTTTTTATCCTGCATAGCGATGCTCGTCCATTTTAGAAAGGATAACCTATCTTTAATGGCTTTTGTGTTTACAAGCATTTACCTGCAAGACAAAGAAAATGATTAGTGACCAAATGATCGCAGAAGGCCTACATTACATTCAAAGACTGTTTCAGGCGGTCATTGACGTCATTCTGTGACGTGTGATTCGGGGTTTGAGTTTGCTGTATTCTTTCCTCTTCCATTTTAGTCTTAAAGTTTAATTATTTTCAAAGCGAAGTATCTCAGTTAAAATAAGTCATTAACAGCGTATATAATGTTATTATAGGCTATAAAAGCTGTTAACTAGAAAATTCCTGAAGAAATTTAACCGGGGCCTGTCAAAGTGTGCCCGTCGGTTTGGACCCAGCGTTCTGATGCTAGAAATTAGCATCAATGCTAAAGAAAGCTGCAGTCATATGAGGAGATTCACAAGAATGTTTACTAACATGGACGTGCACCATCCAGTATGATAAAGTAAGTGTATCAGCTAAAATTAGCAAAAATGCTAATGTTAGCGTGATTGCTGTCAGTAGCATGTGGGACATCACTAGGATGTTTTCTATAATTGACTTACTCCATTCAGTATACTAAACACGGCTAATAAGTAAAATAAATAGCTAATAGCTTATTTAAGCTAAAACGCTAGTGCTAATGCTAATGAACTGCCTTGCGCAGTTCATTAGCATTAGCAACCTGAGAGAAAAACATAATGCAGAATAATATTATTGCGCCGCCTGCTGCGGTGCACTAACCTCAGGGGCATATTGAGGCTTTTATTTTGAAATTTGCAGTAAGATTAATTTTAAATGCCCACAGTATTCCATTGTGTAACAGTGCTTTGGATAAAAAAAAGTCACATAAAGCCAAAAAGAGCAATTACATGATGTAAAAAATGTCAAGGCTTTTATTTTGAAACTTTTGTTAAGCTTCATTTCAAAGGACAAGTCTAATCCCATGTCTGATAGTCATTTGGTTGAATCAGTTATATAATGCTCAAAAGAGCAGTTATGTCATGTAAAAATATCCAAGGCTTTTATTTTGAAATTTTCAGTATGCTTAATTTCAAAGGGCCAAACTAATACCACGTGTAACAGTGTTTTGGATGAAAAAGTAAAAAAGAAAAAAATCCAAAAAGAACAATTACATGATGTAAAATTTGTCAAGGCTTTTATTTTGAAATTTTTGTTAAACTTCATTTCAAAGGGCCACACAAATCCCATGTATAACACTCAATGGATTAAATCAGTTATATAATGCTCAAAAGAGCAATTACATGATGTAAAAATATTCAAGTCTTTTATTTTGAAATTTTTGTTAAGCTTCATTTCAAAGGGCTAAACTAATCCCATGTCTAATAGTCATTGGGTTGAACCAGTTATATAATGCTCTAAAGAGCAGTTATGTGATGTAAAAATATTCAAGGCTTTTATTTTGAAGTTTTCAGTATGCTTCATTTCAAAGGGCCAAACTAATCCCATGTGTATCAGTGCGTTGGATGAAAAAGTCAAATAAAGCCAAAAAGAGCAATTACATAATGTAAAAATATTCAAGGCTTTTATTTTGAAATTTTCATTAAACTTAATTTTAAATTGCCACATTAAACCCATGTGTAACAATGATTGGGTAAAATCAGTTATAAAAAGCCCAAAACACAAGTAGTTCTAAAGGCCAGCTCAGTCCTCCTCTGTAGTAACTGACAGTTCCTCCATGTTTGTAGTTCTGACATTCAGCTCAGACCTCTTTTGTAGGCACTGAGTGTCCGCCATGTTGTAGTTCTAACCTTCAGTCATTGTAGTTCTAAAGAGCAGCTTAGCTGTCATGTGAGTGAGACAGAGAGGGAGACAGAATTGTAACTGTTTGAAGCAGTTAGTTTTTCTGATCAAAGCAGGCTGAACATATCTTTCTCTAAATGCTGTCAATAGCATGTGGGATATCATTAGAATGTTGTCTGTAATTGACTTACTCCACTCAGTATATTAAACATGGCTAATAAGTAAGAAAATAGCTAATAGCTTATTTAAGGTAAAAGGCTAATGCTAATGAACTGCCTTGCTGCGCAAGGCAGTTCCCTAACCTGAGAGAAAAATATAATGCATGCTAATATTATTGCACCGCCATAGGCGGTGCATTAACTTGAGGGGGATATTGAGGCTTTTATTTTGAAAAAAAACATAAGCTTCATATTAAATGATCACACTAATTAAAATGTCTAACAGTGTTTGGGTTAAATCCGTTATTTACTAGCCAAAACAGCCTGTAGCTCTAAATGGCAGCTCAGCCCTCTGTTTTAACTGAGTGTTGATTAGAACTACAGTGATGCGTATTTGTAGTCCTAACCAGCAGCCAATCGCATCCTGTGTTCCGTTGCTATGGTTATCAATCCTCTGCTAACTGTCATGTGTGTGTGACACAGAGAGGAGGAAAAAGATTTCTATCTTTGTGAGACACCCCATTGGTTTGCATGGAAAAAGCAGCCTGAACAACTCCTTGCCGTTCAGGAACCGAGAGACGTATTGAAAAACGGTTTGAAGCATATGAGAGGACTATTTGTCTTCTCCCATAGTACCGCGATTCATATTTGTAGCTCACTCACAGTAATTGCAGTGATGAGACAAAAATGGCCAGTGACGTGCGGTGAGGTTCATAGCTGGTGAGGCACTGACTTAATCATATTCAGATGTACAAATATAGACCCCCTGCATGTTATTGTTTACATAAGGAAATTTCGCGCATGTGGACAACGCTGGAGGGCAAAAAGACTATTTCCGTTCACTCAATCAAACTTGGACATGTAGATATTATTCATTTCGTGCTGTGCTCCACAGCGAAGGGAAAACCGTTAAAGTACAACTCAAAACCACGTCTTTTGTCGCTCTCGGTATCAGCGCAGCTACGCGCAGACTCGTTGCCATAGCAACTGACAACAACGCCACAATAAAAAACACTCAAATATTTCCCACGCAAAAAGCAGAACATTCAGTCTGTTGCAGTAGTATTGTTTTAGTATTATTTTGCGATTATTAATTAATTGCTGTGGTAAGAGGAGAAAACTATAAATATATCGCTGCACTTGACCTTGTTGTATGGCTAGCTGCATGGCTAGCTCGCTTACAGTATCTTACTCTGCAGTTGTGGAGTCACAATGTCTGGGATCATGAGCGCCCCCTGCCATGAGGCAGGAGAACTGCCTGCCTCACCTCGTTTCTGATCGCTCTTCAGCACATGAAACACGTTACGCACACAATTGGTGACAAAAAAAAACAACACTGTACATTATATACATAAGCTAAATTATGGAAAATCAGCTCATACATGAAATGTTTTTTAGCCATTTTATTGGCGACGTACAGACAGGAGGATCATGCTCTCAGAATGGCAGCCAGTGCAGTTAGCGAGAGGTTGCGCAATCCCAGGTGAGGCTCAGCTCGCTGCTGCCTCACCAGCTTCGCTTCCGAGCGTTTGAATGGGAAAATGCAGAAATTCAGCGATTTTGAAGAAAAAATAATCTGAACTTTTTTAAATTAAATGAAAAATAGGTATAGTACAAACCACAGGGTGAAAATAGCAATATAAATGATTTTATCATTATTATTTTTCCATGATTACAGGTGAGGCAGAGCCTCACCTGCCTCCCCTGACCGCACGTCACTGAAAATGGTGTATGCAGAGCTCAGAAATACAGTTAAATGCTTATTTAAGCATTTTAGCTTAAATAAGCTATTAGCTATTTATTTTACTTATTAGCCGTGTTTAGTATACTGAAAGAGTAAGTCAATTATAGAAAACATCCTAGTGATGTCCCACATGCTGCTGACTTCACAAGTCAGTACTGCTCTCCTTATGCATTGCTATGGGCAGGCCCCAATAACACTTTTATAATGTATAAGGTAGTTATACATTATATAAGTATGGACACAGCCACAAAGAAGAATCGCCTGCGCCTCCTTGAACGAAGGATCCGGCGCTTCACGGACGGAGGTCCCAGCAGCGGCGGCCTGGCTCCCCGGGTGAGGCAGGCGGGAAGGAGCTTCAGGGCGGGGATCCCCTCTGAGCAGCAGCGCTGCTTGGAAGAACCGGACGGCTCCGAACTTCGTAAAGAGTCACCCCGGTCCTGCTCAACTTTTAAACATACAGAGTTATTGTTTTAATGTCCTTGTTCTTATCCTCTTTTAGTTTAACTTAATTAAGGAATTGTATTTATTAACAGATAAGTAAAAATTTATGTATAACTGTACAATGCCATGTTTTAAAAAACGTCCCAAGTAACAATAAAACATTTCGAAAGAAAAAAAAAATCTCCGTTATTTGTGGTCCAATTTCTCTCACGCACCAGCGCGTGCGTTCGTCAATGGAAGTCATGGCAACGACGTTAGCGTCCTCGAGCCTATAAATGACGCCGACCTTCTGAGTTCTTTCCCCTTTGCTACGGGACTTTTGACAGAGACGCCTGAAGGAGCCTTTACAGCCTCGGAAGGTTTGAGCTTGTCGAGAATCTGCTGCGCAAAACTTGCTGAAGAAGAACTTGCTGAAATTCGCACTTGCTGAAGAAACCCGTGGATACCAAACCTGCGAAAGACGTTTCCTGACCGGGAGAAGAAGCAGCAGGGTGACCAGCTGGAAGGTTCAAATCATTCTTCTACTATTTTTAATAAACCAAAGCAAGTTATTACTAAGATATTAGTGACTTGTTTAGTTTATTTTTGCGTTCGTGTGTGTTTTAAAGAAATACTGACTGCTGTAGAAAAAAAGACGAGTAGCATTCTTTGCTAGCATAGATCTAACTAACTAGTTAACTAATGAGCCTTTTTCTTTACTGAATTTCGCTGGAAATGTCGGGAATGTTAAACTGTGGTGTAATAATTTAAGAAATATATGCATTTTACTGAATTATAGTCAAATTAGTTCAATTAACTTCAAATTCCTGAAAAATTAGCTTGTTTTTTGACCGTTATTTTTTGAAAAATGCCGTGGTAAACACTCAGTTTCCATGGACACGCAAAATGAAATGCCTTAAATATTTAATATGTTTTTTAAAAACATTTTAAAAAATAGTGTTTACCCTTATAATAACCTATATTTCAATTGTTTAGTTTCATTATTTTTTCAAGATAGGGACATGTTGATGTAGTGTTTTTTTTTTTTAATGCCCTGACAAACATACTTGGTTTCCATGGTAATGACATCAGACTAACGGTTTGTTAGGAAGCTTTCCATAAAATTTCCATTCATGTACGCGTTCACACACTGATGTTTATAAGCTAATGGATTGTAGCCACAGATGTTGTATGGTGCCAGCAATAAACTCCAGCTAAAGGTGAGAGAAGTGTCTTGCTCAAGGACACAACGACAGAGGCGGACCATTGCAGGGCAAACTCCTACCACTGTCGCCCCAGTAATAAGCATTGTAAGTGTGTGTGTTCGTTAATGATAGACCATTAATAGGCAATGAATCGTGTATAGTCGTAGTGATCATCAATCAAAACTAATTTTCACAAACAAAATAATGATTTATTTGTGAAAATCATCTTTGATAACTTTGGATTCCAATTCTTGGTAAACTGGATGGTTCTTTGCCCTTTTTTTCTTTTTGATAAATGCCTAGACAAACATATTTAGTTTCCATGGATACATTGGTGACATTATTTAAAATGACTTCAATAAAAAATTAAGGAACACTTTGCAAACATGCGCGTCCTCCAGCTTTGTGAAAAATGTGTTCTATGTAGTCTCCATGGATACATTGATTAAATAACAACACACAGCTTTATTCTTATAAAAAGTCATTAAAGAACAATCAATGTGTGCCTGTTGATTTCACAAAGTAACTAAATTATTTAGTTTATTGTAATTACTCAAGACCAGAAAAACAGCCTTTTGTTCCATTGCATTTTAGTGACGTATCATTTTCAGAAGTCACTTGAATGTTAACAGTGAATGTTAAAATTCATTAGAAAAACAATCATCTCAGTTTCAGTTGGTCCAGTTGTGATTCATTTGTTAGTTAAAATCTTGGAGGGATTGCAGGGGTTTGACGTTGTTTATGTGGTTTAAAAAGTTATTTCTGGTTTTAGAAGATCCGTTTTGTTTTATTCAGATCTTTGGAATAAGTAGTCAGTGTCTGGTCCAGGTTTCAAAAAATGCCTCAATAACACATTTGGTCTCCTTGGATACGTTGCTTGAAATAAAACCTTAATACTTGAATATTAGAAAGGTTTTTAGATACATATTTGTCCTGTATTATTTCTAAGTTGTTTAGTTTGTATTTACTAAACCATTATTGCTTAGTTTGCTTTTTCTAAGAAAGAGGAGTTTTGAATAATTAGTTGTTTACGAAATGCTGTGTTGGTCCTTTGCATGTTTGGAGCTGTAATATATTTTCACGCTGATTACATTTTCAGAAAGAGTCAGCAATATTAATAGTGGTGATTGGAAAACACTTTACTTTAGTTTGAGAAAATTACTTTTAGTGAATCCATTTTGTTGCAGGGTTTTATTTTATTTTAAGAGTTTATGGCTAGGGATGAATTACCAATAAATGTAATTTTGATTTATTGTGTTTAATGATTGATTGGTACCAAGATGAAGCTGCAAGTTTGTTTGTCGGAGTGCTGATGGTTTATACGTGTTTGATCACTGAGCTTTAGAGTTTGTTCTGGTTTTTATGTAAAATTGTGTTTTTTGCTGTTTATTTTGTGTGACTAAAGATAAGCTTTATTTATTTTATCTCTTAATTCCCGTTCTTGTTGTATAATCACATCTGGCATAGCATTAATATTGCTAATCACAAAGCTGGGTTATTGTATTGTTGGTATTTCAGTGTTCCCTCTAAACATTGCTTTGGACTTTTGTGATTTTTTCCAAGATACAGATTTATAGCTTTTTTGGCTTTGTTCTTTTCTTCACAGCCCATACCATGGCGCTTCCAGCAGATGGATACCCAACGTTGGAGGGACGTCCAGATAATGGTAAGGAACACGGTAAGTTGTGGTTAAATGAAGCCGACATGGTTTCTGAAGACCATGGAGAGGAGTTGAAGTATAGTTCACCTCCGCAGTCTGTGGACTGTTCTACCAGCTCCACTGATAGCAATATTACCAGCTCCAGTGGTAGCTCTACTAACAGCTCCAGTGAAGACGAGGTAGGTAATGGAGACCAGGATGACTTTAGATCCCGATTTCGGGTTGTCCAGGTCCTTCGACCAAACATTAAATTCCTGTGGGGCATGGGAGTGCTTGAACATGCATTGAAACTCCTGAAATCAACAGTTGATCATCTGGGCTCCGGTGACAGTAATCTGACAGTGGTCCTTGCAGATGTTGCGTCGCAGCTGCCTGAGATTCTTCCCCACAATTTCAAATATATACAAGACATTGGGGTGGCTCAGAAGCCCCAAGAAGACATGGCTCCTTGTAATTCAGTGGAATTCCCATCTGGACTTGACAAACAGGAAGAGCCCATTTTGCGTCCAGAGAAGTCCAGACCTATTGGTACCTTGCAACATCATCAGGTAGGTTTGGAAGAGGACGCGGCTCATGTGACATCTGTGACTGGCATACATGGAAAGAGGACAAAGAACAGTGATGCTGATGAGGAGCCCCCAGCCAAGAGGACCAAGTATAGTGTCCTGTCCTTTCCGTACCAAAAGACGGAATATGACGATCCTATTGAGTTACCACCTGTCCTCAGTCTGTCACCTTTGACGTCGTGTGAGGATCCTGTTTTGTCATCCCCCGTCCTCAGTCCCTCAACACCGACGCACTTTGAAGATCCTATTTTGTCATCCCCCGTCCTCAGTCCCTCAACACCAACGCACTTTGAAGATCCCATTTTGCCACCCAGTGTTTTCAGTCTCTCACCAATGTCTCCTTATGAGGATCTTATTTTGTCATCCCCCGTCCTCAGTCCCTCTACACCGACGCACTTTGAAGATCCCATTTTGCCACCCAGTGTTTTCAGTCTCTCACCAATGTCGCCATATGAGGATCCTATTTTGTCATCCCCCGTCCTCAGTCCCTCAACACCAACGCACTTTGAAGATCCCATTTTGCCACCCAGTGTTTTCAGTCTCTCACCAATGTCTCCATATGAGGATCCTATTTTGTCATCCCCCGTCCTCAGTCCCTCAACACCAACGCACTTTGAAGATCCCATTTCGCCACCCAGTGTTTTCAGTCTCTCACCAATGTCTCCATATGAGGATCCTATTTTGTCATCCCCCGTCCTCAGTCCCTCTACACCGACGCACCTTGAAGATCCCATTTTGCCACCCAGTGTTTTCAGTCTCTCACCAATGTCTCCTTATGAGGATCCTATTTTGTCATCCCCCGTCCTCAGTCCCTCAACACCGACGCACTTTGAAGATCCTGTTTTGTCATCCCCCGTCCTCAGTCCCTCAACACCGACGCACTTTGAAGATACCATTTTGTCACCCAGTGTTTTCAGTCTCTCACCAATGTCGCCAGATGAGGATCCCATTTTGTCACCCAGTGTTTTCAGTCTCTCAAAAATGTCGCCATATGAGGATCCCATTCTGTCACCCCTCGTTTTCAGTCCTTCACCATCAATACACTTTGAAAATTCAACTTTGTCATCCCCTGACTTCTTTTTCTGGATGGGGACTGAAGAGGACACAGAAGAGGAAGCAATACCTTCAACATCTAGCGGAATTACAGCAAGACAGAGTTCCAGACACGTGTTTTTTAGACCTCACTACGTCTTGTCAAGTGACTCTGATTAGATTGGGATCGGTAAAAACTGAAGACCTATTTGGGAAGTCACTTTAGGACATCTTCATTTCTCTCATGTTTTTTATTAAAGCCATTGGGTTTCTAGGAAGCCTGTGGAAGCCTTAGGTAGCGCCTTGCACCGGGGCTTTTCTTTGTTCCGCTGCTAAATTTAGTATTTTAGATGTTAAGGTTTCTGGCAGGACTGAGGAAGCCTTAGGTAGCGCCTTGCACCGGGGCTTTCCTTTGTTCCGCTGCTAAATTTAGTATTTTAGATGTTAAGGTTTCTGGCAGGACTGAGGAAGCCTTAGGTAGCGCCTTGCACCGGGGCTTTTCTTTGTTCCGCTGCTAAATTTAGTATTTTAGACGTTAAGGTTTCTGGCCGGACTGAGGAAGCCTTAGGTAGCGCCTTGCACCGGGGCTTTTCTTCGTCTTTGTGTTTTCCTCTCAACTCCGTCCTGTTTCAGGGTGTAATAGTGGTGCTTCCCTACACGCTGCTTTCCAATATAGTAAATTATTCTGTCCTGTTCGTCTACTAATCCAGTCTCCCAGTTTTTAATCTTTCAGGTTTTAGCTGCTCATCGCTGGATTCTTTCATCGTTGTCCATGTGGTTCCTGCCTTCTGGATCCCTTGTTTTTCACACCGCTTGTAAGTTTTTGCATTCTACCTTCACATGATGCTGGTGGCAGATCTCTGATTCTCTGATCATTCCAGGTTGGATCTCGTCAGCCTGTAAACCTCCACCTTCAACACCACCAGTCAGACAGAGGAAGATAAGAGATTCCAGTTAACAAAAAAAAGTAAAAAACCTATTTTTAGCTGGCTAGCAATTTTAAATATGGATGAAATTGAGGTCAAATTTCAAAGCTGTTCTTTCTTCTGTCCATGTTCTCTTTTTTTAACTTTGTTGTCTTTTCTCTTTATTTCATTTCTCCGTCAACTCATGTCACTTGACTTGAGTTGTTCAACAATTAAAGAAGAAGACCTGCTCCACCTGTAAACCTCCACCTTCAACACCACCAGTCAGACGGAGGAAGATAAGAGAACCCTGTTGACAAAAAAAGTAAGAAACATATTTTTACCCGAGTAACAATTTTAAATATGGATGAAATTGAGATCAGATTTCAAAATTTTTCTTTTTTCTGCAGATTTATATTCTCTGTTTTTTTTAACCCTGTTATGTTTTATCTTTATTTCATTTCTCCGTCAACTCATGTACCATGACTTGAGTTGACCAACAATTAAAGAAGACATGCTCCACCTGTAAACCTCCACTTTCAACACCACCAGTAAGGTGGAGGTAGAGAAGAGAACCCTGTTGAGAAAAAAAGTAAGAAAACTTATTTTTACCCAGCTAACAATTTTAAATATGGATGAAATTAAGATGAAATTTCAAAGCTGTTCTTTCTTCTGTCCATGTTCTCTTTTTTTAAACTCTGATGTCTTTTCTCTTTATTTCATTTCTCCGTCAACTCATGTACCTCAACTTGAGTTGACCAACAATTAAAGAAGACGACCTGCTCCAACTGCTGATCTACTGGTTGTTACAGATTGTGGAAAAGGTGAGGACCTGATGACTTGATCAGGAATTCACTTTAATCATCTGTTATTTAGACAGAGATTAAGGAATGTGTGTATTATTATGTGATGATTCTCCAGCATCACCAGCAGCACTGGACCAATCAGGAAAGAGAAGACACAGAGGACTGAAGGGACTCAGAAAATCCTGCTGGAAATCCCAAGATGAAGTTTCCTGATGCAACAAGGGGACACCTGAGGACACAGAATAAAGAAGGACCATGTGAAGCAGGTCCTTCAATAACAAACCAAGCATGAGTTGACCAACACTTGCAGCAGGTTACTTTGTCCATCTACTGATCTACTGGTTGTAACAGATGATGGTGAAGGTTGAGGAGATAATGACTTGATCAGAAACTGTGGACGACAACTGCAAACGCTCAGCAAACAGCAAAACGAGCTGCAAACAGGTGAAACTGCACAGGAAAAGTGAAACTTCATTATCTTTTTACATTTTTTGTTTCATTTCATTGAAACCACAAAAATGTTTCCACCATAACTTCCAATTGTTCAATATTTTTTTCTATCAAACTTTGAGCAGTGTGCAAGAATTACCCAAACATGCTTTGACTTTATTGATCCCAAAGGGAAATGAAATGTAGTTGCAGCTCATTAATTCAGATTCTTCAAAGAGTTTTGCAGATGACTGATTGCTGTCAGCAGGAAAGATCTTTTGTAGCTGTCTGTGTTGCAGCAAACCTGAAGACGCCTCTGACTGATGATACTCTGTTTTCCCCATACAGACTCATGAAGAGGACGGTCAGAGTCGTCCATAGCTTTCTTGACTCTTCTGAAGAGTCTTTCTTTGCGTCATCTCCAGAGGTTCCACAGTCATCTCCAGAACAGAACCAGAACCAATCCAGCCTTCTTTATCAGATTGTTGAGCCTTTTGAGGTTCCTGGCTCTGATGCTGCTGCACCAACAGATGATAGCAGAAGAGATGACACTCTCAGCAGCAGACTTAAAGATCTGCAGCAACTTGCTGCAAACCTTGAAGGATCTTAGCTTCCTGGAGAAGTGCAGTCTGCTCTGTCTCTTTTTGTAGACGGCTTGTCCACGTGGTTCCTGCCTTCTGTTGTGTCTCCAGTCCAGTCTGTGTTCCAGATGAACACCGAGGTATTTATATTCCTGAACCACCTCCACATCTTCTCCCATGATGGAAATAGGGTTTCCTGTTTCTCCTGAAATCAACAACCATCTCCTTTGTTTTGTTTACAGTCAAGATTAGATGATTGTTCCCTCACCAGGCCACAAAGTGATCCACCAGATATCTGTACTCAGCCTCTTGTCTTCCTCTGATACACAACAACTGCAGAGTCGTCTGAGTATTTCTGTAGATGACAGAAGTCGGACTTGTGCTGGAAGTCTGAACAATAGAGGGTGAAAATGAACGGTGAGAGTACAGTGCCCTGTGGTGTTCCCATGTTGTTGAGCACCTGGTTAGACTCACAGTCCTTCAGTCTCACTAACTGTGGTCTGTTTGTCAGGTAGTCACAGATGCAGGTGATTGTTGAGGCCTCCACCTGTGTCTTCTGGAGTTTCTAACAGAGCAGATCAGGCTGATTTGTGTTCAATGCACCTGGGAACCAAAGACCCTGATCCTCACTGTGCTGCCTGCTTTGTCCAGATGACAGTGGGTTTGTTGAAGCAGGTGTCTGATCAACTCCAACTCCACGGCGATAAGCAAACTGCAGGGGGTCCTGATATGTGATCGTCTGCTTACTCAAGTGGGCCACCAGGAGTCTCTCCAGGACCTTCAGGATGTGGGACGTCAGGGCAACAGATCTACAGGCCTTATGACTGATGGGTGACTTTTCTTCGGTACCGGAACCAGACAGGATGTCTTCCACAACAACGGAACCTCCTCTTGGGTCAGGCAAAGGTTGAAGAGATGCTGCAGAATCCCACAGAGGGAATCTGGGACTGACAGCATCTGGACCTGCAGCCTCGTTCCTGTTCAGTCTCTCCGGCTGCTTCTTCACCTGACTTCTAGATACAGAAAAGTTGGAGGTGGAGGCAAAGGGAGCAGCAGCGTCTCCTGATGTGGTTAAAGACAAACTTGTGGAAGCAGAAGAGTCCATGACTGAGGTGGAATATGGAACATCTGAGGTTTGACAGGAAAGCTGTGGGTCAGAGGAGGATGAGAAATCTGTCTGGCTGCAGACAGGAGAGGAAGATGATGAGCTTGTTCCTGGACTGAACCTGTTGAAGAATGTGTTCAGCTCATTTCCTCTGTCCAGAAACTAATATTGTTAAAAAAAAGTCATGGTAGCATGTTTTTATGTAATAATGTGTATGTAATGTTTGGAACGAAGAAGATATGCTGCATAATCTGATGGAATTACAGAAGATCATTGTGGCTCCTGCTCAGTGTAAAAACACACATTTTGTTGGTTTCTGAAGAGTAAAAATTGAACAAATGTGTACATTTAAAGATTAAATTTATATTTCACAGTCATCACAATGCTAAAGAAAATTCTCACAACAGGGTGAAAATCATGGTGTTTATTTACAGGACAGGAAGCAGGAGGAAGATATTAAAGAATGTCAAATATTTTGCAGTGTCAGGTTATTTCTATGTATTATGATGTAATATAATACATGTATTTTTGGACTTATTGTATTCTGTTTCATTTTGTGTGTAACTTTCACTTGATTTGTGAAAGCATGGAAAGTAATTAAGCTGATCATAGAGTGAAATAACATCAAGTTGTAAGAAATTTCAATAAAAGCTTTTTTTGCCGTCACTGCTTTGGTTTTATTCAGATATCAGATTTGGATCATTTGAGATGATAAATCTGCTTTAGAGCAGAAGGACAATCATTTGATTTCCTTTTTTTTATGGTACTTAAACTCGTTGGCGTGAAGCCTGGTACAAACAAGTTATCTGAGGTCAAGTCATATAAAAACAAACAAAAGAAAACATTAAAGTTTGATCATCGTTTATGGTTTAAAAACATTAAAGTTTGATCAACTTTTATGGTTTAAAATTAGCCTCAAATTCAGAATCTCTTCTCACATTCATTCTGTTCCCACTGAGTCTAAAGAAACAGATCAAGCTGATCTAAGCTGGGAGGAACTAACAGGACATGGAGAGCTGCATGAAAAAAGAGATAAAGGACAAAACATGGGAAATATGGGTGTTGCATTATTACCAAACTTCTATCACTGCTGGATCGAAGAATTATGGAATTGTATGTATTTACATCTAATCAAAAGCAGCATGACGGGCGCAACTACATACTTTCTGAGGTGTATGCCAACATGTCACCGGCATGCCCCAACGACATAAACTTGTACAACTCATTTTTAATTAAAGTATCAATAATAATAAATGTACATATATGTGAATAAATTGCTGCTTACAGGACAATTAAAAAAAGAATGAAACAAAAAACAGGGCAATATTTCATCATTTAATATATTTGAGGCAAAGAGCCTCTTCTGTTAGCCTGTCTAGAACCGCCTGTGTCTGCAGGTCTAAGGCTTTTTGTTAGCATGTTTTCTATCATTCTTATAGCTCGATAGGAAGCCTGATCCAAACTGGCAACCCACATTAATAAAATGGTGAAATAATATTGACCATAAAACATTGTATTTATAAAAGATATCAACATTTTTCCTACACAATCCTAACAAACGTTTTTAATGTTCTCTTCACAATGTTTATTTATTTACTATTAATCTATTTGTATGATTTGTTCTTTAAATTGCCATCTATATTATTTTTCGGTCTCAGAAAATGACTGAGGGGTGAAGAGGCTGCTGTCTGGTTCTTTAGGTTCTGACGGGTCTGCGGTTCCTCTCCTGATCCGTTCTGTCTGATATCAAACAACCCACTGAAAATCGCCGACACATTTTTTAATGCCCCTGTTAAACTTCACTATGTTTAGCCTGGAATGTGTGTCTTCCCACTCATAAGTAAAATAATAATAATAAATATAGGGCATAATAAAATATTATGTAATACACAAACCGTTCATTCAGTGGAGATATACAAATTCTATTTAGTCCTAAAGGATCAAAAACTGTCCAGGTATTTTCCACATTAACATTTTGTTTTCACTTTTTTTTTACCCAAAGAGTTTTTACAAATATAGTTTTTAATAAATGTAGCCACACTTTTTGTTAGTTGTTTCTGCTACTAAATGTTTCTTAAAAATCAGGATGTTCCTCGTTTTCCAAAGAGCGTCTTTCAATTAACAATTATCCACCACAAAAAATCATTCCTCCCCCAATTTTCCTTCAACAACACAGAGGCTATTATTATATATGAAATAATAACCTGTAACCGTGGTAACAATAATAACCACACCCGTTGAGCAAAGGAACATCCCCAAAACAAATGTCTGACCGTCTCATCATCTCCACATTTTGGTCTGGAAGATTAAGGACTTCTAGTGTCGTTTCTCTTGTATAGAAAAGCTCATGTAGGTAAACATTCATTTACTGTTTGCCAAGCTAAGTCAATGGATGTTATAGTCAATCTATAATCAATGGATGCTATAGTCAATCTATAGTCAAGCTATAATCAATGGATGTTATAGTCAATCTATAATCAATGTGTGCTATAGTCAAGCTATAATCAATGGGTGCTATAGTCAATCTATAATCAATGTGTGCTATAGTCAATCTATAGTCAATCTATAATCAATGGGTGCTATAGTCAAGCTATAATCAATGGATGCTATAGTCAATCTATAATCAATGGGTGCTATAGTCAAGCTATAATCAATGGATGCTATAGTCAATCTATAGTCAAGCTATAATCAATGGATGCTATAGTCAATCTATAGTCAAGCTATAATCAATGGATGCTATAGTCAATCTATAATCAATGGGTGCTATAGTCAATCTATAGTCAATCTATAATCAATGGATGCTATAGTCAATCTATAGTCAAGCTATAATCAATGGATGCAATAGTCAATCTATAGTCAAGCTATATAAATCAATGGGTGTCAGCTTCAACATGGAGTAATAGTTTCCTCTTCTCAGGTATTTTGTTGGCCTGAATTGACTTTGTTCATTGTGATGTGTGACTGAACCAATTCACAGTAAAACAGATGTGACCTGATTTTGTTTTTTTTTAAGTGTTCACTGCATGGCGTCCATTTAAAGTGCATTTTGCATGAGCATGAAAAAACGGAGACTTCCTTTTTATGGCTGTTGTTCGTTTTCACATGCAGGTATGTAAAATCAGGGGTGCAGCATGGATTCTTTTCCATGGACTGATTATTTAATGTGTCAGTCCAACAGGGACGTAGTTGACTTTGACCATGTCTTATTTTTATATGCACTCAAACATTTACCAACAAACCACAGGAATCACCCACCGATTTCAAAAGTAGCCTACAAAACGATGAATGCCCGACTTACCCAGCCTTGCAAGAACAATAGGCATCAGTGATCTAGTAGTCCACAGCTATATTGATGTAGAGGGTGTGTGGATCTGCAGTTTTCCTCATCGAGCGAAAGCATTTTGCTGTGACGTGCACAATGTTGGAAGCATCGCGTGACTCAAACACCTTGATCTCATCCAAAAAAGATGACATGAACTCGTTGGTTCCTCTGTCCATTGTAGTAGCTGATATATTGTGAAAATCCGGTAGAAATGATGCACTAATCGAGTCAGAAATACACTGCAGAAAATCAGTGGAAGTGGAAGACGCCATGTTTACATAGAAACAACGCGCTGTGAGGCTTTGTTTGTGAGACTTGAGGCCACGTGGGATTTTCTAGGTCGGTTGTGGGCGGAGCTTGGTAAGGTCCATACTCCCATCCTCACTTCCGACGTCTGTCATGGCACCTCGAATGATTAAGTGACACAGTTGCAAAGGGTCAATTTTTTGGGTCATGTGGAACTGATCTGAGCGTTTCCATAGAAACGAGCAGAATGAGACATTGCCTCAGAACTACTGTGACCTCATTGTAGCTATGACCTCATCTGTGATGTGGTCAAACATCAAAGAACTTCTGAGGTTATGAGGGCTTGTATTTCAAATCATCAGTTCATATTCAGCCAGATCTTCGAACTTCAACACTGTGTCTACCAAAGCTTTTCATCATGAACAGGATTTTAGTTGGCGTGTTTTTTCCTCTGGGTTTTGGACTTGGATATTTGGTTAGCACCAAAATGCAGAAGGCTTTTGACAAGATCTTTCCTGGGAGCGATTCAGAAGAAAGTGTCTCTAAGGACGAGAGCACTGA
Source organism: Xiphophorus maculatus (assembly GCF_002775205.1). Classification (NCBI taxonomy): domain Eukaryota; kingdom Metazoa; phylum Chordata; class Actinopteri; order Cyprinodontiformes; family Poeciliidae; genus Xiphophorus; species Xiphophorus maculatus. The sequence continues at coordinate 6,932,604 of NC_036449.1, read as the reverse complement.
GTCTGCATATGATGATTTTGACGCATTCCTTTTTGAACCTTCCTCCACTGCAGAGGTTCCTTGCGAGCCTTCCTCGCCACAGGCTGGGGAAGTTTGCTTCTCCCAGTATGATGAAATTGATGCGTTCCTTTTTGAACCTTCCCCGGTTGGGGAAGTTTTAGAGGAGCCTTCCTCGCCACAGAAGCAAGCTTCTCCGGCTGGAGAAGCTTGCTTCTCCCAGTATGATGAAATTGATGCGTTCCTTTTTGAACCTTCCCCGGTTGGGGAAGTTTTAGAGGAGCCTTCCTCGCCACAGAAGCAAACTTCTCCGGCTGGAGAAGTTTGCTTCTCCCAATATGGTGATTTTGATGCCATCCCTTTTGACCTTCCCCGGTTGGGGAAGTTTTAGAGGAGCCTTCCTCGCCACAGAAGCAAACTTCTCCGGCTGGAGAAGTTTGCTTCTCCCAATATGGTGATTTTGATGCCATCCCTTTTGAACCTTCCCCGGTTGGGGAAGTTTTAGAGGAGCCTTCCTCGCCACAGAAGCAAACTTCTCCGGCTGGAGAAGTTTGCTTCTCCCAGTATGATGAGTTTGATGCGTTTCTTTTTGAACCTTCCTCCACTGCGGAGGTTCCTTGCGAGCCTTCCTCGCCACAGAAGCAAGCTTCTCCGGCTGGAGAAGTTTGCTTCTCCCAGTATGATGAAATTGATGCGTTCCTTTTTGAACCTTCCCCGGTTGGGGAAGTTTTAGAGGAGCCTTCCTCGCCACAGAAGCAAACTTCTCCGGCTGGAGAAGTTTGCTTCTCCCAATATGGTGATTTTGATGCCATCCCTTTTGAACCTTCCCCGGTTGGGGAAGTTTTAGAGGAGCCTTCCTCGCCACAGAAGCAAACTTCTCCGGCTGGAGAAGTTTGCTTCTCCCAGTATGGTGATTTTGATGCCATCCCTTTTGAACCTTCCCCGGTTGGGGAAGTTTTAGAGGAGCCTTCCTCGCCAGAGATCCAAGCTTCCCCGGCTGGGGAAGCTTGCTTCTCTGAGCACAATGATGTTTGTGCTTTTCCTTTTGGTCCTTCACCGGCTGGTAAGGACCCAGAAGTTGAGTCCGAAAGCTCAACATTTTCTCTGATGAAGACGGCACAAGAAGACTGGACCCATAAAGAGAGCGCTGTCCAGACCGCTGAGACAGGGAACGATTTCTCCAATCTTCCCTCAGAGAAAGCATTAGTTGAGTCTGGAAATTCAAGTGCTGTTTTGTCGAACGCAGCAATATATTGGTGCCACGCGGCAGTTGATACCTGGATCCACGAAGCCATCCAGGAAACTGTCCGAGGGAAGGATTCCTCCAATCTTCCCTCGGAGAAAGAAACAGTTGAGCCTGAGAATTTAAGTGCTGTTTTGACCAAGGCTACACAAACCGATGGGACACAGGCCACCATTGATAGCTGGATCCAGGTACCGATTGCTGCCCAGACCACTGACATAGAGAAGGATTCCTCCTATCTTCCCTCAGGAGAGACTGTCGAGTCTGGAAAGTCAAGTTTAACTTTGACGAGTAAACAACTAGAAGAAGAGAGCACTTTCCAGACCATAGTGGTACAACTTCTGTTACTGTTTTTTTTTGTTTTTAGTTTCTTGTGTATTTCATTTTTATTACGGTTTTGCTTTTACTTTAGTATTTTTTTCTTTGGTTTATTGTTTCTGTACACTGTTTATTCACTTGCTTCTTTTTTCAGTCCGGATTCAGATATGCTTTATTGAGAATTACTACAATTGGTATTTGTTTAAATTGTTGCCCCGCTATAAAAATCCCAGTTTTAGATCATCCTATGTGTTGATGAACTGGACTAAATTGTTCAAAATGGGTAAAACAGCAGTAAGTGTGAACCAAAAGATGAACTGCAGTGTAAAGATTGGAAGGTTATTGAAAGGCAGAACCCTGTGAAAATAAAAACTTCTGAACAAATGGACAGTAAATTATGGGTTAATATGAGTAAATCATTTATATAGAATTGGGAACTGGAACATTAGATGAGTATGTGAATTATTTCCCTCCATGCTGAGAAGGTAGTAAATGTTAAAAAAAAAGCTTCAGCAGGAATATTTTATAAAAAGGAGGTTTTAGAGGGAGAAGAGGAAATCTAAGATCAAATAATTCAGGGTGTTGTGGAAAAGAAGGACATTTGGCCAGAAACTGTCCTGAGAAACAAAACGCCTGAGTATAATTAGAATCAGCTCTGAGTGAACCAGAGTCTGATAATGAGACATCGCATCCCAAATTAGATGAAGTGAATGAAATGGAAATTGATCAAACGAGGGAAGTTTTGCTAAATTTACACGATTTGCTATCAATGGTTAACATTAAGCCTGAAATAACTATTGGTTATTGGGAAAAAGATCTTTTTGTGTGACACTGGTGCATGAGGAGCTACTTGTAGAGAATCAACACTAAACTGTAATAAGACATGATTAAAAGCAACTACAGAAAGAAGAGAGTGTTGCAAATAAAAATAAGCAGGAGGAAGCAACAAGTATGTTTATTTAGACTAGAGAACAATGAAGCACCAGGGAGGAGCTGCAACTCCTGCTCACAGCAGCTTGCAGCAGCTCAGCAGGGGAGAACAGGCAGAAGCTGCAGCGGTGCTGCAACTCCGACCCCCACCAGGTCCAACTGACCACCATATGAAGCCCCCTGGCAAAACACTAGAGCATGATAACAAAGTTACAACTTTAGAAGTAAAGCAACAGAAGACTCCCACATTTTAAAATGAGATGAAACTAAAACATATCTCATGATACAAGAGCCAAATGCTAATGAAGCAGCAGAAGAATTAGGAGTTTCTCTTGAAATCCTTATCAGCTCTTTTTCCTGCCCCTGCAAGAGGTGAGAGGAGGTTCATGAAGGGGGGAGTGGGTTTGTTCTGTGGTCCATCTGACAATAGAGATAACTCAGGCTAGTGGAGTAACCTTAAACATAAACTGTGAAATCTAAAATCACAAAGGATCCAATGAACCTTTTTCCTAAGGAACATAGAAATAGGCTTTTTAACCCTTTGGGTTTTGCTTGGAAACAGGTTATAGGAAGTTGTAGAGAAGTTATTATCATCGCATAACGCAGGATTTTGATGTAGTTTTAGTTTCCTAAATTCAGGAAACAATTTCCTCCATAGAGTGGGTTGTTTAAGTAACAAATGATTGATGAGTAATGAAATAATATGGGAAGTTTGAAATGTTTCACAACTGCAAAGAAAATAATAATTTGGTATTATTATTATTATACCAAACTATAATAATAATAATTATTATTATTATATTTTGGTATAATATATAATAAATTATTATTATTTTTATAAAAAATATTAATAATTAATAATTATTATTAATTATTATTATACCAAACTATAATAATAATAATAATAATAATAATAATTATTATTATTATTATTATTATAATAATTATTATTATTTTTATTAATAATAATTATTAATTATAATAATTTGGTATAATAATAATTCGTTATTGAGTGGACATCCAGAGAGGTTGACAAGCAGTGTTAAGGTGCCAACCTGAACATTATCCAACTTAATACATCAATTTAGGCTTTGATGAGAAGAGAGCTGCTGGTTTGGTTCCACGGATCCAGAACTGGATCAATAAAACTTAGGAATGCACTTTAAAGGGTTCTTTCTCTTTAAAGGGTTCTTTCTCTTTAAAGGGTTCTTTCTCGTTAAAAGGTTCTTTCCCTTTAAAGGGTTCTTTGAAATGCAAAGTTAAGTGACATTTTAATATTTTAAGCTGCTTTAGTAGATGTAACTAAATTGATGAAAGTAAATGAAAGTAATATTTTCTAGACTAAAGTTTAGAACCTTTTAATCGTCTTTAATCTGCTCATCTCCTGAAACGACCGTGATTCTTGGTGACCAAAATGTGAAAACATGAATAGTTTGATTAAAAGTAGAACCAGTCAGATTAGAAAGAACACAGCTTTATTTGCTCTCAGTATGAACATCAGTTTAATCATAATTAAACGTATTGAGAAGCTAAAAACAACAGATCGTTAATGCACTTCAACTCTGTAAGAACATCAGCCACATTTTTTTTTTAAATTAGAAATGTTCCAAGTATAGTGTCCTGTCCTTTCCGTACCAAAAGACGGAATATGAAGATCCCATTGGGTTACCACCTGTCCTCAGTCTCTCACCTTGGACGTGGTGTGAGGATCCTGGACTGTCATCCCCCGTCCTCAGTCCCTCAACACCGACGCACTTTGAAGATCCCATTCTGTCACCCCTCGTTTTCAGTCCTTCACCATCAACATACTTTGAAAATTCAACTTTGTCATACCCTGACTTCTTTTTCTGGATGGGGACTGAAGAGGACACAGAAGAGGAAGCAATACCTTCAACATCTAGCGGAATTACAGCAAGACAGAGTTCCAGACACGTGTTTTTTAGACCTCACTACGTCTTGTCAAGTGACTCTGATTAGATTGGGATCTGTAAAAACTGAAGACCTATTTGGGAAGTCACATTAGGACATCATCATTTCTCTCATGTTTTTTATTAAAGCCATTGGGTAAAGCCTTAGGTAGCGCCTTGCACCGGGGCTTTTCTTTGTTCCGCTGCTAGATTTAATATTTTAGATGTTAAGGTTTCTGGCAGCACATCAAACTCGTTTTGAGCGTCAGGCGAGTCTGGTTTACATTCAAAGTCTATGTGGAGTGTTGGACGCGCAAGACTCTCCAAACGCGCCACATCGGCCCTCAACGCTCCTCCACATAGACTTTGAATGTAAATCAGATGTGCCTGACCCTCAAAACGTGTTTGGTGTGAACGCACCACTGTATGTCCAGTGTCATATTAGTTCCATCATATTAGGACCAAAGCCTGATCCTAATATGATGGACTCATTGCTTTGAGTCAAGGGTAATGTTTAGAAGTAAGATGTGTTTAGTTAAAGTTAGGGTTAGGAATAGACTAGTATTGTTTAGGGTTAGGGTGCATGTTTATGTCTGTTAATTCTAAGATGGAGCGGCACTGAAAGCAGCTCTTTAAACCATTCAGACTACGAACACAACAGAGACACAATCCAAACTGATGACAAATACTCACCACAAGGTTTGGATTTGGATTTGTATCCCCTTTTGAATAGGTGATTATGCTCTACTTTGTGTTGCATTCATGAAAACCTTATTAAATGCATGGAAATATATGGTTTTAAGGTTTAAGGTCCTTAATTTGAGAAATAAAGGGAAAATGAAGCAGAAGGCAAACATGAGGCAGTTGAATGGCGACGACGTTGAACCACAAACCTCAGGAATCAAAACGTAACTCGAAGTTTGGCCAAGAAATAATGAACGGTGAATCAAACATGGCTACTTTGAAAAAAAAAACAACAAAAAAAAATACATGGTGGATTATCCAGTGAGGTGGACAAACCACAAACCGTTCAAATCTGAGCCACATTTTCCCCGTAGAGGAGTTTTGGAAACAGCATGGCTCTACGTCATAATATTTTTTCCATGTGACTGTAAATGTGAAACGAAAACTCACATATTGAACCTAGATTGTGAAAAGACAAACTTGATTTGATTTTAGGACCTGACACTTTTTTCCCCCTGTCAATTAAAAGTAGCTGTATGACTTAGTATCCTCTCGTTTGTTCTTTGTTTTTGTTTTTTTCTGTAAAAATCAAATCCAGCAATCTTTTCCTTCAACAGTCATTCAATAGCAATTCGTTTTTTATTTCAGTTAGGAGAAGCTTTTTTTTAATGTAAGCTTACAGGCAGTAATTAAACTTTGCAAGCTGTTTGCTTTTGCCAGCAAGTGTGTGGGTGTGTGTGGGTTTTACTGAAATGAATGTACTTCAAAATAAATCCCTTGGACCGACAGAAGTGCCTGTGTGTGAATATCTTCCTGCTGCACCTGGCTCTGAAAGCAGTGTGCAGGTGTTTGATGCTTCACAGCCGACACCTGCACATTTCTAGGCTGACATTGGTTGATATTTGCGTTCAGCTGGTTTTCTTCATGGGCGTGAAACTTCTAAAAAAAAAAAAAAAAAGAAAGGAAAAACAAGTAAAATAAAAAAAACATAAAAACAGATTGTTATAAAGACTTGCAGGTAAACTTAAAGAGAAGCGAAAATCTTTACTTGCACTAAATAGAATTTTTGTTGTCTTTAAATTCACACGTTTTCGTCTTTCAACGGTAAACGGCAAAAACCAACCGTATGTGCTTGACATTGATGTAATTAAAGTGAAGTGAATATCATTTTTGTCTTTGCCCAGACAGACTTTCAGCAGTAACATCTCCACCAGATTCACAGGGAGTGGCTGAGTAACCACAAGGTGAACACCTCGCACCTCGTCCTTGTCTCTGTGCTGTTTCGTCCCGTGGAGGTGGGACCGAGCTGGTGACTAACCGCCTGAGCTGGTCAGAGGTGAGGTTTCCTCTCTTTGCTCCCGTGTAAACTCTCTAATCCTTCCTGTGTCTCTCACCGCCTCGCACGTTGCTCGCTCTTAGGTGAGTCAATGCACTTCGCATGTTTGTTTTGATCTGAGGGTACAGATTTTTTATGTTATTGCAGTTTTTTCTCTCTTTTTTTTAAATCCTCCTGTAGGAGCTGAACCATCTAATATCGCCTGCACACTTTCATTTGCGTTAAGAAGAAGTAAATAAAACAGTGTTCAGTGTTGAATATCCGACTGAAGAGCTTTTGAAGTCCAACCTCAAAAGAAGGCTCACTTCCTTTCTCTTCCTGTTGCAGATGGAGGAACTGTAGTAAGGGTAGCTATTCTTAAGAAAATGTTCCATTATGAAGCATGAATAGAAAGGCATGATGCAACACTTTAAACTACATCTGTCTGCAGTTGGTGTGGACTTCTTAACATGAACATGTGCTTTTAACTCTCAGCGCTGCTGCTGGTCAGGATATGTTTAGACATTTCACGAATGGAACAAGACAGGCTGTTGTTCAGTAAACCACCACTGGGTTTCATCTACGACTCCCAACTCAGAAACAGGTGCCAGAACAATGTTCAGCATGTTGGTACATCACCCTCTTTTAAATCAGGGAACTTCACTGATCTTGGTTTGAACATTGTTTCTGCTCGATGCCGTTCGCCGTGCTGTAATCTAGCTTCGCCAGAGCGCAGTTAGTTGTTCAGCTGTGTGATGAATCCGGCAGGCAGAAATCTCTCAGAGCATCTCACCACAACGTGCTGTGGGTTTTCAGACCACGCTCTCTGGCAGAGGAGTCCTGAGCAGAAGGCGGCTTCTGAAAACAGGAAGGAAACCCAAAGTGTGAAGCATCTAAAGTTGAGAATATTAGCGATAAACGGGCCGCCACCAAACTGCGGGTTGCGAAATACAGGGCAGATGACGGGGCAAGGACGTTTTAAATAAGCAGCTGTGAGTGATGTCTGTCTGCCAGAGACAGAAATCAAATCGTTTTAGGGAGACAAACTCCTGAATATCACAGATTTGACCAACCATGCATAGTCCCTCATTCTGTTAAAGTAAAAGTGACACTTTATTTGTGTCACTCCATGTTCATAACACGTGTTATGAACATGGAGCGGTCTTTATGAATGTTTACGACTGTTGTCACGACGTGTAATTTAGTAAGTGATGACACTTTTAATGCAAAGTTGCTTCAAAAGTTGCATTAAAAGTGCCCACTTTGCATTAAAGTGTATAAATGTAGCAAATAATAGAAAGTTGGCAGTTTTAATGCAACTTTTAAAGCAACTTTGCGTTAAAGTGTCGCTACTTACCGATTACACCTGTTGACGACAGTCATAGACATTCATAAAGACTCCTTCATGTTCATAGCAGGTGGTGTGTCATATTTATGACAGTGTCATATCAGTCTTATAAGCACCCCTTCAAATAAAGTGTTACTGATTATTATTATTATTACTATTATTACTACTGTCTTATAAATAATTTCTTGATGAGAGAAAGTGTCGTGACCTCAGAAAGGTTTGTATTCAGTCCCTATTAAAGGAATCCACCCCCTTTGGGTGTTTATACCTTTTTTTATTGCTTTTACAAATCATACATAATCAGCAAAATAATTTTTTTCTTAAAAAAATGTTAATGTTAAAGTGAAAACTGATTTGTACAAAGTGATGATGATTAAATAAAACGGTTGGTGACTTATCCAGCACCAGAAGCTTCTTGATGACGTCCACTCTGTTACTGAAGTTGTGCTTTTTGTAACCAACTGCTTTGACTGTATGATTGTAAAATTGATCTTTGATCTCAAAGAGTTTTATCCTGTTTAATTGCCTTTAAAATGCTGTTGTTAGTTTATAAACCACTAGACGGCTTAGCACCAAAATACACGATGTTGTTGTTGTATCAACCTTCCAGATCTTTCAGGTCTTCTGGTTTAGGGGATGCAGAGAAAGAACCACAACCAGAACCAAACATGTAGAAGCAGCATTCAGCATCTATGCGCCACAAAATCTCAAACAAACTTCCAGAAAACTGCAAAACAGCTGAAACACTGAGCTCCCATAAATCAAGGCTTAAAACCCTTTGACTGGCAGCAACCGGAACATCGATCAACATATCTGATGTGTATTTGTGTGATGATTTTGTTTATTGCTTGACGTCTATGATGGTTTTATGATTTAAAACTTTTTGAATTTCTTTGTTGCTGAAATGTGCGGAACAAATCCACTTGACTTGGTGCCTGTCTCCAGTGGTCATTGTGCGAGAGGCCCGGACAAGGTGTGTCTGTTTGTCCTATGTATAGACAAATATATAGGAATAGGACAAACACTAATGCCACTCTCACTCAGCTTAGAGTTTAGTGAGTTAACAATCATTATTTTGGTCTTTGGGAGGAAGCTGGAACCCATCCATACACCGGGAGAACATGCAGAAAGAACCCAGACTGTAAGGACCTTCTTGCTGGTCCAAGAGAGGATGATCGTAATCTGATCAACACAGTGAAAGTTGGAGATCTTCCACTGTAATTAGAGCAGTGAAATGGCGTTGAGCAATTTAGTTGACCAAATCAGCATGAAGACACGATTCGATGTGCTCATGGTTGTGGTTATGGAAAGTTGTTGGGGTTGATCAAACTGCCCACTCGAGCGTTTCTTTGTTTTCTTTTCAACATGTTTTGTTGTTCTGTGGGCTTTCTAACCACAGAGGACCGGAAGGAAGCAGACAGAAACAAAGAGGGGGAGGAGTTTCAAGTATTTTTCTGCACTAAATAAAGACAAAGACCGACCGATCTCTAGACAAAGACATAGAGATCTCTCTATGCCTGTCAGAAATGTTCTGTGCTCTATGCCTATCATTTCTGTCAGGCATAGAAATCTTTGTCTTTATTATCTGCTACAGGTGAACAATCCTTCTCTTTTTTTAGGCAGTGTACTTAAAAAGGGATCTACAGTCATTTCTGGCGTTGGCCGTTGTTGATCTCTACGGTCAGGGATGTGAGACAACGGTTCATTATCACACTTCCTGTGGGAGTTTTACCTTTATTCAGGATGTGTAGTTCAAACAGGGCAAGTTGGACGTGTGTTTTGTTATGAGTTGTTATGAGTTGGAAAGTTGATCTCAGAGATAATTAGCAATCAGTTGGGTAAAAATAAAAAATACATTTTCCACACTTCCCAGCAGCCGCAGCTCTGGCTCCTTGACGAGGACGAGCAGGCAGTTTAAGCAGCGGGTTGGGTAGGAGGCTTTATGTCATTTCCAGGTACATAGCGTCGTTTTATAGCGCAGTCAAGTAAATACGTTACCTTCAGTTGTTTCGAAAAGGGTGTGTTTATCCAAAATAACTTAAATGTAATTTGACTTCCCATCAGAGCCGTATCTGATGCCTTGATGTTGACCTACACTTTCCGAAACCCGCCGTTTTCTGACGCGTCGACACGACAATGCTTCTCCACGATGCTGCTCACAAATGCATTTAGGAGCGTCGGACTGAGAAGCAATTTCTACAACAAGCTCAGCAGACGTGTTTGCTAATAACTGCTGCTGCCGCTAGTCTGACGGGGCGAGAGGCGCTCTCTGGGGATCGGCTGGGGACTGCAGGATGACGACAAAGCATTTGGTGTTCGCGTTAAGCCTCGTTTCTCGTCAAGTTTATTTCACATTCCATGTGCATGTAAACCTGCTCTGGGCTCTGAAGAAAGAGGAAACCACATCAAGCCCGACACCGCTTTGGTTGAGATCTGCATGTTTTTCCCGTACGTCTGCGGATTTCCCCCAGGTGCTTCTGTTTCCTCCCACAAACTGATCTGTGCTTTTTTTCCCCACAAAAAAAAAGAAGAAATGACCAATTCATTGTCACCAAGTTAACTGGTGACTATAAATGGATAGTTGGGTCTAGATTCGCCCTACATACCTGTCCAGGGTGAACGTTGCCTCTCATCATTTGCTGAGTGTGTGTCACAGTTTGCAACGTGTCGTCGTTCATGATCTCTTCTAGATTTAAGACTGGTGTACCATCTGTTATTTAGAAGGGGTGATGTTTAAGACATAGCTCCTGCTAGCCTCTAAAATGTCTTAATGGATCCCTTTTAAAGTAAGAATAATACTAAAAAAAAAATTATGACTGTTGTTTAGGACCTAAATATCTGTTAGGAAAACGGAAAGGAAAACAACATGAGTGTGAAACCACAAGAACTACCTCATGCAGCACAGCTAAACCACACGTGTTTTCCACCTGCCTCTTTAGCTGTGGACTCTCCTGAAGTTTGAGCGCAGTTCGTACCGTGGTTAGATTAATTTCCCCTCTCTGTACTCTCCCAACAGCGGTTTCACACAGCCTTCTGTGGCAAAGGGTTTTTTTTCTTCTTCTTCTTTTTATCAGCTTGATTGACTCTTGCCAACCTGCCCACGTTTTTAGCTTTTTCCCCTTCAAACCTCCAGTTTCATGTCTTCTGACCTACTTTCTTTCATGCTGATATTTCTGAGGTTGTATTGACAATTGAATGTCTATCACTCCTCCTGAGGTTCCCTTTTTTGCTAAGAAAAAAATCCCATTCGTATCCTCAGACACTCACTATTGCCCTCCACCGTAGTTCAATCCTGATAACAATTCATCTTTAGGTACAAATCTTCTCCTTACTTTGTCCCACCTGTTTAGAAATTGTGTTGTATGTCAACTTCATAAACTTTGGGCTTCATCACAGATCAATTGTCACGTTTGCTTTTATGGGATCATTTCGCATGATTTTAACATTTTACTTACTTTGTTTAGATTTTCTTTTCTCAAAAGTCTCTTGGCACTTTTTCCTCAGCCGCTTCGGTGCATTTCTAAGACCAGAATTGAAATTCCCTAAAAACTACTAGTTCAATCTTCAAATCACTGTGTCACTTGGACAAATAATTATGTACAATTCTCTGCCTTTTCCTACATTTTCAATTGCTTAAGTCATATCAATCAAAAAGGAACTGTACTCTGTTGAATAGCCGTAACCTCCACAATATTTAAACATAAATTGTAAGTCCTAACATGCAAAAATGTTTATGTTATTGGTCTAGAAATTTCTATTAGACATTATTTTTTTTAATGAAATGGTCAATTGCTCCCACTCAAATCTTGACTTTCTACAAAGTAGGTAATAGATACAAGTAGTAGGAGTAGTAGCAGTAGGTACAAAGACATTAATGCATATATATACTGTATATATATATATATATATATATATAAATGTCATAAAACAACATGTTTGGGAGGCGTTACAGAAGCCTACGGACCAGAACCACCAGGCACCGGAACAGCTTCTTTCCCACAGCTGTCACGCTTTTGAACGCCTCCTGACATAAAACATAAACTATAAGGACTGGACTCCCCTATCCTCTCATACAACAATAACACATGGACTATCCTCACACACACACATCACGGACTGTTTTCTTCACACACACATACAACCTGTAAATTTTATCTGCCATTATTTATCTATGATCCATTCCCTAACATTCTTGTATAATCTGTATAATCTGTGCATATAGCTCCCATATTTATATTTATACACAATATCTATATCTTTTGCTATAACCCCTTATAGTCCTGTTGAAAATGGATCAAAAATGTACCGCACACAGAGCAGAAAATCAGCCAGTACAAGTAATCAGACTTTACTTATTTTATTCTTTTTTAGCGCTAAAAAAGGAGACGCTTACCCTTACAGACTAGGTGTGGATGTGACCGAGTCTATACAGCATCTGATCAAAAACGGGAAGATTCGTTTACTATACTACGGATGCACCTGGTGGTCATCTGATGTCTTACGTCATTTTATCAACTAAGTTTCTATTTCCTGGGAGACGGGAGTCTGAGGAGTTTCTATAGATGTTACAATTACAAAGGCCCTTTGTGTGAGAATATGCGAGTGTAGTGTGTGAATGTATTTGAGCTTGATAAGCGCCTCAACAGCTCCCCCTTTTGGTCTCAACGAGACCACACAAAACAAGAAAAATGGAAAATAACGAAAAGAATAAAAGAAGGGGGCTGTACATCCTCGAGTAGACACTGTCCCTTCCGGAAAACTTCCCCCTGAGGCTTCGTCCTCCCGCATCCTCCACCAATGTCTTTATTTCATGTCATTTCATTTCATCATATATTTTGGGGGTAAAAACGGACAGGGCACCCCTGGCCTCTCAGGCGGTGGAAAAAATCACAATGTCCCCCTTACAATCTGGAGAAATGCACAAATAGAAACAAAATTTTGAAGGGTGTTGGGGTTTAGCACTAGGATGATACAGTTTTCGAGTCCTTCCCATATCGGCTCAGCAGGGCCAATAGGCCGGAGTCCACCCTGACGACTCTGATGGCTCAAATTAGCATCCCTTCTTCAATTGTAAATGTGGTCGTTGACCGTCAGGCCAGAAGGTAGGAATGTGAATAGTCCATGTTGGGGGTGGGTATCTATGATACCTGCAGGAGATCAGGTCTCCTGTAGGTAGTGCTCTTCAGTTTAGTTTTGAAGCATACATGAAGTGTTTTTGGAGAGATGTGACCTTTTGCAGCTGATCCATGATGTTGTGCTGCATTATCCAGGTCATTTTGCCAAATGTACATAGAGTTTGCAAAACATAGAATCTGTTTCAAAAAATATGCAAAGGTTTTTCTAAAAGAAATTAGTAATGTTTCTCTTTGAAATAAAGCTAAGAGGGTATAACATGACAGTTTAGAAATAAACTAACCAAATTAATTGTGTTGATCCACCTCAAAAAAATCATGCAAAAAGTGTAAGCAAAAGAAATCTGGGAGACTTTGCACATGCAAATTTGCATGCAGCCTTTTGTGCTGTGGAGGATAAATAGGTGACTGCTTCACCTATTTAGTTCACAAGAACTAATGGCATTTATTTCAGTCATAATCTTGCGGGGGGTGACCAAGGTTCCATCACTATGTGACAGCTGGTCAGCAAACCTGGCAAACATGATTGACATGGCAGCACTGAATGCACATGTGCTTTATCAGGCATGCATTGGGGTGCAGGAGAGACGGGTGGACTTCCTGGTTGAGCTTGCAAAAGAGTTCGGTAACTCTCATGTAAGTGAGAAGAAGGCACACAAGGAGAAACTGCTTCGGCAACAACCTTCCACACCCAGCTCAGGCAAAAGGGCGAAGTGTCAGGTCAACCATCGATGCAGGATGCGTGTCCTGAGGCCGAAACATCATCAGTGACCCCTCACACCCCCACCATGGACTGTTCTCCCTGCTGCCCTCTGGAAAGAGGTTCTGCAGCATCCGGTGCAGGCCCACCTGGTTCCGAAACAGCTTTTTCCTACTTGCCATCAGACTTTTATTTTACTCACAACATTGGAACTTCAAACATTATCCTGAGCCGTATGCAACGAAATTTCGTTCTTTATACACCCTGTGCATTGAAAATGACAACAAAGTCAGTCTAAGTCGAAGTCGAAGTCTAAGTCTATTGTGCAACTGTGAGATGCGTTGAGGCCATTACCAGGGTACTGATAAGGTAATGGCCCTATTTACTGAACAAAAGCACCTGCTAGATAAAATCCTTCAGGCCAGTTGGACTATCGAAGCCGATATAGGTATACGTCAAAGTGGACTAACTCTAGCCATTCTAGTGTTAGGGAAATGTTAGTCAACCACCCATGGCATGACTATGTCAGCTGTTTCTGTTTTATATATTATATTTATTTTCAATAAAATGTTATCCGTAGTCTTGTTTTGTCTTAATCATTTTTGTTGTCATTATTACTTCATATGTCTGATTTTTCATTATATTCATTCTGTAGTTACCTCAGGTCAACGCCATGCCACAGGAGGGTAATGAACTCAAAAGAGCAAAGTCTAAAATTTTGTGTTAGGTTTTGTATATTTTTTGTTTTTGTTTTATTGTTAGTATTTAAAAACAAGGTGAAAAGTCACAGTTACGAAGTTGTTAAGTTCTACAAAAGTGCTAAGTGAACAAAATGTTAGGATAGTGTGTGGAACTTATAGTGAAGTGTTAGGTTAAAATTATTTGTAAAGGCAGTGAAATGTTAGGTAGTATGCAAAAATGAACACATTGTTAGAAGACTAAAAGGTGAGATTTCTATGTAATATGTAAAAGTTAATGAACTACGAAAAGGATGCAAAGTTAATGAAATGGTAAGAAAAGCTTAGAATTCTGAGTATTGAAAGGCACAGAACAATGAACACATTCGTAAAACATCAAATCAATAAAGTAAATCAGGATTAAAGGCAGTACACTCAAAATACACTGGCATGATTAAACTAGGATTAAAAGTAAGTAAAAATGTTTTCTGATCAAACTTTAATCATTGTAATGAAATCAAATCACTGCAGCCTCTCTATAGCGAGACCTATCAACGTCAAATCAGTTTCTGCGTGTGTCCAGATGTAGAGCCGGCGCGGTCGCTGGGAAACCCCGACATTGCCTGGAAGGCTTCAGTGTGGGATTTCGGCTGTAACTCGGTCCAACAATCGTGGAAGGCGCCCACAGTCTCACACCAAGGCACACCCAGAAAGGATTGGACTTCATTCTGCAAGAAAAAACACAACAAAAGCGAAATCAATGGATTATATAGAGAACATTGAAGTGAAGGAAAATTTTCTTTTGTCACTGGATACTAGTACTGCCCTTAAACTCTGGCAATCTGGAATTTCACGGTTCTTTCACGTCTCCGGGAAAACATCTGATAGGCAGGTGGATTTCCATCACTACTGCTGCCTTTCTCTATGGTTGAGGTGATGCACCGCACCGCCAATGACCTCAGACAGGGGACACAGCAGCAACCACAGGTGATCAGGAGTGCAAGGAAAGTTGTCACAGAAAGGAGCAAAGAGATGATGATTTCTTTATATTTTCCAAACAGATCAGTGAACCACTTATCCAAGGGGTTTGAAACTCCAGAGTGCTCATGCATCGTTTTACTAAGGGCCTTAAGTCCTTCTAGCGCCTTGGTCACTGTTAATTTAGTTTGTGCACAAACTTTAGCCAATTTTGCTTTTAAATTTTGATTCATTCGTTCTGCTTTGCCTTAGGATTCCGGGTGATAAACCGTACCGAACTTGTGTTTCAAACCAAGATGAGCTTCCACTGTTCGCAGGTCCTTGTTTCTGAAATGTGTTCCATTGTCTGATCTGATTTTTTCTGGAAAACCATGCCTGGGGATGTAATGGTTGATCAGACATTTTATGACCGTTTTACTGTCTTCTCTCGCTGCTGGCCACGCTTCAGGCCATCCTGTGAAAGCATCAACACAAACCAGCAAATATCTTGTGCCTTGCACCGTGTTTATCATGTCAGTGAAATCCAACACAACCTCTTTCCCTGGACCTGTGAGTGGAAGAAACTGTCCCTGATGTGGCTTCAAAGTTTTCTTAGGGTTAACCTGTCCACACATTTCACAATTATTTACAAACTGTTTCACCATGTTGATCATTTGGGGTTGCCACCAGTCTTTAAGATTATACATCATCTGTTTAGTTCCCACATGTCCAACCCCGTGAGCTTCAAGAAGCAGCTCTTGTTTTTTCCCAGGGGGCAGAATTAACCTGCCGTCTGGGCCCCTCCGGCATCCATTTGTTTCAGTGGCCCCTCGTTGCTTCCACATGTTTTTCTCTTCAAGTGGCACCCCCTTTTGGCATCTTACCACCTCCTCCAGTGTGAGTTTGTCATGTAATTCCTCCTCCGAGGAACACACCATGGCCAAATTGGTGTACCCCGCAGCTACTTTAGCTGCTCTGTCCGCTGCTTGATTACCTTTTGCAATCATTGTGTCTGATAAGTCATGACCTTTGCATTTGATTACAGCTACTATTTTTGGCAATAGCAATGCTTCCGCAAGTTTTTTTTTTTAATTTTTTTATTTTTTTACCTCCGCCTCATGTTTTATGGTTCGGCCGCTGGTGGTCAGAAATCTGCCCCTCATCCACTGGCAAAGTTCCAAATGCACTGTTCCTGCAACATAAGCGGAATCTGTGTACACATTTACCTGTGATCCTTGGGCAAGCTTTAACGCTTCGATCACTGCTTTTATTTCTGCTCTCTGCGCAGACGCTGTTCCTTCCAGTCTTTCTGCTTTTCTTGTGAGAAAGCCTGCTTTTGTGCTTTCTACTACTGCAAAACCAGCTCTTAGTTCTTGTGTTTGGTGTCTGTAACAACAACCATCTGTGAAGAACTGTCTCACCTCTGGTCCAATCAAGGGAGTTGCTTCCAGGTCTTGTCTTACCTTTTCTGACTTTGCCACAAGTTCTGCACACACGTGTGGTTCTCCTTCTGAAAAACAGTCTGCCATGTTCACGCCTTCGTGTGTGAATGAAATGTTAGGAGCTTCCAGGACTTTAGAAAGTCTTTGTTGTCGCAACGCTGTCATGGTGAAACTTTGTGAGTTTACATATGCCACTACACTGTGTGACGTTAACACCAACAGTGAATGTCCCATGACTATGTGTGCAGTTTTTTTGTATCAATTTGGCTACACCAGCAGCATGCTGTGTGCAGGGATGATGTCTATGTTCCATTTTGTCCAAAATTGCAGATAAATACATCATGATTCGTCTCTCACCCCCTTTTTTCTGATACAAAACTCTGTTAACGGCCAGTTTTGTAACAGAAACATCCAGAAAGAACGGCGAAGTGTAGTCTGGCATGGAGAGCTCTGCAGCGGACGACATGTGTTGTTTTACAGCTATAAAAGCTTGTTCTGCCTCAGTTGTCCAAAAGAGGAGATTATTCAGATTTCTCATGCCTTGTTCATTAACCAAGGCTCGAAGAGACTGAGTCAGGTCAGTGTAAGAGGGAATGTAGCTCCTGCTGTAGCCAGTTAACCCCAGAAAAGAGAGCATGTCTTTAACTCTGGAGGGTTTAGGATGTTGCAGAATGGACTGCTTGTGGGAAGGAGACATGCTAGTTGTGCCTGCAGAAATTATCCTGCCCAGAAAAGAAACCTATTTTCGTGCAATCTGTAATTGGTTTTTACTGACCTTAAAACCTTTTTGATGGAGGTGAGCCAGAACCAGGGAGGTGGCTTTAACGCAAAGCTCCGCGGTTGGTGCGGCCAGCAAAAGGTCATCTACATACTGAATTAGGGTCGGGTGTCGTGGAAGGGGGCAATCCTGCAAAACATCTTTCAAAACCTGGTTAAACAGCCCTGGAGACTGGGGGGCGAAACCTTGTGGCAGCCTGGTGTAACGCCACTGTTCTCCCCTGAAAGTGAATGAAAAGTAGTCCCTGCAGCTTTCAGCTAGTGGGACACAGAAAAATGCATTTGCCAAATCAATACAGCTATACCACTGCTGGCTAGGAGTCAAAGCAGCAATGGAGACATATGGATTAGGAACTGCCACCGTTTTTGTTTTCAGAACTGCATTTACTGCTCTCAGGTCATGAGCCATTCTGTATTTGCCAGTACCTTTTTTCTCCACTGGCAAAATGGGTGTGTTCCAGTCAGACTTTGAGGGTTCCAGCACTCCAGCCTCAATCAGTCCTGTTATTGTCTCTGCGATGCCCTGTTCAGCTGCGGGTTTGTGTGGATACTGAGGAATCCAGAGGGGTCTCTCAGAGTCCACCTGAAATGAATTAGGAGAACAGGAAGCAAGCCCCACATCTGTAGGCGTTTCCGCCCAGAGAGATGCAGGCATAGATGTTATCATATGTTCTGCTGAAGGGTGGTCTGATTTTTCCCTACCGTGATGCCTGGACATGTTCATGATGAAGTTCTACTGTTTCAGACCCTGAAAAGCTGATCTTATATGTGTCAAGAGAAGGGGAGAAAGACAAACCTGGCACTGCTGTCGCAATCCAATCTGTGGCTGCCAGGGAGCGTTTCATCATTGGGCCCAATTCTTTTGCTTGGTGCTCAGGGTGCAAACAGAGAGAGATGTGAGGCACAGCTTCATCAGATATTTGATAACATTCTGACTGTGTTTCTGTGAAAGAGACAGCAGCAGCTACACCAACTGGAGCTACATGAATATCTGAGATTTTACCTCCCAGGTTGTTTCCTCCAAAGTGGAAAGGAAAGGTTCCTGGTACCATTCAGAGACGTCTCTGTCGTAGAACAGGGTCACGTGGGGGGGGGATCCGGAGGAGAGACGTAGGAGCACAGACACAGGAGCCAAGGTTTCCAGTCCACAAACGTTGACATTAGGCAGCTGGAGGGTAAGTTCGTTAAAAGGCCCCAATGTATGTCTGCATACTCAGAAACAACTGGCTGCATGAGAAATTGTCCATCCGTGAGAAAGTTTGCACAAGGGAGGGACGTGCCATCGGGAAATGAAACAATTAATCCATTCACAGAGCACATAATTGTTGCTCCCAGTTTTATCAGTAAGTCTCTTCCTAGCAAATTGACGGGAGTTGTGGGAGAGCTGACAAAAGAATGTTGCAGGTGCTGATTGCCCAGTGTGAAGGTCAGAGGCTTAGTGAAAGGCAGACTTTGTTCTGTCCCTGAGAACCCAGTTAAAGATACAGTTTGTGACGTCAAACTGAGGGGAGAAACAAAGTTCAATGTGCTGTGTGTAGCACCTGTGTCCACCAGGAAGTGTGTTTCTCTCCCCTCCAGTGTTGCTGACAGCATGGGGTCTGCAGTTCCCATGCTGGGCTGTGGGTCTCCAGGGGCGTGTCACTACATGTTCTGTGTGGGCTCGTTATTCCCCTGAAAAGACTGTCCAGGTATAACATTGGGATTGTGGGGGATCATACCTGGTTCCCCGTGATTTGGTATGGCCCAGCAATGTTTTGCCCAGTGTCCAACACGTCCACATCGGTAGCATATGTCCTCCTGCTGTGGTCCCCTGATCCGCGCCCCACGACCCCTCCACGGAGCACTGCCCCCGTGACCGGCCAAACGCCTTCCCCGCCCACGAGGAAACGCTCTGTACCTGTTTTGAGGATATGAAACAGAAAAAACAGGAAGAGGAACCAGTCCTCCCCCAATCTGATTAGTGTTTTGCCAGGAAGTTGCATTTTGTGTGTGGGTTGCAGCACCTACAGCCACAACCATCACATGTTCTTTTTTATCTGTTTTTTTTTTTCAATTTTTGTTTTGCTTCCTGCAATTGGAGCTTCAACAGTTGAATTTCTAAATCCTTTGTGTCAGACTGCTTTCTCTTCAACTCATCTTGTGCCTTTAATAAGTGATGAAGCAGATGCCTCTCCCATCTGACGTACTCGCACCTTGTTAAATCTGGATTATTTCTCATAGATTGTACAACCTGTTCAGGAACACCTTTCAAGATTGCCTCTCTAAACATTTCAGTTAAGTTTGAGTGTGGGCCTTTTGGATTAATTGTAGTTTGTCCGAGCCAGGTTTCTGCAGTTTTATTTATGTATTCTTTAGGATCCATGCTGTAATCCCATTCAAACCTGGTGATGGGAGTGATTGTGGCCAGTGGAAACTGCCTTTTTATTTCCCGTGCCAAAGGTGTGATGAATTGATGTGCTGGAGTAGAATTACTTACATTTTGGGTCCCTGCTGCGTGTTCTATGTCTCTCATAACCATGCCAGACATAGCTCTGCTCATTATTGCTCTGAAATCTCCCAGTGCTAGAGTCATTCCAGAGGTCAGCAGGTCTAACTCTGCCAACCAAAGACTCCCACCAGCTTTAATGCTGGGCAGTTTATCGACTATTGCATCCCTGTCACCTAGAGGAAAGGGAACATATTTCTGACCCCCAGTACTGGTTTTCAAAAGAGGATAAGTCCCTGTGTTGCTCCCAACCAGGGCGTGCTGTCCTTCTGCTGTGTGAAGGCCTAAGCCACGCATGCTCTCTAGAGGGCACGAGATGTGATAGACCTCTCTCAGTTCATCAGTTTTATCTGTAAGGTTCTCCTCTGAAACCCACGTTCCATTCGCATGCTTTTTAATTTGAACGTTTTTGGCTGAATTAGATTTTATCTCTCCTCTCTCCATCTGTTCTGCTCTGTCACACAGGTTCTGCAACCTCTGAACAGATCTGACAAAGGTGTCATTTAACTGAGACCAAGCCGTGGGATTTGGTGTGGACGGGGTCTGATCTAATATAGTCCAGTTCGGGGTATCAGTCCCAGTGTGGACTTCGGGAGCGTTTTGTGGGGTAGCTGTCTCCCCCTCGACTGCTAAGGTTCCCTGTGTAATGTTAACTATGGGATAAATGCCCTGGGAAGGCCGAGTTTCGTCTCCACTATATGGTGGAGGAAGTGAATTGTCTGTATTTATGTTTGTGTGTTCAGAGCTGGTGGCAACTTTTTGTTTTTTGTGTTCAAATGCATGTGAAAGTCCCTGCCAGAAAACCAAAAGTTCTTCCCTCTGCCTGAGTTCTCTCTCAGCATTCTGCTCGTTTGTTTTACAGCTTCTTTTAGTGAAAACTCCTCCTTCTCCTTCTTTTTGCATAGTGTCTATCAAATGTTTTTTAGAATTGTTGATTCCCTGCAACAAATGTTTCCCCAGGGGCTGTCTGCTTAGCAAATCGCCTCCACCCATTTCAACCAGACCTTTTAATTTATTTATTTATTTATTTTTTTTTTTTTTCCGTCCCCGTCCGTTTGGAATTCGTCATGTTCCCCCAGATAAGTTATTAATCCATCTATTTGCTCACTGAGCGCAATCCATGGCCCGATGCCCCACTTTGGATCATATTTCTCCCTGTCGACCTCCTGCGCCATATTCAAACCCAGAGATCACCTCTCCTCTTTTCTGCCTTTTTTTACTGCCTCGCACTGCCGCGAGCCTCTGTCTCCCTTTTTTTTTTTTTTTTGCTCGCACAGCGGCGAGGAAATCACACACAGCAGAAAGATTTTTCTCGCGCGGCGGCGAGAAAATCAAAGACCACAGATGAAATAAAGAAACTTCCCACAGATTATAATTCCCGAATGTTTACCATGGTTTTAAAAGACATTGCCATAAACGAAGGAGAGTACATTTAAACACGCAAAGTCTGCTCAGCGGCAGACGTTTACATACACATAGCTGACAGACACACACACAGCTGACAGATACACAGAAATGGATCCACGCTTTTCAGCTCCTATGATGTCCTCTTTTTTTTCACTTATTTTCTTCACTTATTTCTCTACAGAGGAACAGATCGCGATCATCCTTTATCTTATTCTCTTATCCTTTTTCCTATGGTGGACCCCTCTCAACACTTTTGTGTTTTTTGAGCAAGTCACAGATTGGCTAACGCGTTCTTTTAGGGGGCAGCACTCCCCAAGGATAGAACCGACAAAACCTAGTCTTTCCCTTTCCCGCGTCCAGGAAAGGTCGGAGACGACCAGTTCTCACTACAGAGCCAATCGACCTTTTACTTTGACTATTAACTATTTAACTAACTTTAACCTTACTCCTATGAATAACTCGAAAGCCTTTAGACAAACAAATCAAAAGCAGTACGAACAACAGCTGACAATCGAACAATGGTTGACCACTTCAGACAACTCAGCAACACACAATATAACAGCAATCGATAGCTGGAATTCAGAGGTTTAAGAAGAATGCAACACCATCCACTGCTGATTTCTGGAATTTAGACAGTCCAACAGAAACAATGCTATGGTGTTTATTAAGGAAAATTTTCCTCACCTTATATTTGGGCCCAACACCAGAACACTGCCTCCGTCAGGCTGCGCCGGAACGGCCTGTTCAATCTCTGCTCGTGTCTCAGCACAAAACCATCCTCTGCTACCAATTGTTGAAAATGGATCAAAAATGTACCGCACACAGAGCAGAAAATCAGCCAGTACAAGTAATCAGACTTTACTTATTTTATTCTTTTTTAGCGCTAAAAAAGGAGACGCTTACCCTTACAGACTAGGTGTGGATGTGACCGAGTCTATACAGCATCTGATCAAAAACGGGAAGATTCGTTTACTATACTACGGATGCACCTGGTGGTCATCTGATGTCTTACGTCATTTTATCAACTAAGTTTCTATTTCCTGGGAGACGGGAGTCTGAGGAGTTTCTATAGATGTTACAATTACAAAGGCCCTTTGTGTGAGAATATGCGAGTGTATTGTGTGAATGTATTTGAGCTTGATAAGCGCCTCAACAGTCCATACATACATAGTCTTGTACATCCGTAAATAAATATTTATATCTCGTAGAGCACTTCTGGATAGATGCAAACTACATCTCGTTGCTTGTACTTGTGACAGTGCAATGACAATAAAGTTGAATTCTATTCTATTCTATTCTATGTTACATTTCTGGTAAGGACGATGATTTGAATGGAGTCAACAGCCACGCTGCATCAACAGAGAGCAATGTCTACTGAGACTGTGGAGGCGAAGGAAGACTTCACTAAGGAGATTGTCCTACGTTCCCATTGCTACTTTAGTTTTCTTTCTTCCCCTCTCCAGTGCTGTCTTTTCCTTTTTGAATCGCCATGGCATGGTGTGTCAACAAATTACAGTACAAGCGTGAATGTGAATGTTTTCCTATCTCTTGCCTCTGGTCGCCCACAATTATAATTTACAACATTTGTCATCGAAAGTTTAACCATAGTTTAAGCTTTTGTCAATGTAACAGGGCACACTGTTATATTGACAGCATGACTAATCAATGTGACTGTCATCCAAACACAATGAAACGAGGACTTGTCATTCTGAGACACTGGTGTGTTCACCGACACATACTTACTGTTGTATCTGTGGTTGAGGAGCAGAGAGAGGAAGAGAAACATGTGCTATGAAAATCTTTACACTGGAGGTTTGTGTCAGAGACCCACTGGCTGGCACAACATGTTCAGGTTGCTGCTGTAATCCATAAGACACAGTCATTTATGTGTTTCCGTTTATTTTCAGCAATGGGCCCGAGTTCATCGCCGGAAAGCTTTCTGATGTTCCTCTGGA
Organism: Xiphophorus maculatus; assembly: GCF_002775205.1. Taxonomy (NCBI): domain Eukaryota; kingdom Metazoa; phylum Chordata; class Actinopteri; order Cyprinodontiformes; family Poeciliidae; genus Xiphophorus; species Xiphophorus maculatus. Next base: position 6,909,330 of record NC_036449.1, on the reverse strand, counting down.
TTTCAGGGATCTGTGGTGGACTGGCCCAGGCTGAGCTCATGAAAAAAGGTTGGTTTTGTTTTCTATCTTGTGATAAACATATGAATAAATATATGAGATCACCAGTTCTGGATCTGCTTTGTCAACAGCCTCCACTAGTCATATGTAAGCATTTCACTGCTCTCTTGTGGACAAAACTGAAACATCATCCAAGCATCTCTCAAAAGTAACAATAAATAAATAACTGTATTATTGCCATTACAGCAGTCAAACCTTGTAGTCTTATAGTTTCAGCTTTTTGCAGGTTTCATTTTTGTTGATCGATTTTTGAGGCTGGAAGATCTCCTTACCATCACCCTAATCTTTTGATCCCTTCAGATATTTTCTATCAGATTAAAGTTGGGACTCTGACTGGAACACAGTTTTTAAATATACACCTAATCAAGGCAACTGCAGCATTGCTTTGAAATAAAGTGGACAGAAAGGATGTTTCTGCTCTGTTGCTCACAAACAATGACGAGTGTGTTTAAAACAAGCATGTTTAAAGTTATAGTTGATGAAGTTTGAATCATACCTGACAGCTAAAAATGAACGTTAACAGGGACATCCACAGTCATTCGTTTGAATTGAAAGTGACATCACACATTTCAGTTTACAGCAGCTTTCTGATGAACGGACACGATGTGAAGCTAATTTTAGCAGCTAAGTTTGACAGCAAGTTGAGAATTAATAATGTGACATGCGTTGCAGATAACTGCACCAACTACGAGCTCGTGTTTGAACGGGTGTTCTCTGTCCCCGGGGACGCGGCCATGCTGAACAGCACCCTGCTGTCTCTGGACGTCTTTGACTTCACCGCCGTCCCGTTCAACATCACCTGGTTCAGCGCAAAGACGGGACAGGAGATGAGAAATGAGGCGGGTCGGATTCTGGTGCTCCAGGAGACGCTTTGGTTCCTCAGCACCACGATGGACGACGATGGGGAATACCTCGCCATAGTGCGGTAAGAGACTGTCTGAAGGCAAAGTCATTACAACTGCTAAGCGTAGAGTTGTATTTATTCCACTACTTATCGGAAAACTGATATTGGTACCACTTTACAATAAGGCTCCTCTTATTGATGGCGAATAAATAACTTATAGATATGTTATCAATTCACCTATAAACACTTTATAAATGATTAATAACTGTTTATTGCTCATTAATTAAGGGCAAGAAGGAGACTACATGCTAAAAGATTCTGCTTGCAAATGCTTATTGTGTTTACGAGGTAGTCTTATATGTGCTAGTATAATAACTCTAGAATTTATAATTTATAATAATTTATTAAGTGTTTAGAGTTGAATTAATATCATCTTAGGGAGCCTTATTGTAAAGTGTTACCCTATTGAATGCAATGCAGCTTAGTATCAACAAAGATGTCAAAATTTGTTAATGTTGGGATACAATGTCGCTAAATTAAGACTTCAGAAGGTCATACCAGCAGCTGTGTTTCATATTAATTATTTTAGCCTGTCAGTTTTAACTCTACAAGATTAATACCACCTCGAACGGTTTTGCTTACTTGATTTGTGGTTTAGCACTCCACAGACGGTTTGGTTATTCTGAATATTTTCCATAGCCGAAATTGTGGATATTTCACAAACGATCGTTTCTCCTCGTTGGGAAGTTAGAACTGGAAGAAAAAGGCTTCTGTTAGCCGCAAACGTGACATCAAGGTTTGTCACTTTTCCCCTCCACCCCCCAAATTATCGGAAGAAGAGCTCAATGGGGATCTGAACCTAAGAGATGCAAATCTTCCCTCAGCCTCTTTCTAACCACAGCTTCCTGTTTGACCTACTTTATGTTTTCTAGCACTCTGGCATGACTTACAGTAAAAAGGGCCTCTGACTGCTGTTAAAAAAATAATAAAATAAAACAAAATCTTCTCTTGGTGGAGAAATGATCAAGTAGTATAAAAAAAACTCGTTAAAAAAAAAAAGCTAACGAAGATCCAGAAATTACATTTGAGATGGACAAACACATTTCTATTGCGCTAGAGACGTCGTGCCAAACTCGTTGGTTTGTCTTTGCATGCAGGACTCCTTCTCAGTGCTACATGCAGGCCGCTAAGCTGGTGATGGATCGGCCAGTTGCTGGAGAGTGTGGAAGGCCAAGAAAACATCCTCGAGATGTGGTGAAAGACCTGCAATGCCCCCTGGGAGATTACATTCACCAACTGAAGATCTACGGCATCGACGTCTCTGTTAACTGGTACAAAGTGAGTAGCATGAAATTCAGTACACTGAGTCAGAGGATAAAATGCTTCTGTTCTTTATGAAGGTCAGATGAACACCAGCTAATTGTCCTTGATTAGCTTTCTGCATATTGAGGTGTTTTTAATGCTTAGCTAAATATGAATCCTTAAAAAGTTCAGAATTTCTGAAGTGTTGTTCTGTTGGGAGGTCATGCATGGTAAACGTTTTACTGTCAGAGGGTGATTTGGATTTTGCCGTAATCCTTAGACCTGTCAGGAGCAACAGGTCCATTTATGAATTTTTACAACAGATATGCAAAAATTCTAGCAAAAATAATGTTGGTTGTTGTCAAACCTGACTGTCACAGTGACGGTGACAAAAGAAACTTTGGGAAAAAAAAACCCTGAAATGTTGACATTTTGTATTGAATGTGACTAAAATATCAGAAAGTTAATGTCAGTCACTGCCTCTCTCCGTTTTGCTAATGCTACTACTAGCTAGCGTGTTCAGCTTCTCTGTTTTCCCTCCATCTTCCTTCACTCTCTCTCTTCTTCTTCTGCTTCATGTTGCTATTTGTCTGCTGCTGCACGAGTTGAGACTTGAGAGCAAACATGTTTAATATTTTCACATTTGGCAGAATCTCCTCGGATATTTTCCCCTCTTTTTTTTACTAACTTCTTTTTTCTTTCTTTCTTTTTTTTGGCTTTCCATTTCGCATCCTCCGTCTTCAGGTGTATTGTTGCTTCGCGGTTCTCACCGGAGAGTTCAGCCATTGAAGAGCTGCAGTTCTTATTTAAAACAGTAGCTGGCGCTGTGGTCAAAACCAGAATATATTCAGCAGGGTTTTGTTCAACTGCCTGAAACATTAAAAGCTTATTCTGCTTTAATCTCTGACTGTTAGAAAATAAAATTGACTGGTTAAGACTGGATAAAGATTTATCCCCCCTTTAAAAATACAAATGACCATGACCTTTTTTAAAAATTGTCAGAATATTAAATCATATTATTGCTTAATAGTGGAAATCTTTGTGAATATATATATATTTGTCTTCCAACTCAGGGCTGTGTCCTGATATCGAACACATCAGGCAGTCATACCAACAGGGACGGGAACTTCCACAAGGTAAAAGCTGAAGGCAGTGGCGCATACACCTGCACTCTGACCTTTGCCCTGGACGGCGCAACAAGATCTGTGTCAGAAACCATTAATGCAACGGTCACAGGTCAGTCCAGATTCAACAGCAAAAATGAAAAATTGGTTTATGCAACCAACTTTGAAAACATCTACAGCTTTGTTTTTTTTAAAATAACACAGAAAGGGAAAAAGTGGAGTTAAAAATTCACGCAGGGATTTTTTTCTAATAAAAAAAAGCTGGGACAATTACAGTCATGTGTTGCAGAAAAGTAGCAACGTAATATAATAGTGCGCGGTTGTTTTTTTCCTCTTGGTCGAGCGTTGGTGACGACAGGTTCTCAATCAACTCACCTGGGTAACTAAAACATTTAAAAAGTCCCAGTCAGAGTCGTGTTGAGGATATGTGAAAAGAAGATTTAAAGGCTTTCTCCATCCAGTCTGAGGTTGAGATATTGAGTTTAAAAAAAAAAAACAGCAGGAGAAAATTTCACCATTGTTTTAGTTTTTGTTTTTTATTTGACCATTGAAGGAAAAACTAATGTGAAAATATATGATTACTGTAAGTGTGGGTTAAATAAACATAAATAAAAGGCATACAAAATTTTATCTTCCGTTTATTTTCTTTACTCATGACGGTACTTGTGTTTGCCATGGACTGTACAGTAGTTTGTATAAAAACAGCAAGCAAACACAAGGAATAAACTGATGGAGAAATTGTTGACTAAACCTAGGACAACAAAACCACAAGTAAGAGTACCAGAAAATAACATATATATATTTTAAATTTTATTTTTATTTATTTTTTTAACAGAGCAGTACTCCCTGTCTCCACAAATCCATGAACCGGAAAATGACATTTTAAAAGCAGCAAAAGGTGAGGTCTCCTTTTAGACTTTCTTTTTCAGAAGAACAGTCTCTCAGTCTGAAATATTTAGTATTTATTACTGATGCAGTCTGAAAAACCGGGCTGTTTAGCACAAATAACCCATTTCTTTATCGGTGTCATTTTCACTACATATGCGGATGTACAGTAAGTCACAACACTTTCCACACCTACAGAAAACTCGTGAGATGAGCACTATCTACAAAACACCTGGAAATCAGAGTGGCAATGTCATTTATTCACATTTTTCTTCAAACCTGACAAGCAAAAAAAGGCTGGAGAGTTTGATGATGCAGTATTTAAAAGAGGTTCTTCACACCAGAAATCCGTTTAAATAAGTTTTATTTATGACTAACCATGCAGCATTTGCTTCACATGTGGAAAGCCTGCTCAAGCGTTTCAGTATATCTGAAGAAAGCATATCTGCACGCTGATTTCCTTTAGGTCGCATCCAATTCAATGATAGTTTGCTCTGCAATCTTCAGGCATTCAAACCTATTCAAGTAGATATTTGCGTTTTAAGTTACCAAATAAAAAAAAAATAAAAAAACGACGACTATTTTAGACCAATCTCTGCTTTAGCTCAGCAAATACATCCAGGCTTTAACCCTTTGGAGTCTTGGGTCTAAATGGCCGTTTTGGTCTAATTTTGAATTTACCCTTATATTTTCACCATAAAAACTATTTACCTTACCTTGTTTGGTATCATTATTTTCAGAACATCCTAAACTTTGTGATTTTACAGTGTTTGTTTCATTTTGACAAAATTTATTATCACATTGGAGCAAAAAACACACACAGAAACATGACGTCATGCCCGCCACAGGGCAGGCGTCGACCTCATCTGTAATTTGTTCTTCCTTTATTTCACAAAGAGGTGAATGGAAAAAATAAAAAAGACAAAATTCAAACACGATGGTTTGTCTCAGCAAGCGCACTCGTGCTGAGAGATCTGTAATTTCTTCCTTTTTGCTTTTAGGGTCAAATTTCACAAAGAGGTGTCTGCTGTTTGTGCCTGGTACTGCGAAAAATTTTGTTTTCGTCGTTTGGTTGATCCAAAATACGGTCGTGTTTGATTCTAATTCGTCCGAACGCATCTACACAACAAGGCGGCGGTTGGTACATTTAAATTTACTTCTGCTAGTGGAAAAACGATGCGACCTGTTGGAAGTCGACGCTTTCAACAATTTGACTTTTTCACAGTAAGTGGACCCAAGATGAACCAAGGGGTGAGTGGTCAGAACGGCTGCTTCTCTTCTCAGAAGTGAGGGAGGAGGATTTCTACCTCAACTACACCTGCAGGGTCTACACTTCCCAAGGCAAATCAGAGGGATACTTTACTTTGCTGCCAACAGGTGAAGCTTGAGCGCATGAACTGTACTGCTTTGATTTGGTCGTGCCAAATGTTGCTGCTCTTAAAAGTTTAATAGCTTATAAATCCGTTTCTTCGTGGACTCTGTGTTTAAAGAGCATTTGTGTTTCCGTTTTGCTTTTGTTCTTAAAAGATGATAAAGATTACGTAATACTCTATATGTGTATTGTGAAGAATTTTTGATCCGTTTAAGATTTGGATTTGACCACATATGAGGTATTTTAGATTTTGAACCAGAGACAGCCAACCCAGATACAGCAAAGTGGTGAAAAAGCCCTTTAGGTTTCCAAATCAGCAGACAACTACTCACCCACCCATATGTGGCATCGCTTTCTGACACAACATAGACAAACACCTGCTCTCCACTGACTGGATTACAAATGCAGAGTAGAACAAGGACAGGAAGTTGTTGCCTCTCTAGTCTCCGTTTATCCTTCTCCCTGGATGATGGACGGACAGACATTGGCGCCCTGGTGCCTTCACCCAAAACCACCGCTAACAACACGTAGAAGTTCATCTTTAACAGAAAGAGATCTGTCGAAATCATCACTTCATATTCCGACCACAATATTAGCCTCGTTTTCATAATGATGGGTCATAAAAATGTCACTGTGTGGCCCTGACTGCGTTCCAACAGCCTCATTGTTTTGGCCTGAGATTTATTTCCTCTCACGTTTTCAGCACGACAAAAACACTGACAAACTCCCCCCCCCAAAAAAACACTGACGTTAGCGCTTGCTCGCGCTTTTCAAACGTTATTTCTAGTTGCCCTTGAACCCCCGACGGACTTCCTCCTCTTCAGCTCTGACTTCCTGTTCTGGTGTCTCAAGTTAAAAATGAGACGCACATGTGGCTTTGCACTAATAAAGCTTGTTATGATGGTCCAGCTAGATCCAAAGCCTTGGAGGCATTGATGAAGTAGAATCAAAAAATTGTTGCTTTAAAAAAAAATGTAAGGACTAAAATTGTAAATGATTTTTGTTTTGCAGCTTTTAATTCAGTTTGATTCAGAGGAGGATTTATAAGCAAAATCTGCCCAAAACTATGTATTCTCAATGTAAGTAGACTTTAATCTGATATGTGATTTCTTATCTCCACAGATCCGAACATCATCCTTCCCATCAGATTAGTGTTTGTTGGAGTGACTGTTCTCTTCGTCGTCAGCGTCGCCGTCTACTACGCCTTCAGGATAGACATTGTGCTGTGCTTCAGGAGAGCGTTTCCAGTCCTTTACACAAACAAAGGTAACACTTTACGTCAGAGGTGGAGCTAAAATGTGCTGTGGATATTGCGACGCTTGAAAAGCGATCGCACATTGGAATAAAATGGACCCATCAACAGCCTCCGTCTTAAAAAGCAACAGCAAAAAGACAGATACAGTAGCTGCAATAATATACCCACACATTATTCCAAAGTCACAGAATCTCAAAGTTTAATCTCGCGTTTCACCACATCTTCATACAGTGCAAGAAACGGAGGAAGCACACAAACCACAGGGCCTGCCTGCATCCTTTCAGATAAAATGTCACCCGCCTCTCATTCAAAGGGGCTGCAGGCGCTTTTTTAACCGACACGTCAGCGCTACGCAGCAGCGCGTCCAACGTGAAAAAACTCCTGGATGCGAAAATGACTCACGGCAAACATCCACAAGACGGCCTTCGCTTAAAGTGGAGCTAGTTGTCTCGCTGGTTGTTGTTTTCAGCCACCCGCCGGAACACAAATGTTGAAGTGACCTCGTATTGTCTGCGTTCAGACGGCAACCTTGTTGCGCATCTAATGAAAACTTTTCACTTTTAGATCTTGATGGCAAGCTGTATGATGCCTATGTGGCTTACCCCAGTCCTGGTGCCTTTGGGTTCAGTGAGGAGGTGGAGACGTTCGCCCTGCAGACATTGCCTGAAGTGTTGGAACAGGCCTGTGGCTACAAACTGTTCATAGCGGGCCGTGACTGCCTGCCGGGGCAGGGTAAGTCTCCCACATGGGAAAGTTAGCTTCACAAGGGAAAAGCTTGTGTCTGTTGGTCGCTTCCTCTATCGTCATAATTAAATGATCTGATCCCGATGCACCCTTCCTCTTTAATGTTTGAATTTTGGGTCCTAAACAAACATTATGTTGTGTTGTGTAGAATGAAGAAGAAGGTCTGCTGGTCAGAAGAGACCAAAATTAAACTCTTTGGTCTACAGCGAAACACAGTGGTGACACCATGTTGCGTTGTCTTTGGTTAGGGCTAAATAAAAGGCAGTATTAAAGTAAATGTTAGACCAGGACATGGATTCAACTTACAGCAGTACATTGATGCCAAAAAAAAACAGCTAGTGCTACATAGAGATGGTTTACATGAAGCATCCTATTCTACACATTCCCTTCGCAGTTTCTCATCTTTCTCTATGCTTTCTGTCTTCCTGCAGCCGTCGTGGACTCTGTGGACGAGAACCTTCAGGCTAGTCGTCGTGTTCTCCTGCTCTACACCGCTTCCACTTTCATCAAAAAGAGGCACACGAGCAGCACCAGCAGTAACAACAACAATATTACGAAGGTTGGCGAGGAGGCTGATCAAATCCAAAGTGGGACCAGTGAGGGCAATGGCGGCGTGGGTTTTGGTGGTGACGGCAAGGCGTTTTCGGACACAAGGCAGCATCTGGAATGTGTGGCATCCATGAACAGAGCGCTGCTGGAGGGCTCCTTAAAGGTAAGACAGAGAAATGTCATTATATAGCCACAGAAAGTCACACAATTCAGCCGATAAGCAACTCTTACTCATGTTGAGGTCTCCCAGTGTCCTCAACAAAGAGGTTCTAATGGAGTTCTGTCCTCTCAGGTCATTCTGGTGGAACTGGAGGAGATCACCCCGGCCCAGCTGGCCCTCTTCCCTGAGTCGGTTCGCCACCTGAGGAAGAAACAGGGCGCCGTGTGCTGGTGGAAGGTTCTCCAAACCAGACAACAATGGAGGGCATGGAGAGAGGACGAGGAAAGACGTGGAAAGGACTCACAAGTGTCACCGTCCCTCTCTCCTCGCTCCAGGTTTTGGAAAGAAATTAGGTATCATATGCCAGTTAGAGGCAAGAGGGCAGTTTATCCAGAGAAAACTGCCTTGTTGAACATATGATGTTAGATGTAAATGCTTGAGTGAACTGGTGCAATGAAGAAGTAAAAAAAAAAAAACAAGTGTCACTCGAATGAATATGACATTTTACTTTATTTTTTTGTAATGTTAGAAGAATATTTCGGTTTAGTCAAAGGTCCAAACCGTTTGACATGTAGTGACGTCAAAGAAACGTGTGAAGAATAATCAGAAGCTGTAAAAACCAGCCTATCTGTCCGTTTGTTGTTATTTCTAAGTGTTCATGTAAAGAAGGAAAAATGTAAATTGTGAAAGTTATTAAAGTATTTGTACATATTTTCCATGTTTCTAAGGTCACATCAAGAATAAGGAAGCGTTTTGCTCCTGCTGCTTATGATTATTGAAAGTGTTCATAAAAAAGCAGACATGTAAAAATAAGCCATTGGCACAACATATTATTGTGACATGTGAAGTCAACAGTTCAAGATTTTCCATGTAACATTTCATATTTATTGGTGTTATGCATTGTCTTAAGCTTTTAGATAAAACAGAGGTTTGTCAAAAATAAATGATCAATCTTTTTATGGATAAATTGATCAAAGCCAGGTTTACTCTTTTTGTGGGGAGGCTTCCCAAGACGTCCGCAGGCCAGCTGAGGAACATGGTCCTTCCAACGCGTCCTGGGTCTTCCTCTGGGTCTTCCTCTCTGTTGGTCATGCCCAGAATACTCTACCAGGAAGGAGTCCAGGACCTCGACCGGCTTCTCTCGATGTGGAGACGCCGTTCCTCCTGAATGACCGAGCTACTCTCCCTATGCTTAAAGGAGCGTAATGACACCCTTTAGAGAAAACTTATTTCGCACGCTTGTATCCGTGATCTTGTTCTTTCGGTCACTACCCATAGCTTGTGACCATAGATGAGGATAGGAACGTGACCCTCAGTAGTTGGAACAGTCCCCCGTTTTGAATAGAGATGATCACCAGCCTGGTCTTCCAATCCAAGAGAACCGCCCCCATCGTCCATTCAGTATTACAGAGCTGTATCAACCAACACCCCCACAGCATCCAGAGCCTAAAGAAACTCCAGGTGGATCTCCTCCAACCAGGAGCCTTAACCACCTTGGTGACCTCAGCACCAGAGATTGGTGAGCCGACACCAGGTCCCCTACCAAGATGCTTTTTATCTGTGATTCACTGACAGATAAAGAAAATTAGATTTGTACATCAAACAACAAGGCAGTTCAAAGTGCTCATGTTCAGACCGACAAATCACAGACGTTTGAGAGACCACTTTCCTTCTGAACCCGCCCGTTCGTCAGCTCTTGATTGTTACGACATACACTTTCTAAAAATTCATATCTGAACTTTCTGAGGTCAAGTGACCTACATTTACATTTGCATACAACCAAAACCCTGTTTGGCTCTCAGTGAGTCATTGCGCTTCACCTGTACTGCAGAGTGTGTGGTGCTTTTTTTTTTTTTTTTTTTTTTTTTTTAAGCTGAGTGGAAATTTCAAGTAGGGGTTATGAGACGAAACACCAAATGCAGCAGCATGGAAAACCCAGCAACCCAGAGATCAGGACTGGTGCAAGTAACCAGAAGTTTGTCTACACTTAAAATGGTAAGTTAGAACTTAAAGGTAGAAGCAACTTCTTTCACATTCTGCTGCTCATTTAAATATACAGTAGTTATGTGGGGGGTTTTTTGAATGACTGTCAGGTTTTGTTTTGGGTTTTTTTAATAACTATTCCCCAAAAAAAAACAAATAAAAACGCCAGTGCGTGGAACTTCCTTGGACTTTTTTTTTTACTGGGAGTGTTTCGACTCCTTTACTGGGAGTGTTTCAGCTCCGACTTCCTCGTGCGACCTCTCACTTCCCTAACAACAGCAGTGGGTGTTTGAATGGCCTTGCCAGGAAATGTGTTAAGAAGCACTGTCCAATTGCAGAGTGGAGTGACAACTTGGCTCAGAAAATGAGCCCCGTCGGAGGAGACGCACAGGAGCTCGATGACTCTGACCTGTTCAGATCCCGCAGGCGAGAACTATGGCGCCCGGAGGCTGGACCTGCTTCCTAACTGGACTCCTGTCTCTGGCGTGGGCTGCGGGCCACGGTGAGTACAGATCACCACACTATTCACACTAAGACAATAGCTTTTGACACAGGGGTGACTTGTAGAGCCAGACTCTGTGTCTGTAGAGCTAAAATGTGGTAAGATGCAATGCAGTTGTTTTGGATCAAAGGATTCGCTGACTCTGTGAAATCTAACTGATTTCAGTTTCAGTAGAGGTTGAAAAAAACCCAACAGTTTATCTTTTAGAGATGATTACAAAGAGCAAAAATGACAAAACTGTAAGAGATTTAAAGTCTCGAAGATGATTTTGTTTGCTAAATCATAAGCCAGCCGTACAAGTTTCCATCATAAGAGGCTAAGAGACTCGAGAAGACAGAAAGGTTTCGTGTGAGAACAGCAACATCTGTGGTTTCCTCTAAACCAGTTAAACAGCTCAGTCAGAAATCTCTTCAACAAATTACATTTTTTAAAATGTGATTTCAATGAATCGGCTCTTCAGCGAGCGAGTTTATCAGAAAAACGTAGTTTGAAAAAATGTTAGTTTTCCTCCCTACTTTTACGCTTTTGAAGAGAACAAAATATGCTGTTGGGTTTTGTTTTTTTTATCTCTATGTAGAGCGCCAAGAACCATCAGCTCTAGTTAGCTTTTAACACATTTATTCGCTCTTCCAGTGGAATGCAGAGATTCGCAGCAACGACTGTGTGAAACGTGACAAAATGACGATAAGCAATAAAGGATGAACGTGAATCGGTACGAACCGCAACCAACACTGTGCGTTTCTACACTAATTCGACCTTGTGTGGAAACACTGTGAGCATTCGCATGTATATTAAAATTATTCTTTTCTTTTATTTCCCACTAGACGTGAACATTCAGAGTATAGTGGAGCCAAAGTCAAATTGTTTGTTTGTGTGCACAGATTTGGCCAAGAATGCTGATTCTGATAACAGAGCACATCACTTTTAGACTGCAGGCTGTTCTTAGACTTTTAAAAAGTGGAACCGGAGTCATCAGACTCCTCTGCAAAGTAAACAGCTCGACGTTTTCTGTCCAGGCTCCTTAGACGAGGCCTAAAACTATACTCTCCTCTAACTCCTCCTGGTTTATCTCTGCAGCTGAAGGCTCAGGCCGCTGCAGGACGTGTTGAGCACCTTTTGTCACGCTGCCATTTTCTCCTGCTGCTCTCCGGTGATAATCTGTTCGCTCGCACTTCGTTTTCTCTGCACATAGAAAAAAGAAAACACACTTCAGAAAAAGTGTCCCCTGTTCTGAAAAGTGACATTTTTGGAAATCCTCTCCAGCTTTTCATGCGACACACCGTCGAGTTGAACTGAAACGCGTCGAAAACCTTTAGGAGTGGAAACGGACACTTTCAAACCAATCCCTGCTCAGACTCGTTCATTCTTATGCCTGACAAATGAATAAGTACAGTCGAGCAGAAATGAAAACCTTGTCGTTTAAACTGAATTTCGTGACTTTTGCTGGTTTCAAATGTTTTTTAGCTGAAGCCATTGATTACAGGCTGTAGTGGCGATTGTTTGTCAAACCAAACATCCAATAAAAAGTTCCATCCACCAGTATGAGGGACTGAGGTCCAGATTCTTCACGCAGGCACAAGAAGTTTAATGTCCAAACTTGTTGATTATCTTGGTTGCTTTTATTTTTCTTTTCAGCAAAACACTTATAACTTTCAAACTTTCCTTTGTTGCTCCTATCTACTTCTGTCTACGTCTGTCGCTCTGGTAAAAACCATAGGCCCCAAACCCAAATGCCTGCTGGTCCTTTACCAGGCCCCTACACTTATAGAAAGTGGATTGATCCACCACACTTCCTGTCTTTAGAAAACAAATAAATAAGAACAAATAATAAAAACAAAAGATAAATAGAATTGACAATTATTAACCTGCAAATAATACAAAAACTGGAAATGTAAAAATAAACTAACAAAATTCAAATGCATAAAGAAATAAAGAATAAATAGCTCCAACACAGGCATTTGGTAACAGCTCCAATGGATCTCAGTGTACATATGTATAAGTTAGAAAAAAATTTAAATAAAAAAGAGCTTTATATTTGTGGGATGGCACAATAGACACAGTCATCTACGACATCAAAAGGTTGTAGAAGAAACAAGGCAACACATGGTAAACCTAAAGGTTTCGAAAAGCAGACACAAACTGTTGAGTGTGGCTGCCGAGAAAATGACAAGGACACCATCCAGCTGAATGTGTGACATCAATCCTATTATTCCCCATGTCTGGAATAAGAACAACGACTTTAAATCACAAGCCGTACTTTCCGAACAAGACAGAAAAATATCCTCCAAATCCATGTGGACGGAGGTATTGTGGTCTGATGACACTGAAGGGGGAACAACTCTGTAGGAAGGATTTGGCGCAAGGTGAAACATTTTGCTTTTTGTGGCCATCATGCTCAATTCTTTCTGATCTAACTAGTGATTTTGTCAAAGAAATGACCCTTCAAATGACGATTTCGACCAGAGAACCCTCCAGGCTTTCGATTCGACTGCAAAGAGACGCCGTGAGTTTGATAAAGATCGACAAAAGTCTCACCTCACAGGAGGAAGGTTGTGGCGTGACCAGAGTGCAAAACTCCAGCTCACTTGGCGAGTCCAAACCGAGGTCCCACTTACTGAGACTACATGCCGAAATTCAATGAGTCTTTATTTAAGTGCTTCACTTATTGATGTGCACATTGGCCGACAACAATCAAGCTATTGCACGTTATTCTTTTATCTTTTTTTTTTCCCATCTCAGTTGCTTTTCAGTTAAATATTATGGGACGCTTTTATGTGAATGTAAAGTGGGAGGTATTGATTAGTGCTGTTTTATGAGGGGTGTGAACACTTTTAACTTAGAAGTCATGCTTTCTGGAAAGTAACAACAAGAAAATGAATTGTCTACAGCATATCAAAGTGCAATGAGGGATCCCCACTGCATATTCCTTTGCGGTTTTCAACGGGTTTCTGACATTACTGCAGCATTTCACAGTAGATACACACAAAACAAAACAAAATGTGTTAAACATTGGTGGGTTTTTGATATGGTTGAATTGGGAGGTGGACCACACCTAAACCCCAAAGGAGTTTTTTTTTTTTTCTTTATTGCCCCACCTGGAATGGAAAGTGGCCCAGAACGTCGTGATGGACAAACTGGTGTTACGTTTTAGGACTAGGCTGGTGGTTTTTGTGCCTTACCGTCTCTAGTTCAAACTTTTACATCCAGTGGTTGTTCAGAATTTAGCTGAAGGATTTCAGATTCGACGCACTTAAAAAAAACATTGTGGGATTTATTTTTGTACTTCTTTTCTTGGAGTTAGAAACCCCCACATTGTAGCGCAAATGCAAAACCACTCATCAGACCTTAACTAAGTTATTTTATAGCCACAGCAGATCATTTTAGCAAGACGCTTCCAAATTGATTGAAACCTCAACCTATCGAACTAGATCAACGGTTGCAGCTCATGTTTCTCAGGAGTTCGGTTATACGAACTTTTGTCGAGGATGTGGGTGTTTTGTTGTGTTTGTTGCGTAAGGAGCTGCGGATCAGCAAGGTGGCATTTGGGCAACAGCTGCCAATGATGTAATCCCTGTGGTTTTTCTAGTCGTCGTATGATTTATGTCGTAATAATAACCAGTAACTAATGCTTGGAGTCCCAGAAAAAGAAAAAAAAAAGCATATTCTTACACTGGTGAGTGCGTTCTTTGGTGAGGTGTTAAAGCCACATCAGTTTCTGTGTGTAATTTCCACTAGTGTAATATCATTTCTTACATCACTTGGCCCCACACCCACCCACACAAGTGTTGCACCTGCAGCCAAACTCTCAGTCCGTCAGAAACAAGGCCTTCCTGTACAGGTGTAAGCATACTGAGATTTAACTCATAAACTGTGGTGGGAATATTCCATCCGCCTTCAGTTGACTTCTTCTTTTTTTGTTTTTGTTTTAAACTCATTATGCATTAAAAACCTACACTGAATCAACCAGCTCTCTCACGCTGCCTCCGCTGATGGGCAAACGAGGCACAGACTTCAGAATCGACCTGCTGGCGCTCCACAGGAAGCGAGAACGACGTCAGCACGGCACGAAAAAAGTGGAAATTGTTCACACAGGAAGACTGCGATGTGACAAAAGGCAGCTTCGCATAAAAGTTGTGCAAAAAAAAAAAACCCCCCCCAAAAAACCCGAATATTTTCCCAAACAAACGGTTCTGTCTAAGACTTTCAGATGAGTAGAGCTCTCTGTAGGATACAGCCAGAAACGGTGAAAATGAAGGAACATTTCCTAGTCCGGAAACAGACAAGGAAAAATAATAATGACATGATCCAACGTATAACAAACAGAAAAAGAAATAGTACTACAACGGAAGTGGATAAGTTTGAGGAAAATGCAAAGAATAAGTGGATAGCTATGACATGCTATGTTCATTACAAATGATTTCTAATTTACAATATAACTAATCAAGACAAGCAATCACTTAACTTTGTTGGCAGCGCTTGTAAATATTATTAGGCAGCAGCGTAATAATTTTTTTTTTTTTTAAATCCAGAATAAAACATAATAAAACATGTTAGACTTGCTTTCATAAAGGAGGACGGGAGTGAAGGACAATTTAAGAAATCATTTGTGAGGCTCTGAATTGTGTTTGGTTTGTTCATTATTTCTGTCCTCTTTAGTTTCTATTCTTTCATTAGATCCGCCGAGTTTCTGCTCCTTTCTTAGTTACTCCAGTTTAACTACATTTTCATGTTCAGTTATTCTTCAGTGTTGGATCAGCTTCTGATTTGCCTTAGTTCAGTCCTTCAGTTTTTCTATGTTCCTTATGTCTGGTTTCTTGTTAGGGTTCGATTCATTTTCCCAGTTACCCAGTTTGTGGGCTCTCCCTCGCCCCCTGTGCCACTTTCTCTCTCTCTCTGCTCTGCAACACAACCGTTTCTAATCAGCCATCTCTTCCTTGTTTAGCAATCAAGCTCCCCACTATATATATATATATATATATATATATATATATATATATATATACTGTATATATACTGTATATATATATATATATATATATATATATATATATATATATATATATATATATATGTATATTTATATATATTTATATATATACTGTATATATATATATATATATACAGTATATTTACAGTATATATACAGTATATATATATATATAACTCATTCTCAGTCATTCCTTGCTGGATTCTTTTGTTAAATTCCTCCTACATGCGCCTCATTTTCCTGCTTCCTGTTTTTTGTTCCTGCTTGTGGTTCATCTGGATGCTTGTAATTTTTGTTTAATCATCACTTTACGATTAAAACCTTCAGCACCCACTCGACGTCTGCCTCTCTGCATATAAGTCAACTTCATCAAAACATGACATTATCAGTTATGATCATATCTGAGTAATACGCACTCTTTTTGCCTCATAATGTGTGTTTGGTTTCAGCAGTCGGCCGCTGCAGTGCAACGTGTTGTGTTGGTATTATAACAGGGTTTGTATTTTTGGGTTTGTTTTTTTTTTTGCTGTTTTGAGAACATCTGCAGGTCATGTACAGAGTTGTGCAATCCAGGGGAGAAACACAAGAACGAAGCAAACAGCCTTTATTACACAAAGTGAGGGGATTTTAGCAGCACCTTGTGCAGTTTACTGATGATTTACAGTCAGAACTGCACGAAGAAATGTATTTTTTAAAATCTTCTATAATGAAATCATGGCATGCAACAAAAAAGGTTGCAGTCAGTCAGATCAGAAGTTTAAAGTGGCAGTGGAGGATGCATGTGTAGGTGTCCGCAAGCAAAATGAACTTACAAGTGTTAACATATAATTGCAGAGACTCAGCAGGCCTCCAGGTGTGACACTTTTACGTGGGTTTACTTGAAAACCCAAGTAAATCCTCAACCTCACCACAAGGTTGGAGGCGACTGTGGCTCAGTGGCTTGAGGAGAGAAAGTTGTGAGTTCGATTCCAGCTGCCTCTCTTGGCACTTGTTTAGTCAGCCAGTATGCTGTCAGGTGGATTAATGTGTAACCGAGTCACTCTGAAAGCACTTTAAGTGTTCTGAGTTTCGTAAAGGAGCCAATACTGAACCGACATCACAAGGAATTAGCTGGAGAGTGTACACCAGATCATTAGAGTCTATTTATTTCTCACTGTTTCTCCTGCATTTGGTGGCTTTTCGAGATGCATGTTGCATCAAAAATATGTTTTCCCAGGTCTCGTTCTAGCAATGATGGTTAGACTTTCCATGTTTAACATATCAGATAAATACGTTAAACATACGTTAATCGCTTTTGTCTGATTGTAGTTTTTTTTTAGTGCTTGTTTTGGTCACTAGTCAGACTCTACAATTCTGCAACTTCCAAAAGAGATTCACAGTAAACATAAAGCCCAAAAGTTAATGGAGAAAAAAAAAACAACAAATCACTTTTACATCATTCAGTGACTTGTTGCGCAATTTCTTCTTTATGTGTTTAACACGGGTCATCTGTCTTGTGAGTTGTTTGGTCATTTTCTCTTTCTTTTTTGTATGCATGTTTGATCTGATGGGTTTTTTTTTTTTTTTTTTTTTTGCTTTTGTTCCTTTTGTCAGAAATTGTGTTTGTCAGGTTTGGACATTCTAGCATTTCTTTGCTGTCATTCCTGGGCAGCAAAAACAACAAAGTTCCCCACAGAAAAGTGGCCATGGATAATAGAATATGTTTGTTCTTCCTCTGTATGTCATTTTGTAATTGTTCGTGCATTTTGGAAACATGACATTTTGTGTTAAAGCAAACAGCGCCATGTGGACCTTTGACATTTCTTGGCAGGTTTACACTTAATCAAGTACCTGGAGGCTCTCTGCATGTGTTGCTTACGTGTCCGGAAACATCTTCACTGTATTTTTATTATATTTTTAACAAAATTTACAGCAGGTAAAGTGTTCAAATAAGCCCAAATCTGTCACAAAAGCAAACAAAAGAGGAGCATGAAAATGGCTCTGAAAATGCAACATAAGCCACTAAAATGCCACTTTATTCCATCCGTAAACATGCGATATTTGATTAAACAAAAACGGCCACAATAATCAGCTCGAAATGGATTTGGCTTGACGGTTGCGTCTGTCTTAAATGACCGCAGCAGCGCCACCGTGTGGCCAGAAGAGTAAATGAAAAAAAGTGAAACGAGGATTAAACTGAACTAAACTTTACTGAACTAAAAGAAGGAACAGAGCTTAGCTGAATTTACCTCAGTTATATAGAAATAAATGGATACGTTTGATGCATCAATGATCCTTGGCAATAAATCTTGTGGACTGCAGTTGATATTTGCAAGGAATAAATAATGTATTATTATTATTATTATTATTATTATTATTATTATTATTATTATTATTATTATTATTATTATTATTATTATTATTATTATTCATGCAGCACTCGGTGACAGATTTTTATTTTTTATTTTTTGTCTGTGCACTGCCTGATTCAGACCACCAGGGGGAAGCAGACACCTACCACGTGAGTGCCGGTCACTTGTTTCTGCTGAGTTGCCAGATTGCTGACGCTCATTCCGAGATAAAGTGGAGCAGAGGGGACGGGGGGGATGGGAGCCTCCCCGCTGGGGTGGAGGTCAGAGACGGGTCGCTGTGGTTTCTACCCGTGCAGATGACTCACAGTGGAAGCTACGTGTGTGAAAAAAGGTCAGACAACACATACACGTTTATACATCGATCCTGGACTGGCTGGAAAATCCTGACAGGAATAAGCTCTACAGAAGTGTTTTCTTTTTCTGTAGGAATAAAATGAAACCATCAAAAGGACGATTTAGAGTTTTAGTGTCCGGGTCGAGCTGTCCTGATCCAAGTGAAGAGATTTTGGCTACAAAGGAAACAAGTGAAGGTCTTCCGTGCAAACAGAACGAGATCTTCAGACTGAGTCTCCCAAGGAAAATACGATGGACGAAGGTTTTTATTTTATTTTATTTTATTTTTGTTTAGTTTTTCTGTTGTAAAATGTTCACACATCACTGGCTTTGTAAGTAGTTATCAATGACAAAGAACGCAGTAGGAAGTGAACAGAAAACTTTGATGTCAGCAGAAGTTCAAAGGTGAAAGTTGTTTCATAACTGCGGCTGAAAGCAAAGCTGTGATTTGTGGTATTTCCCCCCACACCCCCCCCCCCATCATGTCTGATGGTTCCTGACTTAACTAGCGCAACACTGCCCCCTTTTGACACACCTTGTACAATGCATCTGCCTTAACAAGCAACATGTACATGCAGTACAGTTATGCAGACGTTACAGCCTCCGTACACCTGCTCACATTTAGTTACCTTACAGCTACAAATTTACAAGTATTTCCAATATTTTCTTTTTTCAATGAAACGCACATCTACATCCTGAACGTTTTGTCCGTTGTTCTAAGCAACGTTTAGGGCTTTTATCCTGATGTGGGTTGATCCTCCCTCAAGTCTTTTGTAGCCACTAACTTGTATTTATTTATCTCTTTTTGTCATACGCTCAACGCTGCTGCCATATTTCACCATAAGATATTTGCCATGTTCCCTTCATGGCTGGTAGCAGACTGAAAACAGAGCCTCTTCAGGCCCTGTAACTAATAGGTCTTATGTTTCTTCCCAGCCTCTTTCTTATGGTTCTATCAGGAATACTTACTATAACTGAGGCAAATAAGGTCTTGTAGACGATGTAGCGGTTTCTTTTTGAACCTCCTGGATAAGTCGCCATTATGTCCTTGGAGTGATTGACTCAAGTCTTAAAGCATTGTGACCTTTTCCAGACTGAATGACGCTCAATGACTTTGTTGAATTTCTTTAGAGGACCATAACATGTTGCTTTTGTAGATTTTTTTATTTTTTATTTTTAGTCTACTGTGATTTACTGACTCTGCACTTCTGGCAATAGCCCACCCAGGGTTTGGCTACTAAATGAGGCTTACTCCAGCTAAATCATGGCTTAACATAATGAACCTCTTCACATCAGACCATCCAAGGTTTTGCCTAGCAAAACATTTCATCGTTTTAAAACTTTTTTGTGTGCTCTCTCAAAAATTAGCTTGAGATTTAAAAAAATAATAATAATAATTTCTTGATTTTTTTTTTTTTATCAAGTTGTATCTTTGGGGCAGTCAGCATTTTACACGCTCTGTGCTGCAGTCAGAATCATTTCAGCTCAGAAAATCAACAAGAAAAAAAGAGACTACTCTCTCAAAATGCCTATCTCAGTCTTATAAGAGCACATTTCTGCTGAGATAAATGTTCCTTTGTGATTTTAAACTCTTAAATCGCTTTTGCAATCAGTAAAAAAAAATAAAAGAAACGATACAATTTTTCGTCAATCTCCCCAACAACAACAACAAAAAAAGAAGAATGCATTTTGTTTGTTTTGTGCTCAGGACTGTCAGCAGGTGCAGTCGGATGGAGAGCCCGTCCATCCGAACACAAACGGCCTCATGAGGCTGGCGGCCGTTTCGGAGGCAGATGCAGGAAAGTACACGTGCCACGTAGACGTTACTGTAGACGGCCGGAATTACACCGCAGCACGCAGCGTCCAGATGACTGTCAAAAATGGTACTGTGCATCTCCAATTTGGACGGTCAAAGTGAAGGATTTTTGTGATATGAAAATAGCTTTTTTTGAATTCATTTCAGAATTCAGTCTTGTTTTGCAAAAGGTCTGTTTTGTACCCCACTCTGTGACTCGACAGCACCTGCCCACTGTGTGTCTCTTCAAATTGATCAGATTGTGAGAACAGATTTTTGTTCCCTGCTCTCCTCAAATGACCCCACAGATGTTCCTGCAGACTCAGACCTGAAAGCCTTCAAAACATGAATTTTGCTTAGCAACAATCCATCGCTGTTTGATTTGCCCGAACACTTTGATATCAAAATCAAACGCCCAAAGTGACTGACTAGTATTTGGGTCTATTTCATCACCGCCACGTCAACTTAAACTCCCAAAAATGAAGTGGCCACCGTGTTTCAGCGTTCTTTTGGTGATTCATTTTGTGCCAGACGCACCTTTTGATGCCGGTCACAGTTCCAGTTTGGGTTTCTTCTAAGGGCGAGAAGATTTCTGACATGTAAGCCTGACTCCTTAGCCCAGACAGACGGACAAACAGACTACTGACATACAGACAGGGGCGGCCATTGTTCCATGTAGGACACACAAAGGACTGGCAGAAACCCCAGCAGCTCCTGTAGTGTCTCCAGTTTTTCATTTGTTTCGGTAATATCACTCATGTTTTCACCAAATCCTGATATCTGTCTTTGCCGCAACAGCATAAATACTGTTGTATTTTTATATAAAGTGTTGTACTCTCTTTTTTTTCTGTTTCTTGATTTAATTTTCAAATTGATGTGGTTGCAGGCACTCCGGAGATCTTTCCAGAGATTCATGTTGTGAGGCCCAAAAACGAGGTGGTCATAGTTGAAGTGGGTGAGTAAACAAACAACAGCGACCCCAATGCATTCTGATTTCTAACTTTATTGTTTTCATCAGTCTTTGTTCCGTGCGTCCCTTGTTTTGTTGAGTTTTGGCTTCCGCGAGTTGGTGGCAGAGCAGATTTGTCATTCGTCTTCTGCTTGGTTTGTTTGCCACTTTACTGGACCACCAGGTAAGAGAGCAGAGCTGCACTGTAAGGCCTACACCGGCTTCAGTGAGGACGAAGAGATTTTCATGTACTGGACCATCAACGGGACATACTCTAGCGACATCAGCGGGCTGGTCGAGTCCTGGAAATTGTGAGTCTCTCCGTCTTCCCATGTTGTTGTGGTTTAATCTGTCGAGCCGGATAGGGGCTGTTGGCTAAAGGAGTTGAACACGAGGAAATGTTGAGAACCCAGAGGACACCACACCAGTCGTCGTTTTTCAGTCACGGGTCAATCTACTCACCATCGTTAGACGTATGAGATGAAATAAACACCAGGCTCTTAAAAACAAGTCAAAACAAAAGCATCAGGAACATTTCCCATGTGCCGCAGTCACACTATTGCCACTTGTCTTGCATTTCAAAGGTAAAGAAACATAAGCTGCTTTAGTAAACAACATAATACCTTGTCTGCTTAATGTCATTTGATCTCAAGCTAAGCCTGGCTATCCCCGAGTTTTGACCCATGCCAAAAATTTCTGCATGACGAGTGTCGAAGCTTGTACTATACAGTGGCTTGCAAAGGGGGTTCATACCCCTCGAACTTTTCCATTGTTGGTCACACTATTGCCACAAGCATGAATATATTTCATTGGAATTTAGTGTGAAAGACCAACAAAAAGTGGTACACAATTGTGAAGTACAAAGAAATTTATTTTTATAAACATTATATTTTGATTTGTGGCTGCTTTGTGACAAAATATGGAAAAGTTCTAGGGGTATGAGTATCTTTGTAAGCCACTGTATATCAGGAATTTACACAAGTGTTGCTTAGATGTTACAGCAACAACCCAGTAATAATATAATTTAACCTCCTGCTAAGGTATGCCGACTCTCTGTCTGCGCTGATGAAGATTTACTCGCCTGGCCTTAATAAATGCTTGAAAAGGCTCCGAATGATCACAGCCTTTCTGTCCACTTTCTGATTGATTTGGTTCCTGATATTCCCTTTCAACGTTGAGTTTTCATCTTCAGATGATCAGTTTGCTTAAAAACCCAGCCACAACTGAAAATATCTCCAATTTTGCCTTTTATATTCCCAAACACACACAACATACTCAACAGGGGTGAATGAAAACGACACGCGGAGATGCGTTAAAGACACGACTTAAAAGACAAAAGTTGTTGCACAAAACATGCTTCAAGCGTGCTGTACACGGCAGCTTAAGAAACAGCTCTGTAGTCAGTGACTATTACGGTTCATATTTTTAAGTGACAGATTTTTTAAAATGTCTTTTCTAGTATCCATGAAAGAGGCAAAGTATTTGGTGAGTCCACTCTGTCCATCGCTACAGTTCGAAACGAGTTCCTGAACGTCCCCATCCATTGCCACATCTCAAGCCCGGTGGAAGTGAAGGTCGGAGAGGCCCGGCTCCAAGAAGGTATTTTGCTCGAAGCGTCTCGGATACGCAAAGCCATCGCTCTGTGTCCGGTCTAACCAGAAGCTGTGTTGACTCTTGTTTACATGCTGTTGAGTAACCACTTGTGTTTGTCTGCCTTGTTTCCTCAGCTGACCCAACTGAACGCAACACGTTCTACATGATCGTGTCTCTCTGGCTCTCTGCCCTCTTTACCATCCTGATCCTGACGGCCTTCGTCCTCGTCTGCAAAGTCAACCTCTTCTTAGCGTACAGGGCACTGAAGACAGTGTTTTCCAAACAAGGTGAGCAGTTCTTCTTGTATCATACAGATTTTTACATACAGTGCGCAAAAAGACATGTAGCCATCTTCTCGCACTGTTGGACTAAACTTTATATTTTCTTTAAGTCAGTTAGGCTGAACAAAACCACATGTACTTGCCAAATGACAGAATTATCCTAGGATATTCCTCTACCACCTTATTCAAAATCAGGAATTTGAACATATTAAGAATATTAAGTTCTTCAGCAATTTGGGAAAGCCCAGAGGACTCTTGATAAGTTTAGTTGTTTAGCCGCAACAGAGTCAACATTTTAAGTGGCCATCATAAAGCCTTGATCTCAGTAGAGTGGAAATTTAGCGGGCAGAGTTGAAAAGGTGTTTGAGAGATACAAACCCGACTCAATTACAGCAGCTCTGTCAGGAGGAGGAATGGGCCAAAGTCCCAGCAAACTGTAGTGGGAAGCCGACCCGAGTCGTAGAGTTTAAAAGGAAATTCAGACAAATATTAAAAGGAACGAATCTAAACTTCTGGATTTGAAGAAAGTGAAAGATATATCTCTTATCAGTCTGGCATTCAGTGAATATAAATTACTTTTGGCAATCCTTTTTTTTTTTTTAGTTATGACTTATTTCTAATTTTTAACACAACAGTGAACGCCACACACAGACACTCAAGTAATGACACGAAATGTTAATGTGAGTTATAAACACGAATCAATACATGACAAAACAAAAGCCAGAGATAAAAACAAAGCACACACACACAAAAAACACAGAAAATGTTTTCATATTGAAGAAGGTGGATGAATAAAAAATAGAGAACAGAGGTTACAGAAAATAAACAAAAGATTAACTTTAAGAAATCAAATGAAATGGGGCTTAATGTTTTCTGTTTTACTGTAGTTGTTATGAGCGTCAGATAAAGGGCGTACGCTGCTATGGAGGTGAGGGAAGCAAAACCGCTGGGGTCACATCGAGTGTCAAAGACGTAGCGTGGTCCAAATGACCAGATTCTTGAACACGTGGCTTCAGATCCTTTGAGAGAATATCTTGGTAGTGCTAAAAACAGGACACGTTTAGTCGGACTTAATGTCATTCAGTGAAGGGGGAAAAAAGCAGTTTGTTTTTATTGCACAGCTGCAGCAAAAATAGCCATCGACTTGACAACGATCACTCGTTGTTCTCACAGTTCCGGATGGGAAACTTTACGACGCCTACGTGAGTGTCGGTCAGTCGGCCATGCTGAGTTTGGACGGCGTGGCCTGCTTTGCCCTGCGCCTCCTGCCAGAGGAGCTGGAGCAGAAACACGGCTACTCCCTGTACATCAGAGGACGGGACGACCGCCCTGGAGAAGGTCAGGAACCACAAAAATACCACATCATGGGAAAGGAGAGCTTACTAGTAATAACTAGTCTGTAATTCGGCAGGATACTTCCTTCTAAAAGTGCAGCTTCTTCCAAAATCTCCCGTTTTGTGCGATTGCACCCAGAAAACTACGACAGCTGTTGCCGTGTCTGGGTTCGACCGCTTGGTCACGACTTGCGTTTCCCGTCTTTAATGTCTTACAGCGATCCACGACGTCATCTCTGCCGCGGTGCGCCAATGCCGCCGACTGCTTATCGTCTTGTCGTCTGCCGGTAAATCAAAGGAGACGGCGCAGTTCTGGGAGAATCCCAACCAGCTCACGTACGAGCAGAAAGTGGGCCTTCATGACGCTTTGATGCGAAACGATCCTAAAGTTATTCTGGTGGAAGTCGGTAAGGGCCAACAGCCTTCTCGGTTGAGTTTTGTGAACGTTAAATCTGCAGCATGTAACTTTTATTAAAAATATGGTTAGTTTTTTTTAAAAACTGTCACTATGTTGTGACAGTTTGATATGAGACCTCCTCCCTGAGCTTCAGACATTAATTCAGACTACTGCCTGTCTGAAAAAATGCACCGCTCCGGACCAAAAACAACCAATCAGAGCCAGGAGGAGGATCTTAGCGCTGTCAATCATCCTCATGTACTCATTGCTCAATGCTGACTGAGTGTTGGCTGCGCTGCTGTGTCCGTAGCCCCTCCCCTCCCACTCAGCATACACACAAATAGCTCT
This sequence comes from Xiphophorus maculatus, assembly GCF_002775205.1. Classification (NCBI taxonomy): domain Eukaryota; kingdom Metazoa; phylum Chordata; class Actinopteri; order Cyprinodontiformes; family Poeciliidae; genus Xiphophorus; species Xiphophorus maculatus. The sequence goes on along the minus strand of NC_036449.1, from coordinate 6,884,185 downwards.
CTCACCCCGTGTACTGCCACACATCACCGTAAAACTTCCACACTAGTAGTTTGAGGCATCGTGTAGCGCTGAGGATACTGCGTGAGTCCAGGGCGAAGGCGACAGCTCATCCACAGGCCGCCAGGCCCACTGGGGAATTCCCCGGTTAGCCCGTATGCCAGTCCGTCTGCCCCTCGCCCCCTCAAATTGCTGTGATTTTGCCAAAAAAAACTGTGTGAGTAAGACCCAGAGACACATAAAAGCTGATTCTGCTCAGCCAAGAGACACAACCAATTCTGCTGCTGCTGCAGTGTGAGGGTGTGCGTGTGTTTGTCTGTTCCGAAACCAGACAGCTCTTCATCGAAGCCACGTCTTTTGATATTTATGATCAGGTCCTAGTGAGACATTTGAAGTGCAGCTTAAATCAGAAGAATGAAAAGACTGCAAAATTATACCAGTTATTTCTAGTTTCTAGCACAAATGTTTTAGTGCATTTGAAATTAGACAAAACTAACTTCCAAGCAGCTTTTCAGCAACGTAACAAGCAATGCTTGTTTTAAGTCAATAATTTCATAATTCTGATGAAAAACTGTTTCCACTGGCAGATTATTTTGCTTATGGGAAAAATGTCTTGTTGTTTAGTGAATTATCTGCCAGTGGAACTAGTACATTTTCATTGATATTGAGGAATTATTGACTTAAAACCAGTTTCCATAGCTTGCCGAAAAGTTAAGATTTGTCTTATTTCAAGTGTGCTAAGATATTTGCAATTAAAACTAGACCAGAAATACTAGGTAAAATTTTATTGTTTTTTTTTTTTGCAGTGTGCATCTAAAAAACGAGAAACTAATGTTTTAGCCTCAACAAGTTGCTGCGATAAAGTTAAATTTTCTACGTTTCCACTCGTGCGACACGACTTTAACGCCCTCCGGCGTTGAGATCAGACCGATTTCTAATCTACACGTCAATAACCGCTCACTCCACGATTAACAAGAAGCTCTCCATCGCAAGACAAAGAACGAAGGTTTCTTCTTAAATAATTGGCCTATCATACATTAGTAATCAGTGAAGGTTTCATTGTTGGCGCTTTTTGCCCACATTAATAGAGAGTAATTCCTAATCTTTTCTTTTAAGACTTCCAAAAGCTGCTTCCCACATCTACTATGTTCCATGAGGGGGGAAAAAAAGGCACAAAACAAAGCGACTCTGATCAGGCTCCATGTTTTGACTTTTGAAATGGTGTTGCTGTCAATCTGACCCTGGCCTGGCTTACTATGATGCGTTCACCGACTGTAAAAAAAAAAAAATCTAGGATTTTTGAGCGTCTCACCGATCAGACTCCAGTCTGAGCGCGGCATGTTGTTGAAGCTTCAGCAAACTTCATTAGACCAAAATGTTCTCAGAGCAAGAAACTGCTGTTTTAGCTCACGGCTTGAGAAGAATCAGATAACTTCTCTCAATGCATGAAACCAAGCATCTCTAGTTCCTGTGTAAGATCCTCAGATAACAAATAAAGCGACTGCCAACACGCGCTTTATGTTTTTGGAGACTTCTGAGCCTCTTCATTCAGATTTTACCAAGTTAACATGAATTGCTCCCAGACCTTTCTGGTTGGAGGTAAACTCTAAACCAAAAGGAAACCGGAAGCCTTTTAAAAGTGCATAAAAACATTTCAACACACCAACACTCACGCACTCGCCTCTGTTCTCTCCTGCCAGACGGTCCGGTGGATTACAGTCAGCTGCCGGAGTCACTGCGCTACATCAAGCGGACACAAGGAGCTCTGGAGTGGAAAAGCTCGTTTGTTGAAACCAACAAACTGACTCAGATGTACTTGAAAAGCAACTTTTGGAAGAGCCTGCGCCGTCACATGCCAGCCGCACCTGCAAGGAGGCCGCAGAGCATCGCTTGAAGCGGTGAACGTACTTTGATTTGTCCGGAAGGCTTAAAGATGGCATCCATCAGAATCTTCAGTTGTCAGAAGTCTCGGTCCTGAAGCCGTCCACACGCGGGGACTAAACAACCTATGCTTTTATAAAGTGAAGAACATTTCCTGAGCTGAGCTGTGTTACTTTCCTTGTCTTTGGTGTTGTTTTGAAGCATCTCAGATTTCTTTGACTCGAGCTGATTCAGTTTGTAGGGCTCCATGAAAGCTCTTTCTATACTTGTTCCCAAACTCAAATCTCTGGCCAATGAAGTCCAGAGATTTGAGTTCCTCTTCACAAATCGAAGTGAATGACAAAAATTATAACGGAGCACTTTTACAATGAACAGCATGCCAGTTGCAAGGATTTCTTGACAATATTTTGGTAGTTAATGCTTTTTGTGTTGCTAACTAGCTCAAACTGTCGCACACGGCGAACTACCAGCTACTGCACAGTTTTTATACAAACTCTGTTGCACTTAATTGCTTCAGAAGATGAAACGCATTCATTAAGATAAGTTGATACATTTTAAATAATCAGTTTTATTTTTTTTTTTAAAGAAAATTAGCAGTTCGAACCAGCCTGGCCCTGTGAGAAGCAGTAAATGCCCCCATGGTGGCGATAAGTGCCAATAAGCATTTCTGATAGCGATCAATGAGTCTTAATATCACTATGAGGGAAATTTGACCCACTCTTCTTTGCAGAATTTTTTTTAATTTCAGCTGCATTGGAGGGTTTTCAGACATAAACAGTATATTTTTGTCGTCAAGAGATCATACCAAGTTGTCCACATTACACACATCTTGCATGACTTTGATAACAAATCAGATTTCTTTTTTAAAATAAAGTAGAACACCATGCAACAGAAATAATAGTAATAATTAAAAAGGTGGGCTAAAAGTAATAATAATATTTTGACCTATCTTTTTAACTTACTGACATGGTGGGTTAATTGCAATATTCTACACAATGAGAAGTTGAAGTTTTTAGGTCCATTTGCGAGAAAACTGTGGCTGATTGTTGGCGGCATTTTTCTTCCATCCTCAAAAATATTCTTCGTGTTTAAGCCGTAGTGATGAGCGGTGTGTTTAAAGCTTTCTAAGCTGATGTCAATGAATTTCTTCCTCCTCTGCTCTCTTGTCTAACCAGATGACCGCTTACCGTATCGCGTTTTAACCACTTCCTGTTTTTTTTACTTTGCCCGTCTGAAGCATCATGTTTTCTTACGCCAGGTGGGATTAAGTTTTCTCCTCCGAAGCATCAACGTTGGAAGAGTTAAAATGCTTTTCCAAATTTGGTGCAGTTCATAATTCTATAGTGAAAAATATGTATATATATTCAAACTACAATATTTAAGATGGAAACAGAGTGAACAAGGATGGCATATTTGGAAGAGCTGCCAATAGAAATCCTCTTTTCTATTAGATACTGATATCAATTTAATAACGCCTCAGTGGCAGGCACTGCATTTTACATTCTGAAAATGTTTTTTTATTTATTTATATATTTTGGTTAATTTTTTGATTTTATATTTTCCATGTTTGTTTAGTTTTTCTTGCTGATGCAGGAAACGTGTGTAACAACAATATATTTTTTAAAGTGATTCTGTCCAGGCAGACTTTATCACACTTTCAGCCACAACTACAGCCGGAGCAGGTAACACCAGGCTGAGCACATTATTTTGTAAATGTTGACACTTTAATGCAAAGTTGGGGCTTTTAATGGACTTTCAATGCAACTTTGCATTACAAGTGTCATTATTTACCGAGTGACACTTCATGACAACCGACTGCTTCGTGTTCATGACAGTGTCATGTCAGCCTTATGCTCACCCCGTCAAATAAAGCGTTGCCAAGTACCGATATTTGATTTTAAATAAAAAAAAATAATTCAAACCACTGGCTTGATGGATTTAATATCTGTGTCTTTGAATGTAAGTTCAGTTTTGTAATGTCAGAGTGGAGCATCGTTGTGGGTGACTGTTTAAAGAGTTTTCTCTTTCTTTTTTAAACCAACATCATCTATTTGTCTGACTTTACCATTCTTTATACTTGGTTTTTCTCTCTCTTTCCATTACTAGGGGATTTTATTTTTCTGTGTAATTCCTGAGTGACTGTTCCCACTGGCAACCACTCGTAGCTAGAGACAAAATCAGAGCTGTGACTGTAGCGTGGCAAAGTGCGAGGAGAAGCTTGAATGTCCCAAAACGCGACAGGCCTACACTGGAAGTGATCCCCGTCTTTGCCTGAAACACACATCTTACTGGATGAAAGCCCTCTGCTGAGCTGGCCGGTTCGTCTAAGGCGATCACACCTGCAACCAGTTTGCAATACCCAGTTTACGTGACGCAGTCGTCTGGAAGGAAACTGAATCACTGTGGAAAACACCAGTTCACACCCGAAAGGAGGTTTTTACTCACGGTGGTTTGAACGAGGCATGGACGTTTTTCGAAGACTCCCAGAAGAAACGATAACAGTAAAGTTACCACAAACTCTTGCTTTCGCAGCATTTTTAAAAAATTATTTTTTTGAATAGAGTTTCACTAATGGAAAGAGCTGACACTAGCTGAGCTGTTATTTGCAACAATCCACTCAGTGGGCTGGCTTTCGCTGACACACTGATGGACTTTCTGTCAATGAAAAGCACTCGGTCAAAGGTTAAATAGAGATGTGATGCTAGTCGGCGGGCTCTTCAAAGCCAACGCTTTCCTCGTTTACCTGCACCAACTCCTTAGCTACCGTTGCCGTCCTATAATTAATCAGGTCAGTAACTGGCTTTGGAATAAATGTAGCCTCTTGGAACAAGGAATTAGCCAGATCTGGCTGAGCAATAGTTTTACTGGCAAACCCAGGAACTTAGTTTCAATAAGACACAAATAACAATGACAGAACCCAAACGAAATGAAAACACACCAAGCATTTGGAGGACGATATGCATTACTAGAAGAAATATTTTAGTCGAATGCCAAAAAGTTGTAATCTCTTCCATTGGAGAGAAATGACAAAACCCACTTTGCGTGTCAAGGTTATGAGTGAAGGACATTTTTAAAATTATTTATTACAAGCAAAACTCTGTTTTTGTATTGCAGAGTTTTGCTCAAACCTTAACGGATGATGTGAGTAGACACAAACCAAGCAGCATCAGTCACATGTCCTGGTTCCAGAGCACAATTTAATGGAGAAATCTCTTTTTTTGTGTGTGTGTGTGTGTGTTACACCACTCAAACCCTTGAAAAGGGCCTCATTGTCACCCCAATCTTTAACTCTTTCCACAATTTTCCTCTCAGATTTAAAGCAAAATGTAAATAATTCTGGAATCAAGGTTCAACGAAAAGCCAAAAACAAACGTTTGTTTTCCATCGATGCTGAGAGAAATTATTTGGAGAGAAACCCAATAACCCTAATCAGGCCACGCTAAAGCAAATGTCAGCAGCGGTGGAAAACTGATGGCTTGGCCTTGATTGATTTTTTATTATTATTTATTTTTTTGTCATCCGAACCCACGGGTTCAGTTCAATCTAATCAGAAAATCTGGTTTCTGTCTCATTTCCTGTGCCGAAGCAACCAGAAGGAAACGGTGCGACTCCCTCTGAACAGATGATGCTTCTCAACGGGTTTGCAGCTCTCCACACATTTGCGCCTCACTTGACGGGCAGCTTAGAGGAATTTTGAAACGAGCCTTTCGTATCTCTGGGTTTGGAATCTGAAACTCTGCATCGAAAATGTCCAATTTCAACCTCACGGATGTAGTGATACGATGGGCAAACACAAGGCGAGACACGACACCGAGTTCATAAAAGTGAGGTGAGACTTTAAAATGATTTGAGGTGCTAAATGTGACTCTGTTTCTCTTAAATCTTACACTGTGTTTTACATGTCTGCTTATTGAGAGTTTATTCATTTCCCATCTCATTTAGATTTACATGTCCATAAAGAGAAAACAAACAAAAACAACAACAGCTCTTTTAAGTATGAGCAGATTTAAACGTCTAAATGAAAGCGAAGCAGGAGTCATTTTGTCTGGGTGGAGGATTCTTCGGTCCCTAACTCAAAGCATCAGCGGTTCAGTGTCAGACATCTTTGTATTTTCTTTGACAGTTTCTGGTTTTAAAGCTAGAAAAACAGGAGAGTTCAAATGTCAGACCTTTCGGCTAATCGTTTAGCCAAAGTAAAGTCCTGCTTTTGTTTTAGGGATTTCAAAAAAGTCTTTGTTGTTTTTTATTGTAACACACATATAGACGACTGTAACGCATTAGCTGTGTACTCACCGAGTTCTTGATGTGAGTTGAATTCATGAATTCCATTTATTAAAACCAAAATACAGCTGGTCCATTTCTTATGCCACCTTTAGGAGACAGCAGGACAAAATGGCAACCCAGAAGAGTTTGTGATCCCTGTGTGTCCTCCTTTGCCCCTTGCTCTCATTTGCATTTCCTAACGTCATTTCCTTTAGCTTAGCAACTAGCTAAAAGAGATAAAAGGAGAACACAGAATTACTTATTGTCAACAGTTTCCATCAGTGTTTTATTTATTTTTTATTTATGTGCATTTTGAAAGCACAGCATTAGTAGAAGTAGTTGGAAACAGCAAAATTTGAAAGAAATGTATCATTTGTGTTTGGTTGTTTTGGCTTTTTCCGAAAAAGAGTTTCGGGAAAAGAGTGCTAAACTAAATGTCCCCACCCACTGGTGGATCGGTCTCTCACCAGAGGCTAAAAAAAAAAAAAATCCAGCCCAAACCTCCATCTTGGAGGGGAGGACTCTCTCTCTCTCTCTCTCTCTCTCTCTCTCTCTCTCTCTCTCTCTCTGTTTTTTCTGAGATTTGTGGTTCATGCTAGTTTGCAATTTCCACATCTTGTTTATTAAACCCAACTGAAGCGTCAACCTCTGCTGAAATTATGCTGAGTGTGGCCAGATGTAGCATGTTGATAGTGATGCCAACTCATTTCTTTTTTACACTCTAAAAAGAAATGAGTTGAACCAACTTAATTGAATTACTTGTTACCAATTGGAGCAATTCAATTAAGTTGGTTCTACTACATTCATTTTTCAGTGTACTTTGAAGAACTAAAATAAAATGTTAAAACATACATTTAAAATAATTTAAGTTCTAGCTGTATTTGAAGTGCAATGTGAGTGATAATGTAATTTTGGATATTTTAGTTTGGTACAGCTTAAACGTCTGAGTTGAATCTCAGTAGAATTACGCCAAAGAGATTTGAATTATTTATTAGAAAATTATTATTTTTTGAGTAAGAGTGACTTAAATTTGTCAAGTTAAACACACTTAATAAATTAAGTTATAAAAACCTAGTAAATTTAGTTGGATAAACTTAGTAAATTGAGTTGGTCAGACATACGTCACAAAAAAGAATTGAACTCAATTGTTTCAAGTAAAGTCAAAGTAAAAAGATCTTTTAAGTTAATTTAAGTTAGTTAGATTTCTAAATTTGAACACAAATAAGTAAGTTGTCATCAATAAACCAAATGAATTAAGTTAGATTAATGTAAAAAAAAAAAAAAGTCCATAGATGAACTACATCCAAAAACACCTTTTATAGTGTAGTTAGAAGGCACTTGTTTTTTTTTTTTTTTTTAGTACATTGCCTATTTAGACGTGTAGATAGTTGTATGAGATTCCCGGTGTGGTCTATTTCATGAATCCCACGGACGTGGCCGGGTTTGTTCCTGGATTAATTCGCATCCAGGAAGGAAAACAAGCCCATTAAAACCAGCACGCGGCTCATATAAGGCAGGACAGGACCGCGCGCTGTGAGGAGGAGAGAACCGCGAGTCGGGCTCAGGAACTGTGAAGACCTTCTTCCACAAAGAGGATAAAAGCAGCAGGATTGCATCCAGCGCGGTTTGCGCTCCTGCTCCTCTTCCTCTGGCTCCCACTAAGCTGCTTTGGCTCGTGAGCGCGAGCGCGCGCGTGTAAGCCTCATTAATTTCCGTTTCTTTGTTTTTTTTTTTTCTTCTTCTTCCTAGCAATAGGGGAGGGTCGATGCCAAAGATAAGAGCTCGAGCGAGCAGCAAACTTTTCTCAGAAGTCCTTCGACCTGAGCAGTGGAGGTAAGAAGAAACTTACATTAAATGTACACGCGCTCGTGGGCTGCTTGCTTTTACACAAACCAGCGGGCTGCTAAAAATCATCAAACGCTTCATTTAATTAGTGAATTTGGCAAAATGTGCTGTTCCTATTTTTATTGTTACTGCTGAGGTGCGAACAGAGGTGGGTGGAGTACCCAAAAACTGTCCCCCAGTGAGAGTAGCACTACTTCCACATATTTCTACTCAAGTAAAAGTAAAAAAGTAGCCTTAAGTAAGAGCAAAGCAATTATTTGGGTAAAAAAAGCATACTCAAAGTACTGAGTGAGCGATTTTCGTCATTAATGTTTAGCAATTACATCTTCAGCAATTACCAAAATATAAAGTTAAGTGGAAGTTTTGGTATTTTAAGGAATAAAATGACAATAATTCTTGTCAGTAACAAAAAAAAAAAAAAATTAGACAAATAAAGATGTTTCCAAATCAGTTTCTTTCAGTAAAAATTTTGAAATTTTAACAAAAACTGCAGGTGTCTGGTGAATGTTTGGTTGAAACATGTTTGGTTTTCAATCTGCGGCTTGAGAATCCATAAATGTTACTCAAATAAGATTAGCTATACTTCACGGTGAAATTACTCAAGTAAAAATAAAACGTACATTATGGTAAAAATACTCCTAAAGTTTTGTTGTTTTTTTTCAAAAAAGATACTTGAGTAAATGTAACTAATTACTACCCGACTCTAGGTACAAATAAAACTTTTGTTTAAAGATATTTTATTTCAAGAAAGGCGAGTACTAGCTAAATTTAATCAGTTACAATTACTTGAGGAACTGGGGGAAAAAATACTTCTAAGTAGTTTTCCTTCACCGTACTTTTTAATTTTTACTTGAGTAATATAATCACGCTGCATTGCTTCTTTTGAGTAAAATTTCTGGAAACGTTAACCGATGTGAGTCACACTGGACATAGTTTAACCAAAACAAATGCAGCAGACACATTAATATGGAGAGCCATTTCATTTCATTTAATTAAATAAATAAATATATAGGGGAAATAAATAAATAAATGAGTAAAAAAATAAATAAATGTGTAAAATAAATAAATAAATTAGTAATTGGCACCTTTATTCCCATTTATATTTATTCATTTATTTATTCCCGGATTTATTTCTGCCTGGCCTTTTTTCATGTCCCTATTTTCCTTTTCCATTTGTCCGTTTCCAATTTGGCTGAAATGGCTCTCCATACATAAACACACCTAAAGTTTATGTTAAAGTGAGATTTGTTTCACACAAGCCTCGTTGTTCTGGTGTTATTTTTCTATCTGCGGAGCCTGTTCTGCCATTTCTACTAGTTTCACAAGTTATATATTGAAAAAGAAAAACATTTGGAAAATGTTTCTTCTGACTGGCTCAATTTGACATTTAGTTGCAGTGGTATTTACTTGAAATATTGGTTTGATTTTAGTCTTTAAAATGCTTGACTTTGTTCATAACTTCATATTTTTGAGTGCCTTCCTTATAAAGTATTACATCAGCCATTGTATGAGAATGCAAGAAAACAAAACCAGATCTGTCAGTCACACTTTGAACGTGTTTGTTCAAACATTAACTTGCTTTATTCATATCCAACCAACACAGAGGGACAGCCCCTCCATGTTGTACGACAACATCAACTTGCACTTGGAAGTTGGGATCTGATCTCTGTGAAACTGCAGCAACTTTTGTTTTTGTAAAAAAATCTGGGAAGATTTTGGTCATTTTAAGTGCAAAAGTTTCGACACCGACTTTTTGAATTTGAGGTGAAACGTGGTTTGAAGGTGACAGTTCATACAATGTCTGCTCTAATGTAAATTTCCAAATGGCCTTTAATTGTGCACAGTGGCTTCATTTGATTGATTCAACTGTCAATCAAATGTTGCAGTGTCCTCTGTACAGAAAATGATCAAAACGCAGCATTGTTACGTGCATTTATGACAAGCTACACAAACAGCCGAACGTGAACGCTAATATAAAACCTGAATTATGAGAATGTGTTTTCACATGCTAAAAAAACAAAAACGTCTTGACACAAAAGCGTCAGTAAAACTTGAGGATTAGAAGATGTTCATAGATAAATTGTGGACCATTTCAAAAGTTTACTGAACTTTAAACCAGTAGAATAGGTTCATTCTCTTTAAATGTCATCATGACACGAGTTGACAGTTTTTAATCATTGACTGTGTTGATGATCTCAGGAACATAATAAGTGTTTCAGAGCAACTGAATGGCAACTGAATGGCCTGCTGAAGACATCCTGTAAAAAAAGTCTTGGTCAGATTTCTGACCAGGTGTTTCTGGTGAAGCAACAACATCAACTTACAGAAACATTGTGGCTTGTGTTGAAAACAAACACTATTCTGTAACCACGGCAAGGTATCTTTTTGTGTGTGACAGTTAGCTTAGTGTTGAGAGGGAAAGACGCCCTAATGCTTTTGGTCCAACACTAATTATCCATCACAATATTTTTAGCTGCATATGAACGGTTTATTGCATTTGTAAGCCATTAGGGATTCTTTTCAACAGGAAAGACGTTTGTTGAGCTTCAAGACTCAGGAAATGGATGCAAGAAAATGGTTACATGCTAAACAGCAAACATCTGAAAATGTGACAAACAAGACTGTATCTCAAGATCACCTCGTCAGCCCAAAGGTCACAAAAATCCCCAAATCTCACTGTCAGAGAACCGCAGCAACGAGTGGCGTCTTGATGTCCAGCATCAATAAGTGTACAGATCACCTGTGTGTGGATCCAAATTATAGTCGTGTAGCTTTATGTGATTATTGAGAATGGTACGTTAAAATGAAAGACAGTTTGAAATACAGTGATCATGCTTGTGTAAGATGAGCCATTCAACCATAACAGTGAAGCTACAGTTGACTCAACCCACTCACAAAGGAAATGAGCAGCACCTCGTTAGCTAATTCGGTGGTATAAAGTTACATCATCCTGTCCCTTTTTCAAAATAGCTGCTGTAAATTTGAACCACTATCAGTGAAATCCAGATGAAATTGAAACATGACAGTATGAGAATCGACCTGCACAATCTAAAAACTGCGATTCCACACTTCTCTGTTTTCTGTGGTAGCACTGCAGTGAAAGCCCATAAAATGTCTGGGTTTTTATTGTCAACAGTTTCTGGTTTATTGTATTTATAGCTGCAAAGAGAAAAAAAACTGGACGATATTTTTGCAGTCTTCTAGTTTGTGAAACATGATTTCTGATAAGGTTCTGCGGAAAATGATTTTGTAACTGCACAGATCGTAATCATCTGCTGAGACAGCTTTCTGATGAACTTTCCAGAGCCCCTGTTGTCTAACAAATCTATATATAAGAGAGAGAAAAATCAGATTATTTAAACTATGTGTGTGAGAAGCAGACAGGAATTTGAAGACAAGCAAATGAGTGTGAACAGTTTGAGAATGAACTTTGTCTCTTACAGCTAATGGACGTCTCCAGGCTTCTGCTGTCCGTCGTCATGGTGATGTCCACGTCTGATGGGACACCAGGTAGTGTGTGCACAAACGACATCGACGAAAGAAAAGAGAAAAGTTATTAGTCTTCATCATTTATCATAGGCAGTCACACTCTTGAGGCCAGAATGAGATGCATGATGTAAGAAACATCATCAGCTATGTGATGTGACTGCAGAGTTTATGGCTCATGATGAGAGACAGTTCATCATGTAAACATGCACAACCAGAGGTATACAGAATAAGCACACAAACCACTGAGGCACAGCATGGCGCTGTCTTTGTATTATGCTAGCGCAGGGGTGGGCAATCCTGGTCCTGGAGGGCCGGTGTCCTGCAACTCTTAGACGTCTCCCTGGTCCAACACACTTGGTCCCGGTGGTTGGGGACCACTGCCCTAAATCCTTAAGAAGGAAAGTAAATGTGTATCTATAAAGCACATTTCAAAAGATAAATCCCACAAAGAGCTTTGCAAAAATGTAGCCAAAAGAAGGTAAAATTAAATGTTGTAGTACATTTCGATTAAACATTGACCATTCTTGTTTTAAGTATCTTCTTTATCCTCATTTTCAGAAGCATCAGATTCTTCCTGCTTTCACCTGGACCAGGATAGATATAAAGTTATTAAAGGTGAAGCATTTTATTATGTGCCCTACGACGTGGATGACCCCAACCTGCCTGATGCAAACATTACGTGGTACAAAGACGGGTCAGAGGTCATGAATATCACCACAGACGAGGCACACAGGATTCATTACCATGGAGGAGCGCTGTTTTTCTTAAACATCAGCGCTAACGATGCTGGTTGTTATTCTGCCAGGTAAGGACATTTCTTTATGTTCAGCTCTGGAGCTGCTGTGACACTGCTGCTTTGTCTCGTGTGGTGATATGTCGAAAAATTAATGTTACATGGATTTAAATATGAGGAAATTTATGGATCATGTTAAACCTTAACCCTGATCATGTGTTTGAAGTGTCACCCTTATTGACGTCGTTTTTACCTCAGATTAAAAAGAACTGACTCCCTTTCATAGTTCATCGCCAACATATTCTGAACTAAATTCACAGCTCTAACTTGCACTAGATTTTATTTATTGATCATAATTTGTCTGAAATAAAGTTTCTGACAATATATAAGTCTTGACATAATTCACAAATTACACAAATGTGTATTATCCCGGTGTCTATCTGGGGTTTCTCCTCCTGTTGTCCTTTATAGTGCTTTAAAGTGGCTTACTTCCCGAAACAGCTGCTCTTATTTACGTATTTTAATAGTTTCATCAACAGAAAAAACCCCATTTTAGTATAAATCACTCCATTTAGATTACATTTGTAAATACGGCCACTGTTAACCGTCTTATTAACATCAAGTCATTATATGCTATGAGTTTTTTCCCCTCTCTTTTCCTCTTTGCTTCTCAGTCAAAAACCCACACAAATTATAAATAATGGCCAAATACCTACAGTTGAATCTGTCTTATTCACTATTGCCTGTACCTTACAGGCAAACGCTTGGCAGAATCATTAGGAGAGGATTTTTAATGAGAAAACCTACTTACAAGTGGAAAAACAAAGGGGGAATAGCATAGAGCAACATGGTGAAAAATGCAAAAGATTGGATCTGACAGACTACAAGGCAAAAGTATAAATACAGAGGAGGGGGATTCCTAGGTAAATGATCAGGTGAGTCTAATTAACTGATTCGTTGCAATGGTTTAGGAATATAATCTGGGGCAGCTGATGTAGACTGACAAGTAAAGCCTGCAGGGCCAACATAGGAAAAAGACTGATAAAAACAGACAAAATAACAAATTATGTAAAATACTAAAAAAAAAAATCCGAAGGAAACATCTGAACAAAATGACAACAGAGAAACACAGGGATGACTCAACAACCATGAAACAACATTTGAGCAAACACTATGAATATCGAAACAAAGGAATGAACTGACCACAGAAAAACTGTGTCTAAAATTTACAGGTTCTAAAACTGAAGATTTACAGTAAGATATTGACACTGAATAACATAAAAAAACTGTTTCCGTATTCTTTTAGAGTGCATGTTTTTCTGCACACCAACAGTGTGTGATCGGTGGCAAGATTACATTTATTTAAAGAACCGAGAAATGATGAGCTCAGCAACAATAGTTGTGCTTCCTGTTAGTAAAAATAACTAATCTACTGGATCTGGTAAACTTTATTCTGCCATGTTCATCACCAACATAAACATGGTGATGTTCATACTCTTTCATAATGAAGATTATGAAACCCATAACATGTGCTGCAGGCAAACTGAAGAGTTTGACGTCCTTTATCAAGAGCCTTAAGTAGCAAGGTGTGTGGATGCATCCGTCTTTGTCAAACAGTCACTGAGTTGGTCTTCTATTTGAGACCACAACACTGAACTTTCTTAGTTGCAGCTCTTTAATTGAACTGATTACCAAGCAAAGCCTTTTCTCTGCAACACATTGAATTGACTTAAGTGCATCAACAAGTCAAGTCAAGTCAAGTCAAGTTTATTTATATAGCACTTTAAAACAGTACCACTGACCAAAGTGCTGTACAGTCACAAGATTAAACAAATAAAGATCAAAATTAAAACACATAAAAACCAGCAATGCAGTGACGTAAAGCACTCTATATAATACATAAACATACCCAGATAAATACAGAAAAGCAGCATCTCAAACTGAATCAAAGGCCAACCGGAAAAGGTAAGTCTTAAGAGCAGATTTAAAAATTGCTAAAGAGGGGGCCTGTTTTACCAACATAGGTAAAGAATTCCAAAGTTTGGGAGCTGCAACAGCAAACGCCCTGTCTCCTCTCTGCCTCCTGGAAGTCCTCGGCACCTCCAGGTTCATTTGGCTCGCTGATCTAAGAGCTCGAGGAGGACAGTGTATATGTAGCAGCTCAGAGAGATAGGAGGGAGCAAGGCCATTTAAAGATTTAAATACAAATAAAAGAATCTTAAAATGCACTCTGAAAAGTACCGGCAGCCAGTGCAGAGAATATAAAATCGGGGTAACATGTTCTCTCTTCCGCGATCCAGTTAAGAGCCGAGCAGCCGCATTCTGGACCAGCTGAAGACGGGACAAAGAAGACTGGCTGACACCCACATATAAGGAGTTACAGTAATCCAGTCGTGTTGTGATAAAAGCATGGATTAATATTTCAAAAATAATCCACTGGTACAATATTCCTAATCTTAGCAAGCCGTCTCAAATGGAAAAAGCTCGTTTTCACAACGGCACTGATTTGTTTATCCAACTTAAAATTCGAGTCCATTACAAAGCCCAAATTTGTAACAAATGGCTTTACGTAATGTGATAGCGGACCCAAATCCACAGGAGTGGACTTGCAGGTAGTACCAGGGTCAAAAATAATAACTTCCGTCTTTCTTTCATTAAAATTCAAAAAATTCAGAGCCATCCAAGTTTTTATGTCATCAAGGCACTCCAATAAAATTGGTACTGTATTGACTCCCTTACGATTGAGAGGCACATAAATTTGTGTATCATCCGCATAGCAATGAAAAGCAATATTATGTTTCCTAAATATTGACCCAAGGGGAAGCAAATATAAAGAAAACAAAAGAGGTCCAAGTATCGAGCCCTGCGGTACTCCACACAATAAAGGAGCAGACGATGATCTAAAATCATCTATGTCAACACAGAAAGACCTATCCGTCAAATACGACCTAAGCCACACTAAGACTGTGCCTTTGAGACCTACATAATGCTCTAAACGGGAAAGTAAAACATCATGGTCCACCGTGTCAAAGGCTGCAGTCAAATCTAAAAGAACTAAAATCACTGGATCTCCAGCATCAGTAGCCAAAAGGATATCATTAAACACCCTCAACAATGCAGATTCGGTGCTGTGTAAAGTTTTAAAACCAGACTGAAAATCCTCAAGAATATTATTTACATCGAGATAGGCCTTTAATTGATTATAAACAACTTTCTCTAAAATTTTAGACATAAATGGAAGCTTTGAAATAGGCCTAAAATTAGATAACAGAAAAGGGTCTAAGCCAGGTTTTATGATCAGCGGTTGAACTGATGCCTGTTTAAAAGGTTTTGGGACCACACCAGTGATCAGGCTACTATTTATAATAGCCGTAATAGAAATCCCTAAAACAGGAAGAACCTCTTTAAAAAGTCGTGGGGGTAAAATGTCAGCTGCAGAACCTGAGGCCTTAAGATGACCTACAGTCTCATGTATTAAAGACAAAGTAACAGGTTCAAACTGAGACAAAGCAGTGGAGCATTTGACAGCAACTGAAGGGTCAGAGGCTGAACACATAATATTGGCCCTAACACCAGCCACTTTGTCCTCGAAAAAAACGCGAAATTTCTCACATACCTCCAGAGATGGCTCAAAGCCCGTATAATGCGGAACATTCAAAACACTATCAACAATATGAAATAATAAGCGAGGCTTGTGACGATTAAGTAAAATTATATTTGACAAGTGCTCCCGTTTGGTGTCTTTCACTATTAGCTGATATCGATGCCAGGAATCAAGGGAGAAGTTATCAGCGACACAGATTGTGTGGAAGACAAACAGTACTATTGAGTTCAGAAAACAGACAAAGGTAGTTTTTCACCTGCAGGTGTGCTTCTGACAATGCTCTTAATTCTCTGTGACTGCCATTAAATGGAAGAAAGCCGCCCATTGTTGTCCATTAAAACAATGAAGTACCCCCGTCTGATTTCCAGAAGACGCATCAGTGAATGTAACTGTCTCTAATTTACTGTTTTCCTAGCCTGGTATAAATCCAGCTCCTCGTAGAATGCTTTGCTTCGCACAGAGGGTCTCAGCTACTAAGAAATGATTGCTTCCTGGATGCTGTTGAAGTTTTAAACTTTACCCAAACACCACTGTTTGGCCACGACATGGGTAATGCACCAATACGAAGCTACAATACCGGACATTGCCTGCCGTGTAAACAACTGTCCTCCTTTGCAAAGAGAGACATGGCAGTCCAAACAAGGCAGCTGCTAATGCTCAGTATCTGGAAGTGTGACCAGCTCTGACTGAACAGCGTTGTTCAATTCCTCCTCTGCCGTTTCACAGGCAGACTACAACTCTTTATTTAATTTTTCTTTGCTTCATCAAATGACACGTCCTTATTCGTATCGTGACCATCTGCCTCGACATGAAGATCTCCCAGCTGTGAGAGATCAACTGATCCACTGTTGCCTCTGCAGGCTCAAGCAGCTCCACAAGCCGTACCAGTTCTTGTACTTCACAGTTGCTTTGCTGTCATGCCCCAGGACTTTTGCTTGTTGTGATATGCTGTCTGCATTTATGAATGTTACAATTTAGATCTGGTAAACTTTATTCCGCCATGTTTGTCACCAAAACACATGCAGCACAGTATAAATCTCATGGCATGTGCTTAGCAGTGGTGTCCAAAGTCGGTCCTCAAGGGCCGGCATCCTGCGTGTGTTGGTTCTCTCCCTGGTGGTACTAACCATTTCAGCATGTCAATGTTCTTGACATTTGGCTCTTCTATAGAGCCCTCATTTGCAGACTTTCAGATACTCTCTAAAATTTACAAGCAACAAGCCAAGAACATAGATAACTAGAAAATTCCTGAAGAAATTTAACCGGGGCCTGCCAAAGTGTGCCTGTCGGTTTGGACCCAGTGTTCGGATGCTAAAAATTAGCATCAATGCTAAGATTAGCTACTGCGCAAGACAGTGACCTGACCTGAGAGAAAAAGATAATGCAAGGTAATATTATTGCATCACCTATGGCGGTGCACTAGTGGAGGGCAGTGAAGTGCTAATGTTTGTGCTAATGTTAATGTACTGCTTTGCTATGAAAGGCAGCGCACTAACCTAAGAGAGAAAGATAATACAGGCTAAAATTATTGCACCGCCTACGGCCGTGCACTAACCAGAGGGGAGTATTAAGGCTTTTATTTTGAAATTTTAAGTATACTTCATTTTAAATGTCCAAACTAATCCCATGAGTAACAGTGATTGGGTTAAATCGTTTCTATAATGCCCAAAAGAGCAATTACCTGATGTAAAAATTGTCAATGCTTTTATTTTGAAATGTTTAATAAGCTTCATTTTAAATGGCCACACTAATCCCATGTGTAACAATGATTGGGTAAAATCAGTTATAAAATGCCCAAAACACAAGTAGTTCTAAAGGCCAGCTCATTCCTCCTCTGTAGTAACTGACAGTTCCGCCATGTTGTAGTCCTAACCTTGAGTCATTGTAGTTCTAAAGAGCAGCTCAGCTGTCGCGTGATGAAGCAGACAGGAAGAGACAGAATTCCAGTAGTTTGAAGTAGTTTGTTTTTCTGAAAGATCTGAGAGGAATATTCAGGCTTTTATTTTGAAATGTTCAGTAAGCTTCATTTTAAATGTCCAAACTAATCCCATGAGTAACAGCGATTGGGTGAAATCAGTTATATAATGCCCGAAAGAGCAATTACCTGATGTAAAAACTGTCAAGGCTTTTATTTTGACATTTTTATTAAGATTAATTTAAAATGGCCACACTAACCCTGTGTGTAACAATGGTTGGGTAAAATCAGCTATAAAATGCCCAAAACACAAGTAGTTCTAAAGGCAGACTCAGTCCACCTCTGTAGTAACTGACAGTTCTGCCATGTTGTAGTTCTAACCTGTATGTTCTGCCATAGTTAGAACTACAGTGATGCGTTTTTGTAGTCCTAATCAGCTGCACTGCTCTGTCCTGTTCTTTGTTCTGTTGCTATGGTAATGAAGCTTGTCTGTCAGACACTCAGGGCTGACAGAATTCCATTTCTTTGAGCCAGCCAGTTTGACTGAAAAAAGCAGTCCTAACAACTCCTTCCCGTTCGGGAACCGTGATACGTACTTGAAAACCGTTTGAAGCATCTGAGAGGGCTATTTGTCGTCTCCAATAGTACCATGATTCATATTCTCTACCTCACTCACAGTAATAACAGCGATGAGAGAAAGATGGTGTGTGCTGAGCTCAGAAATTTTTCAGAAATGCATGGAAGTCAATCTGTGACTATCCTCAGAGGGATATTGAGGCTTTTATCTTGAAATTTTCAGTAAGCTTCATATAGAATTGTTGTTTAGGTTAAATGAGTTATTTACTGGCAAAACAGCCAGTAGTTCTACATAAATGGCAGCTCAGCCCTCTGTTTTAATTCAGTGTTAGTTAGAACTAGAGATATGGCGTTTTTGTAGTCCTATCTATTAGCATTAGGTCAAAGGCTAATGCTAATAGATAGGCACTATCTGCGCAAGCCAGTGCCTTAACGTGAAATAACAAGATAATGCAGGCTAATATTAGGCCCCAATAAAGAGACGTTTTATTAGGTGTGGAACAATAGGTGCCTGCCATGCAAGACATTCTTGTTTTAACCTTCTTGTTTTCAAGAAGGTTAGGGATACAAATTTTCTAACCTTGAAATGTTGAAGATTTTAGAAATTTGGAATGAAGATGATGTCATGGAAAAGAGAACTTCCAACTACAAACACTTGCTTGGATTCTTGTTGGAAAAAAAGAAAATGGTTAAAATACCAGTGGAAACCATTTTTTTTTTAAATAGTACTTAACAGTTGATTTCTTTTTACATAAAATCATGGTAAGTCTGGCTATTTTTAGACCAGGGGTCACCAACCTTTTTGAGACTGGGAGCTACTTCACAGGTTCAGAGTAACACGAAGGGCTACTTGTTTGATACAGACATAAATTTTCTTTACAACAAAAATTCATTTAAGTAAATATGATTACATGCTGCCTGATCATATTAATGTTAGGGACTATGCACAATAGTTATCAGTAAGGACAGCTATGGTTAATTGCTATATTGTGGTCAGACGTTCTTAGTTCAGAGTTTTAAGTTGGTGAGGTGGGGAACGCCGAAGCCTAAATCTTATAGGTCAGTTTTCTTTTTCTGTGAGTTAAAAATGATGACTGGAGTTTGAACCACTCATCATTTGAACCTCAGGTTCTGCCTGAGCTTTGTACAGTGCGGGTTGTCGGTTTATTAGCTTTTTTGTGATTTTGTGAACTGAACAGCTGACGGGTCACCTGCGGGCTGACACAAGCAGATGTCGAAAAAAAATGTCTGACAGATTGGAAGGTACAAAACTATCACTGCACCCGACCTGCAGGAGCACAACCACCTCTCCAACGCGCAAACATCGGCACAAAACTAAACCACTAAAGCAGCGCACCCTTTTATTTCTTTTTTCTTTTTTTTTACACAAACGATGCTAAATAATAAAGACATTGAAGCGAAGCAGTGAGATCCACGGAAAGAGGAGGATTGGCAAAATCTTATAACTACGGGAGGTTCAAACTCCACTCATCATTTTTAGCTCACAGAAAAAGCAAACTGACCAATAAGATTTAGGCTTTGGGTGCCCTTTGACCCCCACAGACTCACACTGATGCGCGCTACATACAAGATGTTTTGGCGCAAAAGAACTTTTTCTTCTCCATAATTTTGTTATTAGTAAACAGGGTTGGATAAAAGAAATACAATAACTTTTCTTTTTTTAATTTAAAGGAAAATCTCAGTGCGTCCAGCTGTACAGCTGCTGCTGCAACAATCCAAACTCTCAGTCACTTGGGGGCAATTTAGAATCACACAGAAAAGCTCCAAAAGGGAATCAAACTCAAAACTCTGAACTAAGAACTTCTGATCACATAATAGCAATTAACCATAGCTGCCATGGTAAATTATTACTGATAACTACTGTCAGTAGTCCCTAACATTAACATGATCAGGCAGCATGTAATCATATATATATATATATATATATATATATATATATATATATATATATATATATATATATATATATATATATATAGCCAAGACAATTTATGTCTGTATCAGACAAGTAGCCCTTCGTGTTACTCTGGACCCGTGAAGTAGCTCCCAGTCTCTAAAAGGTTGGTGACCCCTGATCTAAGGAATCTGGGTGAATGAGAAAGACAACGGTATACTTTAAACTTCTACTTTAATAATTCTGTCTTTTCCACTTTTCCTTCTCTAATGTCTCCTCCCACTTAGTTAATTAAGAAAACAGAGAAATAAATATATGGTAAACTGCTCTAATATTCCCTAAGTAAACATGCTCTGATCTGCATCCAGAAGAGCTTAGAAAGTTCTCAATTAACTATTGTTCTATTGTCTTTTCTGCAAAGAAAATATCATAAAGCATAACTTATTTTAAATACTTCATGTGAATAGCTGCACATTTAATATGCATGTCTTAAAAGTCTTAACTGTGACATTTGTAAAGCATTTCTTGAGGAAACAATGATAGTTCCCCTCTCTGCTGTCGCTATCCCCAAACATCCTGGTACCAGCAACCCCCCAAGCTCCCCTCTCTGCTGGCGCTATCCCCAAACATCCTGGTACCAGCAACCCCCCAAGCTCCCCTCTCTGCTGGCGCTATCCCCACACATCCTGGTACCAGCAACCCCCCAAGCTCCCCTCTCTGCTGGCGCTATCCCCACACATCCTGGTACCAGCAACCCCCCAAGCTCCCCTCTCTGCTGGCGCTATCCCCAAACATCCTGGTACCAGCAACCCCCCAAGCTCCCCTCTCTGCTGGCGCTATCCCCAAACATCCTGGTACCAGCAACCCCCCAAGCTCCCCTCTCTGCTGTCGCTATCCCCAAACATCCTGGTACCAGCAACCCCCCAAGCTCCCCTCTCTGCTGGCGCTATCCCCAAACATCCTGGTACCAGCAACCCCCCAAGCTCCCCTCTCTGCTGGCGCTATCCCCAAACATCCTGGTACCAGCAACCCCCCAAGCTCCCCTCTCTGCTGTCGCTATCCCCACAGCGTTATGGTACCAGCTGTCGTTACACAATAGTCAGCCCCGCCCCACAACATCCAAGGAGTGACTACTGACCAGCTCTCCGTCCAACGGGTCCAAAAAATCTCTAAGCCTTCGAGTATTACCCTGAAGCAAGTCTAGTAGAGATGATCTATCTAAGCTGGTGTCGAAGGAGACTCAACTAGCCTTTAACTACCTACAGTCCAAGAGTTATGGCCTTTTCCAGTTAAGAAGCAATCAGCTGAGTAGCCCTCACACCTGCACAACCTCAATAACCACTCCTATTAACGGTAGCGCCCCCTCTAAGTACAACGTGCGCTTGTTACAGACTAGTCAAAATCCTCTTTGAAATAGAAGCAAAGCAGACCTGGCTGTTGTCCTTCGAACACTTCAGATCTTCATCACTCAGTCACCTTTGTCTTTTCTCCAAGTCTGTTGCTGCAACTTTGAGATCCTAGGGTTGAGGCAGAGTAAGGCAGCCAAATCAGGAACCAGGGCTGAGGGTCAAGGGGTCTTGTCCCTTCTGGCGGTGCGAAGTCTCAACTTCCCCATGGCTCCAGGGTGCCAGACCTCTCTTCTTGGTCCCCTTGGCCTTATATACCCTTTCAACCCATGCCTCTATAAGGCGTACGTGACCTCTCGAGCATGCAACTACCTCATCGGAAAGTCCCAGCCATTCCCACATATACCCTGCTTCCCTCCCTTACTTTCCTCGTGACCATCCTAGTTTCAGATCCTTAATTGGGACACAGCTCTGGGGCAAGTCCAGACATGTTCGGACTTGCCTTTTTCCCTTGCCTCTGTATCTAACACATTGTTTGATTATTACTTCAATTACAGTTTTATATATGGTGTATGATCATCATAAGTAAATTCAAAATATCTTGTCCCATAATCATCAAAAAATCAAAATGCAAGATTCACTTGCTCAGGCCTTCATGATCTGTTGTCTGCATTAGTCTGGAATGATCCCACCTCCTCATACCAGTTTTCACAACACAGTGACCCCCCAATACTTACGTCCAGTTACCTGAAATTTTTTTCAGTTATTAAAAAATCCAGGGTGGCACCCAGTACCTCAGCGTTCCCGAATTATACATGTCAACAAAAATACGTCCAACTCTCCGGAATATATTCGGTTTTGGTGTTTCTTCCTCCTGTGTTTGATCAATTTGTGGCTCAATCTTGGTTTTTTCCACCCTGGATTCCATTCTGTCTATCTTGATTTTTAAAGCCACAATCTCCTTATTTAATTCCTCGTTCTCCCTAGTAAGGCACAGCAGTTTTTCTGACTTTTCTTTTAAAGATTTTTCCGCGTCATTTTTTGCCATGGCCCGCTTCCGTTCTAGTTTAATTGTTAATTGTTGCATGTTGCAATAATCATTTTGCATTCTTTCAATTGTTGTTCTCGCTTCCTCCAATTCCAAATTAACTTTAATCATTTGTTTTTTATAATACCCATTCGAACTTATGAGTTTGCAATTCTCTACATGCCAATTTGTTGAGTCATCGGTCCTGTTCAGTCTCTCTAGTTTCCTCTTCAGACTCTCCACTGTTTTCTGAAGCTGCTCATTTTCACTGTTCAGCTTCATCTGGTTCTTCTGGAGAATCTCTAACTTTTGTAACGTGAAATCTTTCTCCGCCATTGTCTCTTTCTCGTTCGAACCTTAAACTGCAAATGAATTTCTCTGTGGAATCTGGGAATACAAAGACAGTCACCAGTGATGTCACAAACAGGATGTGTGACATCACAGTTCAACATCATAGCCACAAGAAGTCTGTTGGTTGTGGGGGGGGAAGGGGGAATGTTTTTTAAAAAAAAAAACTTTATTAACACTGTATAACGACAGAGAGAAACATTTGTTCTGCCTCAAGAAAAAACAAATACAGATAAACATGTTCAAGAAAAAGAAAAAGCTAAGGGGCTTCGGTTCCCAACTGTACATTCAAAGCAATACAGATTTCAATTGTTTTAATATCTATTTTTTGTCTTTGATGGTCAGGATATAAAACTTAACTTCATGGTAAAATGCAGCAAGGCATGGCTTCCCCTACCTGGAACAGTGAATATGATATTTAGCTAGTGACAATAAAGGATTTATCAGAAACTCTGAATTGTTGAGCTTCTAGTGAGGCCAAGTAAGAATCTTCCCATAACAGCATAAATTGTGCTTCTACGTTGTTGTGGATAAAGTCACATGTATTGCTAACTAAGGCTAAGCGCCTGACTACAAATATGGTAATAGGCAGTCAGAAAGGTTCGGCTGAGGAGCCGAGTGTGAATAAAACACCAAGAGACAGGTAGTAAGTTTAAGTTATTGTATTCAAGCTTACACTTTTGCATAAATTTATGGACCAGTTCGGCAAACATCAAAGAAGCTCATAAACCGACGACCCACCAGAACCGCACACGGTAAAAAGCTCTGCCAGGATCCAAACAACTGCTCTCTTAGAACTACGGGAGGTTCAAACTCCTGTCATTCATTTTTATGTCGTGTCTCCCAGTCCTCCCTCATCGCCCCCTGGTGGTCCCAGTGCTCCCTTGTCCCTTCGCAAGTCAGTCACTGCTCTCCTTATGCATTGCTATGGGCAGGCCCCAATTATCTTGAGACATTTTATTTAAATTGAATGGAAACAAAAATCAAAGAAGGCAAAACATATATATGTATCACCACATGCTTTTTGAGGAATTAGGAAGCTACAGCAGAAAAAAGCTTCTGATCCCAGCAAACAAAGAGGGCTGAGACTTCAGAGAGGACCAGCAGCAAGTTCTATACCCATACCAACTTATACCAAGTTGTATTACCTATGCTGAAACGTTTTCTAAAAAAAACACACAGATGCAGACTATTCAGGCAAAAACTTCTTCTGTTTGACAGTTTTTTTCCCATGGTGTTTCACAGTTGTTGCTCTAAGTTTTATCGTGACTCTGCTTCCTGTCTTCTACATAATAAGTAGATAAATACATGAATAAGTAAATTAATAAAATTTGCATCATTCACTAAGAGAGCAATAATGTTAACGTACAATGTTTTTTGTGAGCCATATGAGCCAAGAGCTGCCTGCTTTTTCCTATCTTTTACTCATGTTGGTTTATCTGACGCCCCATTAAAGGTAGATTCAAATGTGAAGTTAAAAGTTTTCTGAAACATCAACTTCCGTCAAATCTATATGTAGGCTATTTCTCATTTGCAATACATCCTGTTACATACTTTGCACGTGCCTTAGAATGAATGATGTACAATTGACAGTGTGATGCCATCTTTTTTTTTTTCTTATGACATACTTAATCGTTGCTTGACCAATTAAATTTGAGCCAGCTGGCATTACAAACTAACTTAATTGTAATACAACTGGGATTGAATTGGAATGTATATAACCTGTCTTTACAGCTAGATTGATTTGAAAAAATTGTTTCTATATGAAATAGAAATGTTTGTTTTGATATGTCTTGTTGTAAACCAGCTCTGTATAAATAAACTCAGTAATTTGACTACGAAACGTTGCCGTTTTAGGAAAGCAGACTGATGCAAATATGGTTTATCCAAAACTTGAGGTCATCCATCATCGACGGCCTGCTTGTGTGCATCCATGTAGGCAAAATCACACTCGCAGCTCTTTAACCAACTGTGTCATGTACATGCGTGATTTAGAGACAGATTTTAAACAGAGGCACTCAGGATCATTAAACTCAGTGGATGCTGCGTTTTGCCTTTAGCACATCCCATGACAACACAATTCTGTCAACTCCTGTGCATAACCTTTTTTGTTGCTGTAGTAATTGCCGATTAAGAGTCTGTTAGAAAAACAAGAATAAGTCAAGTGTGGAGGTTGAAACTGAGAGACACCGTAAGAGGATGGCAAAGGAAAGAAAAGAAAATGAGTAAGCTCCGAAATAAAACAATCTTGTATCTGAAAAGTAAGACAGAGAAAACTGGGCAAATAAGACAATAAAACTACAGATAGTCAGAATCAACTATTGCTGATGACAGGCTATTGTAATCAATCTATTAGAGAAAAAGCAATCATATAAGCATTCATGGCTAGATTTAATAGAATTTGTTAAAGAGCTCCAACAAGAACACGAGCATTCACCTGCTTTCACATCAATATTTAAATATCAAAGTACATCAAGTCTATCATCAAGTGTCAAAGAGTTTTAAAGAAAGCGTAAACTTCCAAACAGTCACATCGTGGCTCAAACAAAAACAGCCAAAGCGGTTCGCTTCAGCCTTCCTGTGATTTTTGATCTCAGAGGGGTTCAACTCCTGAAGAGCCTGACGTCCTGTCACCATGGCCACCCTGAGTGTTATGCATGAAGCCCACTTTAATTTGAATCTCCATGCACAGAAAACTTTCTGCTGCCTTTGTTGGTTTTCAGGAAGAGGCACAATCCCTTGGTGAAACTAAAAACAAACATTTATTCATCCATTATAATTATAAGGCTATTAAGTCGTTGTAATGTCAATTGATTATTGAAAGAAATTCACAATAGAGGGACCAGTCTCTCTATAAGAAAAATTTAAAACTGAACACATAAACACCCATTAATGATAAGAAGCAACAGGAGGAATGACTGCTTAGAAAGACACAGACCGATCGGATGCGTATCCAATTCAAAGGTGATCTAACGTCCTGGTGGGATTCATCCAACCTGAATGTCATTGATACTCGACAAACGTCACTATTCTGCGTCCTGATACGTGTAAGCAGGAAGAAAAGCAACAACCATGGCGTACTGTAAGCCCAGATCTGAAATTTTAGTCAAATACATGGGAGACAGCCTCAGAGAGCCTCAGAAAATCCTGTTGCATGACTATGCTCTGAAGCACCGTGACAGAAAACCGTACGGTCTAGATAAATTTCGAAAACATTTTACCGGAGCAGGCATGCGTATCAATGTCAGGACCGATTTTGATACCAATCGTGCGATATTTGTGGGCGTGATGGCGTGATTTCAAAATTATTTTGGGGTCAAAAATTCTCTTCATTTCTCACTCTAGCAGAGGGGCAATCAGTCTGAGGCACACTCTAATTTTAGGAAAAATGAAAAACGTTGAGTCGCTTAGAGACAAATTGTGGACAAACCGTAATTGGTATGGACGAGCCGTCTTCACTTTCGAAGAAATCACGGACATATCTACAAAATGAAATTTGAATGGCATTTCTACGTGAATTCGTGACGACACAGAAAATCCTCAAAAATAGGGTATTTCTAGGATTTTTCCCATTGACTTATAATGGGGTTTTTTCGTAGTTTTTTGCGAATTATGTCGCCATGTTAACCCCAAATCCCATCAAAAGTAATAGCTCCAATGGCGTGAATTTTCGGCACGTTTTGATACCTCATTTGTAGGTGTGCATGCAGCGATATGAGCCGCATTAACGGTTACGGAAGAAAAATAAAGATTAAAGAGACCCTTGTTGGGTGTAGAGTAATAGGTTCCTGCCATTGCTTTGCATGGCAGGCCCCGATTATCTTTCTATTTTCACATCTTACAAGTCCTTCATTGATAAGATTTTTAAAGTACAATGAATACACAGTACATCAGTCTTACTTTAATCAAACTGTTGCTCATTTCTTACAACTAGTTACTTTCAGCAGACATTTTTTTCATCCTTGCTAGCCTTAAGGGCCTTTTGAGCACAATGGATTTACTGTAACCTGTGTAGGCACACTATTTATCAGGAGAGCTAAAAGTAAATCAGGAAGAACTAAAAACTTTGTGCACCTACAGTCCTATGTGGTTAGCTATTCTAGCAAACAAAGTCAAAATAGCAACCAAAGGTGTTACATGGGGGTCAACAAACACCAGTAATTACTCACTTTTTACTGGAACTTTTAAAACTGCTCAGTTTATTATACACACAGATAATGCTTCAGCAACCACAACAACAACAAAAAAAGTGAGTTTTCCCTTCTCCACATCAAGGCAGGAAGTGATGTTTTAGTGCAGAAACTTCCCTCATGTACGGGGAATTTCCAGAGATTGTGTTATTAGTGACAGCAACATTGTTAGTCGACCAAAACGCAACATTTTTGACCATTTTGCTGTCATGTTTAATAACATTGTTAGTCCACAAGCTGATAGCTGATGGTTGGTGGGGTTAGCAAGACAGTCTGCTCCTGTAGTTGGTCTGCAAGTCCTTGGCTTAGCAGACACACTGTATGGATTTGGTTTTTCTGTGTATTAATTTAGGTTTCTGTGTTCAGTTGAGTCTCCACTACCCAGGTGTGTCTTGTTTCCTTGATTACTCTCTTGTGTATTTAATCCCACCTGTGTCTGTTTTCTTCACAAACATGAAAACTAAAACAAACCCAAAACGTTGATCATAAAGACTGATAAGTTTGAAGTTCTGTGGTATGTAACCCTTGTCTATTCTGTCAGTTGTCGTGTTTCTACCAGTGTGTCATTGCCTCTGCTCATCTGTGCAATCTGGATTATTGAGCTTTTTTTAAATTTTTTTTATTGCCCCGCAAGGGATCTTTTTGTGGGCTCTAGTGTCCCTTTTTTTTCAAAGTAGGCTGACAGGAAAGGGGGAAGGAGAGGGGGAAGACATGCGGTAAACGTCGTCAGGTCCGGGAGTCGAACCCGCGTCAAGGCCATGTTGACTCTGAATGTGGGTCACGCTAAACCCTCCGCCACCACGGCACGCGATTATTGAGCTTTTTGTCATTAAATCATCATTGCCTTCACTTCAACCTGGGTTTACTGCTTTTCTCCTCACTGTCTACACCCCACTTCATGACAAAAAATCCAGAGACAAGTCTGGTTACTGAGACATTATCTCTGGGATTTCATTTCATATGATGAGAAATGTCATCGGTTAAACATAACTTTTAAAATTAGTTAATATACCTTGGTACCGGTTATTGGCCCATGACTAGATAGTGTGTTGCAGTAATTCTGCACTTTTACTGTTAAATGAACAGTTTTTAGTCACAGCAACAGATCTGAGGACATTTATCTCATGACTTATCTCTTGACCTACAAAAATCAACCTCTTTTTGTAGTCCTGTCAGTTGAGCACTTAAGCTCTCGATCCTCAGGGCAGATTCTCTGAGCTCCTCTCGGGCCATGATAGCTGACGCTCCATTCATCTCTGACAGATGATGCAAGTCTTCAAGTTTAGCCTTGCAGGTGCTCTCCATGTTGTCGTTGTAGATCTGGATCTGCTCTTCATTCTGTGCTCTCATGTCTCTCTGTATTTTAACTACCAGATCCTTTTTCTTCTTTGATGTCGGAGATCAGCTTATCTGTGAATGTTTCTTTCTCCACAGGCACATTGAGCCATCAGGTGAATGTTTCTACTATCATCTGAAGATCGAGGTCTTCGATGGAACAAGTCGAGAGAATCTGACCTATGGATCTATCCGAAACTCTGACCAGAACAAAAACATTCCTTGTCCACAGCCTGTTAAAGACACATGCAAAACATTTAACGGGAACTTCACCTGGTTCAAGGTTTGGGAATCTGATTATTTTAATGAAAACACATCACAACAGTGGTCGGTTTCTAAAATGTTAACAGAAGATAAAAAATGTTTCCATCCCTTCTGACGTCTTCCTTGTTTTTATTGCAGGGCAAGAATCTCATTCCTGGTCAACACAAAGAAAGCCTGTGGGTAAATGATGCAACAAAAGACGATGAGGACATTTACACCTGCATATGTACCTGGACTCACAACCACAAGGTGTACAACTCTTCTGGTTCCAGGAGACTTTTTGCTCTAGGTGAGTCCTTTTAGATGGTTGGGTATTCAGAGCCAGACAGGAAGGTGCTTTGCAATATTAAATATAAATGAAGTGAAAAAGTATTTGCTCCTTCTCTGATTTATTCTGTTCTTGCTTCTTTGTCACATTTGTTTCATCAAACTGATATCAGATTCTCACTTTAGTTGATTTCAGTTTATATGTAGTTTTTGTTCTTAACAAGAAAACACAACACAGTGAAAACTTTTCAACTCTGCTCCCTTGTAGACACCCGCAACTTTCCAAATGCAACAATTGTCTCTCCATCCAGCAAGGAGCAGTTGGCTGATGAAGGTAAGAAAACTGCTTAAAACATTAGAAAGGCCATAAATCCCTCCCTTAAAGTTTGCATCCCGACTGCTGGTGAGTTCTGGTCTGAGACTCTTTGCCTTAAACCATAATAGGGCTATAAAAATATACTTAGGATGGATTTTCTCCTTTCTCTTTTGTGCTGCCTTGTTCAAATAGTCATTATCCCTCCAGTAACACAGATTAGCATAAGTTACAAAACAAAAATAAATAACTAAATACAATTTTGTTGCCACCAAACAGACAACATTTAATGGCATCTGATATTGTTTATTCCACACATTAGTTTCAGTCTAACTGTTGCTTCAGGTGAATATTTTATTGAATTAAATAGCATCCATAAAATAATATGTTAGCTTTAACCTTTTACCATTTGAAGTTATGGACACATTTTTATATATATAGAGAGACAGATTACTATCATTTCTATACTGTAAGTTTATTTATTCTTTTATTACAATATGTTCAATCAAGTCAAACTCAAAGGTTTGTACTGATTAAAGTTTCAGTACAAATACAACATTGTTATAAAACACACACAGTCTGTGAGTGGAAACTATATTTGAATGTAACAAACCATCATGTGTTCAACAGGCTCCAGCGTGAAGCTGAACTGCACTGTTTACTGTGGGATTAATGCAGTGAGGGACTGTGAGGCCACATGGTTTATTAATGGAAACCCAGCAAAGCAGATGGACGGATACAACGAAACCACCACGTTGTAAGTCTGAACATTATGTTAAATATTCTGATAAATTTAGCTGAAAGTTATGGATTTTTAACTTGTCCTGAGGGGAACCAGTATGCCTTTAGAGTATTTTATAATTATGTATTAGAAAAATGAAAGAAAGTTGCATATCCATTAAGAAAATGTACATTTAAATGGATGTCCTAGTAATTACGTCAATATGCGGTAAGCATTTATACACCATTGATGTTTATATAACTTTTAATGAAACATTTTATTTCTCAGAGAGGTCGAGGATCCTTCAAAGAGAACCTTCGCCACAGCGACCCTGACCATCCAAAGGGCTTCAGCCAAAGATTTCCAGCATGAGTTCAAGTGTCAGGGCTCAGGATTTTATACAGTAACCTCTGCAACTTTAACTCTGAGGCAAAGAGGTTGGTGTCACCATTCCTTCCTTCTGATGTTCCCCTAAACTTTTCAACTTCTGGTCTGAGATATGAGTTACTTATATCTCAGGACTATATTTACTTATAGTCCTTAATGATACTATGCTAATGTTGCAAAAAGAAAAAAAAGAAAAACTAAATCAAATATAAAAATAATTAATGTAGAATCAATAATCGGCATTCTGTCATATCCATGGCCGTTTGGGTCGGGTTTTTCTTTATGTTTTATCGTTCTTGTCAAAATCTGCCAATTTCTCTAGATGTTACCGTATTAGTTCATTTCTCTATTTTAGTTTGTTTTTGTCTTCAGTTTTCTGTATGTTATTTTTTTTAGATTTTTCCCAGGCTTGTTGTTTGTACTTCAGATCACTTTAGTCTCAGTTAAGCTTCTGTCTTAATTACACTCCTTCCTCATTTTCTGTGTTATTCTCTTTCATTCTTCTGACTAATCTTTTGGTTTCTTGTCACTTCACTACCCTGCTACGGTGGCCACAGGGGGTCAACAGCACGCAAAAGCCACAACACAACAGGAAAAGGCCACAATAGAAGCAATGTTAACGAAAGTCATGCAAGTAAAGCGTATCATAATTTCTGATTTAGTTAGCTTCTGTTTTAGCATGCTTTCGCGTTTAGCATGACTTCTGTAACTTTTTGCTGTTGCATTGAGGCTTTTGCATTTTGCCCATCACGCTCATGCATTACCTGGCTACCATTTACATTTATTAGAAGAGCACCTAAATAAACAAATGCCTCAATAATTTTTTCTGATTTCTAAAACCCAGTGGGTGGCCTGGACGTTGGTATTCTGATGTCTCTGGGAACATTTGGATTAATAAACACTTGGTCTAATTTCTGTTCTTAGCTGATTTTTGTTGGATTTGTTAGGAATCTTGTTGAAACATGTTTGTATTTGTCTTCCAGAGTCCATCATTCCCCTCGTCATTTCAGGGACGTGTGTGTTGCTGATTGCTGTGTTCGCCGCTGTGCTGGTGAAATATTTTGCCATTGACCTCGCTCTGTTGTTCAGGCCCTACTTCCCTCCAGGAAGATGCAATAAAGGTACGATAAACTCAAGGTTTCAGTTTTTCAAAAGATGAAATCTGGAGATTTCTATCAATTGAAGCAAAAGGCTCCAAATAAATAAGCTGAATTTAACTCGCATATCAGTATTTTAAACCAGTCACAAAAATGAACAATGCTAAATAACTGCTTTTTATACAGTTGTGTTATAACTTTCTGTTAATATCACATTCATTTTGGGTCTTTCGTGGTTAATTTGAGCCATTCTTCTTTGGGATGGAGTGGTGATACAACAATTTGAACAAATTTTGAGAAACAAAAGTCTAGCGCACAAGTTTGAATATGTGACATTTTTGCAGAAAATGCAAACTTAATTTGTATTGCTTGACTTGCCTGCACGTTTCAAACGTCTGACCCAAAACGTTACACTCAGATTAAATGAAATTGGTTACGGTGATCAAGAAAAACCCCAAAACGAGAATGTTTTTAAGTGCATCAAGAACTGGAAGGTGTTTCTTCATCAATGCCATCTAAGAAAGAAACACTTGGTCTGAAATTAACACTATCAAGCTGGACAGAAATTTAAACAAACCGAGTGGAATACTTAAGGAAGACGACCACCTAAAAATAGTTCAAATTTACCTCACACCAACTGGGGAGTTTCACAACTTATGTCTGGTGGTGGTGAGTGAGCAACCATCAGAGGTTTGCCTCAGAATCTCCTCATTGCTCTTCAACAAGTGGCCTGAAGTGGAAAATAATATGGCGGTGAGAACCCCCCCCTCAAAAAAACAAGACGTTTACTGGGACCACATCCAAATCATGATCTGATCAGACATGATAGCTGAGAGCTAAAATCCAACATGAGTGAAAATTAGCACATGCAGAAAACAGCTGTTTTTCCTTGCATGTAGTGCAGCGGTGAACAGTTTCAACAAAGCAAAAAAAAAAAAAAAAAGGCAAACTTTGCCTTTAGAGTGCAAGAGGCTGAAGAACTGGGTTTACTGTGTGTTGTGTTAAAGGAGAGGTAAACAGTTCAGGAAGCATGTTAAGGCAGCTGTGGTTTAAGTTAGCAGAACAAGTCACTGCCTGCTGAATGGGAATCTTAAAGATCTCGTTTGTGTGACCCAGATATGAAGATGTACGATGCCTACGTTGTTTACCAGACACAGAGCTTAGACAAGGAGACAGAAGACAAACTGTCCAACTTTGTCACAAAGACTCTGCCCTCGGTTCTTGAAGACAAGTGTGGATATCGACTCTTCATCCAGGGAAGAGACGACATACCGGGGGAAGGTCAGTAATGTCTCCCGTTTGTCCTCGGGTTCGGCTTATAGAGCTTATAGTCTGTCTTCGGCAGAGAGACGTCGAACAAGTTCAAGGGGTGTGAATACTTTTGAAAGGCGATGTTCAGAGAAACAAAAGAGGATTATTGCACATCAGTGGATGAAATGCACTTGAACTAATAAGTATTTTTCTGATCCATCAGATCGTGTGGAGCTGGTGGAGAGCTGCATTAAGCAGAGCAGGAGGCTGATGGTCATCCTGACACCAGGATCCGGACCTGAGATGATGGAAAATCCCACCTCAGACCAAACCTCAGTGATTGGATTTGACTGGCAGGTAAAAGAGTCTGGGGGCTCAAAGGTGATGGAGTGGGATTAATCCAGTTTGTATTCTTGTTTTAATTATATCTAGGTGTTTACAATGCTAACGGCAAGGCAGCAAATCACATTGCAACTTGATATTTTTACATTAGTTTTTTCCAAGAGCTTTGATGTATTTCTCTGATTAGAAAATTAAATGCAGTGGTGGGAAGTAACAAAGTACAAGTACTTAGTTACTGTACTTCACTACAATTTTCATGTATCTGTACTTAAGTAGATTTAATAATGGATACTTTCGACTTTTACTCCACTACATTTTACAGTAAGTATCTGTACTTTCTACTTCACTACATTTCTACAAAACCGTCGCGTTACTCGTTACATCCAAGTCGCATTGCATGTGAAGTTCAAGGGCTTAACGTGGGGCTGTAAGGACTTCAGGACTGAACTGTGAATGACAAGCTTTTGCAGGATATCACCCAGATTTTGCAATTTGTACCGCTTTAAAATTGTCAAAATGTCAAAACCGGTGTGAGTAATGCACCAAAGAAAGTAAATATAAAGCGTGATAAATAGTGTATCATAGCAACAGCTGCCTCTGAGGTGAAGTTGTCTGCAACAACCATGGTCTCTTCTTGCTATTATGAACTGCTGGCTAGTCGTGGTTCAAGCACGTCTTAGATCACAATAAAATATTTTAGTTTTTCTAAACCGGTGAACTGAATGCGGTCTAAATATTCTCCAGGTCGGGCTTCACCACGTGCTGGTGCAGAGGGAGATGAGTGTGATTCTGATTCAGCTCGGCGAGATGGGGCCACGAGGTTACACGCGCCTCCCTCCAGGCCTGCAGCACCTGATCCGTCAGAGCGCCCCCATCAGGTGGTCGAGGGGCTCACGGACGGCCTCCAAGTGGAACTCGCGCTTCTGGAAGAGAGTGCGATACCTGATGCCA
The DNA here is from genome assembly GCF_002775205.1 of Xiphophorus maculatus. NCBI lineage: Eukaryota > Metazoa > Chordata > Actinopteri > Cyprinodontiformes > Poeciliidae > Xiphophorus > Xiphophorus maculatus. Next base: position 6,850,128 of record NC_036449.1, on the reverse strand, counting down.
GCCAGACCCGCCAGAAAACGTGGTTTGTCTGCCGTCATCTAACACTGCTGAGCTTTGAAATGTGAATATGGAAAATTAAACTGAAATGACGGACAAATTCTCTACAATGAATAAAGATGAAGGACTTTATTAGGAGTGTGTTAAATTTTAGTTCTACTTTAACTCTTCAAATGTAAGATGTACGTTACAGAATGTTATTACAATCTGTTAAACATCTTGAGTGACAAATTAAAGCTTCAATGTCTCACAGACAGAGTTGGGTAGTAACTAGTTGCATTTACTCAAATACATTTACTTGAGTAACTTTTTTGGAAAAAATTCACTTTTAGGAATATTTTTTACTACGCTGTACTTTCTACTTTTACTTGAGTAATTTTATTATGAAGTATTTCTGCTCTTACTTGTAACATTTCTGGATTTTCTACCTACTGAATGAAAAACAAACATGTTATAACCAAAAAATCACCAGACACAAACACACGCCTGAAGTTTTTGTTAAAGTTTTTTATTGAAAGAAACTCATTTGGAAACATCTTTCTTTTGCCTGATGTTATTTTTTGTTACTTACATAAATTATTGTCATTTAGGTCCTAAAAATACCAAACTTTCATCAAACGTATTCCTTACTGTGGCACAGTGTTGACATAGATGACATAGATCCTCAATCATTCAGGACAACTGGATTCTTCTTTGTTTTCTGAAGAAGCTTCACTTTTCACTCAAAAACGTTCTTCCATTTGATCACAGTGTCCCAAAGATTCAGGTCATTTTTGGGACACTTGTATTAACAAGTCCATTATGATCACATGAGTCACTGACCCGCTCATCAGAGCTTTCATTGCCTCTTATGAAATGCCGCCCGATGTGGCCAATGTGAAGTGTTTTGGTCGTGTTTTGCAATGTCTGATTGATTGTGAAACCGCCAAGGGAAAAATGTCAAGGCTTCACTGTCCACTGACTCAGAAATGTGTTCAAACTCCTTGACTCTTTCATCATTTTCATACTATACAACCACAAACTTTGGGTTTATTTTAATGTCATGTCTTCGTGTTGCCTTCTCAGCAACCCTAAACACACGAGGGTTTAGATAAAAACAAGCCCATGTGTCGTAGCGGCCCAGTCAAAGTCCAGACCTAGGAATCCTTGGCAAGGTTTGAAAGTGTGAAATGCAACGAGAAGAATTTAATTTTCCCATTTGTACAGAGACACAACCAAAGACTTTCATCTGGAATGGGAGCAAAACGTTCAGCAGGTGTGAATATCATAATTTCCTCGTGTCTGCAAATTCAATCATTTGTAATATTTTAGGTCATTTGGGCCAAATGACAATCAACGGTTTGTGGTGTTAAATAAAAACCAAACATATTTAGGATCAAATTCTTTTTGCTGTTAAGTGCTGACGTTTCAAAGAAGATATTAATCAGCTGTTCGGTCATATTTTACTATTAACATAATGATCACAAACCACAGCAGTTTCCAAAATTCAAAATAATCTCTTCTGTCCCCACAGCCCATATCCGTCGCAGTGACTGCTGGCAAACCAAGTCAAATAATCTCTGAATCAGTTTCACGTGGTGAGAACCTTCCTGCTGAACAGTTCTCACCACACCGTCTGTCGCCTCGGCACTTTAACCAGAGGCTGAGAAATTTGATAAACTGCCATATTTCCTCCGATAACACCATATTGCTGCAATCCACGAGGTTGGAAAATAAAAATAAACTTGCGTGTGAATATAAAAAACTCTGAACATGATTATGTGTTTCATATCTGGCATGTATCCTTTAACCGTTATGTGTTGGTTCGTCAATTAAATCTCAAAGGTTGAAGCTTGTGGCTGCTACAGCTTGTCTAATGTGGAGTTCCTCAAAGCTCTGTTCTGGGGCCTGCCTTGATTTTATTGTATATGTTGCTTATGAAGTCTATTTCTGGAAATTTGTACATCCCAGTTCATTGTTTTGCAGAGGACACTCAGATTTGCATTTGGATCTGGTCCGGAGTACTTTACCTCAGATCTGCTGGAAGTTTGGAGAACTTTAAAGTCATTCTAAACACTCACTTCTATTCTATGACAATCTAGTAAAGGTCTGGAGGTTTGATTTTGGACAATCTGACCAGAGCACCAGTACACTATAAGAATGAACTTGTGTCAGAGAGTCACAAGACGTGGAATTTATACATTTTTGTTCCTGGAGTGTTCGGGAACCGTTTGTGCGGGAGGAAGGAGAAGGCAAGAGAACGAACCCAACTCCCAGCAAACGTGAGGAAGACGCGGCTGACTCCACAGAGCTGAAGCTAACCTCGCCGCGGCTCAAACTGCATCATCCTCTCACTTGGATAACAACTTCCTACAGGTAAGACTCTGTCCCAGAACCGCTTCCTCTGTTTTTACATTTCCAGCTTTGTCAGGATGGCAAGCAAAAAAAAAAAAATTATAATTGAAAAAAATTTAAAACGTCGGTATTTAAGAACAGAAAATATTTCAGTACTTAGTAAATGAAAGGAAATAACAGCATTTGAAAAATATGTTTTAAGTAGATCTGGGTGGTAAAACATATGTAAGAAAAAAAGGGGCTTTGTCGTAATGCTGTTTGGTAGAACCCAAACTAAGATGAGGAGGTTTGACCCCAAAAAGATTTATTTAATAAAGAAACTGAGGAAAACTTGCAGAGTTTTTCACAACTACTGCTCATAAAAGTCTTACCTAATAATTGATCAATTACTAAAATCTCTATTATTTAGTTACATGTAATGGCAGACTTATTTGCCAAATTGGGACTTGATCTTATAATTCTTTAATAAAGAGTCATTTATGCAAGCCTGCATTTATTCGTAATTATGGCAGGATGCTGAAGGTAACAGAAGAGTCCTAAAGAAGCTTTAATCTATCACACAAGATATTCTACTTGCAGATGAACTATAGCATATATTCTGAAATACATCTTACATTTGAAGAGATAAGGTATAGTAGAAACCTCCACCTTAGGTTTCTGCTCCACCTAAGGAGTAGGTGGAGCAGATGAAGATGAAGGACTCCTAATAAATCCTTCATCTTTATTCATTGTAGAGAATTTGTCCGTCATTTCAGTTTAATTTTCCATATTCACATTTCAAAGCTCAGCGGTGTTAGATGATGGCAGATGAATCTCGTTTCCTGGCGGGTCTGGCTGGCATCAGGTATCGCACTCTCTTCCAGAAGCGCGAGTTCCACTTGGAGGCTGTCTGTGAGCCCTTCGGCCACCTGATGGGGGCGCTCTGACGGATCAGGTGCTGCAGGCCTGGAGGAAGGTGAGCATAATCCCGTGGCCCCATCTCTCCGAGCTGGATCAGAATCACGCCCATACCATTCTGCAGCAGCGCGTAGCGAAGCCCGACCTGGAAATATTTCAATTGCAATCAGATTTTTTAAAAAAAGTTTTCTTGTTTGCAATTATTATTATTATTTATGAAGTGGTGGAAGCAGAATCAATCAGATCAAAAGCCACTGTCTCTACTTCACACTATTTTCTTGCTGATACTTTGAATTTTCTAAATAACTGAGATGTTTTTTAATATATAGAAATATCAAGTTGCAATGTGATTTGCTGCCTTGCCGTTAGCATTGTAAACACCTAGATTTAATTAAAACAAGAATACAAACTGGATTAATCCCACTCCATCACCTTTGAGCCCCCAGACTCTTTTACCTGCCAGTCAAATCCAATCACTGAGGTTTGGTCTGAGGTGGGATTTTCCATCATCTCAGGTCCGGATCCTGGTGTCAGGATGACCATCAGCCTCCTGCTCTGCTTAATGCAGCTCTCCACCAGCTCCACACGATCTGATGGATCAGAAAAATACTTATTAGTTCAAGTGCATTTCATCCACTGATGTGCAATAATCCTCTTTTGTTTCTCTGAACATCGCCTTTCAAAAGTATTCACACTCCTTAACACTTTTTTCCCATAATACGACCATAAACGTTGATATATTTTATGACAGACTAGCACAAAGTAAGTGCAGAGTTGTGACGTGAAAGGAACTTGAAATGTTTTTAAAAAAAATGTTAAAATCTGAAATGTGTGGCTTCCACCGCCTAAAATAAAATACGTCACTTACTTAATAAATGAAATCTACTTCCGTGTAATATTTCAGTGTGAATACAGCTGCCCTGTTAAAGTCTTGGAGGTTCTTTTTTGAAGAGAACTTTAGCAAATAAATAAAATAAATCCTTCTGCAATGTGATATGTGCTTTTGTTCGACGTCTTTCTGCCGCAGACAGACTATAAGCTCTATAAGGACAAACGGGAGACATTACTGACCTTCCCCCGGTATGTTGTCTCTTCCCTGGATGAAGAGTCGATATCCACACTTGTCTTCAAGAACCGAGGGCAGAGTCTTTGTGACAAAGTTGGACAGTTTGTCTTCTGTCTCCTTGTCTAAGCTCTGTGTCTGGTAAACAACGTAGGCATCGTACATCTTCATATCTGGGTCACACAAACGAGATCTTTAAGATTCCCATTCAGCAGGCAGTGACTTGTTCTGCTAACTTAAATCACATGTTGTTTAAGGATTCTGACCATCAGTTTGTTTTATTTTCAGACTATTGGTGAAGAGTGATGGGGGACCAATATAAATAGAATTACATTTTTTGTTTTTCTGTAAAAAATAATAGTGGGGAAAAAAAGAAAGAGAAATAAAAGCTAATTTAAACTTGCACACACATTTTTTGTCTTTAAAATGTGTTAAAGTTGTTTGCTGCATCATCTTGTTTTAGGCCTAACTACAATGATCCTGATGCACCATTAATACCATTAATAATATTTTTAATAAGACTCAAGAATTTACACTGCATATACATTATGAAAAGCTGGAGTAATCTTTGATTGATATTAACCTCCAGGTTCCATCTTTTCAAAGAAGAAAACCTTGGATTTATCGTACCGTCATTGCGTCTTCCTGGAGGGAAGCAGGTCCTGAACAACAGAGCGAGGTCAATGGCAAAATATTTCACCAGTATGACAGCGAGCACGGCAATCACAAACACACACCCTCTTAATATTCTGAGGGGAATGATGGACTCTGGAAGACAAGCATGAATAAGTTTTCCGTAAGATTCATGACAAAACTAGAAAAAACAGCAACAATTAAAACTGCGAGCCTCGAACGGTTCCCGCGCCTGTCCACCAGGCGATACGCACCAAAGATCTGGTGGAGATCGACTGACGCAGTGAGGAGATATAGCTGATGGAATAACGTAGGGGACGCAGTGGAGTCTAATTACTTAAGTTCTGTTAGACAAAATCAAATATTTGGGTCTATTTTGGCTCATCAGAACCAGAACGTCAGGGTTCTCATTACTGAGTGTGCCTTGCGGCTGTGGTCAACTGTTCACTGCAGGTCAGTAGAGAGTTCGCCACAGCTGCTGCTGCTGCCCAGTGAGGAACAGAGCAGAGAATGGAAAAGCTCACTGCTTGGTTTAGAACTGAACCAGATATTAAGTGGTTAGTGAGAAAATTGCCAGTGGAAAAACTCCTGGCATACGTCATGCGAGGTGCCAAAACTGGTGCTTATTGAGCCAATTTCATGACAAAAACTGCTTCATTTTGTTGGTAGAAAGGCCTGTGCCTGCTGGCTCTGTGCAAAGTGTTGTCTGATTGGTCAGTGGTTTGATGCCATGCTGATGTGGGAATGCGCTTGGATAGCAGTGATGATAGTTCTCTATGTAGTACATAAACCTGCACCTCTCCATTGTGAGATGAGTTGGAAGGCGCTGAATGAAAGACGTCTGCTGCAGCTTGGTGCAAATGTTGAGACCAAAGCTTGGACCACAGTTTTTAATGTGTGTGATCCTGATTCTGCATGTAATAATTTGATTTATGAATTACCTGAAGCTATTAGCACAACTATTCCAGACAGGACTGTCATAAAAACAAACTGTGATCACTAGGGTTTAAGAAATGGTAGTGATTACAAATTGACATAAACACTAAGGAAGAGCAAATGTAATTGTTATACTAATCATATAGCTTTTCAAAAGGGCCGAGTGTACAGTTATATCTCTTTGTACTGTAATATGGGGGCTAATTGAGACTATTGCACACCCAGCAGATTTTTCTAGTGTTGGACTTGAAAATATGGGAAATATTTTTTTTTTATTTTTATTTTATATTCAACTACTACTCAGTGGTAGTTGTTATTGTGTCTTGTCTCTATGCTGTAACTGCGAAGTAATTTCCCTGCTGGGATGAATAAAGTACTTCTATTCTATTCTATGTCTCCTGCAAAAGATCTGAAATTTTAGTTGGTTAACTCAAATTGTTTAAATTTAGAAACTGCCTGGAGTCTCCTGGTTGGTACTGGGGTATGGCGGTAATTTACCCTTCCCAGTTCATCTTAGCAACATAAAAACAGGTATGTACTTGTTATTGCACTCATGCAGTTCAATAGCACCAAACTATGACAACTATTCATATATGGAAAGTACTGGCAAGCTGATCCTCCTGCTGTTGGGCTGGAAGGGGCTCTGTGGTCAGAGTGGAGCCATCCAGCTCTGACCAAAAACAACATTACTTCCTGTGTTGCGTTTACACCGACACCGCATTGTGTGGTGTTGGTGGCAACAAAGTTGTATTTAATTATTTATTTTTGTTTTGTAATTTATGCTAATCTGTGTTACTGGAGGGATAATGACTATTTGAACATGGCAGCACAAAAGAGAAAATGCAACATTAGCATAGTATCTCCAGTGACATTAAGGACTATAAGCTCCTGTAACTCATATCTCAGACCAGAAGTTGAAAAGTTTAGGGGAACATCAGAAGGAAGGAATGGTGACACCAACCTCTTTGCCTCAGAGTTAAAGTTGCAGAGGTTACTGTATAAAATCCTGAGCCCTGACACTTAAACTCATGCTGGAAATCTTTGGCTGAAGCCCTTTGGATGGTCAGGGTCGCTGTGGCGAAGGTTCTCTTTGAAGGATCCTCGACCTCTCTGAGAAATAAAATGTTTCATTAAAAGTTATATAAACATCAATGGTGTATAATTGCTTATTGAGTATTGACATAATTACTAGGACATCCATTTAAATGTACATTTTCTTAATGGATATGCAACTTTCTTCCATTTTTCTAATACATAATTATAAAATACTCTAAAGGCATACTGGTTCCCCTCAGGACAAGTTAAAAATCCATAACTTTCAGCTAAATTTATCAGAATATTTAACATAATGTTCAGACTTACAACGTGGTGGTTTCGTTGTATCCGTCCATCTGCTTTGCTGGGTTTCCATTAATAAACCATGTGGCCTCACAGTCCCTCACTGCATTAATCCCACAGTAAACAGTGCAGTTCAGCTTCACGCTGGAGCCTGTTGAACACATGATGGTTTGTTACATTCAAATATAGTTTCCACTCACAGACTGTGTGTGTTTTATAACAATGTTTCATTCCTACTGAAACTTTAATCAGTACAAACCTTTGAGTTTGACTTTATTGAACATATTGTAATAAAAGAATAAATAAACTTACAGTATAGAAATAATAGTAATCTGTCTCTCTCTCTATATAAAAATGTGTCCATAACTTCAAATGGTAAAAGGTTAAAGCTAACATATTATTTTATGGATGCTATTTAATTCAATAAAATATTCACCTGAAGCAACAGTTAGACTGAAACTAATGTGTGGAATAAACAATATCAGATGCCATTAAATGTTGTCTGTTTGGTGCCAACAAAATTGTATTTAGTTATTTATTTTTGTTTTGTAACTTATGCTAATCTGTGTTACTGGAGGGATAATGACTATTTGAACATGGCAGCACAAAAGAGAAAGGAGAAAATCCATCCTAAGTATATTTTTATAGCCCTATTATGGTTTAAGGCAAAGAGTCTCAGACCAGAACTCACCAGCAGTCGGGATGCAAACTTTAAGGGAGGGATTTATGGCCTTTCTAATGTTTTAAGCAGTTTTCTTACCTTCATCAGCCAACTGCTCCTTGCTGGATGGAGAGACAATTGTTGCATTTGGAAAGTTGCGGGTGTCTACAAGGGAGCAGAGTTGAAAAGTTTTCACTGTGTTGTGTTTTCTTGTTAAGAACAAAAACTACATATAAACTGAAATCAACTAAAGTGAGAATCTGATATCAGTTTGATGAAACAAATGTGACAAAGAAGCAAGAACAGAATAAATCAGAGAAGGAGCAAATACTTTTTCACTTCATTTATATTTAATATTGCAAAGCACCTTCCTGTCTGGCTCTGAATACCCAACCATCTAAAAGGACTCACCTAGAGCAAAAAGTCTCCTGGAACCAGAAGAGTTGTACACCTTGTGGTTGTGAGTCCAGGTACATATGCAGGTGTAAATGTCCTCATCGTCTTTTGTTGCATCATTTACCCACAGGCTTTCTTTGTGTTGACCAGGAATGAGATTCTTGCCCTGCAATAAAAACAAGGAAGACGTCAGAAGGGATGGAAACATTTTTTATCTTCTGTTAACATTTTAGAAACCGACCACTGTTGTGATGTGTTTTCATTAAAATAATCAGATTCCCAAACCTTGAACCAGGTGAAGTTCCCGTTAAATGTTTTGCATGTGTCTTTAACAGGCTGCGGACAAGGAATGTTTTTGTTCTGGTCAGAGTTTCGGATAGATCCATAGGTCAGATTCTCTCGACTTGTTCCATCGAAGACCTCGATCTTCAGATGATAGTAGAAACATTCACCTGATGGCTCAATGTGCCTGTGGAGAAAGAAACATTCACAGATAAGCTGATCTCCGACATCAAAGAAGAAAAAGGATCTGGTAGTTAAAATACAGAGAGACATTAATAAATCTTCTAAAGGTCATGAGATAAATGTCCTCAGATCTGTTGCTGTGACTAAAAACTGTTCATTTAACAGTAAAAGTGCAGAATTACTGCAACACACTATCTAGTCATGGGCCAATAACCGGTAACAAGGTATATTATCTCCTCAGAAAAGCTTTAGTTTCAAACTAATAACATTTTTCTTTACGTAAAATGAAAACCCAGATATTTCTCTGGTTGTTTGCTGACTGCTGCACCGTTCGTTCCCTCACTCATAAGAACACCGGATTCTCTGGTCGCTTAACACACCTTACTAATTGGTCAGCCATGATCAGCTTGTGGACTAACAGCGTTAGACCATAAAACCATTATGACAGCAAAATATTTCCCTTTGTGGTCTACTAATATAACCTTACCATCACAGATGACACAATCTCTGAAATTGGAGGTTTCTGCACTAAACCATCACTTCCTCCTTTGAGGCAGAGGAGGAAAAACTGTCACTTTTTTCACTTGAGTTTCTTTCACCTTTTCATCAGTCTATCAGCAGAGGAACGTATTGCAATGTCATTTTATGTCCTTTTTTTGTTTTTGGATGGAAGCATTATCTGTGTATATAATAAACTGAGCAATTATAGTTTTTAATTTTATTTTTTTATTTATCTGGTTCAAAATAGATGTAAGTATTGATGTATTGTGTGATGTGTTGGTGTTGGTGTAAATCCCAAAGGGATTAATAAAGTTTTGATCAATAGATTTCTTAAATTTCATAGATGTGCTGTGGTGGCGCAGGGGGTTAGCACGCCTCATGAGGCCTTAGTCCTTGACACCGACGTCGCGGGTTCGACTCCCGGTCCCGACAACATTTGCTGCATGTCTTCCCTCCTCTCCTCGCCCTCCTTCCTGTCTGCCTACTGTCGCAAAAATACGAGCCACTAGCGCCACAAAAACTCTTCGGAGAAAAAAAAGATAGATAGATAGTAGGCACACCCACTAGAAGGAAACAAACGCACCAGGCGACGGTACTTTTTCTTTTCCAAGCTTGAGCAGAAAATGCTTCCCAAGCGAGCAGAGACGTGTGCAAGAGGAGATTTGATAAAAGCAGAGACAGGTTTTGAGTGTGAGGAAGAAGGTATGAGAAACCGCAGTGAACATTTGCAGAAGTTTTGAAGTACAAGCAGTACAAGTTTTGAGGAGAAAGACGTGACGTTCCGCTTTCAAAATGAAAATGCGTGCTCTCAAATAATGGCAGAAAAATTCCCCTGTAGGCTTAATGTTTAACCAAATCCATTAATTTCCTCATATTTAAATTCATGCAGCACACATTTTTCAATATACTAGCAAACATGACAAAGGAACAGTGTTACAGCAGCTTCAGAGATAAACAAAAACAAATATTCTTACCTGGCAGAATAGTGACCAGCATCATTAGCACTGATGTTTAAGAAGAACAGCTCTCCTCCATGGTAATGAATCCTGTGTGTCTTGTTTGTGGTGATTTTCATAATCTTGGTAATACTCATAATCTTGGCAGTATTTACAATATTGGTGATATTCACAATCTCAGTAATATTCTTCATCTCGGACGCATTTTTGTACCACGTAATGTTTGCATCAGGCAGGTTGGGGTCATCCATGTCGTAGGGCACGTAATGAAATGCTTCACCTTCAATAACTTTATATGCATCCTGCTCCAGGTGAAAGCAGCAAGAATCTGATGCTTCTGAAAATGAGGGAAAAGAAGATACACATCAGAAACAGTAACGTTGAAGATATGGTTATTGGAAATGGATGTATCAAAACATTTCGCTTTCGTTTGAAAGCGTTTGTTTGTAAGGTCTGATTTTGAAAATGTTAAACTTTAAGAAACAGAGTTGAACTATTGAAACATGAAAATGCTGTTTTTTGGCTTTGAAATATTTTTTCTACCGTCTTTCAATCATGTAAATGACACATCGAATCAGCCTGTGCATGTCAGTTTGCACGTTACTTGTCCAACAGTGACAGAAATTCAGCTGCAGAGCTCCACCCGGCTCTAATATCTGATCAGCACTTTTTCCACGACTGCTTCATCCTGTGACCAGCATCATGGTCACAGGATGAAGCACATTGAACAGTTTGCATTGGCCTCACCAGGGAGCAGTTCCAACTCACCACAATAGCGAGGATCTTCATCCGAGCAATCCTGACAGTCATTATAACCGTCACACTTCCATTGCAGCGGTATACAGGGACCTGCGTCACACTGGAATTTGCTCGGTTCACACGTTTGGTGGCCCACTAGGGACAAAAGCAAGAAAAAGAATCAAATGCAGGAAACAAGGAAATGCAGGTTAAACAAGTTTGTCACACAGATGCCATCCTAAAAGTGGATATTTGATCCATTCATCCATATTTTAATAATAAGAGTGAATGTAAGCATGGCGACAATTGTTCCTCTAGCACAGGGGTGGGCAACTCCAGGCCTGGAGGGTCTCCTGCAACTTTTAGATGTGTCTCTACTTCAACACACCTGAGTCAAATAATGAGGTGGAGAACCTGACTGCACTTAGGAGGTGATTCAGCTGTTGGATTCAAGTGTGTTGGACCAGGGAGACGTCTAAGAGTTGCAGGACACCGGCCCTCCAGGACCAGGATTGCCCACCCCTGCGCTAGCATAATACAAAGACAGCGCCAAGCTGTGCCTCAGTGGTTTGTGTGCTTATTCTGTATGCCTCTGGTTGTGCATGTTTACATGATGAACTGTCTCTCATCATGAGCCATAAACTCTGCAGTCACATCACATAGCTGATGATGTTTCTTACATCATGCATCTCATTCTGGCCTCAAGAGTGTGACTGCCTATGATAAATGATGAAGACTAATAACTTTTCTCTTTTCTTTCGTCGATGTCGTTTGTGCACACACTACCTGGTGTCCCATCAGACGTGGACATCACCATGACGACGGACAGCAGAAGCCTGGAGACGTCCATTAGCTGAAAGAGACAAAGTTCATTCTCAAACTGTTCACACTCATTTGCTTTTCTTCAAATTCCTGTCTGCTTCTCACACACATAGTTTAAATAATCTGATTTTTCTCTCTCTTACATATACATAGATTTGTTAGACAACAGGGGCTCTGGAAAGTTCATCAGAAAGCTGTCTCAGCAGATGATTACGATCTGTGCAGTTACAAAATCATTTTCCGCAGAACCTTATCAGAAATCATGTTTCACAAACTAGAAGACTGCAAAAATATCGTCCAGTTTTTTGGGGGTAGGGTTGCAGCTATAAATACAATAAACCAGAAACTGTTGTCAATAAAAACTCATCAGACATTTTATGGAAGTTTATTACAGTGCTACTACAGTAATCTTTTTAGCAGAGTGTGACCTCACAATTTACAGCAGCTATTTTGAAGAAGGGACAGGGTGATGTAACTTTATACCACTGAATTAACTAATGAGTTGCTGCTCCTTTCCTTTGCGAACTAGTTACTACTTACCTTTGCCATTAAAGAAGCATAAAGTTTCATTTGCTCTTCAGTCATAATTTTAAAAACTTTTACTTATGAAATATACCGTGTGGTGAGTTTGGTTTCCCGCTCTAACAGCGCAATGTGGATAAAAGCACGCAGCACATGAGCGTAAGAAGATTTAATTGCTTACCTCGATCTTCCACGTTGATCCACTTCTGAGAAAGGTGTGCTGTGAGCTCTGACCTTTTATCAACCTTCCCTTCGGTAGAACCCCCCCCCCCCCCTCGAATTAACGGAAATGAACGCGCATGCGCATTCACGCTTACGACTCGCCGCGGGAAAACGGGGCCCGCGGTTCTCTCCATCTTTGTGTGCTCTTTTTTTTATTATTTACACAAATATGTACAACAAATATTTGTTGTACATATTTACAACAAAATATGCTGCTTCACATAAGCAGTGAGTGAGTGAAGAACGACGAGGTTTATGGCGGGTAAAAGAACCAACATTACAAGCAGAAAAAGGTTAAATGCAGCATCTGTCCAGCTTCATATGTGCCGAGTGACGTTTGAAATGCCCGCGTTTTCTTACAAAGCCTGCCTTAAATGTGAATGTCAAGCAAACTTGAAATCACTTTTGAAGATTCACTTTTATGACCTGGCTTTTTAGCACGTCGATCCAAATGTCTGTCTCTTTTTCTCCTATTGCTTTTTTCAAAGCTTTTAAATATTTGATCCTATGGCTGTTGTGTACTTTATTTCTTCGTAGTTGCACATACCTTCTGAAGCACTTTGTGCAGCAGGAGTTGTTGGAAACGTGCAATTAATAAAGTTGACATTGACGTTAAAATCTTTAAATGTGTCTCTGCTGAAGCTGTTACAATTCTCAGTAAACAAATGTTGAAATTCATGGGGCTCCCATGAAGGCCTGGGGGCCCCAAGCCGCTACTTGGCTCGCTTTGCCTTGCCATTATGTTATTGCCAATCACTGACGCATCTCCTGGGCCACATTTTCTCCCTAGTTTGCGTCTGGTAAAGGAGCAGATCTGCCCACATCCATGGAATTGGTCAAATATAGTTCATAAACGGGCCGTCTACTATAAAAAGCTGCGTTCCTAGAAGAGATATTTAATGGAATACCGTCAATGAACGTGTAAGTGCGTCTGACTTTAGACTGAGTGCCTTCTAACCGCACAGATTCGCCATCTTCTGAACGAACACACATTAAATCTAGCCTGGGTTTTTCCTGGTATCACTGTCAAGCTGTTAGCATGCAGAGGCGCGCTCTATTTTTACATTTTCCAATCATTCGTAGTTTCGCCACTAGTCTGCATGTTGATGTTCCAGAGAAACACCGTCTTGGTTTGATGAAAGCTACTATGTATAATTGTGGTAAATGTTGAAGTTAAGACATATTTTTTTATTGCAGTAATGCACTCACATATAAATAAGTAATATTTACATTAAAAAAGTCATATTGCACTTTGAGCACATTTAGCTGAGGAAGGAGGAAAGGTATGTAAAAATAATTATTGATCACTAAGTTACAATTATTGATAATTCTTTTCTAACAAATATACCTGTTCCATGTCTGTTGTCAGTTTTTTAGTGATATAACAGGATGAAAACTAGCTTTCATTTCTTTGGGGAGTAGGAGGATGTTTACCCACTGCTTGAAAATTAGATGGAGGAAATTAATGAATTGATTTTTCTATCTTTTCTCCCACTGCTTCACAACAACTTGGGAAGAATCTAAAAAAAAAAAAGAAAGAAAAACATAGATCGGAATGATGCGGTTTAGTGTAGCACCAGCAAAATAAATGATCAACTGTAATTTATACAGAGCATAATTCTGGAAGAGCTTCATAATTTGCTAGGAATCAGGAGAACGGTGGTTGTGTGATATGGCTGTGTTTGACAAATGACTGACTGTCTTTTATACGTTGGAGGAGTTGCTAGAGACTAGACAAGTCTCATTTTTAAATTCCTCTACGCCAGTGGTCCCCAAACTACGGCCCGTGGGCCAGATGCGGCCCGCCTCCACATTTGGTCCGGCCCCCTGAACAATACCAGAGTATTTTCATATATGTGCATTTTTATTTGATAAGTTGGACTTTTGCAATAAAATAAATGTTCCTTAGTAATGAACTTTATTTATTATTAACTACTAGTTAGTAACTGTTTTAGACATGCATATAATTGACCCTAACCCTTTTTTTATGTGGAGAACCCAGTGTTACTTGGTTATTATTTATTTCATAAATAGTGTTATTTCCTGACTTTTGTTCTCTGAAGAATCCAGAAAAGGTTATTTGATTGTGCTTTCTGAAAAACAATACATTTTTATGTTTAGCACTCTTACAATCGTCACACTTTTTCTGTTACAAACTGACCCCGGCCCCCCATCAGAGAAGGGACAAGTTATGTGGCCCTCACAGGAGAAAGTTTGGGGACCCCTGATCTACGCTGTCTGCCAAGTGTAGTGCAAATGTGTGTAGAGCTGCGAACCTGTAGGAAAATAATTATCTGTCACTTAGTTTCTTTGTGGTTGCTTCAACATAGGAAATAGACAGAAACCAGATCTGATTCATTTCCACTTAAGTTACTGATTTGGCTTAAAAAAAAACACAAAAAAAACTAAGACCAGTTCATGAATGAGCAGAAAGTGAGCCATCAAAAACCTTTACTGCAAAACGATCCCAAACTTCTCATGTGGATCTTATGCAGGCAGGTTAATTTGGTGATTTTTTTTAATTTTTTGACGTAAAGATAAAGATCTGAAACAGGAAAAACACATAGAGATGCAACAAGTAGACTTTTTACCATCTGATTTCCATTTGCATGTTCTTGCACAATCTTAACCTTTCACTACAGATTTTATAAAATTTCATTTCCTCTTTAAGAAGTTTATAGATGAACTCGTAATAATAAATTCAGCATAATCTTTTTTCAAGCTTTTCTGCTGTGACATAAACCAATTGACATTTTCAACTGGTTATATTAGCATTCAGCATCAGGGCTAGTGTTATAAATCAGCACATTATGCATCCTAAAGAAGGTAAATCCTTGCTTACTTACTCCAGTGTGGCTCCCCGTCTTATTCTTGAAGGCTTGGTCTCTCTCACTTTCTTGCAGCCTGAATAAACAACGGATTTGTCCCCATTTTTAGGTGAATCCGCAACTTTTTTTTTGGTCATTTATGTTGTGCATCCACGCGGATCCGGCGCTTTGAGAGACCACAATCAATCGTTTTTGAAATCTCTTCTTGATGAAAATTGAGGCGTTGGTTTTGACTGAAAAAAATCCCAGTAAAACACCCAGTATTTTTGATTTCTTATATTTGTTAGACATTGTTATTGTTCAAACAAAACTGTCCCATTTGCTTCTATTTAGAGATGTAGCAAGTTTGTGACAGTGACCACTTGATTCACCTTAGTCACAGCAGGAATCGTGTGAAGCAACTGTTTTTAAAGCAACTTTGTCTTTGTAGTCTTTAGTGCAGGGATTGTAGATGGCCAAAAAACAAAAGCTGTCCAAAACGGGGGCAGGGGTCAAAAAATATATAACAAAGAGTCAAACACCACTGTAAAATAAACCAAATGATAAACAACGAGGCTTTGGGCCCAGCTCGACTGAACAGTAACTGATGTCAAACAAACCGACTTGCAGATGAAGAACAAAGGCCGCTTAAACAGGAGTGGGGTTTTACCAAAACCTACCACACGGGGGAGGTATAACATCAAGAAACAAGAAATACAAACTTAGCAACAAAAAACATATAAAACAAATCAAGCCAAAATAACTTAAACTTAATGCAAAATATGAAGTCAATATTAAGGCGACTTACAATAAACAGAAAAATCCAACTTAAACAAATAAAGTTCCCCCACTCAGTTCTTTGTTGGAATATGAAGTCCAGAGCATTAAAACGGCATCATCCTTTCATTTAAATGACACTGTGTTAAAATAAAATACAGCCAGGTAGGCTTTACTTCTTGAGTCTTTCTGAAATAAATCAACAAGTTTGGCTTTGGCTGTAATGGTTTAGACACACACACACACACACCCACACACATATATATATATATGTGTGTGTCTTTCAGTAGGTGTTTCAGTAGGTGTTTCAGTTTCATTGTCCAACCCCTGTATATATATATATATGGCCAAAAAACAAAATATATATTTTGTTTTTTGTTTATATATATATATATATATATATATACAGTAAATAAGGTGAGAGAAAGCACGTTGATGCTGAGTGGCAAATCATTTAATGTAGAATAGACTCATCGTCATGACACATTTTTCTTAATCCAGTCTAGACAAGTCAGTGATCTATAAATTGCTATAAAATCATTACCGGAGCTACATACTGTATATATATATATATATAGAGGTGTTTCAGTTTCATTGTCCAACCCCTATACATCCTCATTGTTATTGTGACTTGCCACGGCTTTGTTTACGGGATGACGGCCCGCCGCTGAGTTCACCAGATCGCCGAAGGGCAAACACTAAGGATCACACAGGATCAAACCTGCAACCAGTTTACAACACCCAGCTTACGTGACGCAGTTGTCTGGAAGGAAACTGAATCACTGAGAGGACACAACTTGAACCACAAACGAGGAATTTTTTTTTTTCTCACAGAAGTTTGAACAAGAAACGTTTCAACGAGGACGCAGTGTTCAGGTATTCTGAACATCTGAAGCTGTGTGACTGCACCGTATTTCTCGGAGACACTCAGAAAAAGCTATAACAGTAAAGTTATCTCACACATTTATCTTAACAGCATTCCTTATTGTTGGAATAAAGCCTCACTAATGGAAAGGGTTGACTCTTATTTGCAACAATTCACTCAGAGCCTTTGCTTTAGCTCTCACTCAGACACTGATGGAGTTTCTTTGAAGGAAAAGCACTCAGTCGCATTTTAAAAATAGCTTTTAGCAGTAATGTAATATGCACAATCCTGGTAACCCACATATTGTGGGATTCTAAATAAATATTGCAGAGGTTTGGCTCCAATCTCTGAGTTCTTGAGACAGACACCAGAGCATTGGATATCCATTTCAAAAAAAGGATTGCATTCCTCTGCTCTCCTTCATTTTTATCAGCTTTGACAGAAAAGACTCGGGAAAACAGTGAACACACAAAAAAGATTGAATGAGAAACAACAATACTTTGCTTGAGCTTTAAAAAGAGGTTGAAATAAGATCTAGTTTCATCCACCACAAGCTGCCAGAGGCGAGGGTCAGCTTGTGGTGAATGAAACCACAAGCTGAAACCTTAACCACCTCATATGACAAACGGACGTGACTTAGCGTCCCAGAACGTTGCACTGAATGCATTCTAGGTAATTATTTATTTTCGTAGTACTACACGAAAAACCACAATCTGCGTCTTCCACCTTTCCATTTGCGTTTGTCTTCAAATCAACTGACTCATTTCCTTCGTCTAATTTTCGGTCAACAGGCCATAGGGAATTTCTGATATATTCCCCTCTTTCCAAAGAAATGGACGTTTATTTTCATCCTGATGTAGCCTGTTATATCACTAAGTGTCTGACAACAGACATGAAACAAATCCACTTTAATCTACACTTCACTTCAAACAAATGCTCTCTAGATAGATCGATAGATAGATCGATCGATCGATAGATAGATAGATAGATAGATAGATAGATAGATAGATAGATAGATAGATAGATAGATAGATAGATAGATAGATAGATAGATAGATAGATAGATAGATAGATAGATAGATAGATAGATAGATAGATAGATAGATAGATAGATAGATAGATAGATAGATAGATAGATAGATAGATAGATAGATAGATAGATAGATAGATAGATAGATAGATAGATAGATAGATAGATAGATAGATAGATAGATAGATAGATAGATAGATAGATAGATAGATAGATAGATAGAGATGATAACACATGGCAATGTGTCTCATCTTCCTTTCCCAGTGAACTTAATTGCATAATGAATGCTTATTCAACTGATCCAACAATATCTGCCTAAATATTTATAAATGCAGATGTGATTTTCGCTGCTTCAGTGGGGAGAAAATAGTAAAAAAAAACAAATACCGCCGAGGATCACAATTATCAGTATTCAAAACACACGACTGTATTCAGTAGATTCAAACATGGAGGGCAGTGAAAGAGGCAGAGCGATGTCTGTACTTTGTATAGGCCAGTCCCTTATTTCCTTACTGTGTGACACACAGAGTGGGCGTAGACTCTCGGTCATGCAAGAAATGACCGTTGCAAGTGACTAAAAAAAAAATCGACTGTTCCTTGACGGTGATCACATTTGGAGATTTCCAGGCTTCTACATCACAATTTGGAACAATCACATTATCAAGGACATTATGGGGACTTGAGTCACTGACCCACTCATCCATGATCCAGTGAGTAAATGCCTCTTTTGAAATGCCTGTTAATGTGGCACATATAAAGTCTTTTGGATATAAAGAATGTGTGAATGACTGTGAAGTCAAGGCTTCAGTGACTCAAAGTTCCTTATACTCTTTGAACGTTTTCTCCTCTTGAAATTTTAGTACTGCAAACATCTGTGTATTTAATTTCTTGTCTAAGAACAAGGCAGAGTGCAGACTTGTTAAATGTAAGAAAAAAAGGTCCTGCATGATGATAATGTCATTTATCTGCACATTTTATGTGTTTTATGAGATTATTTATTACACACGTGTCAAACTCAAGGTCTGGGGGCCAAATCTGGCCCACTGTAGCTTTCATATGTGGCCATCCAGTTTTTCTCAAATTTGCAAAATTCACACAAAAATCAAATTTTTTGATTTTACTGCAAATTTTCTCAAAATTGATCAAAGCCATTGGGTTTAAGTGACTGCAGCCTCAGCCTTACTTGATATTAATCTATAGTCCGTAATTGATACGGCGAGGAATAAAAAGTCGCATTTAAAGTCATACACACATTTCTTAATTGACACCACAAAATCTGCAATAACTGCAAAAGTTATTGCAACAGCAATAATAATAATATCAATAACTTTTGCAGAAAAAAACAGTTATTTATTGATATTTTAACAGTTTCATTGGTTTTCTCCATACATTCTGGCACAGCCGGCCCTTTAAGAACATTCAGATTTTTCACATGGCCCAAAATTAAAATGAGTTTGACACCCATGATTTATGACTTTGTTTTTACTTTATTAATAATATTTTCTGTCTTCTGTTTTCGTTGTGCAGCATTAAAGCAACGGGGAAACGTTAAGCTGTATGAACACTTTTACAACGCAGGGTATCGTCAAAGGTTATTGTTTGAATGTAGGATGTCTAATCAGTTGTCAAAAGTTAAATATCAGCCAAAAAATGGATTATGTATATTTTTAGTTTCCAATAATTATTTTTTTTTTTTACATATGTTTCCCCCTTCTTAATTACATGTATTCAAGCTAAAATATAATTTCTTATAAAATGTGTATTGTCACCCATCAACATGAGATAGTATTACTGTAATAAAATATTAACTAATTTTAAGCCTTTTCCACAACTATACATAGAGCTTCCACCAAAACAAGACAGAGTTTCTCTGGAATATCAACAAACTAGAAGCAGAAACATCCGAAACATAAAAATAAAACGCACCTCTGCCTCTTACCAGCTTGATGCCAGGAAAACTGACCTTAATGCGCGTTCATTCTAAAGATGACACATCTCCACTGAATCCCATTGAGTAGCCCTTCCAGGAACACCGAGCTTTACTTAGTGTGCGTTGTCTATTTATGACGAGTCTATGTTATTAATTCCGTGGATGTAACCAGAGTTGTTAATTAGTTATTCCACATCCAGGAAGGAAAACAAGCCCATAAGGACCATCAGTCAGCACTTACGAGGCAGGACAGCGCTCTATAAAAAGAGAGGGGAGCCGCGAGAAAGACCACAGACTGTGAGGAACTTCTTCCAGCAGGACCGCATCCAGCGCTGCCTTCGTTCCTTCATCCGGTTCTCCTCAAACTGCCTCCGTCCGGGAGACTCGTGGGGGTGAGCGCGCGCTTGGGTAGCCCTGGTTCATTTCTGGCTCTTTTGCGCACGAGGACGGGGTTGATAAAAAAGGTCGGAGCGCGCGCGCTGACAGCAAGTCTCTTCTCAGAAGGATCAACCTGAGCAGCAGAGGTGAGAAACTCACATTGAATTTACTTGCGCATTAATTAAATTTATATATATATATATATATATATATATATATATATATATATATATATATATATATATATATATATATATATATATATATATATATATATATATATATATATATATATATATATATATATAATACATATATATATATATTTCAGATTTATAACTGTGACCGAGCTACAAATAAAAACTTTTGCTTCATGATTCTTTAATTTCCACAGAGGTGGGACTTTAATTGACAAACCTTTTGAAAACTAGAAGTAGTTTTCTCTCAACTTACTTTTTACTTTTACTTGAGTAATATTGTTATAAAATTTTTGCTTTTTAGTAAAGTTTACGACATCATATTTCACATTTCACAGCTTTGCAGGTTTATTAATGCATTTTTCAAATCACTGTCTATGAGGACAACATTAACTTGTAAATGATTAATTAGAGAGCTAGTATAAAAAAAAATAAAGTTCTGTATTTGATGCATACACGACAGTTTAAAGTGTTTAAAGTGCTGAAATGTAACCGTAGAAACATCTCAAGTTAAACATTAATGAATGAAGTAACGACATTAAAAGAAAATCTAAGTCATAAGTGCAAATGTTTAAAAATTGTTGAGCAGCTGGTGACAATTATTGAGTTGAACATTTCAACCCATTTTTCTTATGAAAAGTTGTTTCCTACTTGAACTTAGTGAATTTGGCTGTCATTTATCATTTATACTTATAATTTATATTTATATGTAATTTATATTTGTAATTTATATGTTGTATGTAAATAGTGAACTTGAATTATTTATGGGTAAAATTAACACTAACACTGTAGTTTAAAGATTTCTCATTTTATAAAAAGTAGTGACTTCTCTCACTGCTTTGTATTTTTTTATTAAGGAAGTCTTTAAAAAGCCTTTTTTTTTTAACTTTTTTTTACTTTTTACTTCTTTTTTTTTGACACATCATGGAAAACAAATGTTGAGCATTGGTGCCAGGGTCCTCAAATCTCCTGTGAGATTTGTTCTGCACACCCAGTTCGATGCTAATATCAAAGAACCCTGCTAACATTATGCAGCAACTGCTGTTGCTCTTCAAGTTCAAGTTGCCCTTATAGTTAGAAAGTTTAAGTGACGCTGTGGTTCTTCTTTAAAGTTAAAGAACCTCATGTTACTGAGTAACTTCCTCAGTAACATGAGGAAGTTACTGTGCAAAAAACAAGTATTCACCGCATGTGCCACTACAGGACTAACTTCTTTTAAAAAAACATTCATTATTCAGCACAATACAACGAGTTAGGTTGAATCACTTATAAAGTTGTGATGGATTAATAGATCACAGCCTGGATTTAGCTTCAGGATGACTCACTAAGTGAATAATAACTCTTAGTGGTTCACTTACAGCCTGTCGTATGTCATGTGTCTTCTCTTTGAAATGACAGTTTAACCAAAAAAAGACGACGACGATTTTAACAGAAATAGGAAGAAAGCAGCATATTTAAAAAACTGGGCAAAAGTCTAAAATCAAGATGAAATCCATACATAAATATGTTTATTTTATTGCTATAATTTGTAATATTATAAATTACATCACATGGTGAATTGTTAGAATACGTTTTACTGTAATTATCAGATGGCTGGGATTTTCTTGCTTAGACTTTGCTTTCTCCAATGATTGTCCTCTGACTCCAGTTGCAGTTTAAGCAGTTTTCTGATATTAGTCTTACTTTTTAAAGGGGCAGTGTTACATAAAATCAACTTTTTAGAGCTATACAGAATGCTAAAAGGTTATTCCCTTAAAATCTGGAGTGTTTCAAGGGCTGAGCAAAACTCCTGGGTGGGCCTAGCTGCGCCTTCAAGACAGAGCTCCTCCTCAGAGCTGCTTTTTACAAGCTTCTGCCTCGCAGAATGTGACTCCTCTACTCGGCTCCTTCAGACTAGTCAGCAGCAATTAGCAAACACCTGGTGGACCTTCACACCTGCTGAACTTGTTAAAGGAATTACTTCTTGGTGCAACACTGGTAAAAATGTTGTTAAAGGGTTAATTAAGGAGCTGTGTTGTGATGACTTCCTGAAGGCGGAGTTTCACAAAGAGCAGGAGCTTCTTAAAGAGACAGAGGCCCAATTTCAAGACGTTAAATATCAACGTCAAATTTCTTTTAAGGCATATTTCATACATATATATATATATATATACATACATAGCATTTTTATAACAAGTGAAGGTAACATAGTTACTTGATTGTGCTATAGAATAGCACTATGTGCCTGGAAAACACACAATACTGCCCCTTTAAGTTAGGATTATTGAAAGAGTTTCCTCGATCTTAAAACTAGCCTTTTCTTTTCTTTTAACAGTTATTCAGCAATGCTCAGGTATCATCCATTGTACACTCAGAGGCAAATTGAGAAAAATCATATGTATCTATGATTATGCTGGAAATATTCCCTAAAACCCAGGGACTTCACTATGGCTGCAGTTTATGCTTTGCTGTTTTTAATATGAGAAGAACTTTTTGACAAAATACATGTAGGGATCACCTGTCTGTAGATCCAAATTATAGTTGTGTATGTAATTGTTGAGCCTCACACTGAGGATAGTAAGTTAAAATTAAAATCAGTTTTAAACAAATGAATCATCCAGAGCTTGTGTGTTATGGGTTGATAAGAAACTCAACCGTAACAGGGAAGTTTCTGGATTTAAAAAATGGCAACTAAGCAGTTCTTTATCCATTCACAAAGGAAATGGACAATGCCAGATTAGTTCATTCAGTTAAAGTTACATTACTCACGTTGCCACTTTTTAAAAATTGCTGTTTTAAGCTTGAGTCACTGTTGCAATCAAATCTCCAAGCAAAGCTGAATCTGCAACATGAAAACTGGCTTGCAGTAGCAACACTACAGAGAAAGAATATCAAATATTGGCAGAGTTTTTATTAGCAACAGCTACTGGTTTATCGTATTTATAGCTGCAAAGAAAAAAAAAACTGGACGATATTTTTGCAGTCTTCTAGTTTGTGAAACATGATTTCTGATAAGGTTCTTCGGAAAATGATTTTGTAACTGCACAGATCGTAATCATCTGCTGAGACAGCTTTCTGATGAACTTTCCAGAGCCCCTGTTGTCTAACAAATCTATGTATATGTAAGAGAGAGAAAAATCAGATTATTTAAACTATGTGTGTGAGAAGCAGACAGGAATTTGAAGACAAGCAAATGAGTGTGAACAGTTTGAGAATGAACTTTGTCTCTTTCAGCTAATGGACGTCTCCAGGCTTCTGCTGTCCGTCGTCATGGTGATGTCCACGTCTGATGGGACACCAGGTAGTTTTCAGCATATATAGGCAGTCACACTCTTGAGGCCAGAATGAGATGCATGATGTAAGAAACATCATCAGCTATGTGATGTGACTGCAGAGTTTATGGCTCATGATGAGAGACAGTTCATCATGTAAACATGCACAACCAGAGGGCAAATTTAAAGGAAACAAAGCAAAGTTTGTTTTGGGTGACAAATGACAGAGAAAAACAAACATTCTGGGAATTCTGGTTACTCCCCTAAATCCTTAATTAAATAAAGAAGTAAAAGACTACATATTTTAAAAGATAAAAACCATAAAGGGCTTTGCAAACAGGTAGCCAAAAGAAGGTAAAATTGAAGGTAAAATTAAATGTTGTAGTACATTTCGATTAAACATTGACCATTCTTATTTTAAGTATCTTCTTTATCCTCATTTTCAGAAGCATCAGATTCTTCCTGCTTTCACCTGGACCAGGATAGATATAAAGTTATTAAAGGTGAAGCATTTTATTATGTGCCCTACGATTTGGATGACCCCAACCTGCCTGATGCAAACATTACGTGGTACAAAGACGGGTCAGAGGTCATGAATATCACCACAGACGAGGCACACAGGATTCATTACCATGGAGGAGCGCTGTTTTTCTTAAACATCAGCGCTAACGATGCTGGTTGTTATTCTGCCAGGTAAGTTCACTTAGTTTTGTTACGTTGCCGGACACTTTGGTATATCAAAAAAATGATGTTATGTTTAATCTTAACATCAAGCCTCGTCATGTATTTGAGGTATTATCTAGTTTACCTTTAATATCTAGAAAGCAGAATCCAAGTAAACGCTGTGAATATCAAAACTAAACAACAAACTGAATAACTGTGGCAAACAAAACTAAAGTCCCACAAGTCTTAACCTAAAGTTGACTCTATAATTGTGAGATTCAATAAAAAACAACAACTTCAGATGACAGATTATATCACAATGACTTGTAAAGAAATTGGTGTGTGTTTATTTTCTAACTGCAAATGTAGCAGGTAGTGTGGAGCACTTTGAACGGCCTTGTTGCTCAAAATGTGCTATATAAATAAAATCACCTTACCTTAAGTGTGAGATCTGTCGCAATAAGATAATTAGTAATTACTAACTTATTTTTGGAAAACTATAATTGCTCAGTTTATTATATACACAGATAATGCTTCCATCCAAAAACAAAAAAAGGACATAAAATGACATTGCAAAACGTTCCTCTGCTGATAGACTGATGAAAAGGTGAAAGAAACTCAAGTGAAAAAAGTGACAGTTTTTCCTCCTCTGCCTCAAAGGAGGAAGTGATGGTTTAGTGCAGAAACCTCCAATTTCAGAGATTGTGTCATCTGTGATAGTAAGGTTATATTAGTAGACCACAAAGGGAAATATTTTGCTGTCATAATGGTTTTATGGTCTAACGCTGTTAGTCCACAAGCTGATCATGGCTGACCAATTAGTAAGGTGTGTTAAGCGACCAGAGAATCCGGTGTTCTTATGAGTGAGGGAACGAACGGTGCAGCAGTCAGCAAACAACCAGAGAAATATCTGGGTTTTCATTTTACGTAAAGAAAAATGTTATTAGTTTGAAACTAAAGCTTTTCTGAGGAGATAATATACCTTGGTACCGGTTATTGGCCCATGACTAGATAGTGTGTTGCAGTAATTCTGCACTTTTACTGTTAAATGAACAGTTTTTAGTCACAGCAACAGATCTGAGGACATTTATCTCATGACCTTTACAAGATTTATTAATGTCTCTTTGTATTTCTAAGCTACCAGATCCTTTTTCTTCTTTGATGTCGGAGATCAGCTTATCTGTGAATGTTTCTTTCTCCACAGGCACATTGAGCCATCAGGTGAATGTTTCTACTATCATCTGAAGATCGAGGTCTTCGATGGAACAAGTCGAGAGAATCTGACCTATGGATCTATCCGAAACTCTGACCAGAACAAAAACATTCCTTGTCCGCAGCCTGTTAAAGACACATGCAAAACATTTAACGGGAACTTCACCTGGTTCAAGGTTTGGGAATCTGATTATTTTAATGAAAACACATCACAACAGTGGTCGGTTTCTAAAATGTTAACAGAAGATAAAAAATGTTTCCATCCCTTCTGACGTCTTCCTCGTTTTTATTGCAGGGCAAGAATCTCATTCCTGGTCAACACAAAGAAAGCCTGTGGGTAAATGATGCAACAAAAGACGATGAGGACATTTACACCTGCATATGTACCTGGACTCACAACCACAAGGTGTACAACTCTTCTGGTTCCAGGAGACTGTTTGCTCTAGGTGAGTCCTTTTAGATGGTTGGGTATTCAGAGCCAGACAGGAATGTGCTTTGCAATATTAAATATAAATGAAGTGAAAAAGTATTTGCTCCTTCTCTGATTTATTCTGTTCTTACTTCTTTGTCACATTGGTTTCATCAAACTGATATCAAAGATAAACTTAAGTGCACCCTAAAAGCAATTATCAAATGCTGATTCCATAAACTAAGGGAAAAGTTAACCAACTTTAACCACCTGGCGTTCAGCTGATCAACTCTGTTCCATACGATCCTCATTTTGTTTATCTATTGTGTGTTTGCTGCCATCCTCTTATTAGATGTGTATTGGCAATTTTTGCCAAGTCTTTTTCTTGTTGTTGAATCCTAAACACCAATCTTAACTGAGTGAAGTGAGATCCTGCAGATCTTTAGATGTTGTTCTGGATTCTTTTGCGATTAATGATCTTTGGTGTAATTTAAGCAGACTAAATTCTGGAAGACTCTCCACTGTTCCATGTTTTATCTGTTTATTAATAATGGCTTCACTGTGGTTCACTTTAGTCTTTATAACCATCTCCAGACTGATAGACGTTGATAAATTGTTTTTGATCTGTTCTTGAGTTTATTTAGCTCATTGCATGATGTGATCCTTCTAGAGATGTTTTGCCTTCTGCTTAAGTGATTTATTGATTTTTGCAGATCTGATAGTATTTAACTAGTCTGTTGCTAGTGAAAGTGTACTCTGCTTTCTACAAACATGAGATAATTCACAGCTTAACAAAAGGGAATTGCACTTTTACATTGTGCAAGGTTGGTTTGGATAGTTTCTTTCTGTTGAAATAAGTCACCATTTGAAATGTGCTTTTTGTATTTTCTCAGGTTTTCTTAAATAGTAAAATCTACTTGATGGGCGGAAATATGTATATATATGTAAATATATTATTTTATTTATTTAGAGAAAAGTAAAATCAAGAAAGAAGGAAAAAATTGTAATTAAAACAAAAGATCATGCCCAATTGACAGGCAATTTTACATGATCTGTTCGAAAAGGAGCAGGTAGAAGACACAAGATCTTATTACCTTTCACACTCATCAACTTATAAACAATTAAATCTCCATTTTGGTGAGATTCTCAAAAACATAAAGAATCAGTAAGGGAAGGGACATATTTTTAAAGGGCTGCATGTAACCAGTCCTTATGAGACCAAATAAGTAAAAGCATCCTGAAAAATCTTTAGAGTCCGATTATCTTGTTTTACTTATGTAATTTTAAATGGTTAGTTACAAGTTGCGTTTTGGAAAACTATCCGTTTTGTCTCACTTGTACAAAAAAAGCTTATATTCTTAATCCTGACCTTTGTGAGAATCCCAACGCTCTTGGTCGCCCCCTGTTGGTTTGGAGTCCCTAATCAGCAGCTTGAGTTGCCTAAACGCCTCTGGACATATATTTTGTCATCCTGGGAAATATTTTAGAGGGCATTTAGCTGTAATTCAGTTTTTATTGGGTTCAGCTTCTGTAACGACAACACAGTGAAAACCTTTCAATTTTGCTCCCTCACAGAGAAAGCCGTTTATGAAAAAGTAAAAATCATCTCTCCAAACACAACGGAGCAGCTGGTTAAGAAAGGTAAGAAAATGTCCTAAAACATTAACACCACAACTCCTCAGTTTCAGTTTCTGTGCTTTATCACAGGAAAGTCATAGTCAGAGAAAATTAACTGTTTAAAATTAATACTCTTCTCATTACATTTAAGGTCATTTTACTTGTGTAGCACATTTTCAGCAACACGGCAGTTCAAAGTGCTGCACATGAATTAGAAGGAAATACAAACAAAACAAAAGAAAAGCAAGTGAAAATAAAAGTATAGAAGCACACATTGGTTCCCCATGTTTAATAAGAATATGATTTTATAAACTAGTAGAGGTTTCTCTGGAGTCTTGATCTGATAAAACGAGATGTTGGTTCTCCATGTTTGATTCTATAAAATAGATGGTCCTAAATGTCGATCTGACGTGATGAGTGGCTTCAGTGGTACTTCTTGCATGATTAACTTTGTTTTTTATTTTTGGACTGCCATGTTCAAATAGGCATTATCTGTCTGGCACAAATTTGCAATTTCTACACTTACTTTATAAAACCTAAAAAAAAGAGGAATTTTTGTAGACATTGTTTATGAGCAACATTTAATCACTTCTCATATGTTATGTTCCATACAATGAAATTTTGGTAAAGCTGAATATTTACTTCAATTAAATAGCATAAATTAATGTACAATTATAAATATAAATAGTATTCATGTTTTTGGTGTGAAATAAATTCTGATTTAGAGATTGGTTGCAGATGAATGCAAATAACTCTTCAGTACAAATACAACATTGTTATAAAACACACACAGTCTGTGAGTGGAAACTATATTTGAATGTAACAAACCATCATGTGTTCAACAGGCTCCAGCGTGAAGCTGAACTGCACTGTTTACTGTGGGATTAATGCAGTGAGGGACTGTGAGGCCACATGGTTTATTAATGGAAACCCAGCAAAGCAGATGGACGGATACAACGAAACCACCACGTTGTAAGTCTGAACAAATATTTTGTGGTAAATTTAGATTATAAGTCTGAATTTATACTTTTTCCACTTGAGGACGTCCGTTGTGCTAATAAAACATTTCTTAATAATCTATTAGAAAAGTTGAATAAAGTTATTTAAATGTCCATTCAGAAAATTGATATTTAAGTGTTGGTGTCGTAACAATTTTGCGTCATAGCGATTTAGTCAAGTGCTTACATCAACATAACCGATGTTGAAGCAAGCACTTGACAGGTAATCGTTTTTCTCTGTTTATTTACCAATGATGTCCCAACGTTTTAATGAAGTAAATCTTGTTGTATTTCTTAGAGAGATCATGGATCCTTCAAAGAGAACCTTCTCCACAGCGACCCTGGCCATCGCACAGGTTTCAGCAGCAGATTTCCAGCATGAGTTTAAGTGTCAGGGCTCAGGATTTTATACAGTAACCTCTGCAACTTTAACTCTGAAGAAAGATGGTTAGTGTCAGGACGCGTTCCTAAACTTCTGCCTATGATATGATATTTGTAGAAGCAGCTGTTAATGTCGCAGGTGATATATTATGCTGACCCAAATTAACAATCATCATGCTGGCATATCCAGGTTTATTAGGGTTGTTTTGTGTGTATGTTTGATTACTTACCTTGTGTTACTTATATTCAATTTTTCTTGGTAAGTTCTGTTGATTTTTCTGTCGTTTCTAAGGTGTTGCCATATAAGCTAATTCCTCTCTGTTTGCTTATTTTTGTTTTGTTCTGCATCCTGTAATGGAGGGTCCTTCACATGTGTGCCTTAAAATTCATTCAGACAGCTTTTTAGTTCTCTTTAATAACTAGAAAGATGAAGCCCTAAAGTTCCTACACTGGCTCCCTGAAGTGAAGACAGTAGGTTGTAAGGCTGCGTTCACACTGCAGGCTGCAGTGACCCAATTCCGATTTTTTTGACGTAATGCCAACTTTATCCGATCTTTTCATGACAGTCTGAACAACACAGATCGGATTCTTTTCGAATGTGATCCAGGCCACTTGCATATCGGATACGTATCCGATTCAAATGTGACCTAATGTTCAGGTCGCATTCATCCGAACTGAACGTCACTGATACTCAACAAATCTCACTCCTTTGCGTCCTGATACGCGCAAGCACCGTTAGAAACCATATTATTGGGTTCAGCTTCTGTAACGACAACACAGTGAAAACCTTTCAATTTTGCTCCCTCACAGAGAAAGCCGTTTATGAAAAAGTAAAAATCATCTCTCCAAACACAACGGAGCAGCTGGTTAAGAAAGGTAAGAAAATGTCCTAAAACATTAACACCACAACTCCTCAGTTTCAGTTTCTGTGCTTTATCACAGGAAAGTCATAGTCAGAGAAAATTAACTGTTTAAAATTAATACTCTTCTCATTACATTTAAGGTCATTTTACTTGTGTAGCACATTTTCAGCAACACGGCAGTTCAAAGTGCTGCACATGAATTAGAAGGAAATACAAACAAAACAAAAGAAAAGCAAGTGAAAATAAAAGTATAGAAGCACACATTGGTTCCCCATGTTTAATAAGAATATGATTTTATAAACTAGTAGAGGTTTCTCTGGAGTCTTGATCTGATAAAACGAGATGTTGGTTCTCCATGTTTGATTCTATAAAATAGATGGTCCTAAATGTCGATCTGACGTGATGAGTGGCTTCAGTGGTACTTCTTGCATGATTAACTTTGTTTTTTATTTTTGGACTGCCATGTTCAAATAGGCATTATCTGTCTGGCACAAATTTGCAATTTCTACACTTACTTTATAAAACCTAAAAAAAAGAGGAATTTTTGTAGACATTGTTTATGAGCAACATTTAATCACTTCTCATATGTTATGTTCCATACAATGAAATTTTGGTAAAGCTGAATATTTACTTCAATTAAATAGCATAAATTAATGTACAATTATAAATATAAATAGTATTCATGTTTTTGGTGTGAAATAAATTCTGATTTAGAGATTGGTTGCAGATGAATGCAAATAACTCTTCAGTACAAATACAACATTGTTATAAAACACACACAGTCTGTGAGTGGAAACTATATTTGAATGTAACAAACCATCATGTGTTCAACAGGCTCCAGCGTGAAGCTGAACTGCACTGTTTACTGTGGGATTAATGCAGTGAGGGACTGTGAGGCCACATGGTTTATTAATGGAAACCCAGCAAAGCAGATGGACGGATACAACGAAACCACCACGTTGTAAGTCTGAACAAATATTTTGTGGTAAATTTAGATTATAAGTCTGAATTTATACTTTTTCCACTTGAGGACGTCCGTTGTGCTAATAAAACATTTCTTAATAATCTATTAGAAAAGTTGAATAAAGTTATTTAAATGTCCATTCAGAAAATTGATATTTAAGTGTTGGTGTCGTAACAATTTTGCGTCATAGCGATTTAGTCAAGTGCTTACATCAACATAACCGATGTTGAAGCAAGCACTTGACAGGTAATCGTTTTTCTCTGTTTATTTACCAATGATGTCCCAACGTTTTAATGAAGTAAATCTTGTTGTATTTCTTAGAGAGATCATGGATCCTTCAAAGAGAACCTTCTCCACAGCGACCCTGGCCATCGCACAGGTTTCAGCAGCAGATTTCCAGCATGAGTTTAAGTGTCAGGGCTCAGGATTTTATACAGTAACCTCTGCAACTTTAACTCTGAAGAAAGATGGTTAGTGTCAGGACGCGTTCCTAAACTTCTGCCTATGATATGATATTTGTAGAAGCAACTGTTAATGTTGCAGGTGATATATTATGCTGACCCAAATTAACAATCATCATGCTGGCATATCCAGGTTTATTAGGGTTGTTTTGTGTGTATGTTTGATTACTTACCTTGTGTTACTTATATTCAATTTTTCTTGGTAAGTTCTGTTGATTTTTCTGTCGTTTCTAAGGTGTTGCCATATAAGCTAATTCCTCTGTGTTTGCTTATTTTTGTTTTGTTCTGCATCCTGTAATGGAGGGTCCTTCACATGTGTGCCTTAAAATTCATTCAGACAGCTTTTTAGTTCTCTTTAATAACTAGAAAGATGAAGCCCTAAAGTTCCTAAACTGGCTCCCTGAAGTGAAGACAGTAGGTTGTAAGGCTGCGTTCACACTGCAGGCTGCAGTGACCCAATTCCGATTTTTTTGACGTAATGCCAACTTTATCCGATCTTTTCATGACAGTCTGAACAACACAGATCGGATTCTTTTCGAATGTGATCCAGGCCACTTGCATGTCGGATACGTATCCGATTCAAATGTGACCTAATGTTCAGGTCGCATTCATCCGAACTGAACGTCACTGATACTCAACAAATTTGCGTCCTGATACGCGCAAGCACCGTTAGAAACCATATTTACTTCTTCTTTTTATGAGCACTTCTTCTTTTTATGGCGGTTGGCAGAACAGCGAGGACGCTGACGTTATTACGCCCTCTACTGCACATGCGGGACACTTTCAGGTCGTTTGCCCGTTGAGACTGCAGAACACATACAGGTCGCATATTTGTGGCAGTGTGAACGGCCCAGGCAAAAAAATTAGATTTGACACAAAAACAAAAAAAAATCGGAATTGGGTCACTTCAGGCTGCAGTGTGAACGCAGCCAAAAACGCTTTTGTTAGCTTGTAAATCACTTAATGGCTAAGTCCAAGACACATTAAAGGTGTGTTGTCGGTTTAAAAAATACATTAAGCCACCTGTTGTCGTATCAAAACTCCAGCACATTCAGGTCTTCTAGTTCAGGTTTACTTTGCATCTCCAAACTCAGAACCAAACATGGAGTAGCAGCATTCAGTTTTTATTCTCCACTAACGTGGACTGCACTTCGAGAAAACTTCAAAAATGCTGAAGCACTGAGTACCTTTAAATTAAGGATGACATTTTATTTTATATATATTTTCTTTTAGCTTAGTCCTTAATAACTACTGGGATATCATAAAGTGTAGTCTGATTTTCAAGCTGACATCATTGTCCCTTACTTTGCCATGAATGAAATTTTTTTTATGCTTGTTTGTTGTTGTATTTTATTTCTAGTCATGTAAAACACGTTGAATTACTTTGTTGCTGAAAATGTACCATTCAAATAAAGTTGCCTTCCCTTCCCTTGCATGAATATTATTTCCTTTGAACTTTTGCCAGGTTTTGTTCTTTGGGTTTCAGATCTTTATAGTTCAGTTAGTCTCCATCAGTTTCCATTCTTCAACATTTTTTTCTCTTTTGAGTCATTTATGACTTTACTACCCTGCTGCGGTGGCCCACGAGGGTCAGTAAAAGGCAAAAGCCACAACACCACAGTAAAAACAACAGAAGTTATGCTAAAACTATTAAGTTCCATATTATTATTTGTCCACATTTTGTTGTATGACATACAGTACAGACCAAAAGTTTGGACACACCTTTCTAATTCAATGGGTTTTCTTTATTTTCATGACTATTTATAAGGCAATAAATCCCACTTATTAACCTGACAGGACAGGTTGACCTATGAAGTGAAAACCATTTCAGGTGACGACCTCTTGAAGCTCATCAAGAAAATGCAGAGTGTGTGCAAAGCAGTAATCACAGCAAAAGGTTGCTACTTTGAAGAAACTAGAATATAAGGGCTATTTTCAGTTGTTTTACACTTTTTTGTTTAGTGCATATTTCCTCATGTGTTATTCATAGTTTTGATGCCTTCAGTGTGAATCTACAATGTCAATAGTCATGAAAATAAAGGAAACTCACTGAATTAAAAGGTGTGTCCAAACTTTTGGTCTGTACTGTATATATGTTTTTTTTCTTTCACTAAATCTTTTTCTCTCACTTGTCTGTGCTTTGGCTCAGCCACACCAAGCATGACACAGGATAATATTTTAACATTGGGTAAATTAATTGGATACTATTTGAATTTGCTAGAAAAGCACAAAGGTAAACAAAAAAGGTTTTTCTGATTTCTAAAAACCCAGTGGGTGGTAGACATGCTGACCCACTGGAGGTTTTCTGATGTCTATGCTTTGGGAACCAGTGGCTTAAACTGAACAATAAATTGCTGTTCTTAGATGAGTTTTGTTGGATTTGTTATGAATCTTACTGAAAACATATTTGTATTTGTCTTCCAGAGTCCTTCACTTTCATCATTGTTTTTCTTGTTTTGGGAGTGTGTCTGGTTTTGTTTGCCGCTGTGGTGGTGAAATACTTTGTCATTGACGCCGCTCTGTTGATGAGGCCCTACTGCCCTCCAGGAAGACGCAATAAAGGTACAATATGTTAAAGGTTTTGCTTCCTCAGATGAAATCCGTGGGTTACTATCAATTCAAAAAGAAGGCTAAATAAATTAGCTCAATTTAAGCCACCCAGGAATGATTTAACGATTCAGAGACATGAACAATGCTAAATAATAGTTTTTTTTATGAGAAGATTGGCATTTAGTGAGCTCTAATGTCAGCACTTTTCTTCTCCCACCAATGAAATAAACAGTGTACATTGTTGTGGAGCAAGACGATATGGGGGAGCAAAGGCATATAAGCCCCAACGACAAATGAAGAATGTGATGTAGAAATTCGGAACCAATCGCTGTAAAAGGTACTATCTGGTGTACGTAGACCTAAACATAGTGCAGTACTTTTAGAATATACAGTCCTACCGATGGTCTGGACCCTATGCTATTGAGAAACGATTGGATCTGATTTTACCCAACATTGGCGGAGTCCAACTCGACGAATCAGATCCAATCATATTCAACAGAGTCCACGCCTCCAGCAATCAATAAGTAGCATCGGGTCCAGAACATCTATATGAAGCAAAGCGTAGAACAAAGGACTGATTTTCACCAAGTTAGTCAGTGATGTGATACATGTCATAATTCTGCACCAGCTGAAGACAGATGTTGTAAATCCAGATGTAAGTAAAGGCTGATGCAAGTAGTGTCAACGCTTTGGATGGAGTTAATCAATGGAAAGACAACAAAGTGCTTGATTGATTCTTCAAGTCTAGAATTCTTAAATTTGGAGGGCTGGTAGAATTTCAAATTGCTCAAATCTATTGCCTTAAACATTAAGGCATTAGATGCCTTAAAAAAATACTTTTTTTTAAGAATTTGTAGTTTACGAACAAAAGAACTTTTGTATTTCAGTTCATGGTGTGAAATTATGGAACAAGTTAAATGAGGAGGTAAAAAGTCAAATTTTAATACAATTTAAAATGAAATATAAAGAGGTCATTTTCACAAGATATAGAAATATGGGTGAGAGATAGCACTAATATGTTTATGTGAATTGAGGCTATCGCATAAGAGTGTGTGGATGTATGGATGTATATATTTAGACATATGTAAATTCAGATTAAATGGAAAATTAATTAACCTATGTTTATTTATTAATTTTTTTATTTAATAATGAGGGTCCATCTGAAAATATTGTATGAGTTTATGGGGTAGGAGTTGATAAGTTTCTTACTTCTTCCTACTCCTTTTCGAGCGTGTTAGGATTATTGTGGTACAAAAATATGTGTCTTTGAATTCCTTGTTCATGTGTGTAATTTTACACTTCCATCATGTTCAAAATAAATCATTTCACAATTGTGAACATCTGTCTGCTCCCGTTGCTCAACCATTTTTGAAACTCCATTATTACATCTTTAAACTGTGTAACTGTGTAACATCTGTGTTCTTATTCTGTACATGTGGATCTCTTTAGTATAAAAAACCGCTCTGGCAGAGGTGTGGCTGTCGTCCTTCATTAGTAGAATAGAATAGAATATACTTTATTGATCCCCAAGGGGATTCGCTACTCCATCTGTTAAAATATCAATGAATTCTTAAAATTAAATAATATTGAACAGCTTTTCAGGCCCTCCAGGATTTCATGATTCTCTTTGTGATTTTTCTGCAGCAAAAATTAAAGTGTTTGTGGCACTAATCTGGAAATACTTGCGCTTATTTAAACTATTCATTCCAAAGATTCTCTGTACTTGAGTAGCCTTTGTATAAAATACTTTTGAGAAGTAGTTCTACTCTTATTTGAGTACATTTTTAAGGTATTATCCACCACTGGTCACTTGGGACATGTGTGCTGTGAAATACACTTCATTTACATCACGTAGATACAGGAATGCAAAAACAAATGTTGTCCTTCTACGGGGCATAATTATTTATTTTTATTTATATAGTTGATTGTGTATTTTTATTATTTACATAAAATATTAAAAAGCTGTTTTATACTACGAATAAAAAGCTGCCAGCATCTGACTGAAAGTGGTATATTTTTCTAAAATACTGTACGCAGCATATTGAGTGTTATTCTCCTCCGTGTCCAGCAGATGGAGGTAAATCTCTTGCAGCTATATATAAACCTTATGGAAGAAATACGGCAGATTTCATTTAAAAAAAAAAACATTTACTTGAGATAACCGGAGTTTCATCTGAAAGTTGCTCGTGTCATGGAGCCACAAAAAGAAATCCACACTTTGATGAACATTTGCCAAACTTCTTGAGTATACCCCCACGCTACTATTTTGATGCGTGGCACGAAATTGTAAAATAAATGAATAAAACGCATTAATATCATTCACTTAGTGCAAACATTGCTAACTAGGTTAATTTGGAGCTGTTTCGGAGAATGTAAAAAAAAAAAAAAAAAACGGAAGCGCAACATAACATATCAATCAGACGTGTCTTACAGATTACGGCCGCTAGATGGAGACATTACAACAGAATCGGCGGGGGGAACACTTCCGGTTCTGTCAGCGCGCGCCGTATTTTATATGTGGCATTGCAGAAGAGACAGCTGGCTTTTGTTCCTACAGCCTGTGTAGTCATGGAGGAGGACTGTAATAAATGATGGAGGCTTAAGTCAAGACGCCTGCGGTGCCATGTGAAGGTAGGTGGTGACGCGTCACTTCCAGGTTTATCCAACTCGGAAAGCGCTCGGGAAAGATAAAGTATCTTTTAAGTTTTCCAAACAGGGGAACAGTTTCCTCTCCTGTCGCAGTCAGAGCCGAAAATGACCTTCGGTGGGAAATAAATGCTACTAAACACAGAAAAAAAATCACAATAATCTCAGTATATTATAACCCAAAGTGCACAACGTGATCTTACTGCTTTCATGACAACAACTGGTTCCGTTCTGCTGCCAAAAGTTTTTACCTATTGAGATATGGTTCATTAAGATGAACCATAACAATAACTGTCATTTAGATTTGGGATTATAAAAGCCAAAATACAAGCGAACAGCTTTCAAGTACTACTTTGTGCGCATAAAAGAGCCTGTTGACATTTTCTTCTAAAATACTAAAATAAAATAAACACTAAAATAAACTGATTCACTGGTGAATAACCAGTAATTAATAACTATCTGCTTGAAGACATGCAGGCTACTGCTTCCCAACTGAGGGTTAACAACAGAAATTCCTTAATGGGTCCCTTTTTCTATCTACAACAGTCTGTCATATTCAATAAAAATAATATATGTACCTTTTGAAAATAACTTGTAAAAAGTATTAAACATGCTATTTGCTAACGTCACATTTCTGCATCAAAATATTTTTTTATTATCTTATTATATTGGGCTAATGTCATATTTGTATTTTAAATCTGATGGTTTTTATTAGTTGTAAGCAAAAAGATTAACAGAAATAATGTCAGCCTGTGTAACTAACCTACATAATTTGTTTCACTTAGTGAGCAGAGTTGAATAAATGAACTATTTTCAATAATGGTTTTTTTGTTTGTTTGTTTGTTTGTATTTTTGAATGGGTCTGTATTTCACATGGGCCACATTTCCGTGAAGGAGAATTTCTAGGCATGCACTTCTATCTTGAAGCGCAGACGAGCTCATCCTATTTACATGCACATTCTCACGGTTGTCTGGCCGCTAGCAAACAAGGTCTTTGTGGTTTACAGCCATTACAAATGTATTATTCCAATGCGATTTGTTTTTTCCTTTTTATCAATTTATTTTATTTTCCCATTACCCAAGATACACAGCAACAGTATAATGCGGAGAGAAAAGGGGAAGTGCTGCGGGTACGCGGGTGAACGTGTGTGGTTGTTTATATTGTGAGCTTAATACTTTTTTTTTTTTCAAAAATCAACTCAAAATGATTTCTTCATTCATTAATTTGTTAGCTTTTTAATTCTTGCAGTATCACAAAGTGAGTTTTTTTTTATATGATTCGCTGTTAGGCATGAATTCAGCCTGTTTCTCCTTTTGACTCGTGCATGCTCTGCACATGTCCTCATGTGCCCTTTTACCTCTCTCTTTTTTTTTTTTTTTAGCAAGCTGCTGGTCAGGCTGGGATGTGTGTGCGTGCGTGCGTGCGTGTGTGTGTGTGTGTGTGTGCATGATCAGCAGGCGCAGCACCATGGCACACTCCTAAAGAAAAGGCAGGGGGATGGAAGGGGCTGAATGACGTTCGGCCTGGCAGCTGGGAGCTGCTCCACGCCATTGTTCCCTTCTGACCCCCTGACCCGGCACTCGCCCCGATGACACTCACATACACACACCCCCTTTCACACACCTGCAGATAGGCAGACACATGACCTCGCATGCACACACACGCACACAGAAGGATGCACAAGCATATACGTAAACGTGGATCTGTGCTGAAGTGCACTGGAGACACATATGCACTCTGCGTTCAATAGGCCAGGCCTGCGGGGAGGGGGTAGACCATCTATCATGACTTAATAAGGAAGCTGTGAGCTTAAGTGTGTGTGAGGCTGATATGTAAAATAGAGAAAATCTGGCATTAAAATGGCGAAAAACTGATTTTATTACTTTCCATAACTACATTGAAGTCTCTTTATGACAAAAAAAAGAGATTTTACTTAGTTTTATTATATATTATTGTTCTGCTAAAAACTGGTTTTCCTTGCTTGCAGGGCATAAAGCAGACAAGAGATGTTATCAATCCAGCTGAGAGAATAAGTAATTATGATTTTACTTTCTCAACTGTATGTGAGGAACTTGCTGCGTTTAGAAAATATCTGCCTTTTTAAACCCTAACCAGGTTGATTTGGTACCCAGTTGCAGTTCGAGGAATCTGAAATGAAATAAAGTAGCTACCAAACATAGGATGATGCACAAGAGAAATTAGCTTAGACAGGATGTACAAAATACTGAAGCTGGAGTATAAATAAATTCCATCGATTAATCGAATACTCTTTATAGGTCTGAGTATTTGTAACTCATCAGCGCCGATCACGTGCGTCACTTTGCTCTCAAGCAGAACGACTCGGAGGGTCTTGTAGAGCAAGTCACCAAGTCCGCCTGAACCGGAACTAATATCATCTCTGTATGAGGGTTCGTTTTGGGAGAACACAGCACCGAGGTGCGCTTCCGGTACAGAAGTCTCACAACTTGCTTGGCTCGCGCATGCTCAATGCGGACTCGGCCTTTCCACTCTGAGTTCAGGTCCGTTCCCAGAAGGGAAGGTTAAGAAATAGAAGCAATTTCTGTTTTCTGTCGTTTATTTTTAAGGAAGGAAGGAAAAACCTGAGTAAAATCAGAAATCGGATTAAGTTACGAACGGAGAGTTGAGTAGAAAATAAATGACTTTTCGGGGCGGTTTTATTAATGCATTTTTACTTTCGTCAAGTAATAATAAAGTATCATCAATTTCTGGATAATCTACCTACTGTGAGCAACTTCAGAAAATCAAGAATAAACATGTTTTAACCAAATAAAAATAATAATAATAATGCACCAGATACCGACCCCCAGCTACAGTTTATGTGAAGGTGACAGTTCTGGTTTGAGCTTGTTTGATGTTCTGATGTTAGTTTCTGTCTGCAGAGACATTTTTTATTAGATTAAAAGTTAGAGTTTCTCCTGCCTTCATTTTTTGTAATTATGTTATTCATTCCTATTGTTTGTTTATTTTTTTGCACACAACCTCAAACTTTGTGCCTGTCTGATGACAATTTTTAAAAATAATATCAGCTGTATGCAGCTCCAGCCTTAGCGTTAAACACGAGGGTCAAACTCCATTCTTCTGCATCTTCACTGTCCTGCAACATTTAGCTGTGTCTGTCCTGCAGGACATCTGTCCCAGAAGGTTAAAATGTCTCCTTGGCAGGACATCGTGTTCTTGAAGGACTCCTGGCCCCTGGGGGCCAGAGTTTTACACTCCTGGTAAAAACAATCAGAACAGAGAATTCAATATTCGAGTGAGTCGCTTCTTTCGAGACATTTTATTAAGCTGCCTGCATGTTTCTCTCTATGTCAGATGGATTTTTTTTTTTTTGTTAAATGTGGATTTAAATACATGTAAAAACTTGTAGTAATGGGAGGTCAGTAGCTTCACTTAAATGAGCAGAGATTTCCGAAAGAACAACACTTTGCTTCTTGCATGTTTCAGCCATCTTAATTTGGACATTTCTGCTTTCAGTGTAATATTTTACACAAAATATTTGATGGTGTAAAACGTGAACAGTTCTCTCTGTGATCTCGGGTTGGAGGGTTTTTTTTTCTTCTCCTGCTTCCTGCCCTGGTAAATAAGACGAGAGAACAACGGCTCTTTTACTTTGAAGGCTTCCTAGCGAGTTGCCGTGGAGGTTTAATTGGTCTGAGTTATGTGGTAAATCCCAGCAATGTGTCTTTCTTTGTGTAGACGCTGAAGCACTCCATCTCCATTACACCAAACACAAGCCTGTAAGAAACAGCAGGTGGTGTGTGTGCATGTGTGTTTGCGTGTGTTTGTATGTTTTCATGCTGCCTCCTTAAGTGACCCCGAGGTCACCGGCCCTAAAGCCAAACTTTTGTCCCTTCAAAGTCTTAAGTGACCCCGTTCCATCCCCCTCTACACACACACACACACCCTCCAGAGGTCTGGTTGGTTTAGTTTCCCTCTTCATAGGTAGGAGCATGTGTAGAGGCTGTTAGTATAGTATTTTGTGACGTGTGTGTGTGTGTGTGTGTGTGTGTGTGGCTGACCCCAGCTGGACTGCCTCTTGGTCTCCCTATGTCCAGCCCTCAGGCCTTGTTAAGGGGCCGGTATAATCCCTGCTCTTCAGCTCCATGTTTATCCAGTGGGCTGAAAGAAGGCCTGCTGCATCTCCTGACGTTTCCTTTATAGATTCACTGAGGGTTCATTTTATCATCAGGTATTTGTTCTTAGTCGCTGTATAAAGTGTTGGATGTATGAACTGAGGCGCTGGTCGGTGCGGTTTGATACATGACTTTGTCTGCTTTCGTTGTAAGATGCCAAACAACCGACCCGTACCGCAAAGATAGGATGGCTTAGCGATTCGTTTCAGAAGCAATTTTTTATTTCGGAGATCAATGTTTCTATTCAAAAGGTCCAGAGATTTGATTCAAGCGACGTGACCGGCAACGGGAAAAGACGTTTCAAAGAGCCTTCATTTAAACCAACTTTATGAACTCGTTCTTGTACATTGAATTGTGCATCCAATTCTTTAACTTAAGCTATTAATATAAGGTCAGCTTAGCTGCTGGGCCTTTTCTTAAATAAATTTAAAAAAACTTCCAAGAATTATTCGAGATAAATATGGTGGCCAAGTGGATGCGTAATGCAATGTGTAGTTTACTCATAAATTGGAGCGGTAAAGACGTACAACTCGAACGCTTTTTAAAATACATTTTTGAGCATTTTGAACCGATTCAGAATTAGAAAATGCGACTCTATGGAATCTGATTTTTTTTTCTGCACCTCTACTGTTCTGCACTGTTCAGTTGTAGATCCACAGGACAATGGTACTGCATCGTTGGAGTGCAGATACTCGCATCACACAGTACAGTCCAATGATTGAGTCACTTTTGTTGACTCTCAACGCTATAGGCAATGAGAGTCCTACTGGAATGGAAGCGCCTTCTTTGATATAACATAAAGTAGTATTCTGGACCATACCAACCCATGCCGTACCGATCAGTGGAAACAAGTCAGTAGTTTTCATGTAAACCAAAGATGTCCAAAGTTAGTCTTCAAGGGACGGTATCCTGTGTGTTTCAGTTACAACCAAACAGACCTGCAGGGAGAGGATCGATCAGAAAGGAAACCAAAAGACCAAAGGTATCCAACAATATATGTTGGGGAAAAAAACTACCAACAGAACTGCTATTAGATGTGTACTCAACAATTCGTATAAAGAAAGTCTCTGACTTACCGCACACTGTGGTGGACTAGTAGTAGAAGTTGTTGTGGTCAGATGAGAAACAAATTTGAGTTTCCGTCCTACATGCAAGAGCCTGGAAGAAAAACACTGAACAACCCCCAGAATTTACTGCCTCCCAGTAACATGGTGAAATCCGTAAACTCTGCAGGAGAAACCTGGATAAAAACCTGTCGACTTGGGACCAGGCCAGAGGTTCAGCTCACAGCACCATCATTATCCTAAACATACAGCATGAGATACAGTGGAATCATTTGTAGCAATGTATATTCATATCCAAGAATGGCCCAGTCAAAGTCCAGCACTAAGTATCTTTGGGAATCTGTGTCAAACCACAAAATTGAGGTCTGCAGATGCTAATAGAGACATTGCAGCAAAAGGGGCTCAACACACCTTTCTGATTTTCTCTTCTAAGAAAAGATAAAACCAATTTGTTACTTTTCCTTCCATTTCAGAGTTGTGCTCTACTTTGTGTCGGTCCATAACGTACAACCCTAATGTAATATATTAAAGTTTGTGTCTGTAGTTGTAATGTATGTAAACATCGGCTGGGATGTCGAAGCAGCTCTGGGAATGTAAATCTAATTTGTTGGTGAGAGGAAGGTCAGAGCTCTTCCTCACACGATAACATCGGCATAAATCTTAAAGACGTAGGCTGTGGCCGGGAGGGAAAACGCAAAGAGACCAGCGGGTAGAGGTAGCTCACTAGGCTGAACACGCTTGACGGTAACCTTTTTATTCGATCAAAATGTTGGACGGGGCTAAAAAAAAAAAAAAGTATTTTCTGG
The DNA here is from genome assembly GCF_002775205.1 of Xiphophorus maculatus. Classification (NCBI taxonomy): domain Eukaryota; kingdom Metazoa; phylum Chordata; class Actinopteri; order Cyprinodontiformes; family Poeciliidae; genus Xiphophorus; species Xiphophorus maculatus. The sequence continues at coordinate 6,807,623 of NC_036449.1, read as the reverse complement.
GTTAAAAAAGAGAAAGACGGGGGCGTGCCGTGGTGGCGTAGCGGTTAGCGCGACCCATATTTGGAGGCCTTGAGTCCTCGACGTGGCCGTCGCGGGTTCGACTCCCGGACCTTACGATATTTGCCGCATGTCTTCCCCCCTCTCCTTCCCCGTTTCCTGTCAGCCCACTGTCATATAAGGGACACTAGAGCCCACAAAAGACCCCGTAGAGGGGTAAAAAAGAGAAAGACACTAAATAAAAAACAGAAGTTGGGATTGATATTTTGTTAAACTTCATAGTTGCACGTTCACCTGGAACTGGCCTGTTAGAAAATATTTCCATTCAGAACTATTGAATTTAGTAAAGGTTAAAACTTGAATTTCCTACATAAGGTTCAACATCATTACAGACACAGTCTAAAGGCTTTTTATGTATAAATAAGTAAAATGTTTTTCAAATCTCTCTGGCGCAGACGTAGACGAACAAAGTCGGAGTTTAGGTGACGCAGAAAAACAATACCAGGTATTAGTTCCCCCCCCCCCCCCACCTGCCTTGCCACCATGTTTGAAGGAAAGACTGTGCAGGTCAAGGGGAAGCTGCTCTTATTTATCCAGCGTAAACAGCAGCTAGCTAAACGCTGGCTTCCTCAGGCCTGGTAAGGTGCAGGCAGGCGGCTGAGAGCGGGACACCTGTTCATCCTGCGACTACAAGCAGATGGTCCACATGGCTCCCACTCCCCAAGGGGAAAACCTGTCAGCTGAGCCCCAATTAGGGAGTCCGAGTCGGAGAAGAGCTGGGGGTGGTGATGGTGGTGGATGTGAGGCTCCGCAGGAAATCACCCTGATTGGGAAATGATGTGAGAAAGACGTGAATTTAGAGAAACCGTTTAGTTTGTTTTTGATTTTCTCTTTCGGTTTTATGTGTGCACCTAACTCCACTGGCTGGCTTCAGAACACCTCAGATTTTTTTCCATTAATATGGCTTGAAGTCATTGAAAGAAATGCAAGAGAAAGTGCCAGAGAGTAGCTGGACTTTTCTTAGGAGAAAAACAAATTTTCTGGACCAAAAACAATTCCCGTCACAAGAAAAAAATAAATAAATAAATTGAACCACCGTGGCCTGGAAAGTAAAGAGGTTCTACTGAGTTAAGCTTTATTAAAGCTACAGCATGTAGGTTTTATGAAAAAAAAAGTTTTGTTTTTACATATTTCTTAAAACTTCCACTATGTTGTGACAGTATAAGACAGATAATTTATGGGGGGGAAAATGAGCTCCTCTGCCTTCTCCCCATCATCTGAACAAATACATCCGTCAGAAACAACCAATCAGAAGTAGGATGAGGGTCTTAGCGCTGTCAATCATCCTCATGTACACAAGCGCCCCCTTTCTCTCTGCTAAGTTACAGCTGGTTCAGCTCAGGCTGGCTAGCATAGCCACCGATGAATAAACAGCTGTTCTGCAACGGTGAGTTGTTTCGTTGCTGTTAGCGCATTTAGCAGCACATACACGAGCGTCACTGACACGGCTAAGGCCCTCCTCCTGGCTGACTGGTTGTTTCTGACAGAGGGCGAAGCATTTCTGCAGTGTTCATTTGAATACCAAGCAAATAAACTTAGTATAAAAAACCAAATCTAGGACCAATGAACGCCTGAATATCGTATCCAGAAATAAATGTGTAAATTTAACAAACATCTGTAAATTTGCACCTTGTTCTCCTATCAGTTATACACAGCGCATCGCCGTGCTGCGGTTGGTGTTTGTTAAGGCAGAAGCAGGTCCAGCCTCTTGATGCGGTTAAACAGATTTGCATAGTAAACCTTCTGGCATTTACCTTGAAAACTTTTGAGTGCTCCGCCACAAAAAAAGAAAATACTACAAACGCTCCTGTGTGTAGCCTGAAGCTGCATGTGACTGACTGATTTGGATAACCCGGGCTTCCCAGGCAGGAAACACTTGGCTGCTATTTTAGAGCCGAAAATTGCTCCACAGCAGTATCCACCGAGTGAGGCTGCGGTTTTGTTTTAGAACGCAGGGACAATGACGGAGGGCGTGCGAGGAAAACCCGAGTAAGGAAAATGTCAACGGGGAAGTGAAAAATGTTAAGCAGCTCGCAGGTATTGTTTTTGTGATCATTTTTTGTTCAATTGAAAGAGGTGGAGCAGATCAAAGCGAAAGGAGTAAAATAATTGGGAAGCAATGACAGAAACATGTAGAGTTTAAGGTTAAAAACGGTTCCTGTTGCTGTAGCAAAAACTGTTTTCTATAGAACGTATTAATGACTTAACTGGGCATGTCTGGAAGCACTTTACCCCCAGGCCACAGTCTGCAGAGAGATCAGGCCACCAGGATAGAAACTCTGGACGGAGTGAGCCGGCCCAGACCTGCTGGCTGAGTCACAGTAAAAAAACTGTAAAAATAATTTGCCAAATCTGAATTAGAAAGGAAAGGATCTCCTGTGATTTCAGCTTGGTTGCATGTAGAAGGTGTTAGGAAATATTTGTTTGTAGAATGAAACTTTTATCAAAAAAAAATTATTTTTTTTTTTTAGATATTTGTTATACCATCACTATGTTGTGCGATTTGAGACAGATAATCATGAATTTCTTTTCTTTTGATTTAACTCCTCTTTCTTCCCCCAGTCAGTCACATCGTGTACGTGCTGCTCACAATGTGTCAGTCTTATCAAATACATAAAAAGGTTTTTTTACATTCTGCAGCTGTAAGAAAACATCTTAAATTCAATATTACATGAGACAGATGATGCAGAAATAAATGGTCACCTGGAACCAACACACAATGTGAAATAGAACAACTTTTTTCCCCCACTCCAACATTAAAGTTATTTCTGTTTTAGGTTAGCTGTGTTTACTAAAATGACAGAAACAAAGTTTCATTAGCATACAACTATAAAAAAATGTCATAGAAATTGTCTTAATTTATTTCTAAAACCATTTTCAGTGTTTTTTTTTTTTGTGTTTCTCATGTTGACATGTAACCCATATGTCAAAAACTGATATGTCACCGAGAGCAAATATAGTCAGATATTGAAACTGGTTTAACTTGACAGATTAAAGGTGCAATGTGGAGAATATTCTGACATCTAGTGGTGAAGCTGAATACTGCAACCAAAGCAAAAATCAACGTTAGATAACATTGATATATTGGGAACATCGACAATGAAAATATGGTTTACACTTTAGCCCAGTCTGACTATTTCATCTCAAAAGATTTATAGCGTATTGTCTTTTTCTTTAGCAAGCTGTACACATTTTATGCATAAATAACTTTTTCCCTTTATGCCTCAGTACTTTCAATACTTTTTCCATTTCCCTCCTTTGGACGCAAACTCACATCCTAGTATCCAGTCTGGAATCAAACACCACATTTAGTATAATTTGCGTCATTCTCTGAGTCGACCCCGTCCCACAGACAAAGGGGTTGAAGGCAGCAGCCGTCCTCACTGGGCCAGGTGTTCCACAGAGCCCTGAACTCGGTCCTCAGTATTTTGTTTTTTAACTCATGCTTTCTGCTGTGTACATGCGTCTTTGATCCCTCTAAATATGGTGCGTCTCTGTGCAGCTGCCCTCTGAGGGCTCTCCATTGCACCCCCCTCCCCACCATTGTCAACTCACACACTCTCGTCCATTCATGGCTTGTGCCGGTGGACGGGCTGCTGGTGTGTGTGTGTGTGTGTGTTTTAGCATTTTTCACCATGTAAGACCCATTTTTCCAAAAAAACCACTACATTGTATGTGTTGGAAATACAAGAAGTGCTGTTTTGGGGTTAAGGGTTAGGTTTAGGACTAAGGTTTCAATTGAGTTTTAGGGTTAGGCCTGTACTGGTAATGGCTAGGTTTGATGTAATGGGCTGTAGAAATCAATGGTAGTCAATGCAAAGTGCATGTGATGATAGAAAGACATTGTGTGTGTGTGTGTGTGTGTGTGTGTGTGTGTGTGTTTTTGTGAGGTTAAAATAGGGGAGGGCAGAAAAGGGGTGGAGCTATTTTACCATATCTTAGTGGTCTCTTTTTATTGGTAGATGGATGGGGGATGTTTGGAGAGTGTTGAGAGGACGCTTTGCTCAAGTCAGGGAGTGAGAGATGTTAGCTCGTTCTCAGATAAGCTGCCGTGGTACGGGGAGACGGAGCAGCCTCAGTGCAGGGAGGGGATGGTAGATGAGTTACACTCCATCTGTTGTCAGTCACATTGATAAACCTGCAGCTTCAGGACATTTTGCACTGAGTTTCCTGATCAACAAAGGAGAATGTAAAAGGTTGATCTCGGCTTCATTTTCTCAGGTGGATCCCGTTGCACTTTTCTCCTTTTTTTTAAAAAAAAAAAAAAAAAAGGGAAATTACCAGTAACTTTGCATACTGGGCTTATTTCACCACTATCAATACTGGGAAGTTCCCTTCTTTAGACTTTCAGCCTTTGCTCCTGAATTGACCAAAGGTTGTGTTTTGTGACAGAACTTTTCTCCGGTTTGGTTTTGGATCTGAGCGGTAAGTTTGTTTTTCCATTTTTCTTTTGACTTGATTTAGCGCATGTTTTGTCGATTTGTTGCAGGTTGCAGCATTTTAATCAATGCACAAACTGAAACCTCCCTATATTACAAATGCCTTCCACCCCGGGTCACAAACGTGTGTCTATGTTTAGTGCAACACGGCCAGTGTGACGGGTTTTCTATTATTCAAGTCCTTGAAATTTGTCGACTCGCACAGTTTGCTTAACTTAACATTTAAATAAAAACTTATTTGTGGGAGACTAAACTAAACTTTGTACAATTAAAGTACATAAAAAATTCCTAAGAGTTGTATTTATCTGTGTATTTAATTTTTTTTGATAGTTTTACTGCAGTTGCACAGTTTTCACAGGACTTTATTTGGGAGAAAATCAGTTTCTGCTCTAAATCTGAAATGAGTTTTTTTCTGCCATCACATTCTACTTTATTGATCCCAAAAGGTAATTTAATGTTGTTGTAACTCGTAATAAATGCAATATTCTTCAAAGAGTTTAATATTGTCACCTTCCTAAAAAGTTAAGTCATTATTTTTGCCAAAAGTGGGTTTTTTTCCCCTCCTAAATCAGATGATTTAAAACTTTTAGAAAGAAAACAAAGTTGCCAAAAGTGTTTTTTAGGCTAATCTGATTACTTATGGGATTTTATTAGGAAGGTGACAATATAACAAACACATTTTGTAAAACTTATTTTAAACAAGGAAAACTCTGAACGTCCGTATTTTATGCAACATCTGTGATCCTGGTTTGAGTTAGAAGTGTAGAGGCAAACTCAGTCAGCAAAACTTGGCGGAGAAAAATCAGGATTTACCCCAAACACCCCCCCCCCCCACCACCACCACCACCACCCCGCTCAGAGGCAACAGAACAGACAGACAGTGATCATATGTATCATGGAAGATGAATCTGCGCACCACCAGTTGCGGGAAAGAGGCAAAGGTGGGGAGAGAAGGAGGAGGATCCTTTTAGGGAGATCCCTTGTGGCTTCAGTAGGCATCTGTTCTCCCCCCCAGCCCCAGCCCGTATACCCCCTCTCTTTTGCCCCCCCGGTCCCTCCATCTAGCCAGTCGCTGACGTGGCGGACCGGCTCACGGCCGGGCTTAGCCGGCAAATGGCAGTCGGGCGGCGCTGGGCCCTGAGGGAGCGGTCAGGGTCTGATCTCAGGGGAGCTCATCCCCCCCGGGGAGGCCTAACCCCGGACCATCGCAGCATGCAGGGCATCGGCAGGCAGGCAGGGTGGAGGCTGCCGCATCTGCTCACTGTGGAGAAACTTAGAGAGAATTTGGTCAGAAAAGCTACGTTTTCTGTATCGTCACTTTCCTAAAATGATAAGGCCTAAAAGTGATTTTGGTCAAATAAAATAAATCACCACTTTTTTTGGTTAAAAAATAAATAAATAAATAAATTAGGCTGTTATTTTGGGACGGTGATGATATGATGTTTGTGCTGTAATATTTTATTTCAGATCTTCATTCATGTCCTACTGGGGACATGAATTAGCATACTAGTAATAGTAATTAGCTTAATAATTAGCTAGTTAGTGTGGCTCTACATCCCACTGCTTCAACCAATCAAGGCCAAAAACAAACAAAAAAAAATGTTGATCAGAAACAGGTGCTGCTGTGACTGAAAAGGTGATCAATAAAGCAATGAATAATTTTTTTTTTTTTTAAATATTGAAATTCTTTAATAAGAAAGGGATTACCAGGTATCATTATCATAATAGAACTTTTATTATGATCATGATTGTGAGCAAGGATTTTTCTAATCAGAATCTTTGAAGGTTCCAGTAGTTAATTATGCTTGACTAATAAAAACGAGTAAGAATTTTGATTCAAATTCATTAATATAATGCAACGCAACACAGTTCTACTGGATTTTTATTTTTATTTTATTTGTCTGTCAGTCGTTGATAGCTCAGCACAGAAAGGTTAACATTTTAGGTCTGTTATGAAAATGAGAACCAGATTAAATATGTAAAGTTACTAATCTGAGAGTCTGATTTTGTTCTCTTGTCGTACAGATTAATACGATCAAATTTCCTATTTCTAGAAAATAGTTGACTGTTTTCCAACCAAAGGCGTTCACTAAAACCTCTTTTAGAGCTTTAGCAACATGCGAATCAAAACATTGTCTTTACATCTATATACATAATTTAATGTAAAAAAATATATATATTTATTTCCAGAATTTTTAAATTTAGGAACCATTAGAGTTGTTTGTCGTCTTGGTTACGTTAGTCAACACGTTCACAGTCACAGGAGTTTTTTCTTGCTTTTCTAAGTCTTCATTTTTGCTGACTCCTCAAAGATCCTATCTGCAGCTGATGCTGGTGTGTCTGCTGCATCACCAGCTGTGTTTTGCAAGTATTTATGTTTGTGTGTGTGTGTGTGTGTGTATTTTTTGGGGGCGGGGGGGTTGATCAGGTTTAAAGCCCGCCTCCGCCCACCGCCACCTTCGTCTGTGCATGCTGCTCCGGACCCGAGAGAACAATACTGCCGTCACAGGGGGACAGATTGGGTGGCAGCTGCATTGTTGAAGGACAGCAAGCCAGACACACTTCTTCCCCCCGCCCCACCCAACACACACAGGCTCACTCTCGCTCCTTCCCTTTGTACTCCTTTTGTTGTCGGTGGTCTAAATTATTCCGGCTCTCTTGTGGCATTCAGGATGACAAACAGCGCCACGGCAGATTAGACGTCGTGGTCGGGACACGAGGAGGCCCCCGCTTTCCGGTGCCTTAGTCTGCAATTTTAGGTATTACTCATTAGAGCTCGAATGGAACCACAGGCACGCTTTCTGATCTTTTGAACTGGCTTGTACCAGGATAGACAGAATGTGATAGGTTTATATGACTTATAGCAACAACAAAAAAAAGATAATTTTGATTTTTTTTTATTGATTTTTTTTTAAGTGAGTCACTTTACTGTTGTCGGGTTTGTTGCTCAGTCCTCAACCACACAACTTTCATGTTACTACAAGAAGTTGCATTAGCTGAGGCAGCTGAGTGTGTCTATCCCACCGGCTGATCAACTACAAAACCGGGAAAAACACAAGTTTCATAGTTGATCAGGTTTGAAAAATTTTACTTGGCTTGTCTACACAAGCCAAGTAAAATTTTTGGCTTTGGTTTAAGGTGCCTGGCCTTGGCACCTTAAACCAAAGCCAGACACGGTCGGGATGCTCTGTGCAAACACTCCACATTCCCTCATTTTAAAACAGTAGGGAGCAGATTGGAAAGATTTGGTTTGAAAAGAAAAAGTATTATTTTTAGTGATAAATCCTTACTTTTGGCTATTTTAAATAAAAAATATTTTTTAAATTGTCACTTGAAGTCAGAATTCCGATTTCAGGTGTTCAGGCAGCTCCGCATTTAATTACAAACATACAATGAAAGTTGCAAATTGAAACGATTAGCTCCTAAAAGTTTGCATTGGTACAACGCTGTGGCCTCCACCAACGCCGATTACAGAGATGGCGTTCAGCCGAGAAAATGGCAGCAAACGCTCTCATTCAAAAATGTAAACATTTAATATTTGTAAATATGACCTTGCATGTCAGGTTTTGTATTGATGAACAACTTTGTAAAACTGATGGTATGTCATTCAGGAGCTTTAGTTTGTGGTTGAATAGAAAAAACTACTTTGTGCAAACATGGTTTTGCGTTGACAAAGCCTTAGATTTGACCCAAGTTTAGTTTTGAAGGCGTGGTGCATTCAGGTTGCACTTTGATGCAAGAATTCCCACGCTCTCAGTTGGAAAACCAAAAAGAATCATTTATAGAGTCGGATTTGAAAACTTGGAGGTCCTCAAGCAGCCCCAGGTTCAAAGTTCAAGATGGCCGTTTGACGTATAACGTGGTGGTAAAAAAAAAAAAAAAAAAAAGTTGCAGGTTTATAATCTGTTTTTTTTTTAACTTCAAGCTTTTTTTTCCTAAATTTTCTACATTTATTGTGAAAAATAAAATAATTATTGCTTTGATAAAAGGCTTAGTTTTGTTATGGTGCATTTTACTTATACTACTTATTGTAAAAATTTGTGAGTTCGTAGTTGGAAATACAACAGGAAGAGCATCCGAAGCACAAATTCCCGCTTGGTCTTTGAGTCCCATGTCCAACACGTGTAAAAGTGGCAGATATGAAAAATTTATCGACACTCGTCAGTAAATAGAAATGCGTAGCAAGAAATACATAGTGGTGTAAGATCTCTCTGCGTTATTTCAGAATAAATAAAAATGGTGTAAACTCTCATATTAGCTTGTTTATTAGCTATTAGCTACTTTAAGTCAGGCAGTGAGATCAGGCTCAACTGTGCAGCGACCAACTTCCAGGACCCCCCGGGGTTTTTTGTTTTGGACACAAATAAAATTCAGAAATAAAATCCACTCGGTTGCTCAGCTCCTTTCTGCTACTTCACAATTCACAGTTGAAGCTTCAAAGGAAGCGTCGTAGTTTTCTTAAAATGAGGGTCAGCGTAATGAAGATGAACTCGAGCCGCTCCAAGTTCTGAGAAAGCAGGTCAGGTAAAGCTGAAGCTCCTAGAAAGGAAAACCGATTTATTGCCTCTGAATACAGCCAGAATTTTTTTTAACCTCGAGTAAAATGACTAAAATGCAACTTGCAGTCTAAATTTTCACTTCTTGCTGTATTTTCATGTTGTTTATCAGTCCTACTTTCATTTTTTATTTTTTTTTTTCTTTGTCAGCCACCTCTCGTCTTTTCAGTCTCGAGCAACATCCGCGAGCATCTGATACAATCAGAGAAATTTTAAGACAAACCACTGCGATGGCTCGAAAGTACCCTATAAACTGAAGGGTATTTCCAAACACCGGCAAAAAACCTACGCAGCAAAACAGGCTTTTTTGTTGGTATGAAAAGCGACAGAAAGAAAAAAAAAAAAGGGGGCCATATAGTCGAAATTGGTGCAGTTATCGAATGACTCGTCTGCAACTCTCAGCTCCTTTGTGACTGAATCACAGCTAACAGGAGGTCAGTCGGTGAACAGACGCAGGTTTGTTTAGCGTCGAGCGTATAAAAGACTGACCCAAATCCAGGGAATTATAGTAACAGAAAGAGCCATTATTTAAATCCTTAAGGATTTTTTTTTTTTTAATATGTGGTCTGGACATGCGAACAAAACACTGTGCTACTTTTTTCCAGAGCGCTACAAAGCAGTTCGACATATCTGAACAGAAACCGGTTAGCTCAAAAAGCAGTTCATGAAACGTCCTTATATCTTGCTATTAGGATAACTCTTTGAATCCTTGCATTTTCTTGACTAACTTATAAAATCATAACTCAGAAAATCTTTTATTTATATCAACTTGTTCTTTTCCGCTACCTTTTCGTTGCCCGTGTCCCAAGTTCAACTTAGTCCGCTGCATCCTGGGGGAACGCAGTAAAATAAACTACAATATCGAGTTGGAAGTTGCTCAAATTAACGTTTACATCCATCGTACAACTGTGCAGTTTGCTTAGTGAGGGACCAAAATCACAAATCACAGCAGAACGGGGAAATCGGGGAATTTTTAGTGGAATCCAACATGTCACGGTCAACAGTCTGGAGTTTTATGCAAAGCCACATTTTGGGCCGACAGAGAATTGTTTGAAAAGAAGAAAACAGTCGGTGAGGGACAACCTTGAGGAAGAAAATGCCGTGTTGATGTCAAAAATCAGAGGAGGATGTGGAGAAACGTTGGATATTGAGTGGCCCAAATAACCACAGGGCATCGGGAAAACCGTCTCTGAACGGCATAAAGCAGTCGGTCTGCAGTCACAAACTAAAGAGATGCTCTTTTGAGGTTTTGGGCATATTGCATACCTACTTGTTGCGGTTTTGATTTCAATCAGATGCAGCTTAACCCTTCAGCTGCTCTGTGGTGTTGATGCATTTCAGACAAATGTGGCTTAAGAATTTAAAGGTAAAGCAACGCAGGTGTGCTCTGATTATTTGTGAACTAAAGAGGATGAAAACTTTTACCCCTCTTGTGCCTGGGCTTTGACCGATCACCAAAGAAACAAATGCTTGAGCCAAATATGCTGTGGGGTTTTTTTTTTGTATTACTTGCATCACTGACACACATCTGGCTTTGGTCCAAAGGTCGATGTTTCTGCCTGGTGGTTCCGCATCTTGTTGACACGGAACATTACTTTATGTTCATCATGAAAAGGAGAAAACTCTTCCACACGAGCTGTGACTTAAAGTTGTTTTTTTTGTTGTTTTTTTAGAGAAACTATTCTAATAATTTGGAGGTCGAAGATAAAATTTCATGTTTTTTGTTGTTTTTTTTCTAATCCTTACAGTGCAGGAGTTTGGGGTTGTTACCTTTAATTTCACTATGTGACTTCATAGTTTTCCACTTAACAGTTCCCAATAACGCCTGAAAAACTTGTTTGAAAATGACATCCTAGTCGTCTACAGATTTAGATTGGCTTATCTAAAGCCAATAATTACTAACCTGTCTGGTGTTTGTGACACAGGTTCTCAGGAACCTGGAGGGATCAAACAAATCGTTCCTGAAGAACTTCTCATGCTCGCTGCGCCGATTTGACTTTTGGTTAAGTTTCTGCTGCCATGTTAGTTTTATACTTAGTCCGAGTTTACGTTTGCTTCTCGTCCAGACCAACAGGTTGCATTTTCTCCTAATCTGCGTTTGCTTTTGGTTTTCTTTTCCAAAATAAAAAAACCAAAACAAGTGTCGTTCTATTTGGCTGCAGAGCTCATTAGTACAAATATGCAAATGATTGCAAGTTTGGCATCTAGTAAAGGAGCATGTACATGATCACCTGGAATGTTTACTCTCCTTTTCATTGCAGTTTAAACATGCACTGTTTGCTTTTGCAAGCTAGTATCACGCATCAATGCTTAGTGATAGAGATCATTAATCATTAAGCCAATAGGCAAATAAGACAGGTGTAGCAGGGGGAGTTGTCTAAGCATGTCCCGATTAGGCATGGTACACCTTGGACTGGTCGCCAGTCCATCACAGAGCAACAATCAACCACACACACACACACACGCACACACACACGCCTACCCAACTGCAATTTAACTGTTTTTTGGGGGTTTTTTAACTGTGAAGAAGTCAGAGTACCAAGCGAGAACCCACACATGCAAGGAGAGGGATTGCAAACACTCAGGATTCAGAAATCCTTCTCTCTGCACAGAAACATGGTTAACCAGCAGTCCACGACTGACAGAGAGTTAATCAACGTTCTTACGTTTCTTAAAGAGAACCTATTATGGGAAAAAAATCATTCAAATCCCTTTTTGCATGTTTTCGTACTTCCATTTGGGTCTCGATTGCTTCTAAAACCCAAGCGCTTACAAAACCCCCACTGAGCTGTTTTTGACTATAAGGAGGTATTCAAAAACCTAACCCTGTTAATTGACCGGCACTGTGCCGTAACCTAGCAACCAAAGCGGAGCTCCAGCACGTTTGGTCATCTGGGTTTTACAGCTGTATGCGCTGTGCAACGGCTGCTGGAAAAGAGAAGCGCTTTGTCGATGACTTACCACCCAGAAACCACTTGCATTCTTGCTGGTTCTGCAGGAGGCGCCGCATTTGCTTTTCAAAGATGTACGTTTGTATGATTGCGAATCTGTCTGCAGCCATTTTCACGTGCGAGTGTACATGTAGAGTTGTGGCGCGGGGAGGCGTGGCCAGCAGCAGCTTGTCTGGATTAAAAGCAGAGGCCTGTTTAGTGAACTGGGAGAACAACCCCGAAATCAAACTGTGTCTTTCACTTCAGGTAATCTCTGACTTAATCCATTTGCAAGTTCTTTCAGCTCCCATAAATTGCTCATAGTTGCCCTGAATATACAAATCCAATGTGCAAATTCTGCAGTATTTTCCTTAAAACTAACTGGCAATTTGGGTTTTTTCCCCTCCTTGCTTCCCTTGCAGGGCCTGTCTGTCTGTGAGTGGCTGGATACTGGTGTGGGCTTGATCCGGTGCCTGGGAGCTCACAGAGGAAGAGGAGCTGGATGTATGAAGAGGCTTCATGGGCCTGAAGGACCATCTGGAGGATGATGGAACTGGCCACATGCTCAGCCTGGGGCTGGATCTGGACTATCTCCATGTGGATGGTGCTGAGAAGCAGACGCCCCCAAACACACTGAAGGCCTCTGACGTCTCGCAGGTCCGAGGCGGCGCCCAAAGCAGGAGCGGCTACAGCATCGCCGGGAGCACAAACAGTCTCAGTACAAACCTGAGTTACAGCAGCAGCAGCAGCAATTTTTCAGAGGAGAGCGCCATTTCCGACAATGAAGAAGAACAGCATCAGGTTGGCTCCGACGCCTCCCACCGAGATCAGCTGGGCTTACCTGGGAGCTCCTCTCTGCAGTGGAAGCAGGTCAGGCTGGACCTGGCGCCACGCCCGTCCACAGGAGATCTAACGCGGTCGAAAGCGCCTGCGGAGCTCGTTTCGGACGGCCGCACCAAGGTCGAGTTCGCTCTGAAGCTGGGCTACGCCGAGGATCTGGTGCTGCTAGTCCTGAGGAAACTGGGCCCAGACGCACTTATTAACGACATGCTGGGAGAACTGGTCAAGCTGGGGACAAAGACAGAGATGGAGCAGCAGAAAGGTCCAGCTGTGTCCCAGTCTCCTTCCTCCTCTTTGTCTTCTCTGGCCTCCAGCTCGTCCCTGGAGTCCTGCCGGCTGCCGTCCCCTTTGCCCCTGCTGGACGACAAAGACAACTTTCGGCCCGTCGTCGTAGACGGCAGCAACGTAGCCATGAGGTGAGGAGCAAAGCTCTTCTTTCTCCACAGACAGAGGACAGCAGCTCACACTAGCATAACAGATTCATTTCAAAAAGGCAATAATCAGTTTTTTTTTCAGTGAGGTTTCATAATAGGAGTACCTAACTGAATTTTGACATTAGCAAACACTTTTGAAATCTGATTTTTTGGGGGGGGTTTTTGGAGTTGTGATGTGATCCTCAATGTATAGATTTGGATATATTTTCTGAACTGAAATCTTTTACCAAAAAGTGTAGCGCTTCTAGCGGGCTATTTTAATAGTCTAAACACTAAATATACTTTAATATGCATTAAAATGCATAATATGCATATGCAGTGGACTACCGCAGAAGCTAACATCTACAAGCGTTTCTGTCTTTGCAGGCTTAGCCAATCAGAAGCAAGAAAAACTAAAGGCGCTTCTCAACTGGCTGCTTTGTAAATGCCAGCCAATGTCACATCAAGTAGCATTAGGCTTTTCTTGAATATTTTAAATCAGCTCTACAAAATTATTCCAAAAGGTAATTTCGAGTTAAGTTCCACAGACAAATCCACGCACAGGTGAGTCTGTGAATACTGGATTACAAATAGATGGGAGTCCCGGTACCGAGAGGTGAGCAGGAGAGGCTGCCGGGCACAACAAACCTCTGAACATTACAGCGATTCAAATACAAACTGCTGCTGTCCACGCTGGATACTAGGCAGAAAAACATTGACAAGAGAAATAAAACCAAACAGTATAAGGCAGGGGATTCACCAAATTATTAAAACAAAGGCAAGAAAACAAAAATATGACACAAAAAATCTTCTAGGAGATCATTAGCACATCGCTAATTGCAGCAGGAGTATCTTTTTGTATTTTCTAGTTTGCAAAGATTCCTAGCTTATGTCAATGTCTTCCAAGATGGCTGCTAACATTTCCAAAACATGCGTTCTCCAAGACACAATGAGCTAAAATGTGCTCAAAAAATATAAAACCAGGCATTTTCCCCTTCTTGTTTTATGGAAAAGAACTGGCAACTTTTTGGGGGGTTGTTGACTTTGTCAGTTCTGAAAGTGGACCAAACGAGATCTATCGTCAGGACTGCGAGGCTGCCATCAACAGGCGGGTCAACCTGGAGCTGTATGCCTCCTACGTCTACCTGTCGATGGGCTACTTCTTTGACCGGGATGATCAGGCATTGCACGACTTCGCCACGTTCCTTTGTGGTCAGTCCCACGAGGAGCGTGAGCATGCTGAGAAGCTAATGCAACAAACGAGCTGTTCGTTTGCAGTGCCGTCACTAGAAGCTGCTCAGGATGAGCAACAGGTGAAGCAGCGTTGTTCTGCACGCATGAGAGGAATACTGCAGAAAATAGAGCGGAGAGGGAGAGAGCATGGCGTCCTGCTGTGGTTACAGAGACGCCAAGCCGTGGCACTAAAAGGAATTCAAGCTTTGACATCAGAGATATATTCATAAACAATGTCTAATATCTTTCCATTGTATTACTTGCTGTCTTCGGTTTGCTTGATAATACAGTTTTGCATTCTTCTCTTGCTAGTGAACCAAGACTCACTTTTTCAAATATACTAGAGTTTGAGTTCAGATGGGCTTTCACACCTGATAAACGTATCAGGAAACAAAATCTGGAAGGTTTAAAGCAAACCAAACAGCTCTGGTTGGTCTTTTGGGACCTGAATGCAAGATTTGAGATACTCAACAAGGCCTGCTCGTCATCTCGTTCTCTTCTTGAAGATGGGCTGCATGCTGGGTTTTCAACAGGAGACGAACTTTGACAACAGAAACATCTGTCAAGTCTACCTTTAAGACAACCTGGATAGTCAATTTTTTAACCTTGGAAAATGATATCAGTCTTACCGAAGAGCAGGCAGAAAACCGAGCAACACTTTTGCATGGCAGAAGGTCAGCATTCCTTCATAGAATGGGAACGTCCTTTAAAAGGCCGATGCACGTTCAGTTTCCACAATTCTTTTTTACAATAACCGTTTTTGATGTGTTTTTTTTTGCCAAAAGTCCCCTATGGCTAGTTGAAGGTGAAATTTAACGTAGGACTCATTGACCACTTACTGAATGTTTGTGTTTAATGTTTTTCTTTCAGGACAATAAGTTCAGGGAATTTCCTGGTGTTTAGATTCTGGATTCCTAGATGGCTAATGTTTCAGTTTCAATAGTTTCATGCAGAGCCAATGGCGGTTGAGGTTCAACCATTTTTCAATTCACTCCTAAGGCACTGTGCCTATGTTTATCACAACTGCATTGTGGGAGTAGTAAAATGTCAGTGACTGATTGCTAGGTATGCTAAACTGAAAAGACTGAAGCTCACCTCACTGTCATGGTAAAACGTAAAGTCTAAAGTTTAATAGTTTAGCATACGCAGACATTGCTCAAAGTCAACTGAACTGTCAAACTGCAGAGTAACTTATGTAATGACAACTAAATGTACCTTATATCACTTTCCTCCAATGCAGTCATGGAAATAAGGAAGTGTTCTCGTGCCAAGGGATCCAGCTGGCTGTTGATTGGTTCTTGGATCGAGGTCACCGTGACATCACAGTTTTTGTCCCCGCCTGGAGGAAGGAGCAGTCGCGACCTGATGCTCTCATCACCGGTAACGCCCACCTCTGCTTTCAGGAATACTTTAAATCCCAGCATGACGCATGTGCCTTCACTATTGGAGGGAAACTTCACCCTCCACGAGACAAAGGCAAGCGCTGATCAACTTCTTCCTCTGGGGTTTTGTCCTCCGTTCTCTTTTTGTAGATCAAGAGATCCTGAGGCGACTAGAGAAAGACAAGATACTGGTTTTCACTCCATCTCGGCGTGTGCAGGGGCGACGCGTGGTTTGCTATGACGACAGATTCATCGTCAAACTGGCATATGAATCCGATGGCATAATAGTTTCCAATGACAACTACAGAGACCTAGCCAACGAGAAGCCAGAGTGGAAGAAGTTCATTGATGAGCGCCTGCTGATGTACTCCTTTGTCAACGACAAGTAAGCATCTATTGGCAAATCCAGTCAGTGACAGGAAAAAAAAAATTAAGCCTCAACTTTTTTTTACGACCCCTTCCCTTTAATTAAATCAACTTTGAGGAAACCACCGAAAACATTTGGGACGTTCTTTGGATAAAGTTTCCATATTAGCAGGAAAATTGAGGGCTATTAAACTGACGGAAATGGCAGGAGCAACTTGTTCACGACAGACAGAGAGCACTCGATTTTTAGATAATGAGATTTTGATTCTTTTGATTGCAAGACAAAAAAGGCGAACCTTGGCTGTTGTGTGTTTGAACTATTCTAATTTCAATCTAATTTTATGAATTGTGCGACTAGATTCATGCCTCCAGATGATCCTCTTGGACGCCATGGACCAAGCCTGGAAAATTTCCTGAGGAAGAGGCCTGTTGCTCCTGAACCCAGGAAGCAGCCCTGTCCTTATGGTATTGTATCTAAATATATGTGTATTTCATGTTTTTGTTTTTTTTTTTGTTGGTATTTTTGTCATCATCAAATTGTTGGTCAGATGTTTTGTCCACTTCTAGAATTGAACTGAGAAAGTCATCAACCCAAAAAGAAGCTGTCAGGCATTGTAGCGTTCCTCTTGCAATCAAAGTGAATCCATAAACAGCCATAAAACAAGAGGTTATGGTGACTTTCATAGATGGTATGTTAAAATATCATATTTTTGTGGAAATGCAAAGTATTGTTTTAAAAAATTGCCAAATAAAAAACTAAATTATGCAAGGGGAAATATTGAAAAATAGAAGCCTGCAATAACCTAAAGTGTCTCAAAGGTGGGCAGCTTTAAACTAATACTTTATTGATTAGACGCCAACATTCAGAACTTTTACTTGCTCCTTTGTCCTGGTGATTAATGCAGAGTTTGGAGTGAGGTTACAAAGTATAAAAAGCATTTCATTGTTCAAAGGTATCAATCAGGGGAAGGATGCAAAAAAATTCATAGCATTCCAATTACGCCACGAAGGGAGCAGTGAAGGGAGTCCACTTATAGGGACAAAACAAAAACAGGAAGTGATTCTCCCTTATTGATCAAAAAGAAGGGACTAAAATGGTCAGGGACACAGTCAGAAACGTGACTGTAACACTGGAGGAGCTGCAGCAACAACAAATACTTTAATATTAACAAGACGTACTGATACTTTTCAGATTCTAGTACACTGATGAGGAAAATATATCTATTCTTTGTTTCCTAGGGAAGAAATGCACATATGGCCACAAGTGTAAGTTTTACCACCCAGAAAGAGGCAGTCAGCCCCAGCGCTCGGTGGCTGATGAGCTCCGAGCCAGCGCCAGAAATTCGTCAGTGACTTCCAGAGGCCTGCTGGAACATACAATGGTGGTGACGAGCCAAAGTAGCAGTCAACCAGAAGAGATGCCTGAAGCCGACCCGGGACAGGGCAGTAAACTACCAAACCAGAGTCCTCAGAGCGCGCCCTCTGATCTCACTGAGGACAGACTCCAAGGTTATTCCAAACCAGAAGCGTACAAGGGAAGCCAAGTCATTGGGGGACATACTTCATCAGGGTTGTCCCACTCATTAGGACATCTGGACAGCTGGGCGCAACTCGAGGAAAGCAGTGGAGTCTACAGCTTGGGTTTAGTCGAAGGTTACAACAGATGTGATTCTCCGGAGGTGGGCTGCAGGTCTCTGGTAAAGGCCTACTCAAGTCTCCGTCTTGTGGTGCCACAGACCCCAGAAAGTCTCTTAACTGCTGATTTGCAAGCAGGTTCTCTGCCATCCGAATGCAGCAGCGATGGCAGCATTAGCTCAGATTCTTTTTCCCCCGACTCTATGTCAGATAACAGCCCCAAGTGCCAACATCACCTTCCTCACTACCATCATCACTATAATGGCTCGTATGGTCATGTGGCAAGCCGGGTGTCGGGCCTGCATTCCCCTTATGGTTACTCTGTTACTCAAAGGCCGCAGAGACCTCCAGGGTCTGTCTCTGAGGAACTTCCTTGTTCAATTAGCTCTCACGCATCTCCACGCCATCGCAAGACCCCTTCAGCAAACATCGTACCACAGCATCAGCATCTACTTCTAGGCAACTGTCTGGGGGAACAGCCCCCTCGTCTACCTCAAACATCTGCTGCTCATCCTCATTGCCAGAACTCGCCCTTCAGTCCGAACACGTCGACTTCGTGGGAAGGTGACCTCCAGAACTCCACAATGTACAAAGGATCACCAGTTAATTGTAGAAGAAACTACTCTGGGTCAACCCAACACCCTCAGCATAAGACGCACTGGGATGCCCACCACGAGCCATCAACCAGGCCCTGCTATGATCTGTTTTCCTACAAGAGCTTTCCCCCACTTCACGGCAAGGGTTGGCACACCCCCTGGGGTCAGCAACTCCCATCATCCCCCCACGGTCTATCAGCTTCAAGTGTCCCACCGCCCCCACAGCAGTCCCTCAGGTCCATCGCCACTCACAGGAGCCACCTGCAGAACGAGCGCCACTACTCGGGGCATCTTTCCTCGGGTCAGTACCAGGACCTAAGGGAGAGGGTTTTCGTCAACTTATGCGCCATCTTCCCACCAGATTTGGTGAGGAAGGTGATGGCCAAAAACCCTCACATGACGGATGCTCAAGAGCTTGCAGCCTCAATTTTGATGGAGAAATTGCAGTGTGTTTCTTAAAACTTTTCAGGTTAATCTCTTAAAATCAAGTCAGCAATGAAAGCCTACTGTAGCGTTAGGGAAGTTATTCGTCTAATGGTGTCTTTTCTAATAGAAGTCCTAAAACGACCATATCTTTGTCTAAATGTGTCTTTTATTTCAGCACTTAAAATGGGAAAAGTTTGGGATTAAAACCGTTTTCATAATAGTTCATAATGGACAGTTTATGATGGCCTTTGAAGGGGGACACTTCTTCGTATTTATTTGTTATATTTTAAGTTATTGAAATGAGGTTTTTGGCACTTTCTGTTATTGTGTGCGTTTTATTTTTGTCTTAGCTTTTTCTATAGGGGCAATCATATCAGGGCATAAACCGAACCGTCTCTCTTGAGCCGTCAACACAGCCTGCGTAAAATAATATATTTATTTCTCTCATCTTTCTTCTTTATATTGGAAATGCAGTTCTGCTCTGATCGCATTTCTGCTTCGGCCGGCTCAACTTGCTGATCTAGTCTTTCAGTCTGCGCCGACAGGTGCCACATCGGTTGTTGTGAGATGTTGTGGATTTCCCCCCGCAGGGAAGTGAAACTGTAACGGCGCCCGCAAGAGATAGCAAAAACTCCACTTGAAAACCCCAAGCTGTTTTTCACCACTGAGAAAAAAGCCATTTCCTCTGCTCAGACTCCCCTGTCAGCTAACTTCCTACTTCACCATGTCTTAGCACAGATTTTGTTTTTCTAAAGCCGCAAACATCCTCCCTCTTTTGTCATATCAAAAGAATAAATCGTTTCAAAGTACAGGGCCAAAAAAATCTGGATCAAGATTTTTTTATCATTATTATTTAAAATCTGTTAATTTACTGCCTTTTACACGACTGTGGTGCGTAAGACACAGGATCTCTGTCTGTTTAATCTTCCAGAGATGGGGAATAACTTCTAACCGTCGGATGACTTGCAGTGTCTGCCGAGTGCAACCTGTGCAAAGAAAACCTACAGATGATTTGACCAGACAAGCAGCTCCTAGACAATGGAAACCAACAGTCACGGTGAAAAGAAAGTACCTCTTTCAGTCTTATGGTTTTGCATATCATGACATGAAGATCATTTGATTTATGGTTACTTCAGTCTAACCTCAAGGGTAAAACCGCACAACAGATCCAGCGCTGACGTTGTTTGTGCCCAGAGACGGAGTCAAAGTAGAAAAGCCGCGCCCAAAAGAAATGAAGTAAAAATGATTGAAAAGCTTTTAGGATCATGTTCAGCGGCAGAAAAACATTCCAGTTGTTTTCCTTAAGGCTGTCCCAGTGATATTTGTTGTTTTGAAGGAATTTTGGCACAAATTTTCTTCATAACAGATTCAGTTCATTGAAACTTGACCGCTGCTCCTTTACGGTTCCACCACGGCTTTTCAGCAAAGCTGCAGTCTGTCAACGTTTTTGAGCGATTCTGTTGTAAATTTCCAACGTTTTGGGGGGATAATTGTATTGATTTCTGCCAGTACATTTTTATTTTATTTCTTTATTTTTGTGCAAACTTGTGTGGCGTCTTTTCTGTAATTGTTTAAACCTTCGAAATGAAAGAGGGAATTCTTTCTCTTGTCTAAGACTGGTGACCGTACGTTTGAGCTCCACACTAATATAATGGAAACAATAACTTCCTATGTATATATTCTTACACCATTCATAAGACAATAATGATGACATTAAGTTTTCTAAATGTTCTGCTGTTTAATTTATTATACTGTGATTAATTGATTTTGTTAATTCTGTCAACCTTCCTTGACTCTACAGTTAAGCCCAAAATTATTCTGAACCCCGACTGGTACTGACTCAAAATTAACTAGGTTTTTATTTAAAAAAAAAAAAAAAAAAAAAAAAAATGTCAAAGGGTATATTTCTTTGTATTTTTAAGATTTTCTACTTTTACTTGCATTCTATTAAGAAATTGCATGCAAATTTATTTATACTCTTCTTAAAAATCTCTGTCTTTGTTGGCATTGCAGCAAAAAAGACGAATTGTTGTGAAGAATTCAGAGTCTTCGAGATTGGAAGGCCTCCTGGCTATTAACTCAATCCAAAACCTCTAAATTATCACTTCCACTAGAGAACAGGCATCAAATCGAAATCTGCGTTGGGTTTGAATTTTTTGGGCTCAACTGGAACTGGTGTGAAAACAACACATTAGCGCCCAGCCTCCTCCTAAGTGTTGCCTACGTTTTCCCCTATTGTTATTATTGAGTTGTTGTTGTTTTTTCTTAAAATTATATAATGTAACTTAAAACTGGAATTGTTCAAATTAATATTATTCAGGTTTATGTATCCAGAAGTTGGGTTACTTTAATTCTTGAGGAACTTTCTGGAAAAAAACTCATGCCTGCTTGGCATAATTTATAGTAGCTGAATGAAACCTCTCTTTGTTGATACAAATTGTATCCTTAAATCTTTTAAAACAAAGTCATTGTGTTATACAAAAGTGTTTAAGCAAAAGGGTTTCGAGCTGAATATTTTAGATGGCGTGGCCGACGTTTGCCAGCTGCGGTACCGAGGTTTTTATTGGAGAAGGATTTTTATTCCTTCCATTTTTTTTGTTTTGCGACTTCACGGTAGTGCGAGAAGTGTACTTTTGGGAGCAGATTGTAACACAATGTGGTTTGAAATAAAGAAATTATCTCTACCGCAGAGTTGGTGCAAGTTGCACACAGAGCCGTTTTATTCTCCCTCCTCATCGTGGTTACCTTAAGCGCCGCCAAGTCAGGGCAGAGCAGGTCTAAACTCGAACGGCTAAATCAAGGTTTTTGAGAAGGTGCGATTATCAAATGAGTGTGACGGGTTTCAAAAAAATGTCATTAGCACAACCTGGAACCTCTTGAAAACATAATCCTCCAACACTCCTGCAAAGTCGAGCCCCTAACAGGCCACGTCACCGACTGAACAAAGGTGCTAGCAAAGCGTCAAAAGCTGCTACATGTGTCCTCGGATTAGCATTAGAGATGCCTTCAAGCTTGTACGTTTTTATTACTTTTGTCCATTTCAAGCCACTTCAGGGACCATTGAGGGGTACCAACAATTGTTTCTACGTGTGTATCCCCAACTATCCTGCTCAACTATAAAAATATGTCTTGTAAAATGTGCTTCAATGCTGGATCCTGAGGCTCCAAAGGGTTTTTCTGTGCCGACGGGTCGGTCATAATTATGATCAATGACGTTGGATAAAAATGGCTGTTTTACGGATTATACAAAAGCAAAAATAATAATAATTAAATAAATGTTACATTAAATTAGCAAATGTTGCAATTGTAAAATTTCTGCAGCTCCCCGCAAAAAATGACTGGTTTTTAAAAAAAAAAAAGAAAAGTCAACTTTTTCTGAAGTTTTAGTGCTGAAGGTTGGTTCATTTCACTTGCATAGTGGTTGTATTTGTTTTTGTCTTTGAAAAAAAATTATTTCACTCCAAATAAGATAATTAATATGAGAGTTTTGATATGAACATGAAATCAGCCGACTGTCCTTCATGTGACTTAACCGAGAACAATAAAGGCCTGATAACATTTCAATACGTTCATGACCTTTTCACATTGCTGAGACTTTAAACCATTCTTAATTAATATTATTATTCTGGGCTTTTTTTTTTTTTTATTAACACAATTTAACCAAATCTACATTAAAAAAAGAAAGAAAAGAAAAGTGAATTAAGTTCGAAGAAACGGATTCGGAAGATTTCTTTGCTGCCACTGGCAATATCAAATGTCTAAAATCATACGTAACCAATAAATATTTTCTCACTTTATTAAAAAAAAAAAAAAATTACAATGCACTATATCTGTCATATTTGACCAATATGCAAATTAATAATAGATAACATAAAAGACAAACTGGCTTAAAGCAGCTATTCCAGGCTTATTTCTTTGAGTTTTCATCAATACTGTGCACCAGAGCCATGTCATGCTTTGACTCTCCCCAAAACAAACAAAAACAAAAATCAGCTCCATGAACTTCTGTTGAGGACCATACTCTTGCTGCATATTTGGAAATATAAAGTCATTCTTTATTATTATGGGGCAAAATACATATTTGAACAAAAGTCTCACTGGACAGAGAGAAATGAAAAACGAGCAGATCCGGTTTGCATGTCGGTGACCTTTGCAAACTCTGATTTCATAAATACGTTAACGTGACGACCACAGATAAAGAGCCTGGAATCTCAAATCGGAAAAGAAACGGTCAAAATAAGGCAATAAAAAAAAGAAAAGAAATCAGAGTTATGTTAAAGATGAAAGAAGTAAAAGTACATTATTAAAGCGTACCACCGTCGTCAGCGAGCTACAGCTACAAATGGCCTTTTTCTTTTTTTAGTTGACTTAGTAAAGCACATCCATTCTCAGTCCAGTCTCAAGTTTTATCAGGGCGGAGTCCAGTAATTGTTTAAGTTACGGCACATGCGAGCGTTAAAATAACCAGCGATGTGCAAGAGGGGGACATCTGCCGATTGACATTTTTTGTTGTTTTTTTCCTCAGCTGAATTTTTTTTAAAAAAGGTGCTTTGTTAGGCTGAGGGCGGAGCCTCTCGTAGCATACAGGAGTGCAACGGGCCAGCTGCTTGCAGGCAGAGCTTTAAAGAGGCTGAACTCGCAAAAAAGCCTCGCAGCTGCAGCTGCAGCCGCTGCTGCTGCTTTTCCTCCTGGGCCGAAACAAGCAGAGAAGAAAAAGAAAAACGAAAAGATCCCGGAGTGGCAAGAGCAGGCTTTTGGGCTGTGAAACAAGTAAAGTGAGGCGTTGCCATGGCAATGAGACCGACCGACCGTCGCGTGCGTTCACATGGACTCGAACTCGTCGATGCGCTGCTTGGTGTTGCCCTGGCGGATCTGGCGCAGCGTCTTGTACTTGTCTCTCCCCGCCCGGACGTTCTCGGCGTGCAGCATGTCGTTCTGGGTTTTCTTGGTGTCGTCCCGGGCCTCCGCCAACTCCGAGCTCAGAGCCTGGAGGGAGGGAGGGACACGCCGTCTCACAATCCATCACAGACAATGAACCGGCCGATTTCAAGCTCGCAGAAATAAACTAAAAACAGACACACAGACTGCATCACCGACGAATGGCGTTGCTTCAAATTAAATGAAGCTTTAACATTTTTTTTGAGATGTGATTCGATTGGTGAATGCAAGTTGGACCAGACTGCACCAACTACAACACTCTTCAGAGTGGAAGGTTTTGTTGCATGAAGACTTTTGTTTTTTTTCTTGTATCAGCAAAGTTTTTAAAAATTAAGTCAGGGGAAGCACAACACGTGCAAGGTGTAAATTTAACAAAAATAAAAAAACCTTTTTCCAACCTTTAAATCAGTCTTTTATGTTTTGCCTCATTCAAATTTTTTTCAGACTAGAAAGAGAATAATGTCTAAGCCGACTCTACATCCTCATTCTCTGCAGTCTTTTGAATTCACTCCAAATCTGTTTTTCCATCTAGTGATAAAAATAAAAACCACCAAATCTTACATAATTTCATTATGATATTTTGTGGTGCTGTTGTGATAATAAGAATTATGTTTAAAATTGTGTTGCATGTTTTTTAGCTAACTGTATAACTGTGACTCAGCATTAATAGTGAAAAACAAACATTATCCTTGAAAAACATTTAAATTTACAAAAGACTTCTTCTGCATTTTAGTGATATAAACCACAATCAGTGATTGCATCCAATCACATTTTAAAATTGACTGATTCTTTTTTTATGCACATTCATTTCCGATGCTGCGGTCAGTTCGTTTTGTTCGTCTACACTCTACGGACCACATTCATCTTTGACGGCACGTTTTAAAAAAAAAAAAAGAAGAAAGAAAAATGTAAAATGATACCTGCCTAATGTTAACCACATGGCTGATTTAAGACCATCATTTCTACACAGGTTCTTTGAAAAGTAGCAGAAAAGCAAAACAAAAGCAAATTGGCAGGTTGGAAAAACGGGAACTTTGAAAGCAGAAGTGGGGAATCACGTATTTTCCCAGCCAGATTAAGCAACAGCAACAACCAGAGATTGATAACAGGAACAAAAGGAGGATTCTGGTAAAAGCACTGAAATCTGCTAAATTAGCTGCGTTTGTGTCCAATTGTCAAGCGAATTTTGAGCAAACATTTAAAATGTCGCAAAAATAGAACAAAAGCGAAATTGGCACGTTTAGGAGGGTTAGGGCTACGCAATATTAGGGTTATGCAATATTAGGGTTATGCAATATTAGGGTTATGCAATATTAGGGCTATGCAATATTAGGGTTATGAATATTGTGTGGTGATGCATGCCTGCATAATTACAACCAGCTTTGAGGAACTGACAGCAGTGCCATTATTGCTGTGCCCCAACTAAACAATGTGGAATATCTTTTTTCCTAGAAGGAATCGTCCTGGAGCTTTCCTTTCCCCAGGCTGATTTCTTGTGCGTTTTCCCAACTGTGGAATCCAAAACATGGTAATTAACCTGCACAAACAGCTTACTAAGCGTTTTTGGTCACAAGACATAAGAAACAAGACAAAAACTAAACTAGAAGTAACTTTTCGGCAAAATGTAGGAGCTTGTTTTAAGTGAATAATTCCTTAATATTGTTTTTAAAAAAACTTCTCATTCCAGGGGCAGATTATTTCAGTTGTAATGAGACATTTTTAAGTGAAATAATCTGCCACGGAAACTGGTGTTCCTCCATCAATATTGAGGAATTATTGACCTGAAAGAAGCTCCTATGTCTTGCTAAAAAGGTTCCTGCATATCAGAGGTGGGCGTGTGGTGATGTCGCACTAAATGGGGTCAGAGGGAGATCACATCTGTAGACAGATGTGTCGGCAGCGGCCCGTGAATGAGGCAAAAGAGTATAAGTTTCCAAGCGTAAAGACTCTTAGGAAAGGAGTGTGAAATGGTAAAAAAAACAAAAAAAAAACACACTGACCTTTTTAAACAGAACAAGTGACATTGTATGGCCGGCAAGGAGGGATATATGAATGGTGGCAATTTTGAAACAGTAAAAGAGTTCATGCATTAAAAACTACTATTTTCTCCGCAATTGGTTCACAAAAAGACTTAAATGTTATTTATAATCTTGGTTCTTGTTATCACGACAGCACTTCAAAATATTATGATAAAACTATGAATCCATTTCGCCAGTCAATCAGCTTTTGTTTGGTTTTATTGTGTGACAATATGGCTGAAAAACGTGCCACGATGTAAAGACTCAGTCCACATCGATGACTTTATATCTTAAAAACGGCCAAACTGGTGGCATTGATCAATAGTTTTCACTCCATACTTCTGGGGAGGTTTTTCTGTTCGTTTGGGGTTTTTTAAGCAGTTACGCGACACGGCGGTAAAACCTGAAACTGTTGCTGCGCAAGTTACTCAACAGGTTGTTGCTAGGTAACCACAGAGTGAGCAAGTTAATTGATGCCACCACCTTTTCCTAGCTGGCTGCTAGAGGCTCGCTAATGTTCTTTAATGGATTGAACGAAGCAGCTGGATTTATACACAGGATTCAATCAAACTCAAAAGCACCCAAAGCAGGGATGTTACACTGTAAAAACAATAAAACTTACCAAGTATTTTTAGTCTCGATTCGACTGCATACATTTTGTTACATTTGAAATGAAACAAACCTAACTTTTCAGCAAAATGCAGGAGCTTGTTTCCAGTAAATAATTCCCTGGTATTGAAAAAGTTATTGGCAGAGAAATGTACTTATTACAAGACAATTTCTTGAGTTAGATTTTTCTTAAATTAAGCGCACTAAGACATCTGCACTGGAAACGAGACAAAAATATACTTGGTACGAGTTAGTGTTTTTGCCATTTGATGCACGGCACACCTTCAGACTGTTTTTTTCTTCTTCTTCTTCTTCTCTTGAAGAAGAATGCGTGTGCGTACCTGCAGCTGTTTCTTCACGCGGTCGTTCTTCTCCGCCTCGGTGACGCGCTCCTCTTCGCTGCGCTGGCTGCTGACGCCGTCGCTGACCAGCTCGGCCTCTGCCTCCGAGTTCAGCTCGTCGTGCTCGTCGTCGTGCTCAGGCGCTGGCGGAGACGTGATGGCCGTCTTCAGCTCCTCCCTCGTCTTCTCCAGGTCTTCCTGCGCTGAAATGGCCTGGAAGGTTACGGCAAGGGGGGGGGGGGGGGGGAACGCAGGAGAGAGAAAGAAAAAAAGCAAAAAAAAGAGAGAGACACGTGGGTTTTAATTTTATGCACTATTCAGGAGTTCTTGTATGTCCCTGGATGGTTCTAGGTTCTTTATCTAAACAAAAAAAATGCTAAAGAAGACAAAATGACTGCAAATAAGGAGAGAAGACCATCTAGGATCTGAAGGGACGGGTTTAGATTTCCACTCTTTCACTTTAACGAGTCAATAAACACGTCACAAACAGACGACAGGTTTCATTACTTTGTGTTGCCACTCCGACGCTTCCTCCTCCTTTTTCCTCTTTGCCTCCTCAAGCAGAGCGATTTTGGCGGTGAACTCTGCTAACTCGGCAGCCTGCATGAAAGACATCAGTAATCAGACACTGCACCGCTGAAGTCAAGGACAAATTAAATAGAAGTGTAACAATAACTGACTTTAAAAAATGAAAAATGTTATATATACCTATATATATATATATATATATATATATATATATATATAAAGTTTGAACCAGACGTTTACATACATGGAATAAAAAAACTTTCTCACTGTGTGTAGTTAAATCAATCCTTGTTTTAGCTTAGTCACAATTGCCTGAATTATTTCTATTTTGTAAATGTCAGAAAACTTGGCAGGAATGTTCTTCACAGATTTTCTTTTTTGTTGAATTCAAAAGTTTACATACATTTGGTGAGTATCATGGCAAACTGTCTTTCAAAATGTAAGACTTTATAAGGGGTTTAAAAAAACATCAACAAAATAAAAAATTTCTAAAAAAAAATATCCTTGCCAAGTTTTCTGGCATTTAGGAAACAGAAATAATTTGGCCGATTCTAACTGACCTAAAACAAGAAGTTTGAGAAAACAAAAGGGAATGAGTCTCGCTTGTTGCTCTGCATTATGTGTTGTGATGCATCGACAAGTGAGAAATTGAAAGCTGGAGATAAATAACAATAAAAAGGGGGACGCAACAGATGAGTCAACGAATCAAAAATAAAAACCCACCAGTTGTTCCTGGGTCTTCATTTGGTCGGCGGCCTGCTGAGCCAGCGCTGCCTTGGCCTCCTCCGCCGCCTGCCTCTCCCTGTCCAGCCGCTCGGCCTCTTCCTTCGCCCGCTTTCGCTCCTGCTCCAGCTCCAGCGCCCGGCGCGTCTGCTCCTCCAGCTCTGTGGGGACATTCAGAGTAAAGCGGCCGATCGACGTGCCGGCTGCGGTCAGCGAGCTTTCTGGGCTCGAGCCGCTAAAAAAAAAAATGTTCGCTTTGAAGTTTTTATTCCTGCACGTTTGACTTTTATGCGTTTGGTTTTCCTTTTTTTTTTTCTAAAAGGGAGGCTAAGAGAAATTGTCATCCAGGTTTTTCTTTCTTTTCTTTTTTCAAATCGCAGTCAAGTTGAAGAAGCAAATGGAGGGAAAAAGAAGGCAGCGTGTAACAAGGAGCTTCACTATTTATCTGTTATATGCAAAATCACATGGGGAAAAACACTTGGCTCTGCAAATAGACATTTTTATTGCAGCAGTTTATAGTTGATGATATACTTGCATAACCTTTAATGAGTAGGAATTTTAAAAAAACCCCACAAATGTCATAAATCAGCATTTATTATTTAAATCTTTAGTAATTATCTGATGCACGTTTTGCCTTGTGCTAATGTGGTGCAGAACGTTTCTGTGCAGGTGAACCAATCAGGTGTCGCCGCTCTTTAGGGAGACAGAAGGAAGTTAAGCTCTTCCATTTGAAACGTTAGCATAGGGTGCAAACTTTAGCATAGGATGTAATTTCTAAAAAAAAAAAAAAACATTTACATGTGTGATACAAATCTTACTTTTATTGAAATAATAATAATAATTTAGACCAATATTTATTGAAATTCATTTACCCGAACAAACTGAGATCGTCTTCCTGCCCAAAATCTGTCATTTATTCAACAATATAGCGACAATAAAGACGACTGCCGGCGTGGGAGCAGCTCCTGGTCGTACCTTTCTGAGCCCGTTGCGTCTGCTCTTCGATCTGCCTCAGCCTCTCGATCAGCTCGGCCTTTTCCCTCTCTATTCGCTCCTTCTCTTTCTCTGCCAGCTCGCGCTTTTTCTTCTCGTTCTCCAGCTGCGCTCTGTCAGAGAAACGCAAAACAAAATCTAGATTTTTTTCTTTTCTTTTCTTTTTTTTTTTTAAATCGCAGCCAAACGTCAAGTTAGCCGTCGAGTTATTTAAAATGTTACATTAAAAGACACACATCTGTGTTTTACATCAAGACATTACAGATACGTTTTGAATTGAGTTTGTTGAGCAAAGCCTGAAGACAACTGAAGACTGCAACATAGGAAGGATTTGTGGCAGAATGTAATCATGAAACTGTTAAATCTAACAAAGTGTTAATATATGCCTCTCTGTGTGTTTGATAAGTTTTTCTTCATCAATATTTAACATCTTTTTGATGTAATTTGGCATTATAGAAATAAAAACTCATGTTATTTGACAGATAAAATAATATGTAATTACACAACTGTTATCGTAAAATTCCTGCTATGTGACTCTTTAGAGCACGTGTGTCAAACTCGAGGCCCGTGGGCCAAATCTGGTCCGCTATAGCTTTTTATGTGGCCCTCTAGATTCTAGACTAAATACTAAGTGTGCTTAAAATTTTTTAAATTTTAAAAAGTTTTCAATCAAATCAGAGCAGTTCTTATCTGTTTACTGCAA
This sequence comes from Xiphophorus maculatus, assembly GCF_002775205.1. NCBI lineage: Eukaryota > Metazoa > Chordata > Actinopteri > Cyprinodontiformes > Poeciliidae > Xiphophorus > Xiphophorus maculatus. The sequence goes on along the minus strand of NC_036449.1, from coordinate 6,777,897 downwards.
ATTAGTCAGTTCATCCAGTTTCTTGAGAATTATCATGGAAATTCATGAAAAAAAAAATCAACAAATCTCGGTGCTGATAATTGGGAGTTTATTGCAGATTTTTCTCAAAATTTGTCAAAAACTTTCTCACTTGCACTGAACGGCTGCCTCAGCCCTAATTGATGTAAGATTATAGTCCATGATCTATATAAAAAAGTCGCATTTACTGTCATAAATAAGCGCAAATATCACAAATATTTCCAAGTTAGTACCACAATCACTTTGATTTTTTATTGCAAAAAAAAAAATAATGACAAAACAATCACAAAATCCTGGAGGGACTGAAAAGATGTTCACTAATATTATTTAATTTGAAGAATTAATTGATATTTTCCCAGTTAGTGATCAGGTTTTAGCAATACATTCACACAACTGGCCCTTTAAGAGCACTCCAAAATGAGTTTGAAGGCCACATAAACATTTATGGTGGGCTGCATTTAGCCAGTAAGCCTCAGGTTTGTTGAGGCTTGCGTAGGCGAATTGCTTATTGGTCCCGCTGCAAATTATACCATTTACTTTGTGTGTAATTTATTTTATTTATTCCTTTCTGTAACATCCACTCTAACAGTAACGCACTGTGACCGAGTATTTTTTTTTCTGATACAACACCGCCCCCTACTGCCCACTAGGAGTTATGAAAGAAAAAAAACATGTCAAACTAGCAGAAGAAGTACAAACTGAGCTTCAGGATGATGTGAGAGTCTTGATTGACACCGTACCTCTCCATCTGCTTGTGGTGCTTCTCCTCTCTCGCCTGGGCCTTCATCTGCTGCACCTCGATGGTGTCTGGCTTCCTCCTCCTCATGTACAACTCGTGGTTTCCCATGCACAACGCCAGGATGCGCTTGTTGATCCGTAACCGAGGGGCGTAGAACACAAAGTCCTGCGGGGAGGAGGGCACGGCGCAGGTTACGCTTTAAATGATCGCCGTATTTTTACACAGGACCGGCACCAATTTATTTCCGTTCAGTCGGTTGGACTTACTGGAGCTTTCTTGTCGATGGGTTTGATGACAAACTTCTTGTCGTTGAAGGAAATGTTTCTAATCTCGCTCCAAGGGAAGCCGATCTTCGGAGACAATCTGAGGAGATGTCAGGTGAACATTTAGGATGGAAACTGTGATTTACTCACAAAGTTTACAAATGATTCTCTTTCAAATGCTAGGTGTCAATTTCCTCCATATTTTCACAGCTTCGGTAGTGCTGATTTGTTTCTACCGTTCCCGTCTGGAACGGCACTCAGCATTCAATGGTGCCAAGAGCTCAACACATAAGAATAAAATCACTTGAGCTGAGAGTTTTATCTGCTGGTTGTCAACGTTATGAAGGGGGTAAATAAATCCAGAGTGACGGAGCTGTTGTGGCTCCGCTCTCTCCTCTTTCAGTTTTCAGCTTCATACACGGCCGTGCAAAAGTAGAAAAACTCTGAAGTTTCCCACGTTCTGCCAAGCAGAGTTATGTAACGGAAGGAAAAGGGTTTGTTTTTCTCAACAGATTACAAATACATAAAAAGGGATTAATAGAACAGCAATTTTTCCTGAGATTTCAGTGGAATTTGTTGGACAACGTTCATAAACAAACAGTTTCATTAAAACCGTGAGAGACGGTGAACAGGTCAGGAGAGATGAAGCTGTGGAGAAGTTTACTTTAAAGCAATGTTCAGGAGCAGTAACTTTAAAAAGACACTAGCATTTTGATATCAGCCTCTTAAAGTAGGGTTCCCCGACCACGCATCGTTTTTATTTATTTTTACTGCATTTAAAGTTTACATTTCTTATTTTAATTCATGACATTGCTTTAATGGTATTTTTGCATCTTGTGTTTGTTTCATGGAAAGTTTTTCTTGCTGAATCTGGTAAATTTGCGTTAATATTTTACATCCATTAATACAAAACCTGCATGTCAAACATTACGGATGGTGGCACAATTAGCTCCGCACGTCACTGAGCATATCATCCCCAGTGTGAAACACGGTGGTGGCTGCATCATGCCGTTAGGAAGCCTTCATCCAATCTGATCGAGTTTGGACTATTTTGCAAAGAAGGACGGGAAATAATCCCAACCTCTGGATCCGCAAAGACGGGGGGAAGCAGCACAAGTCTCTACAGAGAATCCAATGAACTACTTTTGATTTCCTCAACATATTTTAACTTCAGCAGTCGCTACCGTAGATCAACATCTACGTGTAACTCCTCAAAAAAAAAAAAAAAAAAGACTAGTGTCTTTTTAAAGTTTACGGGTGCTTTGCGTTTAAAGCAAGAATGTCCAAACCTTTGGGCACATGGGCCAAAATCAAGAAGTCAAAAGCACTGGAGGGCCAAAAGGAAATGTTCATGTACATACCCAGTAACAAACTAAGCATTTTGAAACGCATAAATTAGTCAGGATTGAAAATGTGAAAATAAGAGATACAAAACGTAATGTGTTTGCATGTTTGCGTCTGAGAAAATTTAGCAAAACAGTCATTTCTGTTATAAAAATCAGGATTTAGATCACTCTCTTTGAAAACATTTAGCTAAGTTTAATAAATGTTGCAAATCTGTATCATTCCTGGACTGAAGTCAGAATGATACAGATTTCAAGGGGCCGTACTTTGGACACCTCTGATTTAAAGCAAAGAACCTGCGAGCCAGACCAACTAGACCTAATGATGTGTTTTGAAGTTTTGTTTTTTATTTTTTTACTTGTCTTCGTGCTCATAAATGTTGAGGCCCAGAGCGTCCACGCCCAGCCACAGCTCCGTGCCCTTCTTGTTTTTGATTTCGAAGTAGTTAACGCCGTACATCTCCAGGTCCTGAGCGATCTTCAGGTACTCCATCATGGCGTCCTCCCTGCACAAGGACACAGTGAACAGAGACACTTGGACGCTACACGCGTTCAATACCTTGGAATTTAGCAGAAAGTGCATTAGCCACAATCCTTTGAATCATAGAAATAATCGAGGCTGTTGAACGGTAATTAAAAACAAACAACCATTAAAACATTCACCTGAGCATTCCTCTGTGCTCCTCGTGCCACGTCTGTATTCTGTCCTCCCACTGCTCCTTTGTTAACTTGTGTTGCTCCAAAACTCTACAGATTTTACAACATAAACCATGAAGACCGTCAGCCAACATTTATTTGTTACAAATGAGGAAACATCCAGAGAGCAAGAGAACTGAACAGTCATATTACATGTAGCATGCAAATGGCTTTAATAAAACTAGGAATATGTCTAGATATCCATCCTGACGCTGAACACCAAACCTGATGGTACCAACCAAACCAACAATAAGTTGATCCCTAATGACTTAAAGGCCTGAGGTCACCCAGATCTGAAACGATTAATCGTGATTAATCAATTCTTGAAATAATAGCCAATTTAGTAATCAATTCATTGTTAACTGGGGTGGGCAGACTCAAAGAACAACACAGTCAGTCAGAGCAGCAATTAAACCAAAACTAAAAATATATACATTTTGCACTTAAAATTAAAAAAAATAAAACTTTGTCTGTAAACATGTTCTACACAGAACTCCACACGTAGCAGAGTTTGAGCTTGAACCAGTTCAAACTCTGTAAAACAAATCTCCTATTAAGAACTTTTTGCTGTTGAATTATTAATTAATCGAAAACATAATCGACAGATCAGACCTCCACCGTATTGATGTTAAGTCAAGCAGAACGAGCCGAGCCATTTTTGAAGTACTGTTTTAGCTGCAGATGAATCTTTTGCTACAAACCATCAGTTGTTCACTAGAGGAATCCTCTTATTGCATTCTGGAAAACAAAATCTTTATTGTCTTTTTTTTTTTTTAAAGAATTGAATAACTTTTTATCTTGTCTTTTAATCTATTTTAGGAGCATATAAAAAGACTTGAATGAAAAATATGCAGAATGTGCCAATATTCTTTTTGCCAATTAATCATCATCGATAGATTAATCGATAACAAATAATTGTTAATTGTAGATCTAATATCACTACTATGTACTTCTTTCAACTTTTTGTGCATTAAAGTTAAAGATTTTGAGACTTGGTTGGTTTGTTATTTGTAATAATTTTGGCTATTATAAAAATTAATGTTATGTTGATGCTTCAAAGAGAAATTTATTGTCTGTAGTATTTTTATACTTCGAGACTAAGATTTTTATTTGTTATTGTTTTATTGTTGCACGCTGGAATAAACAAACCTTTGCGTCACAGAGCAGAACAGCGGTGCTATTTACAGTACACTGCTATACTGTGTGCTTTATGGCTACAAAACTAAGAGGAATGAAAATTATTGTTATTTATAATATTCAGATTGCATGAAGTGATAGTAAGAAAAATATACTGGATAACAGATCCCCAGCATTGCTTTTTTTTCTCCTGCTAATTTGGGGGAAAATCCACTTCCCGCTTATTTTTTTCTGACTAAATGTTTGTTTTGAGGATAAAAGGACAGATTCTGCCTGCAAGCATGTAATGGCATAATAACTCAAGAATACATGGTCAAATAAACTTTACATTCTAATAAACATTTAACACTGGAGTTGGAAGGCATTTTATCCAATATCCAAAATAGATGATCAAAACAGAAACAACAAATAAAATGAATTATGGAGTTTCTGGAAATAAAAAACTATCCTTAAAAGAAGGGCAAGTTGAGGCCAAAGCACCACAATGAAGACTTTTATCATACTGTTTTTGGTAGAAAGAAAAAAAAATAGAAAAACAAAAAATCGAGCAAATGAGAATTATTGAGGTTTTTTTAATTCATCATGTGATTAATTGATGTAATATTCAGGCCTACATACAGATTTAAAAGATACTGACAAGCTCCACAGAACTTGGCAGCACAACATTATATGTTCAACAAAACAAACAAAAAAGAACATTTCTGTTCCTTTTCTTTAGTTTTGCTGTGAAAAAAGAAAAAAAAAAAAAAAACAGCAAAAAGACGGCCTTTGTGTGCGTCTGTGCTGTACCTCTGTGGCAGCAGCCGGTCGTTTGCCAGGTAACCGGGCTTGTGGACGTCTTTGCTGTAATCTCCATACTTGGCTTGAACCGCATAGGAGGCCAGCAAGACGGCCGTTTCTGGAGGACAGTAGTTCTCATCATTCAAAATGGCCTCTTTCACCTTAAGAGGGAAAACACAAGTTCAAAGGTAGAATCAGATTCTGGATGCGGTTTGTTGAATTTTGCTGAAATATTGCGATTTTAACCAATATTTTAAACATCTGTGAGAAACACAGAATGACGGTATGAAACTTTTCTCAGATTGCAAGTAGTTTGTCTTCCAGTAGAGGGGGCTGTTGTATTGACTTGGATGTGTGATTGCCCGTTCAGCCTCTTCCTCAGAACAGTAATGTGATGTTTGTCACAGACACACAGTGAACTAGCAGATAAAGAAGAAAAATCTGGAAAGCAGCTTTGGAAGAACTTCATTTTGGAGTTCTGAGCTTGGTTTTCTTAAAATGTAACATTTTATTCTGAGTTATAACAGAGCTGCACAGCTACAGAGTGTTAGCCAGACATTTAGGCTAACACAATGGATTTGGAAACTGGGTGTGTCCCCTTTCAGCTCAACTAGGGTGAAATCTCACCCGAAGGATTTTTGGAAAAACATCAAAATTAAAACAGGCAAATATTTGATGCGTACCAACCTGTCCTTCATTAAGTACCTGCTGAGAGACGAGAATAACCCAGGAATGCTTGGGCAATATGCAAAGAGGCCTTTAATATTAAACATCAATTCCGATTGGATAACAAGAAGAAATGTACAGTTTATTTTTTTTTATCAGTCATTGTCCTGATTTTTAAAAAATCAACAACAACAAAAATCAAGAGCCTTCTTTGATCACTTTTTCACCGTTCTGTGAAATAGTCTTGGTTCAGTCGGGTTTAAAAGATTGTTTGGGGTAACAGATTCAACATCTACTGAGAGTTAAAGGTGCAACTGTGTCAACTTTCTGTGTGAACGACAGAAACAAAAGAACAGCTCCAGTGCTGGCTTAGCACTAGCATTAGCTTCAGATTTACCCAAATTTCCCTGCAGAAGTCTGTTAGGCTTCACTGCTTATGACTGTAAGCTACATTCCAAATAACCAGTGATTAATGTGTTCATAACCCAACCTAAAGGTTTTTATTTGAGTCACATTTTTAAAACTTTGGCCAAATCTCAATGTTTTATAGTTTTATTCTCCATTGTAAATTCATACACCTTGAAAACCTACTCTTCAGTCTTTCATCCCCCTCCATAAGTATAGTCCATTAATTATTCCATTTTTATTTTTTACATAAATAATGTTCTGTGCCAGTCTTGACATACGGTAGGTCATGTTTTATGTTCCTCTAGGTGACGGGGTTTAACTCACTCGCTCCTAATTCAGCTCATAATCATATTTCCAAGAGGTTCCAGTTAATCGCGTGCTGATAAAACTCACTGTTCCTTGTTAAAGTGCTTCATGAACTCAGCTCGTTGACTTAAACGGCTTTATTTTAAATGATATTTCAGAGAAAGGTGCAGCCAGACATCTGGGTTTTTTATGGTTCTTTTAAGTTGAACGTCATCGTAAAACGTTTGAGAAAACCCAGATTGGCTTCATCTACAGAATAAGTTGCACAGTGTATGATATAGTTTTGCAAAACAGCAGAAGATGAATTTTTTTTTTTTTAAATAACTGCTTGGTTGGCCAACTTAAACTTTTTTTTTTGTTGCAAAAAACAGAGGTTTGTTCTCCCTGCCAGGACTGCAAAAACAAAATGACATCATTCTGTTAACGCAGTTTGTTCCATACAGATCATCTGGGCAGAACTTTTATTTATTTATTTTTTTTTACTTGTGTGGTATCCAAAAACCATCCTATAAAAACTCTGCAGTAGGAACGACCGATGAAGGCTCCACGGCATTTTAACACTCGATTCTTGTGAAAGATGAAACGTCCGTGCCAAAAAATACTCAATTTCTTTCTACCTCATATAAAATAATAGGTTTATTTGTTCCTGCTGAGTCTGCACTGACCTCAACACCAAAGTGAAATGGCCACCGGAAGCACATAATATGAAACGGACTTTTCCAGCTCCGGCAGAAAACTAAAAGGATTCAGTGAAAAATTAAGGAACACAAAACAAACATCCCACATTAAGTAGTCTAGCATGAGCTAATCCAAAGTGTAGAATCCCATGACACATTTGCTTTACTGAACGTAAACAGAGAATCAGGTCGAGTGGAACGACCTTCCCGCTAACTGCATTAGGGATCTCCATCGGCGACAAGCTGCCAAACGACCCGATCGCTCCACATCGGATCAGCCGCCCTACTCACCCGCATTAACTAGTCTGTTTCCACGCGGCGCGCCGCTTTCATGTTGTAGAAACAAACCAGTCAGACTAAATCTGCTTTGTGGTGACGTCACCGTACGAGATGAACGCTGCGCCGCACCTGAAGGAAGAAGAGCTTCTGCGTGATCTCCTGGATGAGCTCCTCGGAAACGTCTTCCGGGAAGAACTTTGCTCTGAACTTGAACTGGAGAGGATTCTCCTTTTTAACGTCCTGCTGGGTCACCTGATGGGGGGAACGGGGGGGAAACTTTTTAAAAATTATTCAACACGATTACTCATCAATTATATAATTCACTCGAAATGAGATTAAAGAGGCTAGCAGGGTTTCCTCTAAGATTTTTTTTCTTAACTGTGTTGTTGGGCTGTCTGTGGGGGAAATGAAGTGATGCGCCTTCAAAACGAATCTGAAACACAGGGTTTCCCACAGTGTGTTATAAGCCTGGCGGGCCACCAGGCTTTACTTGTGCCCCCACCAGGTTTTGCAATGTTAATTTATTTTAGTTTTTTTAATAACTGCCTTTTTTAGGACTTTATAGTTGGTGTTTAGGTATTAACTTATCTTCCAATCTTCCAATAATGCATAGCTATCAAGTGACATTTTCAAATTTTCTGTCAACTTTAAACATTTTTTAACTTAAAAACACGGCAGGTGGCCGGATGGATGACTGCCCTAGCGCCCGGAGCATCGGGTTTAGCACGTTTTCTAGGGGAAACCCTGTGAAACACTAAACATAATTGAAAGCCAAAACTATATTAATTAGCTACTTTGTTGTTTAAATGCAAAATACATCATCATTGGGGTTGTTCTCACAGACTTTAACTAAAAAATACATTCAACTTAACCTTCCTCAGGTATCTTTCTTTCGCCTTTTCTCTCCCTCTACTTCAAAATATTGTCAAGTTCTACTTCACTCCTCAGAGCAGCGCAGCACACAGTAGCCAGCTTTTTAACATTTCGTGATGTTTAAATTCATTTCAAACTCTGACCATGGTTAATATAAGACTCCAAACATAGGCCACATATATTTCTATATGTATATATCTCAGACTTTACAGTGTTTTAACATGAATATAAAAAAAAACTTGATTCTGAAGGTGTGGCGGCTTTTATTTTGCCGCCATCAGTTCCATGTGGAAGAAATCCTGGACGGATTTCGGTACCTGGGAGGGTTTTCTCACCTTCTTGTTGAGTTTGAGCCACGTCACGTAGCCTTTGCTGTCTGTGTACTGCAGGCCGAAGAACCAGACTTCCCTCAAACCCACAGTCTTCACCACCTGAAACAAGAACAAGGCTTTTGGTTCCACTTACCGGCACACGGACTGGGTGGCAAGTGGGAAACCGTCCATTAAGCCAAATGGGTTTCCCTAAGAGAGACTCTTTACTCCAACAATGTAGCATACATCAAGTATTATTCAGTCCCTCTATCATTTTCCTCAAAATAATAATATATTTGATGAAATATATTTATTTAGATTAAGTCAGTCCAAAACAATTGTCATCTTGAGGCACTTGAAACAAAACAAAACAGACCAGCTGTGTAAAATTCTGCTCAAATTAGGATTGGGAGATAAATCTTCCAATTTTTTCTTAATTCAAAATTTGATTTCCAAATAGTTTTGTCTTTTAAAAAATATATAAATGACAGAAAATCTTAAACATTTGGCTTTTACTTCACTCATTCCTCCTGTGACTTGATCAGCAATGAAACAAGTTTGTCAAAAAAAACAAGATGATAGTTTATTTTTCACCAACGCACATTGGTGAAAAAAAAAAAAAAAATCCCAATATTCAAAAAATAAATCTTCAGAAAATTTAAGTAATCAATAAAATCAATTTATCATATCTATCCAATTCAGTCTGGTGCAATCTAATCTCAGTGTCTTCCAAAGGTATTTATATCTTTTCGTCTCATTACAACCAAAAATTAATGTATTTAATTGTAATTTTATGTGACGACGGACACAGAGTATTTGTCCAATTGCTTAGAAGAAAGACAAGAAAACATTTTTCAAACGTTTTAGCAAATTTAAGTCTGCAAAGTGTGGCATGCAATTGTATTCAGTCCTCTTGACTTAAGACTTTGTAGAACCGCCATTTTCTGCAACAGCAGCTGTTGTTGCGAGGCTCAGAGACTTTGACTGGGCCATTTGAACAGTTTCTCGGCCTCAGTGGGGATGGAGGCTTTGAGGTTAGGTGCAGTGTGAGCTTTTTGCCACCCAGCATTTTGCAAGCAGGCCAAAGAGTTCAATTTTGGGCTGATCGGAGCGCATTGTTTCAGAGTCTGCTCCGCTGTGCAGCAAACTGCAGACAGGTTCTCCTCTGAGCCCCTAAATTGCTTCTGATTAATGCTAAAAAGAACTAGAATTCTCATTTCACTTGTGCTACTTTGTGTTTGTCACAAAAAATCCTAAAATAAATACACAAGATTGTTGCTGTAACATGAATAAACATGGGAAATGTCAGCGTTTACCGCGGAGTCAGATTCATATCAAACGCATTTTGATATGACATTGCTGTGGATATGAATTAAGTAACCTGTCTGTCGAGAGAAAGATGCAAAATACAACGAAAGGAAAAGAAAAAAAAAAGAATTTGAATTCTGGCGCCATAAAGTTTTCTAAGAGTTAAAACGCTACATGTGATCTCACTGGTGACTAATCCAACATTCCTTTTCATTTTTTATTTTATCTTTTTAATTTTTTGAGTACACTCCGCTTGTTCAAATCACACCATCTAAACCTCAACCCATTTCCCAGAGGGGATTTGGACACTCTGATGCCAAAGTGAATTTACAGTCAATACGTCAGCCCTCGCAGCCTGTAATTAACTCTGCTTCAGGCGTCACAGAGGCAAGCTCACATAAACAAATTAAAAACCCATGTGGATCAAGTGATCACACGAACACGCAATTTACTCAAACAGCCCATTAAAATGCTCTTCAGCAGGGGCGTCTGGGAGAACGAATAATCTGCTGAATGAATAATTTGCTCGGTCCTACGTACAGCTCGTTTAAATGCGGGGAGCTCGGTGCGTGAAGTATCGTCCGGAACGCCTCGAAATGTCGACGAATGCATTCAGGATGAGAAAGGAGGAGTTAGAAGTGGACCAGAGAAGAGGAAAAGAAAGCTGTGTAATCGTCACAGATTAAAGAGTTTGTGTTCAGGCCGGCTTAGCTGAGGTGTGTTAGATTTAAAAGCTCACAGTGGCCGCCTTCATCTCTTCGAGTGTGTGTTTATACGAGCTCATGGCCGCTTAGATTTCGCTCTGCAGCCTCTCCGTCAATGGACTCCCTTCTCATTCATGTGAATCTGCGAACATTTGAATATGAAACTACTGCTACGCAAAACTGAAGCTTGGTTCTGGGAATAGTTTTCCTTTTTTTTTTACCCTACATTATTTCCACAGAAGGAAGGAGTCAAGTTAAGATATCTGGGAAAATAAAGACAATTTGTTTTTGTGCTTTGGCCTTTCATCCACACGAGATCATCATTTTATATCGTTAAAAACTATTTGTGAAACTTGCAACCAAAGTAGAGATTTGAGGAAACTGTGTTTGTGTTATTGGTGTTACAGTCTGTGACAAATATATTCACATGCTCGCTTTGACACGTTTCCCAATTGTGTCTTATTAACTTTACATTCTAATACACCATTTAAAAAGTAGTTCAACCTATACATATAAGTATACTGTATATATATGTTCACGAGAATAAACCTGGTGCCATGATCACTTTCTAATGAAAGGTTGAGGGTGTTTTGAAGCAATCTGATTGGCTGGCAGGTTTTAGCTTTGCGCTCCACTGCCCCCTATGGGTTTGGCATGTTCAAAACGCTCAGGAGCAGATTTGTGTCGGTTTATGTGGATGAAAACTTTTCTGAAACACATCCTGTGTGTACAATATTGTTTAAAAAATATGGAGGAAGTACTAGTTTCTACAAAAGAAACGGCTATGTGTAAACCAGCTTTGGTGGGGAAGCAGGTGGAAGGGTGCTAAGCATTTATTACTGGTTAACTTTTCCAATCACCTCACAGTTTAAGCTACTCGACTGCAGTTCAAATGTGATTACTTTAAAATTATATATCAGGATTAACCTGTATTTTGACTCAGAGAATCATCTCTAACCACCAACAAGAGTGAAAAACACGAGCCACTTTCTGCTTCGCTCGTGTGAATTATGACGTCTGTAAATGTTACAAACTTCCTCCTCGTCATTTAAAGTGATTAACATTTTGTTTCATAGTGTAACCATTGTATCACGCTATGTGACAGGAAAACCGGGTTGAAAGCCCAACGTCTACTCTTGTCCACGCTCTGCTCCAAAAATGAGAAAAGTCTGGGATGTTTGCTACAGCAGCACCTTTCCAAACAGTTTACAGTAACTTTATTAACATAATGTACATCCTCTAGTATTGCTATGTTCAGTTAGAATTTATAAAAGTAGGTTGGTTCATTAACAATGGCATTTAAAAATGTTTGACAAGGACAAATCCCTATTTTTATCAAACAAATTAAAAGAACACATTTTTGCTGTTCTGCCTTCACGTAAAAAAAACTAAAGCAGAACTCAGAAAAGAGCAAAGAACAAAAGCAGAAAACAAAGAAAGGCCTCTTGTTCTCTGTCTTCCTTCCTCCATGTCACCACAACCCCAACAACCCTGCACAGTCTGACATGAAACGGCACTGAAAGCTGCCCTTTTACTTCCCAGACACACACACACACACGCACACATACGCACACACACACACACACACACACACACACACACACACACACACACACCACAGCGGGCACAATACACCCAATACTTCCACCCATCCTCTGTCTTCTAAAAGGTCCCAATTAAAACAAAAGGACCTTTTGTGTACAGATCTAAAACCAGCCGAGCACCGACTGGTACAACCACACGACAACCAACAATTAGAGCCGCACAGTATCTCAGAATCACATCTACAGCTCACTACAGTGTCTGTGAGCTGTAATAACATGGCAATAGACTTGATAATGAAATATTTCTTTAGGTATAAATGATTATTCAGACTCTGCATGCCAGTAGAGGCCAGGCTGGTATTGTCTGAGACGCTAAAGGTCACAGAGAGTGTTGGAAGAGTGGAAAATGTGGATTTATCACAGCTGATAAAATCAGAATGTTCTACAGCAATATCTTAACCTGATTATTTCATAATATCATGCAGCTACAATAATGCTATGCTTCCTGTTAAAACTTTATTCAGAGTCTTAATGAATAAAGACTCTGAGTCCAGAGTCTTTACTCATTAAGACGGTCTAATTAAGATGGAATTAGGTCTAATTCTACTTGGATACATATCTAAACATCTGATGCTTTCAAAGACATGAATGTTTTTTTCTATTCAAAGTAAAACACTCTTGCCTGGTCAAACAGCTGTTTTCCTGTTGTGTTCGGCTGGATGGCGAACTCCAGCTCAGCGTCCATGGTGGTGACGCGCACATTGACCTGGGAAACACAAAAAAAGTTTAAAAGGCCTTTTTAATAGCAGTGTTAAATATCGTCAATACACTGACTAATAAAAATATTTTTTCCTCCTTGGACTGAACATTGCCACAAGTCTCTGGATCTTGAAAATTCCCAAATGTGAGTCCAGCCATCCAGAAATCAAGACAACATCTCCTACATCAACATCATGCTCAGTTCCTCAGGGCTGTGTGTTTGGCCCTCTATTGTTCACACTGATAATGTGAAACCGCCCGTCCACACAGGAGGAAAACTCATTTATTAAATCTGCAAATGGAACCAAAGCAGTGAGACACTCGTAGTAATTGTGACTCGATTTGCAGGAGGAAGTGACAAAGTGTTAGGTTTACGATGAAAGGGATAAAACATGAACTAAATGGAGAAAATCACTAATCGTGACGCCACTTAAGCACCAACAAGCAGGTCCATGATTTTAACAATTGTGAAATATGGATGAACAACACTAGAGGAATTTCTCATGCATCTGAAAACAATCAGTCCCCAACAGAATCCTCACACAACTCTAAAGAGACGTGATTGAAGTGTGTACAAAGTCCTGCATCTCAGCCAAAATTTTACCGGACGATAAATTGTCCCAGCAGTTATTGCAACACACGATAATATTGTTGTTTTGAGACCATTTTCTAGTAATATACTGATAATGGCATAATAATGCCAGTTTGTATTCTCAGACATTAATCAACTTAAACAGGTACTGGTAGACATTTTAAATTTCCAACATAAAACAAATAAATAAAAAACACACACAGCCAAAACTATAAATGAAATCGATTATGAAGTCTCTAAACAAAACAATTGCCTTCATCAGAATGAAAATGATTGCATTCATTTTAATTCACCACTGATTATTGCAACAGGCTTCTGTCTGTCTGGCTGCACTCTGGGCACCTGCACAGGATGGTGAGGGGAGCTAAACAGATCATTGATGAAATCTGATTTAATTTGCTCAGAAAAGAAGGAGAAAACATAATTGTGGCTGACCAAAGGTGAAAATAGAAAGTTTAGGGTTAAATTAGTGTGGGGTTGTACTGTGTGGCACAAAAGAGGGACATCAATGAGTTTTCCTCATTAAAGTGAGGAAAACTAAAATCCAAAGCAAAAACAAACAAATTGCATCCTGAACTTCTGTCAGCTGGTGGGGCAGCCACGGTCATTTCTGCGAGTGTGTCCTGGTGTCGGACTTCTTCTATAAATATGCTTCCGCCATAGTGAACACGTGCACAAACCAGCACCCATAAATGGAGGCTCATGTTTACGCTGTTCCTCTCTGCCAGCCAGCACAAGGGAAGTAGAGAAGAGGGCTCTAATGCTCTACTGAGGAAAAGTCATTAGGAGGATTCCAGGCAGTAACACCTGCAGTCATTTTCCCCTTGTTACCAGTAGCTAGAGAATATTATTTTAAAAGCAGTTTCTTCTGGAAATATGGAATATTTTTTACTACTGATCGTCTTGAAGACGAATGAAAACAAAAAAAAAAGATTTGAAAATCTATTATTTTTAGCACATTTATTGATCCAGTAAAGAAGTATGACACATTCCATGTTTATGTCTGAGAAGTCTACAACCTAAAAGACGAAATACTAATGTAGACTATACAGTAGTGATTGTACAGTCTACAAGAGTAACTGTGTCCCACCTTTTTCTCTCACTATCAGAATTACCAAAATCATTTCTATTTTCTACCCGATGGCAATCATGGCACTAAATTCAAAGGCATAAGAACTTCTGCTCTTGACACCACTTTGTTAAAAATGTAAATTCTGTTGCGACACCTCCAGGCGCTGCAACCATCTTCTGATGTCTATTTATTTCTCATTTTGTACTATTTATTTCTTTATCTTTGTATATTATGTATATACACATAACCTGCATCTTAACTCGAGTCGAGCAAATCTCAATCTCGTTGTAATCTGTTGATGACAATGACAAATAAATCTTATCTTATTATCTTATTTGCTAAATGCCGCAATAATCAGAAGAACGTCAGAAATGTATTTATTAAGCTCTTCAAAATCAGAAGTCTGACCATTCGAAGTGACCCGAAACGAGAGAGAAGTCTGATCTGATTTAACTTCAGACAATCTGACTCAAAGGTGGCCTAATCTTGTACATAGAAACCAAGATGAAAACGTTTCACCAACCGTAACAGAAAAACTCCTGTTTGCTAAACCAATTCGGGACGCTGCCATGAATACTCACATGAGTTTAAGAGAAAAGCGCACTTCACCAAGTGGTAGTCCAAGTTTGCTCAAAATTCATATTATGCCCAGTCCACACGTAGTCGCATAGCGTGTAAAACAGATAGACTTTTACGCATTGTGGCCTTTTGTTCCCATGAAAACTATTTAATATCACTAAAAATGATTTATGAATACTAAGACCTAAGCAGAGTTTCGAGAAATCTCAGTGTTTGCGTGTGTAAGTGAGAATAAATGAAAAAAAAATTACTAGTTTAAGTCGTTTAACATATCTGTTACACAAATTAACCTCTTGGCGCCATGTTTAATTCCTAACAGGAAGTTGTGGGTTTTTTAAGGGAGTCTTTCTCAAACTGTGAGCCGCGGGCGCCCCCTAGTGGTCCGCGAGGCACTGCATGTAGACGACCGTTTATTTGCCGTGACGTCAGCTCAAAGTGCGACGCTACTGCTAGCTTACCAAAGGATTGTGTTCAAAATAATGATGAAAGCTGGCTTAAAACCGGGTTACTCAAAAGAAAAGCTGCAGATACCGGTGGAAAGAAAACAACTCCGGGAATATTATATGATCAGAGGAAGCTAAGTTACAGCTGCTGAGTGTTGATGTGTCGTTCACTAGCCATTGGATTCCTTTGAACGGCTCTATGCGGTGAGGGGTTAGGAGTCGACTCAGTTAGTCTGAACTGTTCCTTGTTTTTTATGACTTTACTTGGTAATGAATGATACTCTGCTTTCAGGTCAACAGCTATTTGTATTTTTATTTCATCAAAAAATATTGAATTAAATAAATACAATTGATAGAAATGAGTTGAATTATTTTTATACTTAACGGTGCAGAAAATATTTTTTTTGTTTCTGTTAAAGCAACTCAACTCAAAAATAGACTCAACTCAAGTCTATTTTTTTCTTCAATTGTGCTTCTAAATCACAAATAGCCCTAAATGTTATTAATTTACATGGTAGTAAAGAACAACTTCTTTTTATTTCTATGTGTTTCGACATCATTGGAAAACTTAGACAATTTCAGAATTTGTAAATAACTCAAAATGCCCAAGTAGACCTGATTGGCAAAGGTTTTAGTTTTGAGCTACACCGCCCCTTGCGTGTTTGGTGTGTTCAAAACGATGCACAGGAGCAGATTTGTGCAGATTTATCTGGATGAAAACATTCCCACGTGTACACCATTATACTTTTTAATGTGGGGGAGACATTTGCTTTTATAGAGAACCGGCTACAAGGCCTTAGACTATTTGTTATTTTTCTATATGTCAAGACAGTAAAAGAAATCTCTGAAATTTGTGGCTATGGCCACCATTTAATAGCTTGGCGTATAAAATAAACAGCAGCTCAACAAGCAAGGATTTTTGTAGCAGGCGGCGTTTCAGTTTTGAATTTCTGTCTATTTCAGCCAATCTTTACCCAAAAAGATGCCTCATACCGAATTATTTATGAAGTAGGGTTTTGTTGACACTGGCAACAGTGAGGTGGAGTACAGCTGCAAAAATAAAAATGTTCACAGGCAGAGGTTTGGTCAGATGGGAAGAGCCACAAATCAGCATCTGCTGACACTGACAGTTGAAAGCAGAGCTATGAAAAGTATTTTAACTCTATTGTGGGATTACTCTGTTGAACCGAACTCTATAATTTATATACAATCACGCACTTGACGTGTTCATCTAAGCGCGGTTCGCTTCCCTCGGGAGGTGTTGCATAGTATGCCGGACTGTTCCATGTTTTTCTGTGCTGCAATACGCAGGCCCACCTCTGCAGCATGGCCGACCAGCACCGACCTCAAGTAACCCTGGCACAGAGCAGAAGACCCAGAGAGACGCAGAGGAGCTGAGCAAGGCAGCAGAGACGAATCCAGCAGCCTTGGGCATAAAACTGCTGAGGAAGTGTGCTCTTGATTTAACACAAACACTCTAAAAACAAGAAGATGCAAATACTTAACTCTCCAAAGAGAATTAGGTTTTAGGGTTAAGATAAAGTTTTGGGCTTGTTTCAGCTCTGCATTTGGGATTATTTTTGGCCTGAGCTAGAGGCTAGGTATTATTTACTCCGCGACGGAAAAAGCCCCCACCGAGATAGCAGGACGGGTTTTATGCGCGCTCTGCTGTTGAGGGAGACGGACGGAGACAGATAACGCCTGTGGTGAACTCGGCGCATCAATCTCAGGCAAGCGGCAGCCAGAAAACACAAGGAGAGCGGTCCGTGCAGTGACCTGAGAAAGATACGACGTGCACGCCAACAAAGCAGCCGAAATTGTTACAGAGAGCACACACACTCTGTCACTTCCTGCTTTCATCAAAGAAACGGAGGGACAACAGATGATTTCTCTAGGAGATGAAGGTGTGTGTGTGTGTATGCAGCTACTCAGTTCTAGATGAGTATGATGATGTGTTTGTGCAGCAGCTGTCAGAGAAGTATGGGAACGCAAGCATATGGTGGTGGCAGCAGTGGGTGTGTATGTGTGTGTCACAAGGAGGCAGCTGCCAGTGCCTCTGTACTGCAGCATAGCAATATAGTTGCTTTACATTGCAAGGACAACACACACAGGGTTTCATTGTTTCGAGCGCGCGCGGAGTCGCACGTTGAGCTTCTGAAGTCTGACTGATAACGTCTCCATAGCAACGTCCTTGGGCCTGATTTTAGTGTAATTTTCTAAAAAGCCTTGTGGCTTCGCAGGGAGGGATTTTAACACTCTGCAGGGCGGCACAGAGAGGCTGAACAATACGAGTTTAAAAGGTCACGACGGGGTCAACAGTGAACGGCAGAAGGGAGAGGGAGGCATTTTCCTTTATGCTTTAGCCACCAAAAAACCCCACAAAAAACATGCGAACGAGTATTAATGAGAAGCATTTAGGAGAATCCCAATATTGATTTGTGAAACGTTTGTTCTGCGAGCAAAAACAAACTTTTAAAATAATCTGTAACAAGAAAGGAAGAATTCGGTCTAGATTTATGTAGTTTACAGTCATGTTCAATAAACTGGATTATTATTGAAACGTTCATTTATTTCAGTGATTCGGTTGCTTCGGTATAAAGTAAAATACTTTATACAGCTCTGGAAAAAGTGAAGAGCCCACTACACTGAACATCATTGAAAACCTCCTGGTTCTTCCACCAAATGTTGATTTCTGAACTCTTCCTGAGTTAAAACATTAGTTTTGTTGTTTCTAAATGAATATAAACTTGTTTTCTTTGCATCATTTGGAAGCACTGCGTCTTTTTTATTTTGACCATTTCTCATTGTCTGCAAATTAATACTTTTTTTTTCACATGTCTTACAGACATGTCAGTAGTTCATAGAATAACAATGTTTATTTCACTCAAACATATACCTATAAAAAGTAAAATTAGAGAAGCTGATCGTTTTAAGTGGTCTCTTACTTTTTTTTGTATATAGATCATTTCCACACATGCTGTTTTCAAACTTTTATTTCTGTTAATTATGATTTTCTGCTTACAACTAATAAAAACCTGACATTTAAGATTAGAATATTACATCAAATCAAGAGAAAAAACTATGATCTTAATGAAAATCATGCTTTTAATCTGGCCAATGAGCCTCTTCTGACATTTTTTTTTAATATGGCTATCTCAATTAGTATTTTAAACAGAAAACAAAGCTAAGTGTAAAATTATGCTGCTCAGATTTGACTGCTAGAATTACTAATTTTGACATGATAAAATGCTGTCCAGGTTCCTTAAAAACTGTGAAGCAGCCCTTTAGATTAGCACAAATAAAACTTCTGCATCAGTAGTGTTCTTTCAGTGCTTGCAGCGTCGGGTCTAAGTTACACACGTCCTTCTTCCGCTCAACTTTCCGTTAATATGCTTGGATACAGGACATTTTAATTTGCTCGATTTAACGCTTTTTTCTTTCTACCAAAAACTGAATGATACAAGTCTTCAGTCTGGTGCTTTGGCCTCAACGAGACCCTTTTTTTTTAAAAAGATAATTTTGTTCACAATTCATTTTATTTGTTGTTTCTGCTGTTTTTTTTTATTTATTTTGGATATTTCAAATGTCTTCCAGTTCCTGTGTTTAAACGCTCATTAGAATTTAAAGTTTATGAATCTTTGAGAATGTGTTCTTCCCATTACTACTACTGTGTTAATTGAAAATGCTCTCAAAACAACAATATTATCGTTTGTCACAATTAGTTCTGGGACAATTTGTCGTCCGGCAAAATTTGTCACTCCGACAGGCCGGGCCCTGTCCTTCTGTGGTTAACCCCACCTGTGGAGGGGTGGCAGTGAGAGATACAATAAAATCAGATGACACTTATTCCTGGAGCAATGCAACAGCACGCTGTCCTGACCATGCAGAGTAAGATGAAAGCAAGGACCTTCATGCACCTGCAGGAAGTCATGTTTTAGCATGCAAGTAAGTGAGCGAGTTTGCGAAACAGATAAGGAAGCAGAGGAATGTCTTCTCCCTGATAACCGAATACGTTAACAGATAAAGTCGGTAGTTTCAGCCTTCGCACAGACCGCAATCCATAATGTCAGTGCTACTGATAAAACCTTCCCTGCTCATGTGTCACAGAGATAGATAATATTCTGTTGCTCACATCATAAACTAAATCCTGTGATATCGGCCAAAACTATTGTTTTAACTTCTTTTATTTTGGCTCCTAGTATGAATGAAGCAAAGGCCAGTGATGCCAACACTGAAATATTTTTCAAACTATAAAAGTAGGAGACGCTTAAAGAACGCTGCGTAAAACTAGAAACTGTAGCTTCATGGTCAAGGACAACTGCTGCACGTGTGAAACAAATTTCTATCCACAAAGATTGTTTATACAGTGAGACAGTAAATCATGAAAACATATATAAGTATTACGCCATTAAAGATCTACTACAGAGATCCAATGAGAGCCAGAGAGCTCCGCTCATATGTAAATAATCAACACCACTGAGTCATTCGGTAACCAAGAGCACTTTCACTCCATTCAGGTCAGAACAGAAATGTGGTGCATAAGCTGTTACTACCACACTTAACATTGCACAAGTGTTGCAATGCTAAACAGTTGGAAAATCCACGAAAACACGAGGAGAAACCACCGACTGCAGCGACCGGGCCATGTGGTTTTCTGATTGAAAGCGTACAGCTACCGTTAGCACTCATCCGTTAGCATCCAAACCAAGCAGCCTGATTGTTTTGGCCCGTAGGAGATATTACTATTGATTAGGGATGTCCCAATATGTTAGACTTTGACAAGTGGTCTAACATATAATCAATCCCACATCCCAGGAGATTTGCACTCGACTCTCCCTGAAGATGCAACAAGTAACAAAATGGAGCCAAGATGATAAAACAAAAGCTAATAACAGAAGTTAATCTACTGGGCCAGCAGGGAGCAAAATAAGAAGCCTGAAGGCATTTTAAACTAGCAGCAGTTTAAAATAATTAAAGTATTTACTGAAAGGTTTCCCCCAGAAAACCTGCTAAGCCCGGTGGTTGGTTGCCAGGGCAGGCATTCATCCAGCGGCCCGTCGTGTTTTTGAGTTAAAAAATGTTTAAAGTTGACAGGAAATTTTAAAATATCACTTGATAATTATGCATTATTGAAAGATTGGAAGATTAGTACCTGAACACCAACTATAAAGTCTTAAAAAATGCAAACATTAAAAAAAAAAAACAACCTTAAATAAATAAGCAATGCTTAGCCTGGTGGGGGCACAAGTAAAGTCTGGTGGCCCACCAGACTTATAATACACTGAGGGGAAACCCTGTACTGGGTTTACTTCAGGCTCGGGCCTCTAATTAGAGTTAATTAGTTGGGTTGGATTATTACTTAAACTGTAGTTTGAACAATTGAAAAAGGCAAGCATATGCGTTTCAAAGGGGGTCTCTAGAAATGATAATAAAAGGTGAAAGGATGCAAATTAAAGTTCTTCAGAATCTGTTAAGTCAGACACATCTGGCAGGTGCACCTCTGGTATCACTTAAATAGCACAGAGACTTATTGCAAAAGTGTATTTCAAGATACTGTGACTCATGTGCATAACACTACATGTGACCATATATTTTTTTTAGGGACCAAAAGTCGAGGAAAAGAAAAAGTTGGACTCCCCCTGACCCCAAACAAGTCCTAGGTTTTGCAGCTGACTTTGTTATGAATAGGAAACCTTAGTCACAATCAGAAAGTGTTGCATGTTGATGAAACCATATTTAGTGTTTTCTTATTAACTTACTCCAATGCAAAATTGAAGTAAATGAGCGACTCTGATACGAATGTTTGCTTATTATTCTAAAGCGTATTTTGTAGCTGTGGGATAAGTGTTCCAAGAACGAGACGACGAAACTTTCTGACTTTACAGATAAATGATGCAGAAAATGGTGTGTATTTGTACGAGTCTGTGGATCAAATGGAGCGTCTCTTACTTTTATGAACATCTTAAGAGGTGGCAGAGCTGGCAATCTTTTAGATGCGCATCTGATCAAAGAAAAGCATAAGCAATACTGAAGGTCCGTTTCTCTCTCGTCTTCCAGGTCTATAAATGACTCGTGATACTTCCAGTTAATTCAACATGCGAATCTGCAGTGAGGAAACAAAAATCGCTCTGACCGAGCTTCTATTCAGCCGCAGATTGTACATCCGAGGCAGCAGCTGGAGGTCTTGTTTGGGCGGGTGGGGTTTGATCGAGAGCAATTTCTCCGTCCTTCAGCGCCAAGCGACCCAGCGGGGAGGCCTGTTGTCACCGATTGTTCCCGCCTTCAGTTTGCCGATTGAAATTGTAGCTGGTTAACGCCACGGAACAATGCGGGCCGTGTGTTTGTAGCCGTCTGTGTTTGCCAGCATCCTTGAGTAACTCTGTGTTTTGTACAAGTAGTGACAGCTAAATACCAGGCTAGTGTGTACAGGCGGAGGCCGCCCACGCGCCACAGCCCACCTGTTGACTGTGTTTGAGACTGAATGAGAGAAGCCATGATTAAAAGCTGCTGAGCTGCTTTATGCAGGATTTAAGGCCAAACCAGGTCATGTCGTCTTGACCTCGTCTGTTAGCGGCTATTAATTTTCATTTCCACAATGATGTTTGCTTTTTACACCTCAATCCCTCATTTACTCCTCCACACTCGTATTCCACCAACCAACATTTCCCCTCCTACTTTCTAACTAATTCCTGGTTTTATATTATTTGATGTGTTAAAGGAGGCTTTAAGCAGTTTGTATGTTAAACGATTCAGGAAGTATCACGAGTGTATGAGATGAGATTGAGCCGCCGTCCTGCCAGGTCCATGAGTCGTTCCTGGAGTTGATGAATTTCAAAGAATTTGCAAACGGCTCTGCTGTGTGGGCGGATCTGGACTGGCAGAAAATACATTTTATGCAGACATGAAAAGTGATGAGAACATAATCAATGCTTGTATTTCTTTTCTCCAAGAACTGTGCGACTAGAGTGTATTTAGTCCTCTTCCTCTCCCTTTTATTTTATAAATGTTTTGTTTTGAACACTGAATTAAAATCAGACACTTTTTGACTACATTTATCCTCCAATTAAACTTCTCTTCCGAAAAGCATTTGAATATCACAAGGTTTAAACTTATACCTAAACATATAACTGCTGCCAATGTTAGTTGTACTCCAACAAAGGGCATCGATTAGTGCTACTTTAATACTTTAAGTGCCAACAGCATGTTCAGTCTGTTGAACACAAATGAGATGCAAAAAGTCAGAGGGTGTTGAAAGCTTTGTAAAAAAAAATAAAAAGGAATTTTAAAAAACGAGAAAGAAGTTAGCAACATCCAGCTTTATTGCAACAGACAAACTCAGAGATATTCAACAAAACTGCAACTGGATGGAGTTTTTTTAACCACGGAGTTGCCATAGCAATAAAACTGAATGTAATTGACATGAAAAAGAGAGCATGGATGATGTCGTTTCTGTTTATATGTATACACTGTGTTGTCTTTATGACCAGAAGTTAATAAAAAGAAAAGACAAAAGAAAAACAAAAAGCTTTTTGAACACCCGTTTGTCGGCACATTTTGCGACGTCAGGAGATATTTGTTGCATCCCCACACTGGCTCAGAGAATAGACTTTAAAATATTGTTAGGTTATAAATTACTAAACTGCCTGGAGCCAAAATACATTAGAAACTTGTTGTTGTATCAACTTTCCAGACATTTCAGGTCTTCTGGTTCTGGTTCTGCTCTGCATCCCCAGAACCAAACATGTAGAAGCAGCATTCAGCTTCTATGTGCCACAAATCTGGAACAAACTTCCATGAAACTGTAAAACAGTTGAAACACTGAGCTCCTTTAAATCAAAGCTAAAAACCCAACTGGTTGGAGTTGCTTTTGAGCCACAATAAATGGAAAATTGATCAACATATTTGACGTGCTTTAATGGGTCTGATTATGGCACTCGTCAAAATGTGGCGTCTGTCACCGTTTTCTCAATTGTTGACTGCATGTCATGTCGTTGATAGTGAAGCTCGTCTCCATTTTACAAAAGTATTACAATTTAGGACACCATTGAAGAAGTCAAACTGCATTATGGCTACTACTGGGCAACTCAAATATTTGTTAATTTATTAATATTGCCAACATCTTCATATGTGGTTGATGCTAAAAAAAATTTTTATTTTTTGAAGAATTTTTCCAGTTAAGATTCAAACCGCAGGTCATTTGCTGCTCCTGAAGTTGGCACAAAACTCGACAAAGACTCCGTCATGCCACCTGGAGGTATTTGAGCTGCGAGTCAGACGGAGTGAAGCAGCACAACAGAGCTAGCTACATAATCTCAAAGGCTGACGCTCCTTTAGGGGAATTCATTGGGCTGCTACAAAACATTCCACGAGAGAGTGTAGCGATATTTGAGGAGAGCGGGTAAGCTTCCCAGCGAATTTCACACCCTACCTAGAGCTAGATTTAGTGACTTGGATAATTCCTATTATATTGATGAAAATGGGCCTCTGAAATATTTAAACCCTCCAGCAAAGCCCCAGTGCTGCAGCCCCACCCCCTCCAACTCTCACTTCCACAAAGCCCTGGCTCTCAGGGACAGCACCGCTAGCAGAGGCAGCATGTGTGTAACGCAGCAATAAAATCAATAATGCACAATGTCCCATCACCTCACACACCCTCCGTTAAAAGGTCTTGTAAAACAACCAAAAGAAACGCTGGACAAAACACACACAAATTAAGGCACTCAAGATGTCAAATAAATGCTACTAGCATAAACACACAATCACAACGTAGATCTTTCTTCATGCAGAGTGCATGAAAACGTTTGTATTGATTGTCAAAGTCTTAGCTAGCCTTACTGACGCACAACAAATAAATAAAAAACATGCAGCTACTTAAACCATGCAAACACTGGAATGGTTGATCTGCTGCAGGACCTAGATGAATTTATCATCTGGTCTAAAGTCATGTTTTATACAGAAAATCAGCTCTGGAGAGACAAATTCAGCTGCTCATAAGAGCAACAACAATGCAAAGAGTTGCCTTTAATTCTAGGTTTGAATTAAACATAATTTAAGAGGCGCAAAGTATGGGGAAAATGTCAATACAAGTGAATGCCAATGGAAGCAAGACTTTTTAAAATCAATATTAAGGGATTAGTGACTTAAAACTATTAAAAATTATTTCACTTGCATCAACAAATCTTTCCCCATGTTACAAGTGACAAACCTTTGGCAGTGGAGCAAGTACTTTTTAAAAAAATCAAAATTAAGAAATTATTGACTTAAAACAAGTTTATATCTTGCTGAGAATTTACTTGTAAGTTAGTTTTCTCTCATTTCAAGTGGACCAAGATGTTTGTGCTAGAATCTGGACCAAAAATACGTTGTAAAATTTGGTGTTTTCTGCCGTGTATCACATTAACGTTGAAGACAAAAATTCAGCTCAACAGACTCCAGGGGCTTCACCAGGCGTCCTGAAATAAATGGATGTTTTTTTTTCTTCTAAAAACTGGTCAGTCTTGTACTTTCACATCAGCCTCGCCTGTTTATTTTTAGCCACCAACAGCAGCGCGGTGCAACAATGGGATGCGAGGTAAAAGACTTTAAGCCGAATCCTCTTCATTCAATTTAATCACCACTTCTTTGTAAAAAAAAAAAAAAACAAGCCTTTCCTAGTTACTTACATAAAAGCGGGTTTGTACAACCCCCCGCTTATGAAAGAGGTGAGCGTGACACACAAGAGTACCATTAAAACACAGCTCTAGGGCAGGTGAAGGTGCAGAGCAAATTCAATTTTAAAGGCTTTGCCTGCGAGTACTTTCTTTTTTTCGTGTGGTTTTATGTGGCAGGCAGAAGGTTTTTATAGGATTCAATAAAGTAAAAAAAAAAAAACAATTGCTGCAGCTCTTATTTGCCGTTCTTCATCTATAAGTTAATGGAGAAAAGCTCCCAGAGCAGAGTGACGTTTAAAAAAAAAATAACGCAAACAAGATTCATTAATGAAACGGTAAAAGCAGCTGATGAGTTTACTTTCCTGCTGTAACGTTTAATGTCAAAGGGCGGCTTAATGTAACCGGAGTGGGGTTTCCCCCCCCGAGGGCAGCAGGGGTATCGTTTTTCTGGACTGGTCACAGACAAAGTGCTTGTCACTCAGTCCTTCCCAAATCCTCTTTTACCCTTTGTGTACTTTTATTTTCTATGTTTAGATGATCTAAGCTCGAGCTCTTCATTTCAACTTTCTCTTTCGCTCTCGTCGCTTTTAAACCCCGTCGGTCCCGCTGTCATTTCCAGAATCTCCCCGAATCGATTGTTGGAAGAGAAAGCAGACGATCGCTTCCCATGAAATCCATCGCGGTGCAAAATAACAGACGTTTAGAGGAGGAGACAGCGCACCGGTACCGCTTGGGTTACGTTCACACTGCACGTTCTGAAGCACAGCTCTTACAATTTTGTTCAAATCAATTTTTTTTTCACACTATTAATTAAATACAATGGTTTACCAGGTGGTGATGATGCACCGATCCACATTTTTCACTTTAAATACTGATATTTGAGGTTTAATATTGGCTGTGGTACTGAATTGACTTAAAATGGGTTTTGCTTTAAACACAGACATCAAAGTCCTGCACCAATGCAGCACACTTAAAGACACCAGTAGCATTATAAGCCTGGTCAAACATGTAAAAAACAACCTTAATTTGTTCAGTCGGTTCAATTAGGAGTAAAACGGCCAATGTAAAATAAATAATAAGGACCTGAAACAATAAGGCTGACTACCTTGGTCAAACATGTAAAAAATAAACTGCAACAAACCTTGCTTCAAAGGAAAATTTAAATTAGTCTAAGTTAGTTTAGAATAACTTGAAATATTGCGTGAGCCTAATCATCAACAAGTCATTCAGTCCAACAGAGCTAACATGCTAATATTAGTCCGGCAAGTCGGTTCTGCGTCAACAGAGACAAGACATGAGATTATTGGAGACTTTGACGGCGTGCCTTTGGTCACTCATCTTTAAAAACTAGTTTTATACACGTGTGGAGCAGAATATGAAGGTGTTGTTGTTGACTGGTGAACATTTCTCTGTCGCCATTGAAACAATAAATCAACTGTAGTTGTCATGCCAGGCCACTGTATGGCGCTGTGATTTGGCATGTCGTCGATGCGCTTTAACCCTTAGCCTCCACCTCATGCTGTACATGCGCTTCCCAACCTGCGGAGAACTTCACAGCAAAGTTTCACTCAGACCTGGTTTCAAAAGAAAGTCTCCGATTACTGGAGACGTGTAAACGAGCGGCAACAAAAAATGTTACGGTTTTGCTGAAAACTGGGCCTAAAAACATCCCAGAGAAAGTCCAGTTAACGTTACACTTTAAAATAAGCATTAAAAGTAGCAAAAACTCTATTTTGAATGACTAATTTATTGAATTTAATTAATCCTTCACCTTTGATTCACTGCTGCTTTGTTTCATCTTGATCACATATCACTGGACTCTATGCAGAAACTGTTCCTGGCCAAATTCCCCATTACCAAGATTAATGAACCACTCACCTAACAATCACTCACAGACTCTGTAACTACATGAGGAGCCAGCGTGTAGCGAGATAAATAAAAAGTCAGAACAAGCCGTATACAACGATCACAGCTTTCACTGATGTCTAGTCGATGTCTTCTGTTAGAAATGCTGCTCAGCAGGAGGGAAAGGAGAATGGAAAATACATTTATCTTTGAAATGAGTCTCGCATGAAAGAAATAAAAATGCCAACTGATTAATTTGTGCTCTAGTAAAAGTACCGCAATATTCAGTACTTGGGTTTCAATATTTCTTCAGTTTAGGGATGGACATTTATTGTATCGTCTATCGTGACAAATTTATCGCAACAAGAGTTCCAATTAATGACGTTTAAGCCCCGTAAAATTGTCCATATTGTCGGGAATCAGGATTGTTAGTTTTACAGTTTTCTCAAATGCTTGTTCAATGAGCAAGCGTCAACAAATATTAATAAATTTGCGAAAACGATTAAATGCAGGTCCTGTGCGCACTTTTTTGTAACTCATTTCCTAAAAAAAATGTAATTAAATTTTTTTTTAAAAAGCGCACCACAATGTTTTACAAGAGCAGAGAGACACACAGTCACAGCCTTACAGGTCCCTAAAAAAGTAGCAACAAATATCTCACTTTTATCGTCATCACAATAATATTACAAAACATTGTGATCAAACTTTTAAGTCCGTATCATCTACTTTAGCTTCCAGCTGATCAAGTGTAACTCTGTCGCAGCCCAATCTCAGCCCACGTGTCGCAGGAACATGAAAGCTTCCTGTGTCCCTCAATGTAAAAATAGAGCTGATAAAGTCTCTTTGTGCAAATCTCTAGAAACAAATTGTCTGACTGTCGTACTTCTTAGTGAATCTGTGTGTTTTCCCAAAACTATGTGTTCTCATGTTACATTTTGTGTCCGACTGCTGGAAAGGTTCAGACCAGCATGAAACTTAAAGCAGCGTGTTAGTTATGAGTGGCACCAATCACAGTTACCCCCACAGCTTCATGTGGGATCAGTGATTCAGGGATAAACAAGAGAGCATCTTTGGCACACAGCTCGTAAAAGTGGGTCTAAAAATGTGCATTTCAATAAATTCCACCCCTACAAGGCTTTTTTTCTTGAAAAGTGGAATTGCAAAGCTTGATGTACCGATAGCTCCTGATTGCTTTCCATTCACAATGTGGAAAGCAATCAGGAATCCACAAATGGTAGATTTCTTCTTTAAAACATCCTAAATATCAATGCAGTTACTTCCCCTCGCTCATATCAGCTCTGGAACATCTCTGAACCACAGATAATTAAAAACTTTAAAGACTAGGACCACCCAGCAAAGAAATCAGTCTTTTGGTCTAGTTTCCAGTGCAGATGTCTGAGTACACTTGAAATAAGACAAAACTAAAAAGTAACTTCTCAGCAAGACACAGGACCTTGATTTAAATCAATAATTACTTACTATTGAGAAAAAATACTAGTTCCGCTGGCAGATTATTTCACTTGTAACATAGAAAAAACTAATTGTTATAAATGAAAAAATCTTCCAGTGGAACTAATAATTTTCCATCAATATTGAAGGAATTAGTGTCTTAAAACTAACTCCTACATCTTGCCAAGAAGTGTCTTAAGTTAGTTTTGTGATCTTGTGCTTTTGCAGTGCATGGCAGAACAACCTCCCTGTAATTGAAGAGGAACAACTTCCTTCCTGAGGCGACTTAATATAGCACAAAGTGTGGAGGGGGTCTAAACATGAACCACACGCAGCACTTTGCATGTCGGCAGAGAACAGGATTGACTGTGAAACACCAATTAATCCGCGCTGTAATCCCAGCACATCGGGTACCAACCGGTTTGGGCATCTTTCTCTCTCCTCCCGTTCCCCGTCGCTGATGAAACTGAAAGAAGTCGTCCTCCGTCTTCCTGCCGCACTCTGGGGCACCGCCGCCTAAAACACAAATAAAAACCCAAAGATGTTTAGAAACAACAACAAGAAAAATAATGAATCAATTAATTTACATTCCTTCTGATTAGCTCTTTTTTAGGGTTTTTCCCCCCTTGTCTACTACAAGCCTGGTGGTCCAGCATGCTTTACGTCAGATATACAGTAATTCCCCCAGCAAGGACTCCGTGGTGCATTGAATCGCCCAACAAAGAACGGTCGGAGGTATTAGTGGAAGCCAGTGGGAACAGCAGCAGCTCAGCCGCGAAGAGGTAGGCCACGCAAA
This sequence comes from Xiphophorus maculatus, assembly GCF_002775205.1. Classification (NCBI taxonomy): domain Eukaryota; kingdom Metazoa; phylum Chordata; class Actinopteri; order Cyprinodontiformes; family Poeciliidae; genus Xiphophorus; species Xiphophorus maculatus. The sequence goes on along the minus strand of NC_036449.1, from coordinate 6,748,660 downwards.
ATCCCAGAGCAGAGTCAGCAGATGCTGAGGTGAGCAGAGTAGAGAGGACAGCAACGGGACGGGTTTCCGTGGCCTTACATCAACCGTACCGGACGGAGTTTCATGAAGCGTAGCATCAATTGACTCTGAGCACCACTTAAACACTCAAGGACCACCAAACGTGAAATCGCTCCGCAATAACACAACGTCTTGCCACCTGAGGTGACAATATGTCGTTCAAGAAGGCTGGTGGTGTTCTGTAAATATGACCGGCTTCGACAAAACCATGAACACGTCAACTTGGGGCGTTTTGAGTCATCCAAAGATTCTGAAAGTGTGGATTCTAAGCTTTCCAAGGACTCCAAACACATGAAAATCACTAAAGAAGTCGTTTTTTTACTACAAGTGTGTGCATTAATAACATTTAGAGCTATTTAAGATGATATTAGTCATTTAGAAGCATAATAAAAGAAAAATGGAAATGAAACATAATTTTTGACCAAATGGAGAATGGCCAAAAATTCAAATAAAAACTTTAAAAACCTTAAAAACTTTGTGGAAGCCCTTCTGAGAAGAGCTAAAGTAGTTTGAGCTGCAAAGTGTGGGTCAATGTCATATTAAAGCCTATGGATTAAGAATGGGATGTCACTCAAGTGCATGTGTGTGTGAAGGCAAATAAGCAAATAAGTTACTTATAAGATCATGTGTAACTGCTTGAAATTAAACATTTGTGTCCATTAGCAAACTAAAAAAAAAAAAATAATTCCTGAACTTTTTCTTCCTTTATTGAAAATTTTCAAATCAAAAATTGGTCAGATTTCAAAATCAAAGCATGTTCAAAATCGGCAATTTCTTTTGGTATGTCTGCAGATTTCGCAGCATCTCAATGTAACACACAGCTGCTGCTGCTCTAGCTCCACTAGGCTGGCTGCAGCAGAAAACGTCCAAACAGAGAACGCCGCGGAGACATACCGCCATTAAAAAGCCGTGACAATGGCCAACAAAAAAAAAAAAAAAAACGGAGAAAAGCGGCCGAGTGGCAGCTGTGAGAAATCCTCAGCTGTAGCAACAGAAAGCACACAGGAAGAAACTGAAACGGCAACACGGGGACAAAGAAAAACAAAATCTTCTGCTACTCTGCTCCGGTTTTCACTCTCCACAAGGAGCCGGCGAGGGCAGTTTTATCTCGACCTTCGAGACGCTTAAGGTGGTGGGAATGTACAATAAAGAGAGGAGCTGGTAAGTGTCCCAAAGGTGCCAGATCTCTGCGATGTGCTGGGCCAGAAATAGACGTCTCTCAAGTGTCAGCGCGGAGAATTAAACCAGGCTCAGTGGAAAGCTTCGAGGACAGTCGCAGAATACAACATGGAGACGAGCGTGAACAGTTTGACATCAGAGACGGCAGAAAATAGTGCAATAATGTCAAACAAATACTACCCTGGGAAAAAGCAGTCATCCTCCTTCAACCTTTTCACACTTTGAAGCATTTCAACCCGGCCTGTCACGATAAATTGTCCCAGCAATTATTCTGCGATAAATGATAATGTTGTTTTGAGAACCATTTGCAATTTGCATCTTGATAATGGTGCTATAATGCAAGTTTGCTCTCTCAAGACCAACAAACTTTAAATTTTAAATTCACACTGGAACTGGAAGATGGCTAGATTGGGATAAAACACAACAACCAAAAACAATAAACGGAAATAAAAAAGCACCACCTGCAACCAAAACCGTAAATAGAATGGATCATGAAGTCTCTGTGAACAAAATTGCCCTTCAAATAATATGAGCTCACTTTAATTTATCATGCGACGGATTTGTTGATTGTTGCGACAAGCTTAATTACAACCACTTTTTTTTTTAGGGGTTTTATGCAATAATCCAACACAATTGTGAAGGTTTTCTACACAGAAGAGTTTAATCTTTGCAAAAATCCATAAGATTGGCACATCAGAACAAAATACATTTTCTCATCCTGCCACAAATTCCCTATTGGACTTTACTCTGAACTTTGGGTTAATCCAGCATGAATTCACTTTGATCTAAATCTTCTTTCCGTCGAAGCTCTGAATGCATGTTTTGAGTAGCCGTCCAGCTGGAGGGTCTCAAGTCTTGTGCAGGCTGCAGCAGGGGCTCTTCCTGTACTAAGCTATTTCCACGCTGGATTTGCAGAGTGTTCAGTTGTCCTGATTCTCCCACCTGAGCTTTCAATCTCTGCAGATCTTCCCATTTCCCACGAGTGTTTTGGCTGATGATGCTGTTTGTTCTCTAATGTTCCCTGAGAAACACCCCAAGGCCTTCGCAGCACAGCTGGATTGTTATTGGTATTAGTTTAGACACAGATGGACTCCATTTACCGACTAGACGTCTTCTGAAGGCAGGTGGTTGGGCAGCAGATACTCAGTAGTGGGAATATTTGATTTTAATCATTTCTAAACTCTACAGAACTTTAAAAAGTTTCGTTTCCCCACTTAAGCAAACTTTAGGTGTAGGACTGCAACTAAATTATTTTAGCCACCAATTAATCGGACAAAAAAAAACAACAAATTGCCGCATTCTGCACATTTAAACCTTTTCATACAATGTTAGAGTTACATAAAAAGACAAAATGTCGGGGCGTGCCGTGGTGGCGTAGCGGTTAGCGCGACCCGTATTTGGAGGCCTTGAGTCCTCGATGAGACCATCGCGGGTTCGACTCCCGGACCCGACGATATTTGCCGCATGTCTTCCCCCTCTTCTTCCCTGTCTCCTGTCAGCCTACTGTCATATAAGGGACACTAGAGCCCACAAAAGACCCCCTGGAGGGGTAAAAAAAAAGACAAAATGTCCTTTTTAAATTAGAAAAGTAATATTTTACTGCCTAAAATGCAATAGCTTAGCATTCCTTTGGCTTGAACGTTTGTAGCAAAGGATGGCTCTGTAGCGAAAAAAATAATTCTAATAACATATGAAATGTTCAGTCCTCTCTCCTGGACTATTGGTTAGCAAAAAGGTTGTTAACAGGAGATTCCTTATTTTATTTATTTATTTATACAGTAATTTGAACTATGTGAAAAAGTCACCACTTGAGATGTGGATAGATATTTTCATTATTTTATTTCAACTTAAATGCAAAATGTAAATGTTTTTGTACAGTTTTGGCTTAAATGCGGCTCAGGGTATGCATTCCAATTAACGATTAATCAATTACTAAATTAGTTGGCGGTTATTCCAATAGCCGATTCATCAAGATTAATCCAATTAATCATTTCATGCCCATTTAGGTGGAGCATGAATATTATTGCTTTAATACACCTGGGGACAACAATATTTGCATTTTAAAGATTTATACCATACCTGCCAAACAAACAAACAAACCTTTAGCTCGATGCTAACCCTATCAGAAAATCCACTGGTTTCAATGTGGGTCACAGGCTTCGCATTTCCCTTAGCCGTCCTGAATGTTTTCCTGATTCTGCTCCACGTTTTGCACATATTTGAAAAGCACTAAATATTCTTTAAGCTAACAAACTTTTATCATCATAAACCTTGGTGAATAGGCTCTCTACATCATGTTTGATGACTTCTGCCAAACGGACATCCAAACCCCCCCCGGCCCTTGTGGGACTGGGCTTGGCCTGGTCTCAGTCATTTACGACTGAGACCATAAGCTAAACTTGCTAAGCAGCAGTCAAACTGACTGCAGAGACAGTCATAGTTCCTATGGTGCTGCAGAAGAATATTCCAGATGTTCCACACCAAAGCCTTAACTAATCATTTTAGCTGCTGCAGATATTGCTAGCCAAAAAGGAGAAATAATATTTAAATAAATGTGCTGTCCGTATCTGATACATACAGTAGAACTTGTTCACCTGAACTACTGTGTGCTCTTCCGCTAATATGGAAACCCATCAATTATTCTGTCATGAGCTAATGGACAATCTGCAGTGTAAGCTAGTGGAAACAATGAGCTTTAGAGCACAGCTGTAATGTGTTGGGTTTTTGTACATTGTCTTGTGTAAATGTGATGCCTTTGCAGTTTCTCTTCGTTCAACCAACTATTATTTATCTCTACCATTAAGGCGTTTCCGTTAATGCCATCTTTTCATCGTTTGGGACAATGCAGCCTTGATGGGCTTCAACTATGACTAGAACATTCTTCTGGTCAGAACCTGAAAGAAGAAAACATTTTTGATGAATTTGGCATAAATGCGCTTGCAATAGATTCGCCAAGACTTCATGGATGATTTTCTGATTGCATTCACGAGAGCTTCCAGGTTACGCCGACAACACTCTTCAGAGAGGAAGTCACTAATGATAGTATCAAAGAGCTTCAAAGGAAGCTCGTGTTTAGAATCAGAGAGATGTTTAAAATGAAGTCAGAGGAAGCAGGGATGTGCAAGAAGCTATTAGAAAATATATCTTCTATGACAGCATATCAGGCTGATACAGAGAGAGCAAGGCTTCAGTGGATGCCGGTCATCTGATTCCCTCACCATTTTTGTTTTTCAAGTTTTGGTCAATTCATTCAGGTGTGAAATTCAACGTTCTGGCCTTCGAGATGTGTCCATTTTGAGGATGTTTCGTCAAACTGGCAATGGAGTCCATAGGAGCTGCCTAATGTATCAAACTTTGAACTGTAATCACAACACAGTGGACCCCACAGTCGTCCGTCAAGTCTTTGTAAAATCCACAAAGACTTGAGACCCCCTCTCAGACGCTTATAGCTGCCTTTTGTAATAGTTCAAACATCAAATGTGCCTTAGTAAGCAGAGAGGAAACCATCTTAGCGCTATTGCAGAAGCTAACATCTGTCAGCCAATCAGTGCCAAGGAAAACCAATGGCGCTCCTGGATGGGATACTTTGTAAATGCCAGACAAGAGCACTCAGCAGAATTGTGTCCAGTCATTTCAGCTTCCCAAGCTTCGTTTTCTTTTGAATATTGTAGTTACGTTCTACAGAAAAAAAAAATCTTTGAATGGGTGGATTTTCCTACAAGAAAAAAAAACTTGGAGTCAGAAAAATCTGCAAATACTGAACCACAAATAGGCAGGGGGGTTATTTTAAGCCGTGTGTGCAACAGCACAAGGGACTGTCTGGTGCAACATCTGGTAGGCTTTAATATTTCAAGTGTAATGCATTTACACTTTGCATAGTCGTGGCATATTTTGCCAGCTGAATGGACTTCAACTACACTTCTGGCACCTGAGCTGCTCGAGCTAATGGAATTGGAGACATTGCGCAAAACTTAAAAAAAAAAAAAAATTGTCTAAAAAAAAAAAAACAGAACTAAATTTAATCAATAGTCATAAAAGTATTGCAAATACGTGTCTTCCTGAAGTCATTCAGGCCAAGAGCAACTCGACACTCTGCTGATCTCAGCAGATAACATTGTTGCCTTTAGAAACGTTCAGTCTTTGTCTGTCCTTGAACATGATGCCTTTAGAAATGAAGTTTCCTTGTGGAAAGGGGAGGAAAGGTATGCACGTCCTGGGGAATGCACACGATGAATATGTATTGTAAAGACATGGTTTCCAAATGAGATTATTTGAAATAAATGGAGGGATTTTTTTTTTACCCCCCAAAAATTGTTTAAAACATTATTCTCCGGGCCGTGCCCTGATGGCGTAGTGGTTAGCGCGACCCATATTTGGAGGCCTTGAGTCCTCGACGCGGCCGTCGCGGGTTCGACTCCCGGACCTGGCGACATTTGCCGCATGTCTTTCCCCCTCGCCTTCCCCGTTTCCTGTCAGCCTACTGTCGTATAAGGGACACTAGAGCCCACAAAAGACCCCCTGGAGGGGTACAAAAAAAAAAACATTATTCTCCAAACATAAACAACTTATTACCATCAACAACAAGAAGGCAAAAAAAAAAAACAAGTAAATGCTGTCATTTACAAATTAGGAAGAATTTGAAATCTACGAAAAGGATATTTTTGGCCGTAGCTCAGAAATATACACGATCCGTGGATCAGGAAGTGATCTCAAATCCTTTATCGGTGTGTCTCCACCTTGTACCGTAAAGCAGGTCATCTTTGAAAACGTTTACAATTTTGTATCATTCAAATTAGATGTTTTATTAAGTCCTAAAAGCTGGACAATCTGACTCATGTCTGGAAATAAAAATGCACCAAACAGTTTGACCATCTCCATTTAGCTACACAAAGCAACCGTATGTCGAGGCAGTGAAATATTTCCCCAAGTCCTTTAAGAAATTGTTTAAATCTAAAGTACACTTCTTGAAAATGGCCGGTACGCAACGAGTGCATAACCAAAATGCTACTTTTTCTACTTATTTCATCTCGTCAGTTACCAAAGAGAGAAAGAAAAGAAGAGGAATGAATGGATTACCCAAACAAAAGAGACTATGTGGGGGAGGCTATAAGTATTCAGAGCTTTACTTGACCCATATACCTGCAGCCAGGAGATGCGTGAGGGAAGAGAATGAAATAACTCAAACTTATTCTAATGCAAACCAAGACACAGAGTAGATTTGGTGAGCCAAGATGGAGAAGAACAAAAATCTAGAAAATTAAATAAATAAATTACAAGATTAGCTATAATATTTAGCTTTTGTGCATTTTTAGGAAAACTACCAGAATTAGCCCAATTTGCAGAAAAAAAATATAAACATCCATCGACAACCACACACATTAGGTCACTAACGAAAAAAGTTAGAGAGCGCAGACTTAGTCCTCATGTTAGTGCACCTTCTCACAAACCTGGATATACAAGCCTTCAGGGTGTGTGTGTGTGTGTGTGTGTGTGTGTGTGTGTGTGTGTGTGTGTGTGTGTGTGTTCATTCAGTGAAGCCAGAAGGTTATTCCCAGTAGATCGAGCTTCCAGGTTACCATTCATGTAGAAAAAAAACTCTGCGCCCTGAGCACACTACACCCTTTCATCCTGTTTTCTAAAGGCGAACACTGAATTTTAAACTTCATGCAGGCTCCTCTCCTCTCCTCTCCTCTCTTCTCTCACACAACCATCTCAAGGTTTAAGAAATTGCGACCTGAGTGTCCTCATGTGATATGATTAATGCAAAACTCTAATCCCGGTGTTACTGAGGTTGTCAAACTATAAACGTCGCTCGAGTGTAGATTCTGCAACGCCAAGAATGCGATCGAGTGACGACGACATGCCGTTTAGAAGAGAAGATGCGGGGTGTTTTATCGAGAAAAGAAGAGTAGAGCACGGCTCTCTAAGGCAACCTACACCAAACTAATGCAAGAATGAGCTTCTGCTGGTTTTTCCGCCATCCACAGTGTGCAGAGTTCATATTTCTGCTGTGTGGCGGTAGTAGTGTGGGAATGGTGGATCATTCTTTATTGGTGCATTTATGACAAAGTGTGAATGTACTCATTCAACACACACTGGATATGAAGAATCATTTTAACCGACTAGTTTGCATACTCCTTTGCAACGCCAAGTGTTAAACGTTTAGCGTTCTTTTTGGAAGAAGTTGCTTAGTAGTGATGCTAAAATAATGCGTCATATTACTGTAACTGATTATTATTATTCCTAGATCATTTGACGTGTCCACCACTTTTTTATGCATTTAAAAACAAATGAAATCATAAAATTTTACATCTGTTTTTTTTTAGTAAGTTTTATTTAATATGATGTTGATTTTGTATTTGAGTTCTTAAATCCCAGAGATGCACATAGACCCGTCACAATAACAATTTCTTCTTGACGATAAATTGCAATAAACGATAACACTGTTGTTTTGAGACCATTTTTAAGCAATATAATGGTAATGCAAAAAGTTTATTGACGCTCTATAAGCTTTAACAAACATTTAGCCCTGGAACTGGGAGGCATTTTAAATATCTAAAATAAATAAACAAAATAACAGAAACGACAAACAAAATGGAAGCTGAAGCCTCTCAACAAAACTGTCCTTCAAATAAAGGGCTAGTTTAGAGCAAAGCACCAAACTGAACACTTATGTCATCCAGTTTAGGTTCAAAAGAGAGGGGGAACAGACAAAAACAATAAATCATGCAAATTGAAATTATTTGTAAGATTTAATTAGGCTGGTTTGATCATCCGTCAGTAGATGAACAATGAGATATAATAGTGAAAAAGAGGCACATCATGCACTAATGAATTATTACCAGTCATAAAAGGATGCAACTACTTTTATCATCATTTCCGAGTCCCAAACTCCTACCTGATCTGCTCATAGCAGCTATTTTAATCAATATTTTGTGGTAGCATTGTGACAACAAAAGAGATGATAAGAATTATTATCTCGTTTTTAGGCAACTGAATAGCTGCGACGCCACGACATGGAAAATTATAGCCGTGGCTATAATTTGCAGTTTAGCGATTTGTATCGCTAAACTGCAAACAGCAGCTGCATTTAATTATACGACACTCTTGTTGAACCAACTGTGGAGAAAATAATTAAACAACGTTGACGATACGAACAGTTTGAGGGGGAAATCGATCAGCGTGAATTGGAATTTATTGTGACAACGATCAATCAAAACTCTTATGATAAATGCATCACGATGGATAATAAACCATAGGATACATGTCCACCCCTGCTGTGCAGCACTTTTGCTCAGCTTTGCGGAAATAAAAATATCAAAACATTATTGTGACTCCGTCAGTTGTTGATTTCTGTTTTAAGTAAAAGTTATTTGATTATCTTGTAAATATACAGACACATTACTTTTTTTTTTTTTTTTAATTTTTTTTCTCCAAAGAGTTTTTGCGGCGCTAGTGGCTTGTATTTTTTCGACAGTAGGCAGACAGGAAACAGGGAAGGAGAGGGGGGAAGACATGCGGTAAAGGTCGTCGGGACCGGGAGTCGAACCCGCGACGTCCGCGTCGAGGACTAAGGCCTCCAAACGTGGGGCGTGCTAACCCGCTGCGCCACCACAGCACGCCCCCAGACACATTACTTTTAAAATGTGTGTGTAAATAGCATTAAATCACGGTATTAACGATCAGGGACAGAAAGGTGAACCAGGCCATCTGCTCACAAAACAACCAAATCAATAGAACTTAAAAATAATGTTAAAATAAAAAGAAATCTGTCAAACATGAACGTATTTAGGAGCTCTGAAGTACATCTGGCAGCACCTTCGCACAGTCAACATCCAACAGCTGCTGAAGCAGCAGGACGCTTTCCTCACTGCTATGCTTGGCATCTTTAGTTGTGGCGCTCAAGATCCCACCGATTCCTTGCAGTGTAAATGGAGCAAAGTGTTTGTTCAGCAGCACAAATGGCCTCTACAGGGGCGGGACCTCACAAAGCGCAGGCAAAATGTCACACTGTTATCCTTTATGTTTCCATGGCACTCAATAACTCTCTGAGTCACCTTCACACATTTTAAATCACAAAAATAAAAATTAAAACGGAGCAAGAAAAATCAACCAGAAACTAATTAGAAGCTCATTCAAAACTATAATACGAGTCATTAGGTGTGGAATGGTTCGTAGGAGGAGAATTATCCCGCCGTGTTCAGGCATTGCACTTTAGTTATCCGAAGGATCAACTTATGAAGAAACACGAGAACAATAATAAGATCAGAGACGAAAACCTCACACACCTGGGAGTAAAACCGACTCTGAGATCAGATTCAGACAGAGCAGCTGGTGTGTGAAGGCTAAAATCAGTCAGCTTCTCATACTGAATCTGAGACACATATCATTTCCTTCCGGATCCTGCAACGGTCTTTGTTGTAAAGGATGTGACCCAACCAGGCTCATTATAGCTTATACAAGCAAGTCTGATCCATCCACTCCCCGCCTCGCTACTTACTAAACTTAATAGATGTGCCGCAAACACACCGGGAACGGAAACCGTGGCCCACTTTCAAGAGTCTCGGAGTCTGGGCCTCGACGGGTCAATGAGACAAGTGGTCATAATGTTATGGTTTCAGAATGCTAATGTGGGTTTGATAGATTTTTCTTTTTATTGATGTCATTGTCCATTACCACTGATCATGTTTCTGAACCAAGAGGCCTTTTTAAAATGCTTCAAGAAGGAGGAATGTGTTGGGGCTGAAACGATTCATCCGATTAATCGTGATGAATCAAATACTGGAATATGTGTCAACTAATTTAGTCAGTCGATTAATCGTTAATGGGAGCATACAGACTCAAATAAAAGGCCATTTGCTGAAAGAACAATATACTCAGAACAGTAATTAAGCCAAAACTGCACAAATAAATAGACACATTTTGCATTTACGATTAAAAAGAAAGAAAAAAAAAACAACTTTGTAAATATGTTATACCCAAAAGTCATCTAGTGGCACTTTTAGCTTCATCCGGTTCAAAGTATTGTTTAAAACTAAAAATATAAATCAAGCTCATTTTGCTATCCAGCTAATTAAAAAAAAAAAGTCAACAGTTCAGCGATACGCTGTACTGATGCAAAGTGAAGCAAACAGGAAGGACCAAATTTTTTTAAATGTTGATGCTAAATGTTGACTTCCAAAAGCCTAACTGTTTTAGCTGCAAATGCATCCTTTACAAATGATCCAGTGTTCACTAAAGAAACGCAGTTATTGCAACTTTAGGCAATAAAATGTTTTTCTAATATAAAAAATTATTGATTTATTTGCATATTTAATGCATTTCTAATATTGTATTTAAAAAAAAAGAAAAGGATATTTTCAGATCAATCAATTAAGCGTTATGGTTAACTACAATAATCGTTAGTTGCAGCCCTAGATTATGTACTACGGGACAATGTTACAGAAAAGAGTTTTAGAAAACCTTGGAAATCTTCACTTTGAGATTTGGGTTCAAAATAAGAATGTACACAGGAGAAAAAGATTATAATAATGGATGAGCAAAGCAAAGTAGGTAAAATTCTACTTCCTCGGTCTTAACCTGGATGATTATTCAACAGGGCGCACACACACACACACACACACACACACACACACACACACACACACACACACACACACACACACACACACAGCCCAGCTGAGAGAAATCCAAAACCAGCTGTCAAAGGTAGCCTATCTCATGTCATCATGCTCCGAGCCTCTTTCTCAAATGAGTTGTAATTTGGTCCCAGCGGGGGGCGGCATCGACGGCGGGAAAATTACTTGAGCTACGCGGACATTAACCAATAAAACACTTCACGCGCACAAATGCGGCCAATCAGCGGCCGCTAATTTCCTGCGCGCCGCCTGCGCAGCGTCCGCCAACATGTGTGGGTGCGCTGCTGGAGCCGTATCCAAGACTGACGTTTACGTCCGAAAGCTTAACTAGACTCTGGGTAGGGTTTCCATGACGGACAGTAAACAATTAGGCTTAATCAGAAAAAGGCCCGCAGTGTAGGCGAGACTCACCGCCTTGACAAGTTTGAAACTTTTGAAAGTTTCGGCTTTGAGCGGACCGACAAAGGTGTATGAGAAATGACTCCACAAACGGCGGGATGTGAAGCGATCCAAACACATTTAAAAAAAATTAAATAAACTCAACTGTGTCTCTCCAAAAGTTACAAACACTAATTCCACTCGAGCTACAGAGCAAACCGCAGAGTTTCCCATTTCAAAGCTCAACTCGTTCAGGCTCGTCTAGAGAACTACAGAACCCGTGAACACAGACCAACCGGAACCGGTGCTGTGACCCTGTTCGTTAGATGTGAATGAAGCTGAGCGAGTTCTCTTCCCAGTCACTCAGCGAGAAGCAACCAGCATCTTATTACCAAGGCTACGCTGTTGCGTAACATTTACTGACACACAGCACCGGAGGGACAAGCGACACCGCCTGGTGTTGGCTGACTCACCCGTCCTCCCGTTAGAAAGCCGGTTTGGTACCGCGGTGAGACGGATACCGCCGTCCGAGCACGCCGCCCCTACGCTTGGCTGTCCGTCCGTCCGTCACTCAGGCGGCTACGTGCTGCGACACAACTTGTTACCGGCCCTTCCGAGTTAAAACACCTCCACGCTCAGACGAGCGAACAAATCCCCACTCGTATTAGCGGCTTAAAGGTGAGGCGGTGTGCAGGTGAAGCCGATAAAAACTCACCTCTAACGCCAGGCGGCTCCTCTGAGGATGCGCCGTGCCGTCACCTCCTCCAGCCGGCAGCGCTTGCTTTATATATCCACGGCGGGGCTTAAAAATAGAGCGTTTCACCTTCCCGGCCGACCCCCTCTGCGCTGCGTACCGGACGCGGAGCGCACTTCGGAGGGCTCGGTGATAGCACGCAGGCTTTTCGGGCCAGCGGAGCTCCTCTCGCCCGCTTCCCACGACAGCAGAGGAGGTAGTCAATATGGCTGACGAACTCACCGTGCCGAGGCGTGGTGAGCTGAGCCTTGCAGATTCACCCCCTCTCCACCCCTCCTCTCTCCTCACCCGGTGGCTCAAACTGCAGAGCTGCTGGCTGCGGGGTCCAAACCGACCAGGGACCCCAAACTTCCTCACACCCAATAAGGAGAGGCTTCCAGCCCTACAGGCCCTTCTGGTAAATGTGCTGGATCACGTTTTATTTCGAGAGGTTCACCCTGCTGCTTTATGAAACATGCAATGATTCACTACACATAGGCATATGTGATGTTAAATTTAAATAATGATCCTATGGGTCATTTGACTGGAAGTATAGGCCTACTACAGGTTATAGAAACGCAGTTAGTAGGGCTCTAAACTGATAACTCTTTGCAATAAGTGATCAAAATCAAAGTGATATCAGTGTAAACCATATATAGCCACACGTTAACAAAATTCAGGAAAGGTGTTGCAAAGTGAAAGCTGAGCAACCCATAAAAAGTGGAGAGTTTTGAAATGCACCTTTAAAAAAAATGGAGAAAGACTTTTCCAAACCATCTGGGCGTGATCATTATGTTCATTAGTGCTTTGCTGACGCTTAATATTCTTCACATTTTGTAATGTCACTTTGTGTACTTTATTATTATTCTGATTTCTTTGGGGAGGAAAAAAATCTTAAAAAGTGTGGAGTGCTTTTGTATTCAGGCCCTTTGAGGTGGTACTTAGTGGAACCAAATTTCGCTGCGGTTACAGCTGCAAGTTGGTTCAGGTGTACGTCTCCATCACCTTTCCACATCCAGAGACTGGGATTTTTACATATTCTCGATAGAGGTGCACAGATTTATCGGTGCCGATTCCCTTCACTTTGGGAGATCGGACGATTTTTACATGTGAAGCCGATCTTATCTAGCTCAGCAAATGTTTAAAAGTCGCCCACAGTCCTCTTCTGCTCTCCCTTCAGAGAGGTTTGGCTGACAGACCGGCCCACCAGGTCATGTCTGCACATTTACAGTTAACAATAGTCACCCCACTGTTGCCAATTCAGCAACTTTCTTGCTAGATTGAGCAACTTATCAGAAAAAAAAGAAAAGAAATTGGTATTAGCTAAAATCGGAATCGAGTCAGGTCAGACCTTTTAGAAGATTGGTGATCATCCAGAAAACTGCAATCGGTGCGCCGCTAATTCTCGATGTTTTGAGTCTGAAAATTTCACCAGGACTGGCCCAAACTTTGACTGGATCGTTCTAAACCATTTCTGTGTTTTCCATACAAACCATTACGTTTTAGCTCTCGGAAGACAATTCAGTTATAAAGTGAATTTAAAGGTATAAACGCAAAGAATTACACCGTCTCAACCCCCCAGCAAAAAAAAAAAAATGTGTTTAGCAAATATGATCCATCACTTTGTATTGTAAATATTGGACAAATCCAGTCGCCAATTTCCTCCAGAGCTGCTGTGATTACTACAACATTTTGTCTCATAAGCACACAACAGCAATAATAAACACAGGGGCTCATCTACATCATCTCCTGGAAGAGCCCTCCATTCATATGGAGGGCTCTTCCGCGTTAACGAAGGCTTTTTGAAAACAGCCGTGTTGTGAAGCAGAGCCCGCGGTTGTGAGGAGGAGAGATGCATCATCTGTGGGCTGTGAGTCGCCAGCATGCAGCCTGCCCCAACCTGAACCCATGACAACCAACACAAAACGCACAGATGATAGCCAGGGGTCTCTAAAATGTAGCCAGAGGTTTTCTAATCTTTTGTTTCTTTTTCTCTCTCTCTCTTAAACATCCGCTCAAAGGAATGCATCATCCTGCACCTCTCAAGCATGTGGTGAGAAGAAACTAAATCCAGCTGGCTGAGTTTAGACACCAGGTTGCGGTAGAAAGAGAAAAAAAAAAAACCTCATGATTCATTTGTTTGCATCTCTGATCTGTGTAAATCTCTCTAACTGAAACTGGAGAGCAAAATGTTGCAATCCACATGAAAACCACAAACTGCAGGGTTTTTTTTTTTTTTTGGCATTTTAGGTGATAAACCAACACAAACTGGTTTATGGTTGTGAAGAAAACCTGGTGTGTGTTTGTATTTGCCCCCTTCTACTCTGATCCGTCCACAGCTCTACAGGCCTGCCTCCTCACGCAGCAGAAAGCGTCGGCCTCCGTTTCCTCCGACAGCTTGGACTGGTCCAGGTCCTCCCTGGAAGGAGGTCCAGGTCCTCCCTGAAAGGAGGTCCAGGTCCTCCCTGAAAGGAGGTCCAGGTCCTCCCTGGAAGGAGGTCCAGGTCCTCCCTGGAAGGAGGTCCAGGTCCTCCCTGCCGCCTGTGTGAAAACGTCCAACATCTCTTAACGTTGTTGACATTCTTCCCACGCGTGCTTTCTGTCCCGCCGAGGCCATGTCCGCTCGCTTTCTGCCGTGTGCTTTTCAGTCGGCGGTTTTTAGGAAGCGATGTCGTACATTAAATAGGATTACAGTCATCGCTGCACTGCCACCTGCGACTGCCGTCCAGGAGTATTTCACATTTCGTTTCAAGGAAAAACTCATTCTTTAAATTAAATTTAGTTGGGTTTTTTTTTTTTTTTGGTGCAAATTCCACCGTTTACATATGATTAGATTGTTTGACAACTATTAAATCAACTTTTTTTTTTAAATGATTAGTTTGAAGATTATGAGTTCAGTCGTTCACCTTGACGAGTTCAGGCGTCTGCAAGTATATTGGTTCCTGCATAAACAGCATTCAAAGGTCACAGAAGCAAAATTAGAAAAGGAGAACAACTATGTCTTGTTCTATCTATCTATCTATCTATCTATCTATCTATCTATCTATCTATCTATCTATGTTTTTATGTACAGCTACATATGTCAGAATTTAGATACACAGCGATTAAAAAAGATGTGCATCTGAGATATTTAGCTAAAGTCGTAACTCTTTTTTTAAAAATATATATATAACAAATAAAAGATGAGAAAAAGGATGCACCAAAATGTTTTCTGCTGTGCAACACTGACATCTTCTGGCCATTCACCTTATCGCAGCTGTTTTTTTTAGTCTCCATGGCAACCTGGGATGTAGGAGACGCCGCAGGGTAAACCTCCATCTTTGTTTTATCCGCATTAAATAGGAAGAAAGAAACGTGGCCTCCCAGTAATTTGTCGACAAAACGAAAGAGAGGAAATCAGCTTATAGCTTAACAAGAGAACAGGCTCATCAGTGAGTGTTTCATTTAAAAAAAAAAAAAAAAAAACTCTTCACAACTTTATGTCGATCTACCACAGAAAATACCAATAAAATACACCGAAGCTTGTTGATAAATAATAAGATTAGTGCTGGCTACAATTATTTGAAACGGGGGAGTTTCTTAAAAAAACAGAAGCCCAAATTCAAGGCATTAAATTATGAAGTTAAATTTCTTTCATAGTCATATATATATATATATATATATATATATATATATATATATATATATATATATATATAACAATGGAAAGTGACGTACTTAATTGTGCTGTAAAATGATACCATGGGGCTGGAAAACACATAACATGGCCCCTTTAAATATTCATTTTTGCATTTAGTGTAATTCCTGATATTGTTCGACTGTTGGATAGCCTTGGTACACATCGCTCTACTTCAGAAACATAAATCAGCAGCAGATCCAAACAAACTCTTACACCGAAGGGGTTTTTTTTCTAGCAGTTTGTACAGTGGCCACAAGAGGGCAGCAGACCCCCACTTGCTGCTGCAGATTCCTCCATCACTAAACACCGCTGCAGCTTCTAATCCTGGTGTTTGCTCGCGGCATTTTCCATCCATTGAGCTCGTGCAGTTTTAAGCAAACACGTGTTCAGTTTATTTGACGTCAGCGTCAGCGCGGCATGCCGCTCTTTAGTAGTTCCTTAAAAGTGCGGCGCAGTTCGCAACGGCCTGTGTTTACACTTGGAGCTGGTTCGTCGCTCCAAAGAAAATCT
Organism: Xiphophorus maculatus; assembly: GCF_002775205.1. Taxonomy (NCBI): domain Eukaryota; kingdom Metazoa; phylum Chordata; class Actinopteri; order Cyprinodontiformes; family Poeciliidae; genus Xiphophorus; species Xiphophorus maculatus. The sequence goes on along the minus strand of NC_036449.1, from coordinate 6,732,486 downwards.
CTGCGACCACAAACTGTAACACTAATTTGTTAGGGTCTTATTTAAACCTCCGAGTTGTTAACATTTACATTCTTGTTTCTCTGTTTAGAAAGTTGATCTGAACTAGGTCTGCATGTCCGAAAAAAATAATAATAGTAAAGATAAAAAGACTGTACGTCGCCTTATGCAATTGGCGTGAAAAATGCCACGCGGTTATCTTGTCCAATCATACAGCACAAATGGGCTTTAAAGTGCCGAATTAAGCTTTGTGGTGTGAAAGCCTGAGAATGCTTTGTTTTTTGCCAAGTAAACAAAAAGTTTAGCATTTGAAAATAAAAATAAAAAAAACTTCCCACAACGCCCCTTAGCTGGCTGACTTTAATGTGTGAATCTGAATTGCAAGTGTCACGGCAACCCACGTGTCCTCTGTTTCTGTTTTTCAGGTCGTAAGCACGACGACGCAGAAGTTAAACAAATTCCCCATCCCTTTTAATTTGGTGATGTGTCAGAATGAAACCATGATAAATCATTTTGAAGCTTCCCCACATATAACGTTACAATTGGTTTGTACAATACAGCTAAAAAGCAAAAAGAAAGGCAAGAAAAGAAAATGTGAAAACATGAGAAAAGCTACAATAATCTCTAGTTCAGCTTTCCAGTTAAATCAACCAATCAACTTTATTTACACCAATAGGTAGATTTGGCTAACTTTGTTTATAGATTCTTCTTATAGTTTCCATTTTCCCATATACATTATTTGGCTAGAGCCACAGTTTGCAGAGCAAAGAATTCAAATGTTTTGCTTGTATCAGTTATAGAGCAAGTGTCAAACTCAAGGTCCGGGGGCCAAATCCGGCCCGCCATGGCTTTTTATGTGGCCCAGCCTCCAAATTCCCCAGTTTTTCACAAATCCACGATAGCTGAAATTTACGCAAACTCAACAGAGCACCGCATTTTTTCATGCTAATGCATAATTGTGAATTTATTGCATATTTTCCACAAAACGTTGGGTATAAGTAACTCTCACCTGTAGGTAAAAGTATACTTTTTTTTCCCCGAAGAGTTTTTGCGGCTCTAGTGGCTCGTATTTTTTGTACAGTAGGCAGACAGGAAGGAGGGTGAGGAAGACATGTGGCAAAGGTCGTCGGGACCGGGAGTCGGACCCGCGACGTCCGCGTCGAGGACTAAGGCCTCCAAACGTGAGGCGTGCTAACCCGCTGCGCCACCACAGCACGCCCCGTAAAAGTATACTCACACGACACTGCTGGTTCAGCCTGAACAATGTCAAGTTACGTGATCAATATGGAGAAGAGCGAAAAGTCAAATGTAACGCCATACATAAATGTGACAATTGCAAAATTCCTTGCAAATGCGTCTAAAATAGCCACACAAAATTTGTGACTTTGATATCAAAAGATCACAAAAACAACTGCAAAAACCCAGAGGGATGGATGGAGATGAGAATGTGTTCAATATCATTTAATTTTAAGAAGTACTGCTACACTTGAGAGCTGTTTAAAGGTTATTTATCAATACACTCTGGCACAACCGGCTCTTAAGTACATTCATGGTCTTGATGTGACCCAAAGCGAAAATGAGTTTGAGGTATTTTTTTTTGTTAATTACAGTAAAAAAATGGAGAAAATACAGGACAACAGAGACTCTACAAAACGGAATATTTCTCCAGAATTACCAAAAGGACCTGGACACATCCCCGGTAGAGAGACGTGTGCACAGATAAACACTAGGTGGTGCTAGAGCACTGGCACTTTTTTGTCCAGACAAAAAAAGTGCCCTTCTGAAATGTATTTATTTTTATTTCTAACACTGTAGTGTGTGGCCTGGGGTTACTTGTGGATTTTTTTTTTATTTACACTTGAGCACCTCCTCCCAAAAGACATGTTTGTGCACGTAGATATGACACAAGTCAACGAGTTCCTATTCATTTGTTTTGTTCAGAGATTTTTCTTCTGCTTGTTTCCAGAAGTTGGGACAACGATTTGTTTCAGTCGTTCCAGGCTTTCACCTTTTCTTGATCGCGTTGTCGTGCTGACACGGTTTTGTGGCTTTTGCATGCGGCTGACGAAAAGCAGATCCTCATTATGGAATCTGTTGCTTTCATTTCCGCCTCAGTGTTACATAATGTCGCCTTTTCAGATGGAAAAGAGGGACAGAAATCAAAGTGATCTGATGAGCATGTGTCTTGTGTTTCTCCAGTGGGCCGCCTGCCACGGGGGGATGGAAATTCGTCTTCTCCGCCAAAATTACAATAAATTAATACCATTTTAATTTCAGATCCGGATTTACAAAGCATTCACTGGGTTTTTGTTTGTTTGTTTGTTTTTCCCTTCACTTTGACCCGTTTGAGCCTCTGCCAAAATTCTGCTTCTTATAACCAAGGATTATTATGCAAAATTTATTTTTAAAATCCTCCAAAAACTAGGAATTGTCTGCAAACCAGATGGCTTTTATCACTTATACATTGTTTCTCAATATTAGGCTCTTTGGGATTGTTGTCAGTTTTTCGTATTTTTATTATAAAGCAACACATTTCCCTGCTGTCCAATTAGTCTTCCTAAAATATGCAGAAGTTTTTGCACGGCTTAATCGCAGCATTTAAGAGCAGGGACTCAGAAGAAGGGTGGAGAGGCACTGACTGTGAGAGAGAAGAATTAAAACAATAATATATTCAAATGTCTGTTAACTGGAAATTCAGCTGTAAAGAGCAGTCAGAGTATAGGTATATGAAGAATTTACTCAAGAAGAGGATTATGATTATTTTTCATAGATTTTCAGAATGCACAAAGAGTGAAAGAAATAAACTGAAAGGAGTATGTGCCTGTTGCAGCAAGAAATAAACCAATAAATCCATCCATTCATTTTCTAACACCTTTGTCCCTAGTGAGGTCAGGAGGTGCTGGTGTCTATCTCCAGCTAACGTTCCGGGCGATACGCGGGGTCACCCTGGACAGGTCGCTAGTCTGTCGCAGGGCAACACAGAGACAGACTGGACACACAACCACACACACACAAACACACTGACACCTAGGGAGAATTTAGAGAGACCAATTAACCTAACAGTCATGTTTTTGACAATGAATATCAATGACTATCAATGACTATCCATTCAGGTGCCAACAAACCAACCAAACATTTAGCAAGTCATTCAACCAACCGTTCTACCAACTAACCACTCACTCCATTTTTTATTCAGCCTGTCTGTCATCCAACAAAACATCCAATTAGCTAGCTGGCAGCTAGTCAACCAACCACAAGGTCGACCAACACACCCATCAACAAACAGGTGTGTTTGTTGTCCATTATTTCACCCATTTGTCAAGCATTTTTGGATGTAATGATCCATCCATCCATTTTCTGTACACCCTTGTCCCTAGCAGGTTCGGGACGGGTGCTGGTGCCCATCTCCAGCTAGACATTTCAGGCAAAAGGCTGGACAGGTCGCCAGTCCATCGTAGGGCAACACAGAGACAGACAGCCATGCACACATACCTAAGGAGAATTTAGAGACAGTCATAACCTGACAGTCATGTTTTTGGACCGGAGAACATGCAAACTCCATGCAGAAAGACCCCGGGCTGGGAATCGAACCCAGGACCTCCTTGCTGTAAGGCAACAGTGCTACCAACTGCGCAGCCCAGATGTAGTGATCTACTGTATATATTTTTCTACATCAGTCAATCTAAAAGTGTCTACCAGAGTCTGCCGGACCTGTTAACCCAGACAAGTTGGCTCTCCTGCATCTGCTGGGCTCTTTTAAGCAAAGCAGTGGAAACCGGAAATTCAGTCTATGAGCCGTCACATTAGAAAATCCTCCATAAAGACTTTAGAGTAAGACTGTGTTTTTAATTCTTCTTGCAAGGAGTGGTTCTCTCTCTTTATTCTTTATTTTAATCTAGAGATGTTTAGTGAAACCTTTAAGAGTTAACATTTCTATCTTTGTTGGCCCAAAGACGTCTTGTTTAACGAATGCACAACTACAGACCATGTTTATATTTTTCACTCTCTCCGTCTTCCTTTCTTTCTCCGTGCATCCACTCCCATCTTTCCCTGCAGTTCAGTCATTCGGTGATAACATCTTTTTTCTCTCCTCCCCCCTTTTCTTTCTGAGAATCTTCAACCTGACAAATGAGGAGAGAGACGAGAACTGTTTCTTTTCAAAGTCCAGTCGGCGCTTTGTGTGGACTCTGTTGCCCTGCTGCTGTGAAAGGATTTGCGTTTATCTTTATGCATATTAAGCAAAGGCAGAAAAAGATTATCTAATGTAGGGCAGCGTCACACCTTCAGTTCAATCGGGTGTCATTTCAGAACAGATACGCCGTGTTTAATCACTGAGACATATTATACCAGATTACTGTGGTATAAAACCATTTCGTCAGTCGCAGTTAGTACGCTTAAACTATTGAACCCTGCGCTTCGCTTTTCTTTTGGTGAGCTCATTTGTATTTGTATTTGTAGCGGGGATGTTACTGTGTCCTCACGGCATGCAAATGTAAACTGTTTAGGCTTCGAAGAGTCGATTTTATTTGCACAACCGCAAGAGACTGCGGCTGCGAGCTCAAACTGGCAGTGAAGCCTGGCAAAACAGGAACGTCGAATCCGAGAAGAGCGCCACTGAAAACACCTTTGCTGAGACACGTTTAGATTTGCAAAGTCCGGTTGGATCTTTCTGAGCTGTCCAGATGATCTTACCAACCAGCTGAGGCTGAGGAAAGTGAATTCATTGTTGTGTTTGGGTAGCCAGCTCAAGGCGAAGTAACCCTGAAAAGAAAGGTGAACTGTGAGACAGAAAGGTTGGAGTCGTTGTGGCGGCGTTGACCAGAGTCAACGCCGGTGTTCAGTGATACTTAATTGGTACTAAGGAACCCTTAAGTTGGGCAAGAATGTAACTCCTACACTCTAATACGAGGTAAAATGGATCTAAGCTTTCGTCTTGTTCACAAATTTTAACTCTATCGTGAAACGTTGTTGCTGAAATCTAGAGTCATCCAATCAAAAGCCTGTAGTTGTCCAATGCTGGTGAGCATCTGTTTTCTGTTGGTGTTGTCTTCTGCTGCTGTAGCCCATCTGCTTCAAGGTCTGATTGAGTTTTTCAATCAAAGAGACTGATCCACATTCCTTGGTTGTAACTACTGATTCCTTCAGTTGCTACTCCCTTTCGGTCTTTTTCAGACACTACTCTGTAAGCATAAGGTTCAGGTTTGGTTGAGTCCCAAAGGGGAAATTAATGTTACAGCAAGTAAAGAAAGAAAGAAGACGATGACATAACGACTAAGAAACGTACAATCGAAGTTCTAAAAATGAGGGATGATACAAATATCAGTCCATACAAGATAGGGAGAGTACCAGCAATGTATCATCATCATCAACCGAGAATTACTACGAACATCAGTACCATATGTGGAATAAATACATGTAGAAAGGAGCCAATCAATCCCAACAATGTGATGCAACTCATCCTGTCCTCCATTAAAATGAGAAATCACTGTAGTTGCAACTTTTTACACAGAAAAGCTGAGCCAGAGGCCAAAAGGAAGAAACAGGAACTCTGCTTGTAAAGGATGAGAGCTGTCAGCAAGAAGGACTCTAGTTTTTCCCTTTGATATTTCTATTGAACGGCTCTCTGAGTGTGCATTGTTCAACTCCCAGAATATCATTACTTGTAACAATAGTTGCTCATGCTGCGTAACGTTTCAGCATTTCCAGGAAAATCTGTGGCAGCTTTTCTTACCCGATGATCAAATTGTGTGAAGTCTAACATCAGAGGTGTAGAAAAGTGACGCTCGTTCGCCAAAGGCAGAGAAACAGAGATCTGGAAGCCTGTCGGTTATGCCTTCGTGTGGGTCTCCTCTGCTTTTCAAACACAGTCGATTACGTTAAACATCCAAATCCTACTGACAGCTGGAGAGTTCATGTCAGAAAAGATGGAAGTACAGACGTGGTGATAATCGTGAGCTGGCTCTGCACAGCGGAGGAACCCATTACCAATCAGAAACTATGTCTGGAATTCTGTCCGACTTTGGATGATAGGACGTTCTCGAAAAGTGAAGAACTCAAGTTGAAGTTTTAACCAGTGACCTGGTTCAACAGCTGCTGCTTAAACCTGCCAGGACAGAACCAGCACGTTGGTTTGTTTTTGTGAGTGTGTTTGTCAAACGCAAGAGTCCTTTTTAAGCCCGACTGTGTCTCTCTGTTTGTTGTCTTTAAATCATTTTTGCAACATCTTTAGCTCACCTTTCCCCTAATTTAGATTTCTTTGTACCAACCCTTTAGGGAATATTTTGTGTTTTTTTGTTTTCTTTTACTTTACTTTCTGCCAAACTTTGGCTGTTTTAGACCAAACAGCATCGCATTTCACCAGTTTATATGTTTTATATTGATTTATAGGGTTTTTTTTTTAAGGCTAGTTATGACCAATCTGTTTCCATTTGACATTCTTTTTGTTCCATCGACTCCCATTGAAGATCTCATTTCTAGTACTTCAACGTTGCAGTTTAAATAAAATTCAATTTTGACTGTCATTTTCATTTTTAAAACACTATTGTTCTGAAATAACTCTCCAAAAACAATGTTGTCGTTTTTCTATGCTGAAGATATTTTCATGTCCTGTAAATACAAGCCCTATATGGGCAAAGGGATAGAAAAATATGTAAGCCTTTTGACATTTCTTAAACAGTTTTATTTAAAAAAAAAAATCAGAATAAAAATAAGAATCAATGTCGCTGCCTGTTTTTGAATAAATGACAGGCAAAGTGTTTTAGATTTTAAACAATCTAGAGCAGCGTTTCCCAATTCCGGTCCTCAGGCCTCCCTGCTCTGCATGTTTTAGATGTGCCTCTATTCCAGAGCAGCTGATTCAAATGATTGCATGACCATCAAGTGCTGCAGAAACCTGTTGATCACCCATATATTCAATCCAGGTGTGTAGCAGAAGGGAAACACCTAAAACATGCAGGGCAGGGAGGCCTGAGGACCGGAATTGGGAAACGCCGATCTAGAGAGATTTGCACAGTAAAATAAGCAGCAGGGTTTGTTGCGACGCCAGTAAGAGTCACTTCCAACACCGAGCCAGTCACCATACGGTTCCACCCTGAGAACTCATAAACGTTGCACTGATCTCACCGTTGGAATCTCAGAGCTGATTTTACTTGCGTTGGAGTCGATCGACACTGTAAAATAAAACAAAATTCGTAGCAACAGTTGTTAAAACGCCTCAACTCTATAAGATGAACGGCATGTAATGGGAGTAAAACGAGCTCTGAAGTTCAAGCAGTGAGATTCGGTGCAACATTTGCACTTTTATAGGGCGAGCTCATGCGTCGACTCGCTCCGTGTAAAAACCGACACTTTACAGTTCAACTCTGCTTATTTAGAGGACTTTTTCCACGTACGCCGACATGTAGAGATGTTATGCGAGAAAATATATTATATCCATGTCTTATCAGTTTATTACATTAAGCATTTACCTTTAAGCAACAACAACAAAAAAACACACAGCTTTCATGGGGCATATTCGGTTTATACACAAAGAGAAAACCAAAAGATACGATATTTTGTAAGACAAGTTGTATTTACAGTAGCATTTTTAATCATTTCTTTAAACCTGAAAGTATTCTAAGTACACTACTTCTACGATTTCCAACTGAGGACAAATCTATGTGGATAACAAATCAATCAACCCGGAGCTATAATGCAATTATTCAGTGTGGGGGAAAAAAACCCAACATATTTCCATCTTCCTAATCTTGATCAATCAGGATGGGAAATATTAAAATTTTCACTCACAAGCCATGATGCTGGTCTTCTGAGAGGAGCAAAGAAAATAACTTAATAATCAAGATGGTTCCAAATGTTAATTAATGGATATTTTCTCTAAAAATACTGCGGCTCCTTTAGAGAAATTAAGTCACCCGTCAAATTTCGCTGACGTCTGCACATGTTCACCTGAAACACTTTCTCCAGATATATTTGATCAGAATTTTGTCTCCATCTGTTTTTTGTTTTATCAGTTCTGATTCAGCCAACTGTTCACATGGTACAATTTTTGTACCACAATAAAACAAAATAAAGATGTTTTGAAATCACTCAGCCTTCGTCTACTGACTTTTTCTACGTTGGTTTCATTTTCTGCTGAAGATGATCATTTTCATCGTGGATCAAAATATCGTCGTAGTAAAGTTCCAGGATGATTGCAGTGTCAGGGTTTTAAACACACTTGATAAAAGTGCTAATTAAACTGTTAAAAGTGTGAATACCAGCCATGCATGCTGAGAACTGAAGCTAATAATGAGATTCAATTACAAGTTGGAAAGAAAATCGTAATATTTTGATCTTATTCCTTAAAAGAGCATTTCTTTCCCCATATGAATAACATCAAATAAATGTAAAAAAAAGATTGATGAATCTCTTTAAACATATAAGCTTAAGTATATTTGATAGAAACAATCACTTTTGTTAACAATAGAGGAAGAGAAATGTCAAATATTAAAACTGACATTGAAAAGGTTAAAAATGATAAATTTATACTATACGTTGAAACTATACGTCTACAGAGATGAAACACTTTGGAGACTTTTTAAATGTTTTATCTTATATTATGTTTGTTTATTTATCTGTAAAGGCCATAAGCAGAGCATAAAATGAATGGCCCCATTTGGAAAAAAGCTGATATTCACATTCTGTCTCTTCTTTTCAGAACGGACTGCAGACGGCATGCATCACATTCCAGGTGGCAGACGTTAAACACGGACTGACTTAGAGCCTCATCTGGCCTCCAACGGCAACAGGAGAGCAGCGAGCGGCTACTTCCTGGTTGATTTGCATAACTGGACATGAAACACCGCATCTGACCTCTGATCCTGATTGGCTCCTTCGTGTCTAGACCTCATTCTGTCACGTGACATCTGGGCTAGAAGCTGTGATTAATAACACTCAGGGAGAATAACTGCACTCCAATGTCGCAACGTCTGAATCAACACGTTAACGGAAAACTGGCCGATAAGGTTTGGTGTGTGTGTGTGTGTGCGTGTATGGGGGCGTGTGTGTGTGTGTGTGTGTGTGCACACACACGTTTGTGTGGCTATTTTTGTGGGGACTTTCCATTGACTTCCATTCATTTCTACAATCTAAACGTTACCCTTATCCTAACCCTAACCATTACATACCTAACCTTAACCCTAACCAAAACTCAATTAACACCGTAGTCCTAAATCTGACCCCTGACCAAAAACAGTGTTTCCCCTTGTGGGGACCAGGCTTTGGTCCCCACAAGGAGCAGTGGGTCCCCACAATGTAGTAGAAGTCAGGAAAATGGTCCCCACAAGGTATTAAAAACAAATGCGCGTGTGTGTGATGTAGAGCCTGTTGAGAAACACGGTTTATATTTTTTTCTTGTAAGCCTGATAGCTGTTTATAGCAAATGTTTATACCTGCAATAAATTCTGCTAATGCAAAGCGTTTCATCTCTAAAGACTAAGCAAATGTTAGGTCAGTCGATATCAATCAGAAGCCTCTCTTCAGATGGTTAAGCAACATCATACACTGACCAGAAACGGTTTGAGAGAAATCCAGACGAATCACAACGCTGTGCTTCATTTGTGCGCTGAAGTTGGAATTTCCCAGTTACGGGTCTCACAAATGCACCCGAACGCTCCCTGCAGCCTCCAGCTCCTCACCTCTGCGATGACGTCACAAAAACCTCTGCATGTAGTGGTTGCGTGCATTAACGCCAATGAATTATCATCTTGTAGTGTAAATAATGTCTAGTCTGGTCACTGAGCACAAGAATTTTACAACTTACAATATAAATTGGGGGGAAAAAAACTTTCTTTGCTTACAATTCTCTCGAATGCAGCAACAGCCGCTTTTGTTGTAGAGTTGAGCAGAGCTATTCACAACTTGATTTTTAGACTATGCATGCATCCAATATTAGTATTGGTCCATATATTGAAAAAGAAAATTCTAGATCAGAGAAACTGTGAAAATTCTAGATATCGTGACAATGTGCTCACATAATGACCTCAAGAGATATGCAGTTCCACCAGGTGTTTGCTAATTGTGCCTGGCTAGTCTGAAGGGTAGGGAGCACAGGGGGGAGAGGAGCTACATGAGACAGAAGCTTGGAAAATGTCCTCGAAGGCAGTGCTAGGCATTACCCAATTGTTTTGCACAGCTGAATGGTTGCCATGGGAGATTTCTCAAACATGCACGAAGGCATCAAGGCAAAACAACAGCCATGTCTTTGATGAGGGAATAACAGCATAACATGACATAAAGATCAGAAAAGTCAATTTTACCCAATGCTGCCCCTTTAAGCCCTGCTGCTAGTAAAAATGAAAAGCCTTACATGAGCCAAGTGTTGGTACGTTTCCTTTCCCATGTCCTCCAAAGGACAGTAAAATTTGGGTTAGTTAAAAACCACAAAGCTGGACTGTTTGGATTGTATATATATATATATATATATATATATATTTGCTTTACATTTCACAGTTTCTCTAGTCTATAAGGGCAAAAAAACATGTTTTTTTAAAGGTTTTATTGGCTCTAGTGGCCCTCTTCTTCTGACAGTTAATTGAGAGGAAAGTGGGCAACGACAGAAAGGGAAGACACGCGGCAAAGGTCACCAGGCCAGGAATCGAACCCGCGACAGCCATGTGGAGGACCAAGGCATGTGGGCCGCGCTCAACCCCTGCGCCACCACAGCAAACCCGAACATGTACATATAAAACAGTTTGCAAATAAACAGTCTGGGTGTTCCTCCCAAAAATATTGCTATGTGTTGGTAACATCAGGCTACTTTGGAGAATTACTGCTACCTGTTGCATAACTGTGCGGTCCAGGAACCAGACGGAGGAGGATGCAGAGAGGCGCAGGGGTCAGTAGAAAACTTCATGCTGTAAATTCTGCTCCTGTAAATATTTCATTAAACATTAAATTCTCTTTTGTAATCAATCAGAAAACACAAAAACAAGGAGTTTGAAGATGTTTAGCTTTAAGATGTGTGACCATTTATGCTACCAAAGATATAATCAGTAGCTGCATTTCCATTAACCACAGAATTGCACAACATGGAATTACGAAAACAAATGAGCTTAATAGAAACATATGAATTAAAAAAACTCACTCTTTTTGCTGAAATGTTTTGGGGCTAGGTTGAAGTGGTTTTTTGGGGCGTATCGAAACAGATGTACTTTTGCCGAACTGCAACAGAAACATTCTTTAAAGCGTCACACGAGTGATCAACAGCCACATGTCATTACTGGGGCAAATCACGAAGAAGAGGAGGACAGGAAGTAGTCGTGGTTTGTAGCTTGTTTTTGTATATTTCGTAGAATGTGACAGTTCATAGGAGGCTATATGTAATTCGAAAGTGTTTTGTAAAGTCTTCTGTAAAACCAGCGACTACAATTTCCCCCAGAATGTCACATATGTAGCCGCTCCCAAGTGTAAGTGGCTTGTCACTCCAAATGTCTCCTCTGATTGGCTGATAGATAATGAGCACTAGCACCATGGTTGAATTATGAATTTAACCTCATGTATACGTCTCTGCCATGATTTTTGATGACTTACCGCGTGGACAAGCTTGTGTGATTTTAATTGCATTTCTTATCTAATGAAAGCACCGCAATTGCAAAATTGTGTTTTTTTCAACATCACACACAATTGCAATAGAAATGAAGCTTCAGTGCCGTCAGTGAATGAGGGATCCACTCATTCACCAGTTTGCAGCCACTAAGTAAAGTCAGACAAAGGAATGTGACATTTAGTGAGAGCAGTTTACAAAATGTCGCCTGCGTCTCCGACGGCCTTTTCACCCTCGGGTCACGCTTGAAACCTCCTCCTGATCCACCAAGAGCGGGCGGTGGGAGCCGACCCGCAGTCGGCGTTCCGGCTGGTCCCAAAGCTCTTTAACGGGGTCGGGGTCAGGGCACCGCGCAAACCAGTCAAGTTCATCCACACCGCGCCGAGTAAAACCCGCGTCTTTATTTACGAAGATAAGCGCGCTGGTAATCTCGACTACATCCCAGCGAACACATTGGTGAGCGACAGCTGGTGACCCTTTGTGTAACCCTGGCGACTGCCGGACCATGAGCCAACAGTAGCGTAGAAAGTGGGTCAGAACGGACAGATTACGCTGCCATCAGAGATTGAGGCGTGCCCGGTCAGTGGCTTCCCCATTCCTTCATTGCTCAACTCCAGATTTGAAGCAATGATATACGCTGACGCCAAAATCCTCTTAGAGCCACTTAAAATGATGACATTAATCAGATTTGCTGGTATTTGTAAATCAAATCCTGTGAGGGATTTGTGTAGCGGAGGTAAACCAAATTTACCCCCCTCTCCTTTCCACACCTGTTTTTATTGTTGTAGCTTCAAAACATTTAGTCTGATAATATACGATTGGGATTATATATACTGCTGCAGGATAAAACCCGCAGAGGTGCACAGTTCTGGACAGAGAGCTTGAAAAATAAGAATTTGGTGCAAAATGTATTGAGAATTTTCAATTGTACACAGGGTTAAATGTATACGCGTACCACTTTTGTAGCTACCAGCATGACCTCATTTTGTTGGTATCCCAGCAACAAATCAACTTCTAAACATAGTCCACAGATTTTCAATAGATTTTTAAGGTTGGGTCTTTCCAAAACCTTAATGCTAGCCTGGTTTAGCTACTCCAAAGCCAGCTTTTATGTGTATTTGGGGTCGTTATACCAACAGTTTTGTTTTTTTCCAACTTTCAGTCATCTGACCCAAACTGTCACCCTCAGATCAGTGGGAACAGGAACAACCCAAAACAAGTTTCGTTGTCTAGTGTGAAATGAAATGAACATCAGCGTGGAAACCAACAGAGAAAGACGTGCTTGGACGCAAAAATCAACTCCTCCTTTAAGCTCAAGTGAAATTGTGCGGCTGCCCTCATCGACGGGCCTTTTGGAGAAAGTTGTGTGGTCAGACAAAAACAAAGATTGAACCTCTTGGTCAAAAAGATAAGTATGTTTAGAGGACTTGGGGCTTTTAGACATAAGGTCACCGTACTAACTGTGGAGCACGGTGGTGGTCACATCATGCTGATGTAAATAGGAGGACTGCCTCAAACTTTTTGACTTCGCCTCAGAACAGCAGCTAAACAGTCGAAACGTTGGTTTGCCAACAGGACCATCATCCTAAGATCACATCAAAGCTATTTCTGGAGTGGATGAAGCAAGTTTATATTAAACTGCTGAAACAGTTAAATAGTCCCCAATGAAAACTGTGTTCAAATTGTGTTTTAAAGTCTAATTTCTTTGCCTGGAAACCGCTAAACAAAATCCAATTGCTTTTTTTTTTCTTTTCCTGTTCAAACTATTCCCAACGGATGCTGTCACAATTGCTTTGCAGATGAACTTCCGAGGCTTTTCAGCAGATCAAAACATTAAATGTGCCAGATTAATTCATTCAATAAAGTACAATGCTTTTCTGACAAGACAAAAAAAAAAAAAAAAGCAACTCAACATACACTCCAGTAGCATCCAGGAGAGTTCGGTAAAGCCCTTTGTCGAACTGCTCAAACACATTTACTGTACATACACAAAGTATAGGAAGCACTAACTAACAGAAAACCTGCATAAATGGGTTAACAGTTGTGAAATAACCACACGCGATCATGGGATAGTGTGGAAAAATGTGTCGAGATGAAGATCTCAGCTGCACCTCGTAGATACAGACGTTCCACTGGAAGGTCTTGCTTCACGTTCCAGGGACTCGCGTGTACAGACCCACTCTCGTCCTGGGTGGTGGACTTAGTAGTCACTTCTTTGTCTTGCAAGTTAGAGGAAAAGTTTGTTCATATGGCCAACAGGTCATTGAATTGATACATTTTAATGAATGTAAAAAGTTAATGGGAAGGCGACAAATTAAAATATTTCTCTTTTTCTCCCAATTATGCCGTTTATTCATATCCCAAACACCCTTTTCCCCCCTGCAGTGTCGACGTCGTGTGTTCAACGGCTTCGTTGTGTAATCGTCTGGGATTGGCTGTTTGGATTTTTCCATTTTTATGTCACACTGAGCGTGTAGCAACACAGCAAAAGCTTTTATTAGCAGTCAGTACCTAACAGGAGGAAATTCTGCTCAGTCAGAGGAAGCGTCTGCTGCTGGCAAGTAAGGATGTCAAAAAATGAGCAAGAAAGAACACCTTATTTCTTCAACGCACAAAGCAAGTAACCCACACTAAGCGTGACTCACTGAATGCGTCACTCATGAAAGGAGCAGGGTGGGAGTAGCGGGTGTTAAAGGGGAGGTCGCTGGGTTTGAAGCCCTGATGTTGGCTCAGTGACATCAGCGGTTTGTGATCCCTTCCTCACCTCCTCGTGACATGCAGGTGGAAGGTTGTGTTGTTTTTCCGGTGCCACGCATTTGAAGAAAAATTCAGATGTTGTAATGGAATAGATTTTACTTTAATGTTAACAAAACATCTACATTTTGAAAGTTGGGAGTATTGTGTAAAAATGGACTTTTTAGAGCTTTACAGCATGTTAACGTTATTCTCTCATTAAAAACAGACCAGCAGGGTTGCTTTGATCCTTTCATGCATGTCTTTTTTTTTTTTTTTACCCCTCCAGGGGGTCTTTTGTGGGCTCTAGTGTCCCTTAGGCAAATGTCGTCGGGTCCGGGAGTCGAACCCGCGACGGCCGCGTCGAGGATTCAAGGCCTCCAAATATGGGTCGCGCTAACAGCTACGCCACCACGGCACGCCCCTTTCATACATGTTTGAGGAATCCTTTGATCTCTCGTGGCAACCGGTCAGCTGTGCAAAACACCTGGTTGGGCTTAGCCCCGCCTTTGACGACAAAGCTCCTCCCCAGAGCTGCAGTTTCCAAGCTGAGTTTCTTACCCTGCGACTCTCCCACTAAGCTCCTTCAAACTAGCAAACACCTGGTGGAACTGCACAACTGCTGAGCTCATTATAGGAGCTACGTCTCAGTGAATCGCTTGTAAAAAATGTTGTTAAAGGGTTAATAGAGGAATGTTGTGCTGAAGGAAGAGTGTCAGAAAGAGCAGGAGCTTCAGAAACCCAGTTTCAAGGAATAAAATTGCAAAGTCAAATTTCATTTAAGTCATGTTGGGTATGTATAGCAACTTTATAAAGTAACAGTTACTCGATTGTGCTATTAAATGGCACAATGTGCCTGGTAAGTACATAACGCTGGCCCTTTCAATGATTTAAAGATTTTATGCTAAAGATGTAATTACAAAGGTACCTCACCCGCTTGAGTGAAAACACAACTCAAACAACATTAAAACTACAGGCATGTCATGACTGTAAGGAGAAACGTGTCACAGCCGCATTCTCGTTGCGTCTCATCAGAGCCAATTCCAGGCAGCGTTTGGTTTGGCTTCTCCAATCTCATATGAAGTGTTTTTCCAAATGAACACAATGAAGTCTTCATACCGCTTGCCATATGAGAGCAACACACAGGTTTTCTACTCAACAGCAAAAATATTCAAATGTGTCGCATGACCCTTACAAAAGAACGAATTCAAATTTCTTTGCTACAACGTGAACGCCAAAGGAATACTATCGCGGGGTTCCCCTGGTAGAAGAAAAGAGACTCTTCAAAGTGCTTTTTATTCATTTCATGGGGCGCATGGATCGGAGGGCCGGCACTGACGGCGAAGAGGTAGATAAAAGTGAAGCGTAATCCTTTTCCTTTATGCCAGCAAAGGTCACATTCGTGCCTTTCCGCCCACTTCTTCTGCCTCATACATTTAAGAGAAGGGGCTCTGATGCCCACTCATGAAAGTAATGAATTGATTTTCTGTATGAACGTGCTTTGCTGCATTTGTTCAGTTGCATAATGCTACCTCTAAGCCATCATGTAAACCGTAAGCTTTTGTGGCTGGGTTAAACACACACTCAAAAAAAAAAAAGAGAAAGAAAAAAAAAACCAACACAGAAGTGGGGGTATGTGGCACTTTGAAGCCACATACCCCATTGTGTACAGCTAGAGAAAACACAGTGGCTCTCAGGAAAAGCTAATACAAATACTCCAAAATAAACAGAGTTTTAATTGGGTCTTACGTAAATCTCCGAGGCACGGCCATGTACACACACGGACTTATTTGTTGTCTAACAAGTATTGTCTCTCTGCGCCAGTTTTCCTTTGGTGGTCGCTGCCCTCGGACATAAATCTTTTTCGCATTATATAAAGAGACTTTGTTGGAGGTCTTAAACTGTTCAAGCTGAAACAGTAACTTGTGTTATTTACATGTAAAAACGTCAAACAAAAAAACCCGACATGTTTTCTGTTGCCGTGTACCTCCGCGGAGTCCCGTAAACCCACGTGATTGTATTTTGTGGGTTTCCGGCTTTGGCAGAACCAACTCACGACGCAGGTTTTTGATCTGCCTCCGCAGCCGCGCTTGAGACTGCGTAATGAAGGCGCGAGGAAATGTGTGTCCCTGGTATTTTTCGAGACCTAATCAGCGTCAGATGCAAAAAATAAAAAAATACAAATAATCCTACACGGCTTTTTTTTTTTTTTTTTTTTTTTTAAAGGGGTGGGGGGCAGTTTACTAACCACCCGACGTTTTACGGCAACGCTTTTGTTTCCCGCAGGACGTTTTGCCGGAGAAACAGTACGTGTGAATTTCAACAACAGCTAGGCGAGGAATTTTTATACATTTCAAAGTAGGTCAAGGGAATCCTAATGAGAGAAAAACACACTTAATTGCTGTTTTCACAGAAATCTGTGAGCACGCCACGTTTTATAGGGTGTGACTTCATGGCACAGTGCACTTGGGGTTAGCTGAGTAATCTTACTGACAACCTTTGAAGCCATGTATGGAAATAAGAAAAAGCTCTGCGTTTGCAAAGAGGGTACTTGAGGCGATGAAGGTGTGAGCTGCACCTGCGAGACCAGCATCGGTTCTTAATTAGAGCAAGTGGGACGGTTACAGGTTTTGAGAGCGCTGCATCTTTAAAAGTGGGCTTAAGGAAGTCTTTCTTATAAGCTCGTAGATTGTGTCATGTTTGTCACAAAACACAAACCTCTCGAGAGGAGAATGCGTGTGTGTGTGTGTATACTTGTATGTGCTACTAACAGAGGACCACTTTCACCATTTTCACCAACAAACTGAGGTCATTTGTGGAAAGCAAGGAACATGTGAAGTAGGTTTTTGTAAGGGTTGAGATGAGAACTAGACTAGTAATAGTTAGGGTTAGTAACAATGCCTAGGCTAGGCATAAAAGCAGTTACTAAAATGAGAGGGAGTCAAAACAAAATCGTAATATAGAATAGAAAAAACACAGTTGTGTGTGCTGTCTCTGCTGCATCTATCCACAGCTGCATCTTGTTAGGCCTCATCAAGAGGCGACATGAAAGCGCGGCAGAAGAAAAGGACAGTCACCAGTGATGGCGTCGCGGTGATAAATTCCCTTCCTTCCTGACCTGTTGCACTTTCTCCCTGGATTTCAGAACTCCTTCAGTACAAGGTCTTCTTTCCTTGTCTCAGCTTCAACGCCAGTCTTCCACCTCCTTGAAAAAAGAAAAAAAAAAAAAATCAGCTGGAGTTCGTCTTCCTCCTGGGAAACATTTGCATGCCTGTCCGCCCTTTCGCCTGAATCCACACCGCTCCGAAGAGACAAAGAACAGTGAAAGCACGCGGCCAAATCCCCGTTCGCTTCTGCCAGCCTCAGACTCTGTCGATTGCGCAGCATCCAGTCCTCCAGAGCTCTCACCAAACGGGTCAAGAGATACAGATACCCTTTGTTCCCATCCTGATTTTACTCCAATCTCCTGAACAGTTTTAAACCCAGCTGTTCTTCCTCTTGCCCCGAAAGCAGAAGAACCAACCCTCGCTGATCCTTACAATAAAACTCTTAAAGTTCCGACGGCCTCTTTAACGGACACAACATGATGAATTATGTTTCAAAAAGGTTAATGCATAATGCATACTTTTGACCGCAACTGCATTATGTTTTCAGGTGCCGCTGCCAGAGAGGATTTTCTGGTAAATTAAAGTAAAAAGTTTCAGACTTCTACTGGCATCTCTTTTTTCTCTTTTTTTTTTTGTTATCTGGTGGCAGATGCATCAATCTGGTTTTGCTGCTGGTATTTACATAGCAGAATCTCTACCATGACAGACAGCTCTCATTCTTCAGCCGCGTGCAGAATGTCAGACCTGACACACTCAGCTAGCGTTGCAACCATGACAACGAGTCTACCTGAAGTCTCAACTCTTCCAGGTTGTTCGTTTCAGGCTCCCCTGTTTACGTGGATCATTTTTTGGACATGTGATTTTTAATGCAGGAGGAAACGATATTCTTCATGTTAACTTGACCTCTAAATCCGCCAAAAGTGCAGACCAAAGGAGACACATTTAGGGGGTGTGATGCCCCCTAAATGTGGGGCATCACACCCCCATTGATGCCATTTAGGGGGTGGTTGAAGAGTTTTACGCAAAATTGAGAACCGTTGTATGTGTTGGCTTAAATGTAAGTCGCAAGTAAACAAGAGCTGGGCATATTCCATTTGGCATCCATTTGTATCTTTGAAGATCTGACCATCTAGCCAAACTTCCAGTAATCTCTGTCTGGAATACGTCCGTCTTCGTGAGCGTGTCACTATAGGTCCCACTGGTAACTTTTTAATAAGTCTGGAACCAGACCCGTCACCCGTTGTGACAGCTGACAGTGATGCATTAGCTGGTCGTTGCTGATGTTGGCGCATTTCTTGCTCATGGTGATGTGAAATTAATGTGTGGGTTGCTACATCGCCACTTCGTTTCCTTAATTCCCTGACATACAGTACAGACCAAACGTTTGCACACACTTTCTCATTGAATTCAATGAGAAGGTGTGTGCAAACTTTTGGTCTGTACTGTATTTCAGAGCATCCAACTGCCTTCATAGGTCACATAATTATTAACAAAAACAAAAATCCTTAGTGTGTCATTTAAAGAACATACATGAAGACATGGGATCATGTAGGTCAACAGCAAAAAATATTAAAATGGTATTCCAAGCTTTGAACGGGTCTCAAAGCTCTGGTCAACATATCATCTAAAAACAGAATGTGGCACAACGGGAAAGATGCCAAGACATGGCCTTCAAGTTAAGCTGAAAAGCTCGAAAGGAGACCATCACTAAAAGAATCAGCTGGTCACAACACGTTGTGACTGGAGATACCGCAAATGTCCAAAGTTCACACGGGAAACTGATGTGCATTCCGGAGATTCTCGTGAACTTCAAAAGGGTTTCTAGGTGTTGCTGGACAAGACAACCCAAAGAAAAACCGTCTGTCTTGAGCTTTGTGACAAAACTTCCTTGTCTTGAACTTCAACCTAATCTTGGGAGCACTGAGTGCAGCTGACTCTTTGACTAGCAGCTAAAAATGTCAAGAATTTGTCAGTCTAAGCAGGCCATCTGTAAACTTTCACCACCTCCATTTGTGTTCTTTCACACCGTCCTCTGATAAAAGCCGATACTGATGGGAGTAAAACACTCGCAAATACTTCAGCTGGAGAAGCTGGTCAAGAAGCAACAGGGACTGATTCATTCTTTTCTGCCGTAAGGTGCAGATCTCATGATACGCCGCGGTTTGGTTTTGGTTTTTCAGATCATTCTGGGTTGTTTGTTACTGTCTTTAAGGTCTTTCCTTGTTCAGTCGATTCCTTTGTGTTGAGTATCTTGTTTCTTATTTTCTGTTTGCTGCGGATTATTCTTTAGACCGTTTTGTGTCATATACACTGGTAAGTGTATGTATATAGTGTGTTATTTTCTCACCTCCACTCATTTGCAAGATGTGATTGGCATTTGTTTTCCCACAGCTGACATGCATCGAGTTGAGTGGATTTCCCTGAAACAGACCCCAGACAGTTCCACAGCATTACTAGTAATCAGGCATCAACAGCAAGATCCTCTCTTCCATCTTCTGCAGATCGTAAAGAATTAACTTTTTACCTTTTATCCTGAGAAGTATACTTACTTATACTTATGTAGCAACCAAGACGTCCAGAGGATACTTACTTACTTATACTTATCTAGCAACCCAGAACAGGGATTAGAACTTGGAACCCAGAAAAACGATGTCAGCACCTACTTCTTAGACTCCTATTCTTCCAAACCAGAAAAGGAATTAGACCAGAGGATACTTACTTAAACTTATCTACCAACCCTTAACAGGAGTATCTAGTTTATTTACTTTGGATCAATATTATTAGATTTGTCTTCTTTTGCTCTTTCCCTTGGTTTGTTATTTTGTTTGTATTTCCTTTTAATTCCCGTAAAGCACTTTGTATTGCCTAGTTGCTGAAAATGTGCTGTATAAATAAAATTACCTTACCTCAGTGCCATCCTGGAATCTTGCCTGAACCCAAGGAGAACTTCCATCTTCATCCCACATTTCACAAAACTGTGTGAACGCTCCCATTCGTAGTTGTTGGTTGCACCAAGGTCAACATAACCTCAGTTCAGCTGTCTCCGTGTTAACTGGTCTCCTTCCCTCAGTGACCCGTCTCAGCAGCTGTTCTTCATCCCTCTAATTACCCACCTGGCTTCACTCCTCAGGATTTAATGCTGCGTTCCAGTTACCTGCTGGGAAGTGGGAACTTGGGAGCTGGGTTTGACATCAGACTTGAGGCAGCAGGGTTCTAGTCAAGAAGTCGAAGTTTCAACACGGCAACGATCATTGTGTGCAGAAACCTCTTACCAAAACATCCTTTTAAGCACAAATACCACTTTCAGTTTGTTCACTTTACAGTTGGAGGCGCTACATGTAACATCTAAGACGCACTCTTACTGGTGTGTCTCATAAAAGAAACATGTTTTCCACCACATCTTACTGCTGCTGATGAGCGGAGCGGCCTTGCTAGTCCTAACAGGGAGTAGTCGGAGTTGCTCCCAGTTTCCGAATGGGAAAATCCAACTTTCCCACTCGGATTTTGATTTTTGTTTCTACTGAGAAGTTGGAATTTCCCAAATTCTGAGGACAACTGGAACACATATGGAAGTAAATATGTGCCATCAGAATTTGAATAAAAAATGCCTCTGAAATTTGAATGTTGTATATTAGTGCTTACTTTTTCAGTGTTAAAATAAATTCAGAATATATTTTTAACCTAAAAAAAATTCAGTGTCATTATTTGTACATGAAAAAAAAATTCAGTGTCATTATTTGTACATGGTTGCAATTTTCATTTATTAAAAAAATTCACATTCCTATTTCAAAGTGATCAAATTTTCAATATACATATTTTTCACAGTTTAAATTTTCAGTGTTAAAAAATTCAGCATATAAAAAATTTCAACTTTTCAAAATTCGAATGCAATAATTTCAGTGTCCTCCAATTCAACTTGCTCAAATTCGCTGTCTCAAATTCAACGTCTAAAAATTCGCTGTAAAAATGGCGAGGTTACTTCAGGTCACAGACATTAGCAATGGATGTCAGATTCCAGGACCCAGCTAATCACGTGACACAACCGTCATATTGAAGAAATACCAGCGTCACCGAGGCTGGCGACCATGGAGGCGAACGCAAACCCAACGGTGAGTTTAATGCTTTCATATTTCTGTAGTATATTTTATTTTGCGCATGAAGTTTGATACATTACCTTAAATCTTGATTTAAAACACGGTTTTGGGCCGTTGTTAATCTTACACCATGTAGTGCTAGCATATTACCTCTCGTTACCTACTAGCCCCCCCAGCCCCTCCCCGCTGCCCCACACCCAATTTACCCCGTTTTATTTCAAAAAGAAATACCACTTGCGTCAAGTCTAGAATCTTGAAAGAGAACTGATGGGTGGCGACTTTCTGGGTTGTTTGATGTTGTCTTAGGTGAGACTGAGACAGGCAGTCTTAGTAAAGTGTAATTTTTCAGGAGATGCTACCGCTAATGCACTAAGCTAATATGGCTGCCTTGTGTGCTTCAAGGAGGGGCTGTGAACACTACCGACATTAATTATAACCACAACCCCATTCTGTTCAGCTACTGTATTGTTCAGGTGACTTCATTTATGAATGAATTAAGACATTTATTGTCATTACAACATCATCCAAAATACTGCTTCTCTTATCTGACAAGTGTTGATATACAATATTAATTTACATTCTTTTTACTTTGCGGTATAAAACCTCGTTCTGTTACTTAGCAACACTATAAACAACTCCCTTTGTTTTTTCAATTGATTTTAACTCATTTTCAAGAAAAATATATGCTTGTAAGTACATCTGTTAACTTGTTTTAGACTAAATATCATAATTTAATTTATATTACTGTGATGTCCCAATACTGACCTACTGATTTCAAAATACTTTTTTATTTTACTGACAATTTTCTGTAACTACATTAACTTATTTTTTTTCCCTCTTAGACTGGTATACCATATGCGATGCTTCAAAGGCCATTTCTCGCTGTGCAGACCATTTCCTCCAAATACATGCAATGGAGAACCCCTTGCTGTTGAAGATGGACTTAAGAGACAGCCCTGCAGAAAAAGACATGGCTCTGATTTCCTTCTATAAGCGACCAAATGTGCAATGGGCATGCCCCCTTAATTGTAGGCTTGAAGGTAAAGTAATTAAAAGTTACAGGTTTTACACATAACTTGTTTTCATTTCGAAGTATGTTTGACCTGTGAAAACATTTACCTTGCAGGAGATGTTGCTGTTGGACTAGGTGTAAACCGCTTTTTTTTTTCAACCGTACTGGAAAAATTGAAGTCGGGTTTTTCTATAAACTTTGGTATGTCATTTGTGTTCACTTTATATTACACAAACATCTGTCATGTGTAAAAGCTCAATGTTGGTTAATCATGATAATTCAAACATTCAGTTTCATGTATTGTTGTACATTTTGATATGAAGAAGGTACAATATTTCTAAAAATCAATTAAATCACTGTGTAGCCAAAATATAGGTGAGGCAGTATAGGGTTAAACATTGGTCTTTATGCATCTGTATTACTTATTTTCTTATATTGTTGATGTATTGAACAGGAAACTCCATTGTTACACGACTTTTCGAAGGAGAACCTGGCCACTGGGTCCCATCAGCCTCTCACTTTCTTGTTGAAAGTGACATGTTCTTAGTGGCTGGCAGAATGATAGGCCACGCTTTCCTTCATGGAGGACCACGCCTGTCAGGACTTAGTCCTGCTGTTATTCATGTTCTATTTGGCGGCAGTCCAGAAACAGCAACTGTCACCCTGGAGGACTGCCCAGACCTAGACATCAGGGAAACCATCAGTCCTGTATGCCCCCCAATTAATAAAAATAGAATTTCATGTGTATTATGCTATTCTAGTTCTTTCTTGCTTTTTTTCCCCTCTGAGTTCTTTGTGATGTATTTTGCAGCTCGAAGGAGAATCCAGGCTCTCTGATACTCAAATGGAAAGAGTACAGAGCTTGGCATATTCATGGGACCTTCCTTGTCCCACAGAGAACAATAGGAAGTGGCTTTTTGAGAAGCTGTTACTTCATGCAGTGAGTCAGCATTCATTTCCACTGCATGTATTTTTTTCTTTAACTTATGTTTTTAATTACATTTTATTTAAAATTCAATTTTGATACACAGAAGGATAAAGAATTGTGCAGATTTACCATTGTTTTTACATTTTTAAATAGTCTGGCACCAATTTATCTTAAGTGTTTTCTATAAACAATCAAAGGTAAGAGGTAGAATATTTTGAAGAAGATTCTACCTCTTGTCTGTCTGTGGAGATTTCAATTTCTTTAGATTGCCTCAGACAAATGACAGCTTTTTAAGCTTTAGCTCCTATCCTGAGGAACAGTCTCATACTTTCTCTGAGGTCTTGCAAAACTCAAGTGATTCACTTTTAAAGATTAATCTTTTTACATTAGTTGTTAATTGTAAAGATTGTCATATCTTCAGTGTCACATGAATTACATTTTTTTTATACACATTGTGTTTTACTGTATACTGCTTTGTTCCCTGTTATTAGTTTGAATTACCAGAGCAGCACAATGACTGTAATGAAATGAGTTGTTTAGAAATAAACTATTACCATTTTCTAAAATAGGTTCTTGGACGCGTCGCAAGACAAATAAAGCAGCTTAGACGAGGCTTGAAAGAAACCCCAATATGGTCACTGGTAACTCGGCGGCCTGATGCTGTACCGCTGCTTTTTCCAAGGGAGGAAGCCTCCCTGTGTCCAGAGGTATATTTAAATAACGGGAATTATGGTGTTGCATCTGTTATTGTTTTAATGAAATGCCTTTTATATAAAAGATTTTCTTTGCAAACTTCTGTTAAACACAACACAATTAGTTTTTTCTACTAAACTTAGGTGGTACTTCAGCATATCACTTGGCCAGAAACAGATGACGGAAGTGATGAAGATGACGACTGCTCAAAGGAAACCAGATGCCGCATTTCAGGATATCTGAAACAGTTCATTGCAAATGGTAATGTTACCAGTGTCTGATTGGAGATTTTCAGATAACTTTTCAATGAAACATCCCTGTAGAATTTTTTTCTTACTTGCTTGCAGTGGTACCTCACAATTCAGTTTTAATCTTAGCTCAAAATTCAAACAGTTGAATTGCATGCATGTTTGTGTGTTCTCTCTGTGCAGTCTAGCTCTATCTCAACATGTGGCTCTAGAACTGATGTGGATTTTAATAAAAAGTAAAACTGTCTTGAATATTTCCAGTTACTTTAGTCTTACAAACATACAAAGTTATCCATAAGTTGCGGACGTATGGTAAATTAGAATTGAAAATGTGATTGTGGCTTTGTTCTCTTCCAAAGCTACACCACCTGAACTGAAAGAAATGATGAAATTCTGGACCGGATGGGAAAATCTGCCAGCAAGTCTGTCTGTGGAGATTGTTCCTGGAAAATACCCAACAGCTGCCACATGCTACGAAACGCTAAGAATTCCTTGTCACTACAGGAGTTACAAATCTTTCAGTGATGAGTTTTTAGCATGCATTTCCTCTACTCAAACTGGCTTTGGCTTGCTTTGAATGCTGTTTAAAAAAAAAAAATCTACATTTAAACTGTAGCAGTTCTTTGTGAAGCAGCTTTGTTCAAATGAAACAGTTTTGTTGAAATGTAGAATCAGTTCAATTTTCTGATTTTGTCAGATGATTACATATCATATGAATTCAACATGTGATTCAATACATATGAATGTATACATATGAATGTATTGAATTGAATATGAATTGAATACATACAGTATGAATGTATTCATATGTATGTATTCATATGAATGAATGATTGCTATGTAATACATATGATACATAGTAATCATATGTATTACTGAGAGTAACGTGTTAGTCTAGTTCCTCTAGTTTTGTCACATTCAAAACTAGAGGAACTAGAGTGACAATGTTCAGAGTAGGTATTTCATTTCTCTGAGTACTGTTTGTACAGGCAGTTTTAAATATGAAACTGAAATTGTTTTTTATGCAAAATTTTATTGATTGTACTTAGATGAGTTCATATATGCTTGAAGTATTAGAAAATAAATTGCATAAGACAAACAAAGCTTTTTCTGATTCTTATAATGCAAGAAATTTAAAGTCCTACAACAATGTACAAATGTACCTACTAGGTTCCTTTTAAGTAAAGAAAAAACAATCAAATTACAAATTTAGAACATTTTAGTTCTTAAACATGTTCTTAAACATAAAGACACTAAAATTCACCTTTGTGGTAACATGATCAGCATTTTGCTTTACCTTTCATAAATGGTGAATTTTGAAACTGGTACGGAAGCTTATTGCTATAATCCAGGGGGAAAAAATCAAGCGCTATCACGTTATAATGTCATACGTATCTTATTAAAACGTGATAGTTATCTTGTTAAAACATAATACGCATCTTGTATAAACGTGATAATTTTATGTCCAGGAAGTGGCGGTATTATGCTATTATGAAGGGAAACTTGACCAAGTCCTGTTAGCCACTGTACTAGCCTAGCATAATACCGCCACTTCCTGGACATAAAATTATCACGTTTTAACAAGATAACTATCACGTCTCAATGTGATAGCTCGAATTTTTTTCCCTGCGTGATAGCAATACGCTTCCGTAAAATGGATAACTTTCACATAGTAAAAAACTGCTCGCAAAACTGAATTGCAGCAATATAAATGTCACATCCAGATGACAGTGATGTGGCTTTTGGGTTTACTGCATTTCTTAAGGCTGCCATTTGTTCGTCAGTCAGTTGCAAATTAGAGTTTGGTACTGTGACATTTGACTCTTCGTGAAGAGAAAGCCCGCTGTCCTCCCATTCAATTTCGGGAATCTGTACACCCTGGAAAACACAAAGAAGGGATCAAGAGAACTCAAAATTTACTTAGTAAGACATTGTAGATTACTATTTTACAAATTAAGTGAATGGTAGTATACATGCTACACATTAAATTGTAAAATTAAAATGTACCTCTGTCAAGGCACCGTGGGGTTCAGGAATTGGATGATGTGTACGACCAAGAACCCAGAGCTGGTTAGGAGTCATGTTGCTTTCAGTTCGAAGTGGGTGATTGTCCCAGCCACTGCGGAAAGTATCCAGATCATCCTGCAGACGTGGCAGGAAGACATAATGGCAACAGAAGAGGTGTGCTTCATTTGAAATGTCCAGGTATCCCTCTTCTTCAAGGTAGTGTAGCACATCATAATAGATGCACGTTACAGCTGTCCACAGATCTCTCCACAGTCGCTCAATCCTTAAATTATTTAGTGATAAATGGTTAAAAACTGCCCTTCAAATCATGTCATATTGAAAACCACACAAAGGTAATGTTACTATAGACATTGAAAAGCATCACATATTGAAACTTGTCATTTGTACAAACCTTTGATTGTGCACACTTTTTCCAGATATGAAACTGCTTCTTCCTGTTCCACGAATCATAAACATAAGTCGTGCCACGTCCACATTTTCCACCCCTTGATCAGCACGTACCCTAAAATAAGTGTGTAACGTATTCATAATTTGCCTATAATTACAACATTAATGACAAATTTTAGCATAGCTCAAACATTCTTTGTAACCAAAAATATATTTTGGAGATACAAAATAGTGGGGATTAGACAAAACTAACTTACAAGTAACTTTTCAGCAAGCTCTTTTTAAGTCTATAAGTTCTTAATATTGATGAAAAAGTAATAGTTATAAGCGACATAATCTGACAGTGGAACTACATATTATTCCAAAATTCTAAGTTATAATATTGGAAAATGTCTTGTTCTACGCTAAGGTTTCACTTTTTCATCATTACTCAAAACCTATTGATATAAAACAAGCTCCTATATTTTGGAGAAAAGTTAGTTGATGCTGACTTTTAATCTTTCTTCCTTGGCTCAAAAGGATTAAGATGGACTGTAAACCTTTACCTGAGGGGGAAACCAAACTCCTCCACTGAACCTTGAAAGAAAGCGAGTGTGGTAGATGCCAGGTTGTTGGGAGCTGTACCAAGATACATTATCTGCACAACACAGCAAAAATGTAACAGTCAATTTCATAGCTTATGAAATTCTGCATTTATGAATTTACAGAAGATACTGCACCTTTCGAGAAAAACCATCAATGCCACCAAAGATAACAATGTTGTACCTAAAAAGAACAGAAAATACAGTATGTCATCATCATCATTAAATATCATCACTAAAAAGGCTTGCTTCTCTTGCATTACGCATGTCTGTAAGAAGGGACAGAGCAAATTGGACTTATTGAATAAGTTAAGTTCTTTCAAAGTTTGCAGGAAGATGCTGCAGATCTTCTATCAGTCTGTTGTTGAGAGCTTCATCTCTTCAGCCGTCATCTGTTGGGGCAGCAATATCAGAACCAGGGAACTAAAAAGGCTAATAAAGAAGCTGGTTCTGTTCTGGGGACAAATGTGGAACCTCTGGAGATACTTATGCAAAGAAGGATTCTTCATAAATAGAAAATGCTGGGCAACCCTGACTCTGACAACATCTTCATGAAACTATCTTGAGAAAATAGAGTATTTACAGTCAAAGGCTTCTTTAGACTGACTGTGATACAGAACACTACAAGAGATCTTTCCTGCCAGCAGTCATCACCATCTGCAATAACTCTTTGAATAACCTAAATTAATGAGTTACAACATTTAATTTTCCTTTAGAATAAGAAAATATTTGAATTTAATTTGAAGCGAGGTCTGCAGAGGAAGATCAGGTACTGCTTATATTTGGCTATATTGAAGCACAACATGCAGGACACTGGCTGGTGTGGTCACACATTATACACCAATGTATATAATACTGAAAAAAGTTGTGCTTTTATTTCCAAAAGGTATAAGACATGCTATGAAAAAAAAAAAATTCTACATGAGTTGAATCTATTTAACAAGCACACTTCAAAGTTAGAAGCCCCTCACTGAAAAAGATAAATGATTTACCGTATTAATTTGTGGTTGGTGTCAATGTGCATCAAAGACTGAGGGCCAGGAACTGAGTACGTCCGTCGAGCTATGCATCCTAGCTGGACCATACGTGATGCCATTCCAATGGTGTCTACACGATGCATGGACGCTCTGACTCTATCATACTGCACCCTCAGTCCTCTGGCTTGCAGAAGGGCCTTTACCATTCGGTACCCTGAGTGAGGCTGCCTGGATTTAATGTCTCTCACACATTGGTCTAAGTCATCATCTGACATGGTGGTGTATAATGCCCTCACTGAAAGACCAGATTCTGCCATCCGTCGATATACAGTCCGTCTAGATATACCCAAGAGTTTGGCGATGCATGGGACAGGGAGATGGAGTTCTAAAAGACTGCAAAGGTAGTCTGAGGATATGACCATCCGTTGTCGCCCAGCTGGTCCTTGCTCAATATGCACAACAGTTGTTTGTTGTTCTTCACTTTGTTTTTCTAAATTAATTAGTCTGTGCAAATGAGCCAGCGCATCCAAAATATTTGAAGGAACATCTATCTGACAAGACATGGCATTTAAAAAAACTAGTTCTTGAGTGCAGATAAAGTCCAGGAAATCCAGATCCAGGGGCATACGTTCAAGAACATGCTCCAAACGATCACGGAGTCTATCAAAAATGTGATCCAGCAAAAGTTCCTTGAAAAGAGAGAAAAAAAAAAACATGTCAAAAAAATTGTCAGTAAAATAAAAAAGTATTTTGAAATCAGTAGGTCAGTATTGGGACATCACAGTAATATAAATTAAATTATGATATTTAGTCTAAAACAAGTTAACAGATGTACTTACAAGCATATATTTTTCTTGAAAATGAGTTAAAATCAATTGAAAAAACAAAGGGAGTTGTTTATAGTGTTGCTAAGTAACAGAACGAGGTTTTATACCGCAAAGTAAAAAGAATGTAAATTAATATTGTATATCAACACTTGTCAGATAAGAGAAGCAGTATTTTGGATGATGTTGTAATGACAATAAATGTCTTAATTCATTCATAAATGAAGTCACCTGAACAATACAGTAGCTGAACAGAATGGGGTTGTGGTTATAATTAATGTCGGTAGTGTTCACAGCCCCTCCTTGAAGCACACAAGGCAGCCATATTAGCTTAGTGCATTAGCGGTAGCATCTCCTGAAAAATTACACTTTACTAAGACTGCCTGTCTCAGTCTCACCTAAGACAACATCAAACAACCCAGAAAGTCGCCACCCATCAGTTCTCTTTCAAGATTCTAGACTTGACGCAAGTGGTATTTCTTTTTGAAATAAAACGGGGTAAATTGGGTGTGGGGCAGCGGGGAGGGGCTGGGGGGGCTAGTAGGTAACGAGAGGTAATATGCTAGCACTACATGGTGTAAGATTAACAACGGCCCAAAACCGTGTTTTAAATCAAGATTTAAGGTAATGTATCAAACTTCATGCGCAAAATAAAATATACTACAGAAATATGAAAGCATTAAACTCACCGTTGGGTTTGCGTTCGCCTCCATGGTCGCCAGCCTCGGTGACGCTGGTATTTCTTCAATATGACGGTTGTGTCACGTGATTAGCTGGGTCCTGGAATCTGACATCCATTGCTAATGTCTGTGACCTGAAGTAACCTCGCCATTTTTACAGCGAATTTTTAGACGTTGAATTTGAGACAGCGAATTTGAGCAAGTTGAATTGGAGGACACTGAAATTATTGCATTCGAATTTTGAAAAGTTGAAATTTTTTATATGCTGAATTTTTTAACACTGAAAATTTAAACTGTGAAAAATATGTATATTGAAAATTTGATCACTTTGAAATAGGAATGTGAATTTTTTTAATAAATGAAAATTGCAACCATGTACAAATAATGACACTGAATTTTTTTTTCATGTACAAATAATGACACTGAATTTTTTTTAGGTTAAAAATATATTCTGAATTTATTTTAACACTGAAAAAGTAAGCACTAATATACAACATTCAAATTTCAGAGGCATTTTTTATTCAAATTCTGATGGCACATATTTACTTCCATAAACACAGCATAAGTTCCTTGGTTTTCTTTATTCTCTGCTGGTTCCCTGTCATATTCACTTAGTGCAAAGGTTGTAGGTTCCTATTTGTTTTCGTTATGCTCGTTGCGTACATAAGAATTTGTCCTGTGATTTGCAGTCTGTACACGACTGTGTACAGCTCATATTTCTTCCATTTCTGAACTCTCATGCCAACAAATGTCAGCATTTTACTGAGCTATTTGCTGACGGTCTTGTAGCTCATTCCACTGGTTTCCTTGGAAGGGCCACTTTAGGACTACTATCGTTGGTGAAGTCGATCTAAAAAATAAGGTGAATTGCTGGATTATAACTTAGTATATAAACAGAGTGATCACATGTAGTTATCTCCGATTAAACTTTCTAAAAAACTGAAGCATAAAACTTTCCTGTCTTTTTCTCTCTTTCCTGAATTCATTCAGTTCGGCGTGCACGACGTCCACCAAAATGTGTTTCACGGCCGGGACACGCTTTCACGATGCAACACGGTCGTGTCTGTGTTGCCGAGCAACCGATGAAGCCACAAAGCCAGGCATGCGCCACTTCATTTGACTTTCTCCCCCGATGGAAAATATGAAGGCCTTGAAATGGGAATGAACTAAACAGATGAGTCACAAACAGTGCGACTGTTAAAATATGTGGCGGTGGCTTCAACAAAAGACTGCAGACAAAACCTCGAGGAAAGAGCGGCAAACGTCACAGACGGTTGTTTCTTCTGTCGCGTCGCAGTGAGAGCCACGCTGGGCATCGCTTCAGCCATGAATGATGCATTTAGGAAGCAAACGGCACACGCAGCACGTTGAACCTTTTGAACGGAGCCGGGAGCATTTTCAATCGAATATTTTAGAAAAATAACATTTTTAAAAATCCACGAAAAGGCAAATGTGACGTTGCAGCATATCCGTATTATTCTCCCTCTTCATCCCACGGTGCACATTGTACAAACAAAATCATTGCGCGCTTCTAAAGTAGTTTCACAAGAGCAATGTTTATTAAAATCCAAATTCTTCCTCGCTCTTGTGAGCATTAGATTTACACAATATACAAATGGTGCGTTTTATAGCAAATATACTATTGGGACAGCAGCAGCAGAATTGGCTTGTACAAAAATACATATTTCGTTTTCACAAACCATACCAAAAAGGATCAAGATAATATTATATATATATATATATATATATTTATACATATATCTGTAACATAAATATTCACAACTATACAGGCTGAACACAATTCAAGGTAGTGGAAATAATAAACAGAATGTAATAAACTTTACATGGACAATGACATGCAACACTCATGAAACCTGTTCTTTTACTGAGCTAAAATGAGTGAATTATGTTTTTATTGTAGTAATTGAGTGAAATTTATTAATTGACGTAATTTATTAAGATAAACTAATATAAACAAGATAATCTTGGCCTCACTTTAAAAAAAAAAGTACTTTAGATAGGGAGAGGACTCTAAG
Source organism: Xiphophorus maculatus (assembly GCF_002775205.1). NCBI lineage: Eukaryota > Metazoa > Chordata > Actinopteri > Cyprinodontiformes > Poeciliidae > Xiphophorus > Xiphophorus maculatus. Next base: position 6,700,580 of record NC_036449.1, on the reverse strand, counting down.
AGGCATACGAACAAGATTTATTCATGTTAAATTGGTTGATTTTCTTCATTAAAATATAGTAGTGATATAAAAGCATCCTCAAAAAGATTTTAAGTAGAAAGGCGCACAGAGAAATCAGCTGGTTGGTGAAATAAGCTGATCTTTCTAGTAGAAATCTCAAGAATCAGATTTTTTTTAACCGTCAGTGAAGGCACCAAACCAAAACTTTATGTGGGAGACTAAACTAGAGGTTCAGTATTATTTAAAATGTCAATTCCTTAATAGTTTTGTGCTTTAAAATGATAGTAAAAGACAAAAAATGAATCCCATTGGCTTATGCATTAACCACGTTAAGAGAAAACATCAGTACGCATGGATCGAAACTTTAAAAACCAAGAAGATTTGGAATTTGGCTACAAATCTGTGATCAGTGCATCTCTAATTTTAACATCCCGTCATGGTCACAGAGATCCAAACCAGAGCTATCAATAACAAGAACACTTGTGTGAGTGGAAAGACATCTTATATATATATATATATATATATATATATATATATATATATATATATATATATATATATATATATATATATATATATATGTGTGTGTGTGTCTATATATATATATATAAAAACATTCACATGTTTGAAAAAGATAGAAAAATGCTAGAAAGAAAATAAAACACGTCCTCCTCATTTAACCCATGGGTAAGAAAAAAATAATGAGCTGGAATAGCTGTATTAACTGTTCATAAAGTCAGAGCGATAATCACTGCTAAATATCATTTCTTGCTAATTGTGGTGCCTATTTGTACCTTTAAAAATGCAGAGTACCATTAAAGTACTCAACACTGCAACATAATAAAAACATATAATACCATAAATGGTAACGGCTGTACACAAAAAAACATATCTGATAAAAAAACAAAACACATTCTCCCATTTACAGTTTGTACAGTTCTTATGTTACACATACGACTCTTCTGCAAAGAAGAGCTGTTCGAAGTCCTCCACTCGCGGGTCGCTGCACCGCCTGCTCTGCCACTCTTTCTTATTCTGCGCTATAGCCACGGCAACCTCCTGACTCTTCCGCAGGCAGGAGTCGGGGTCTGCCTGACCCTGTGAGGAGAAGTAGTCCCTAACCACCTGGGTGGCGGAAGGAGACAGGCAGAGCTGCGGCCTGGTGTGGCCGGACTCCACATTCGACGCCCTCCGTCTGCCGCCAATCGGCTGAGTTTTACCGCCCAAAGGTCTGTCTAGGGTGAGGCTCTTGGAGGCATCCGAATTGGCCGAGACCTTAGCAGGCTCGGATGCTCGGCGAGGAAAGGTCTTCCTTCCTTTGTGGCTTTCGGCAGCAAGGGTGAGGGAGTGGGATTTTGGCCTCTGGAGGACCAGAGTGGTGGCTGTCTGTCCATAGAAAACACTCTGCGGAGGTTGGACTCTCTCAGTCCGCACCGGTCTTTGCGAGACCTTGGCTCCTGCGACCGGTTTGGGATTGTCCGATGGGTTTGCCCCGGAGGATTTGGAAGCGCAGCTCTGGTCGTGGAGCTGCCTCAGCTCTTTGACGGTCAGGGGTTTCTCTGCGCCTCTGTAAAATGGGGAGCGGTTACGCTGAAGCTGGATAAGAGCCTGCTGGTAGGACGGAGGGCTGCTGGACCGCCGTTGGCAGTTTTCGTTTGGCTCCATCGCTGCCGTGTCGTCAACAGCGACAGAGCAACCACCACCGGTTGAGTAGGAATTCCCGTTCACCTCCAAGGGTCCGTTGTCGGGTTGTTTCAGAGACAAGCAGCGGTCCTTCTTGAGCCAGGTGTTCGGGTGGAGTCCGTGGGATTGGGAGATCTGGTTCCCACGAGGCGGATGGATGGATGGTTGCCAATGGGGCGCGGCGTCCCTCTGAGGCGGGGAGTCTCTCGGCGACCGTTGAGTAGCTGCAGCGTTCGTGACATAGTCAGTGGAGTACTGAGAAAAGGCAGAGTCTAAAGAACTGAGGGAGGATCCTGTTGGAGAAGTCGCCGGTGAAGACAGGCTGGAACAGCTGGCGTCCAGTCGCAGCGGAGGCGGAGGCACGTGCTTTGTCTTCCTCCGCCCACCGCTGGCTCCTCTCTGGACACACCCATCCTTTACCTCCTCATTTAGCTTCAGTCTGTTCAAACCCTGCTCCACGAACACCTCATCCTCTTCCCCTTCCATGGCTGCGTCATAGCTGGCCTTCCTTAAGGGTACGTGGTGGTTGTCCGCGTTGACCGCCACCATGCCGGAAGACGGCACATTCGCTAAAGCCAAGGCCGGCTCTGAGCTTCTCCGGAGTCTCCTGGGAGCGTGCGACGAGCCGTTGCGAGGCTGCCGTATGGCGGGGCTGAATCTCCTGGGCCTGGCCAGAGGGGGGAGTTGCAGTAGGTGATCGGTGTCGGGGTCCGGCTCGGGGTCGCCGTCGCTTAGGGTGATGACTGAGTCCCGGCTGCGGCTGTCCGGCTTGGCTTTTTCGCGCAGCAGCAGCTGTTCCTGGTAGGGAGACTCGGGGTCATCGTTCAGCTCGTTCTCCAGACTGTCGTAGGATGAGTCGTTCATTTGGAAGGACGAAACATCTAGGGAGGAAAAGAAAGGAGAAAGATAAAAAAAAAAACAAAAAACACCAAACTCAAAAAGTGGAAAACAGTGGAAAGTATTTTGGTCTAGTTTCTAGCGCAAATGGTTGGTACACTTGAAATAAGAAAGTTAATTTAGAAGTAACTTCTCACCAAGATATAGGAGCTTGCTTTACATAAATAATTCTTGAATATTGATTAAAAGTAGTAGTTCCACTGGCTGATTATTTCTCATATATAATACAGGGAAAATGTCTAGTAATAAATGAAAAAATCTGCCAGGGGACCTGGTGCTTTTAATCAATATTTAAGAATTACTGACTTTAAACAAGCTGCTATATCTTGCCTAAAAGTTACTTGTGAGTTCATGTTCTAAGATATTTATACAAGAAACTAGACCAAAAACACTTGGTAAGATCTTGTGTTTTTGCAGTGTTACATGTAGACACATATATAAAATGTTATCCTTCAGTCTGGCTAAAACAAACTTTCTGTTCCATTTGCACCAACCTACAAAAAAATCTACTTGTGTTGTATAATTGTGGACTAGGAGATTATAAAAAAAAAAAGACAGAGGGCCCGTTTGCAAATTCTCACAAGTTTCTGAGCTCAAGAAACTTGTGAGATACACAAGTTTACAACAGTAAATACGTTTTTTTATGGGTAACAAGCTTGTCCTGACCTTGAATTTCAAACAGAAGTTGAAGAACTGATAAGAAGAGGTAAACACTGTCGAAGAAAACAATTGCTCTGAGTGTATCTTTCGCCTAGCTTAGCAACTAGCTAAACGCTACTGTAGCCTAGCATTACTTTAAACATGCTCTGTGTCTAATGTTGACGTAACTGCTGCTGCTACCCGAAGCGTAGGTACTGCAGCACTTTTTTAATTACTTTGTTGAACTTTTGACTTTTATTCTATTTATAAGGGAGAAGGTTAGACATGTCAGGTTCCAGGCTTCAAACCTCTGCATTGAGGACAAATAGGCTGCGTTCACACTGCAGCCTGAAGTGACCCAATTCAGATTTCTTTTGACGTACTGCGACTTGTATCTGATCTTTTCATGACAGTCTGAACAGCACAGGTCGGATTCTTTTCGAATGCGACCCGTATCCGATACGAATCCGATTCAAATGCGACCTAACATCCAGGTCGCATTCATCCAAGCTGAACATCACTGATTCTCAACAAATGTCTCTATTCTGCGCCCTGATACACGCAAGCGGGAAGAAAAGCAACAACTATGACGGACTATAATGAGGATGAAGTTGTTAATATGCTGGCTCCGGTCGGACAACAACTACAAATGTGTAAGCTATGCTCCACCATTAGCGTCCATGTTTACTTTCACAAACACTGAGCACTTCTTCTTTTTATGGCGGCTGGCAGAAACCTGAGAACGCTGACGCTATTGAGCCCTCTACTGCGCATGCGGGACACTTTCAAGTCCTTTGCTCGTTCACAGTGGAGAACACATACAGGTCACATGCATTTGGCAGTGTGAACGGCCCCGGCAAAAGTGAAGTGAAGGCCTGAGAGCAACTAATGATCTCGACCTCCCAAGCTGAACGAACAAAAATCGGCAAAGACGTGGAGAACAGAGGACAAAGCTTCATCCTGCCGTGAGCTCTTTGACCTCCGGCGGTTATTTTCGACACGAGGGAGAAAATCAGTGCAGTGTATGAAAGAGGGGATTCAGCGGCATTTTAATCAGCACCTGTGACCCTGGCAGTCACCGAAATTACCGGAGGTCAATCTGCTGACCGCAATCAGCAGGACTGAAAGGGCCGAGGCGACTTGGCTAGACAGACGGAGACGGCGAGTCTCAGTCCGCGCCACTTTGAGGGGACGACACAGTGAGGCTTTATCACCGCTTTCAGAAGGGCAACAAATGTTTGACAAGCACAGAGCAACCGTTTTTAGCTGTTTTACCCCCCAATGTTCAGAAAACGAGACTAAAAGTATGCAGTTTTTTTAATCAAACTGAAACTTGGACTCTGTCTTTTTCTGTCTCTTGAGTTCTTACCAGATCCGTGGTCGCTGCTGCTCTTCTGGCTGACGTCTTTGAACAACGAGGCCACGTCTCCCAGGACGCTGCTGCAGTTCTCTATGAGGAAGCGCACGAGCTCACACACCTGCAAAACAAAAAGCAACAACAAAACAAACAACACAGGTTGATTAGATCACATCAATCCCGTTTCAGCATCTTTTTTTTTTATTTACTCCTCTGCAGCTGCTGACAGTTCGTTGTTCTTTGTTTTACAGACGGTTTTTGAAGGATAGCTGCTGTTTATTGTTTCAGTTGTTCAATCAGTTCCTCAGGGAAGCAGCCAAAGTTCAGCAGAAACTGAGCCAACATGCAGTTTCCAAAAAGCGTCCGCGTCAGCACAAACTGTCAAATGCAAGCAAAGATCACAAAGTCGGACTGGGACATAAAGCTTTTTCTCAGAGTAAAAAGGTAAAACCTGTACTCAAAGAATATCTAACCATTTGTTGTCTTAACAGATGAATGCCATCTTTAAATCTTTAAAAGGGAAACGTTACTGTCCCTTACGTCTTTCAAGCCCTGCATTTAAAAAAATGGCCAGTAACCTAAAATGAATAAAAGGAAGGTAACTAGTTTCTTCAAAGCATGCAAAAATAATTTAGTCATTAAGCTTAGCGATATGCTGTTCAACAAAAGTGACCTAAATCTTGTTTTTAGCTTTAAGAATTGACAAAAAAAAAAAAATCTATTAAAATATAAATTCATCCAACTGATTTTACTCATGTCTTTTTTAAACAACTACATGATGATAATCATGAAGAATTGAACTGTGTCTGTATTGGGATGAAAAGTGTAAAATTGATATTCTGTCTCAGTGAAGGGAACATTTTCTCCTTATTGGTCACCTCATCATCTCAGAAAGTTTAATGCTTTTGTACTCAAACTGTGAATCAACCCAAAGCGTCATCTTTGGGGCGTCTTTGGGTTGACGTCCAAAAGACGCCAGAATTCTAGCTGAATTACTAGAAAACAAGTCCAGCTCCTCTCCCACCTCAACCCCTCCATGCATCCAGCATGCCGATGTGAGTGAGTCTTCACGAGTGCAGATAGCATTACTTAATCACTGTGGAGGCGCGCTATCAATGGGCTATTGCAACAATATATATTTTTTAGCAACTTTTATATAATTTTGTGGGAGTGGTGTATGTGTGTGATATTTATATCTGAAGGCTTGCTTGATGTCCAAAAAGCATTGAAAGCAACCTGGTTCCGCTTGAGATACCAAGTGTGCTACAGTGTGCCTTTGGAAAGGCTTTATTTACTTAAAGACACTCTTTTATTCACCACGTAGCAACTTCTGAATTTCTAGTAACACCTTCCTGTTTCATTCACAACTGTAAACATGTAAGCTAAAATCAAGGCCATTTACCATTTGATGTATAGAACATACTGTTGCATATCGACACTGCTTCAGGGTGCTGGAGAGTCTTTCAGCTTTGTTGTTTTGATCCATGACCTTAATAATTTTGTAAAACAGCTACCAAAAGTGGTACTTTTTAGTCTCTTAGTTTATCATAGTTGTTTGTGCTGCGCTGACGTCAACTTCCCAAGTCCTTCAAGAGTATTTGCATTCCACAACATCCCTGACTCATCGAGACATCCTTCTGAAACTCCTTCACCCCCCCTTCCCCATTATGGATGATGTCCTGCTGAGTTCATAGAGTTTCCAGCTGATATTGAGAGCAAGACGAGTCCAGAAGGCTCGTCTACTCATCATCCGGCGCGTATCGTAATATAAACCGGAATGTTTTGAGGCTAAGAGGGTCCTAAAAAGTCCTGTTTACTGGAAGGAACGGTCATTCCGACGAGGTCAGGTTCTCGTAAGACACGCCGGCAGTTTCTTTGCTTTGCTATCGCCTCAGACTTCAAACAAATTACCAAACTTTGTCTGAAGCCGCCGCCTCGTAAACTAAACAGATAAAATTTACTAAACACCAAAGACGACATCCTACACAAACTGTGGAAAGTTTCCGCTCGAGTCTGCCTGTCGGGTTTACACAAGAGGAGCCGTTGTTGTTCCCCGCCGCTCTGCCTCTGTGACGAATGCATGCGCAAAAACATTCAGAACAGTTACAACTTTCACCTTTTGTCACATTGGAACCGCAAAACATTAAGGCTTCACAGAACAACACAAAGCAAAGCATACGTAAATAAAGATGAAACAAAAATGTAGGGCAGGCATTTGTCTTCAGCTCCTTTTACTCTCACACCCTTAAATGAAATCCAGGGCAGCATTTTTCCGGGCTGTGTTGTGGCGACCCACAAGCCAAAAGACGCCAAAAAGGAGCTGTGAACAAACGGCTCCAATAAAATCCAAGGAACAGGCAAAGGGACAAAGTTGTGAACTTTATCCAAAGGAAAAACATAGAAAAATATGTTTCAAGGAAAATATCTGGCATATAAGTCCAGATTTTTGGGTCTGATTAAAACTGAGATGAATTAGGAAGCAACAAATAATGACAAAAAGCACCTATTAAGAAAAATAAATACTACAATGTTATCTTAAAGTTTAGAATAATTTCAGAAACATATTGGCCGCAGTGAAGTCTTTGCCGATTCACAACTATTCCAACTTTACCTCAGTAGGATGTTATGTTTACTGTTTTAATCTGCTTAAACACAAAGCACATCAAATATTTCTAAGAATTCAAAAAAAGAAACCTGCTGACACTTTCATACAGTGCTTTCATTTCCTTTGACCTTTTTCCACATTTTATCATGCTACTACGACGTTAAACTTCAGTAAATATCTTAGGGTGATTTTTGATCAACGCAAAATCCTTCACTGCTTCTGCTGCAGACATTTTTAAATCATCACAGTATGACGAATTTGCACGTTTTAGTTAAAATCATAGACTTTTTTGTTTTTTTTTTGCTATTCCTCATTGTCAAACTCGCAGCTGAAGGGTTTCTGTATCTTACGTTTTCTCCTACATATTATGTTGTTTTTAAGTTATTTAAGTGCCCAAAGGTTTGTATTATTATTATTATTGTTTAGACTCAGGATTTCTCACATCCCGAGTCTAAAAGATTTGTCTGTCCTCTAGCTCAGGCAGAACGGTGAAAAATAAATCTTTGAGTCTTGACACAGATTCTTAAATGGATTGATATCTGAACTTTGCCTCGGCCGCTCTAATGCACGATTGTGCTAATAATATGATCTCAAATATTTACTTTGCAGGAGCAGAAGTCTGCCCTGCAGAAATGATGCTGCCACCACCACATTTCAACTCAGAGATGGTGTGTTCAAGGCGATGAAGGAGTTCACTCAACTGGATTCTAATCACGCGTTTCCATTTATTTTAAAATTGCGCAAATTTGAGTTCCGGAAATAAATTTGTATAAATGGAAACACGCTAATTTCGTAAAAAAGTCAGGTTTTTGGAAATGAGTACATTTTGGAAAACTGTGAAGGAAACACTTTTGTCGAAACTGGGTTTTACTACCGGCGAAAAAGACGACAGGAAGTGGTTGGAGGATGTTTTTTTAATGACTTATTGAGTAGCGACGCTTATTCAAGGGTGATTTTATTTGTGTTTCTCATTTAATAAAATGCTGAGGTTCAGAAATTGTGTTTCTTTTGACATTAACGGAACACTGACAAAGTGTTGCGCGTGTTTGAAATGGAAACGCAAAACTTTCCATTCCCATTCATTGTTTGATTTTGATTTGCAAAATAAAAATAAATTGCTGTAACTCCACCAACTTTGTGTTATGTCTATATCACACACACAAAAAATACAATGAAATGTATAGAGGATTGTGTTCAAAACTGGAAAAATTCATAGATGCCAGGCACTGTAGATTAGTGCAACACGCTTGGTATCTGAAATTCACCTATGCAGCCAAAGCTGTGGAATAACTTCCTGTTTCAGCGACGGAGAGAAGTCAGCGCAGTAAAAAAAAAACAACAAAAAAACAGGCAGAAGTAAAAGGACTGGCCAGCATTTTTATATATTTTTAACCGCAGTCAAGAAAAAAACAAAGTGAGCACAAACTAAAGCTGCAATTACCTCAGAAGCTCCTACACAACTATGTTCAGCCAAAAGCATTTAAATTATACGCTGCTGTGAAGGAGAACCAGACACTCGGGCAAAACAAAATCTGCTAAATCTCAGGGTCCACGTGTCTGACGACAAGGTTAGCAGCCGGTGGGAAGCGTCCAAATCTGCCTTGTTAGAAGAAAAAAGGCTGCCTGTTGGAACCAACACACACACATCCACTGTGGCGGCAGGGCAAATGTGACCAGGGGAGTATTTGTGAAACTGATCTTCTGGTATTTGAGGGTGTTGAGGATTTTTGTGCTGACAAGTGTGTGCGTGTGTGTGTGAAGAAAGAAAGAAGGGCAAAAGAGGGGGTGGGGGGGTTGCAGTGACATTTCTGCACACATATTTGGCTTTGGGATTGTGTAGGAAATTCTTTGCATGTTTTCTCAATGAACCTCAGCCGCTCTAAGGAACACACACTTGGTTTCCCTCTCACACACACACATTTTTGAAACGAGAAGCAAATCAACCACCCACAGAGATCGTATGTTGTGCTCAGTGATAAAATTTTAAAAACGACCACAAATCAAAATGAGTTGTGAAGTTACAATATGGACTCTGCAGGAAGAAGCAGCTCTGCCTCGTCTTTACAATAATTACTCACCTAAGTAGGTATTTATAATTAAAAAATATATATAATTATAAGCTCACAATTTCTGAAGTGGGAGTTTCAAACTACTACTTTTCTATCTGCCTGCAGCGGCCACCTGTGCTACGAGGAAGAGTTAATCTTTCATATTTTATAAGAGTCAAGAGGTTCAAAATGGGAATCAGAACCAAAAGAAGTGAAAATGGATTGTAATATTAAGTTTTCAGACAACACTTTACAGATTAATTTGATTACTCGAAGGATTTCAGCAATTTTATAATTGTTTATCTTCATCCCTAAATATTCTAAAGTACAGACAACAATGAACTAATATGCCACAACTTGCAGAAATAGGTTCATATAAAAGTATTACGGTATAAAATGGGGTCCAAAGAGGCAAACTGACCCAGACTCAAGCTAAATGGCTAACGCTAGTTTGCTAGCTCGCAACAAGTAGAAGTTGGGGTAGAAATCTGATATTTATTTTATTTTTTGCTGCATTTTAACTGATTTGCTAAACCACCAGAATGTCTGTTATATAAAAATTATTGGAAATATTAACTACAAAAAGTTTAGTAAAAAAAATAATAATAAAAAAAAGACTTGTCAGGTATGGACCTGGAACTGCTCCAGTTTTTTCTGTAGCGTCTTGCTGGAATCTCAGAGGTTTTATTCTCATCTGAACACAAGAATGTGATGATTTCATTTTAGGACCATTTCCATACGAAGGCTTGTGAACGAGACTCTCTCCACGCACGTCTTCCTGTAATGGTCACATCGATTCCGAAGCAGCGCACGCAATCATCCTCAAACACTTTACTCATGCGTTAGCAGAGAAATTTTGTCAACACACACTCTCTCGCTGTATTACTCACACAGTAAAACAGGTCCGACTATCCAGAGTTTTTGGGAAATGCGCTTGCTTTATTCCTGGAAGTTAGACTGATAAGGCTGTGGCTCAATAAGAGGCAGCTGCGGGGTTAGGTTACCATGAAATGCAGAAATGAGGAAGCCTGTTTTATGCAGAAAACTTCCAAAGTTGCTCAATTTATTTCCATCGTATTGTTTTCTGTTGGTTAAATATAGAAGAAAAAAAACCATTCAGAGTAAGAAGAAAAAAGAAGGAATTTAAAATTTGGTTAATCCCTTGGATTTTACAATTGGAATCAACATCTGAAATCTTGAGCCAACAGTTAAATTCAAGAACTGTTAAATTCTAACAATGTTTGCCTTCATTTAGATTAAGATTTATTTTAGGATGCTAGCGCCAGCGTTCCTATTTACAGCGTATGGTGTCCAGCAGGGTGTATTACATCTGTGTCTGCTTAGTAAAAGTTATGATCTGTCAAATCAGAAATGTAGGTCTTTTTATCCAGACGAAACTAATTTGCCAACAGCGCTAATGCTAAAATAAATCTTGCTAGCAAGCTGAGCTCCTCAACTTTGAAGAAGTCATTGCTAATGCAAAATGTAGCTTTGGTTGTCATCAATGCAGCTGACATAGAACTTTGTTAGATAAGATTTAAAAGGTTTATTGCAGTTTTACTAATGTTTAACCCCTTAACCCTAAATTATTAATGTTTTTGCTTCTTTTTTTTTTTTACATGTTGAATTTTCATAATTTCTACACAGACATTTTATGGGAAATACAGCAAATAAAATTAATACAAATTGTTTCTACATTTTTGGGGGTTAAATTTGAACAAAATTGACTTACCTATACATTTAATTAGAATAAATGCCATCTTGATCTTTAGTCCAAACACTAAAATTCACTGCCATCTCAAATGAATACATGTTCCCAAATATCCACCCCCTCCCCTCTCATTTTGTTAAATATTTCCACCAAATCTCATCTAATAACGGACCTCATGAACTGAAACACTGGGGGGGAAAAAAAGCTCCTGGGTTTCGCACCTTTTTTGTGGCCTCTCCCTCCATCTCCGGAGTGCTCGGGGTCGGAGGCCAAAGCATGCTGGGAGCGATGCAGACCGACAGGTTGAAGGCGTTCATCTGGTTGTCGTGGGCGCTGCCTTGTATGTGGTGCAGCACAGCGATCACGTGACGCAGCAGGAGCTGATTCTCACTGGGCAGCAGCTGCAGCAGCCTGCAGCGGGATGATGGACAGACGGGATATAATTGGTCAGTCCCACGTTTTTTTTTATATATATATTTATATGTACAGAAGAAGATCAGCAGCTCAGCTGCAGATTCCACTCTTGCTTCCATGTTGCGTGCTATTTATTTTTCCTTCGGCAGAAGGAATTCGGTTTGCTGCTTCTGGAATAAAAGCGGCGCTGGGTGTCGCGCCCTTTAATCTGCATCGCAAACAAACACGACCTCCCTGTGACACAGCTGAGCGGGAACATTCTTAGCAGACAGGAAGGATTCTGGAGCCCAAGTATGAACCGGCCCAGGACTTTGAGCTCCTACCTCTGAACACCCGGCAGCCGCTCCTCTCCTCCGTCCCCTTCCATCGCATCCATCCACTGATCGTACAGATCCACACACAGTATGCTGCCCGGGATGTTTCGCAGGAAGTCCTGTAAGCACAGAACGTAATGATGACTTTTTTTCTTTTAGGTTTAGTCAATCTTAAAGACATTCGACAATAACAGCAGCAGCAACAGGTTGCTAATGTTGTACTTTTGATTTACAACCCTTAGGTTTGTTGTCTATTCTTTAATATACGGCTAAAAAAAGAAAACATTCAGCTAGCAACAGCTTCACAACTCTAATACTGAGAGAAATAATTTTACAATCGCTTGTGTTCGCACACATTGTACTTTTCCACATTTTGTTGCCGTGCAATAACAAACTTTTTTGTATTGTATTGGGACAAACGCAATATAAGTTCTTAACTGGACAGAGAAAGAAAACACACTGGTTTGCTAAAAAAAAAAAAAAAGATATTTCTCAACAAATCTTCACAGTGAGACACAGGGGAGTCACCATCAAGGTTTGTTTTTTTTTTTTTTTAAAAGAAGATTAAAGTAGCTAAATACCAGGTCGTCCATTGCAGGAAATCATATGCAAATCTGATCGACCTCTCAAAAAAATAGATGCTTCTACAAAGTTGTGACTCAGGAGGGCTGAATATAAATGCACGCCACACTATTCAGATTTGTATTTCATAAAATAATGGCCTACGTTGTTTTTTTGGGCATCAAATGGGGAACAATTGTAAAAGGGGATGGACATATTTTTAAGACGCTGCAAATAGTTTAAGGTAAATGTAGAAAAACGAGACAATATCTCATATATTCTTTTTTAAATGTGCTTTTTCTTCCACCTCCTCCCCAGTCTGAGGGGAAGTGAGTTAAACACCTGAGCTGCTCCTGTTTGGCCTGGAAGCTGAACAAGGCAGCACCTTGTGAGCGAGTCTGGCTCCCTGCCTGGCCGTCTGCGCCGACACACATCACCCCGTCTGGACGCGGGTGTTTGGAGGCGCTTCAGTCGGACCTGCCCTCTGTTGTCTGGTATCGAACGGGTGAGAGAGCTGGGTGCGGGTTGTGAGGTGGCATTACCTTGAGGACGGCGGCGATGACGAACACAGACTGGTGTGTGATCTCCGGCTCCTCCGTCCCACTGTCCAGCCTGTCCCGAAGCTCCCTGCAGGCCTTAGCGCCAGCCGACCGCCTGAACACACCCTTGGTGTACGGCCCTTCCTGATAGAGGAACACTAACATTTCCTAAAGAACAGAAGGAGAAAAAATATATATTTCACTCCTTGGTTTTTTTTTTCCCTCCCCTCTCCCCAAAAATCTTTAATCCGAGTAACCTATAGTCATCTCACCATGACGGGCTTGGGCAAGCTGTGATCTGAAGAGCACACCGAGTTCAGAGGCTGTCCAAACAGCCGTCCCGGGTTAGGAGACAGCAGCGATGGGGAAAGAGGCAGGCCGTCCAGCTGGGTGCTGGAGCCCCTCCAGAAAGGCCAGTTGATCAGGGATCGCTTCCTCTTGAAGGTCTTCTGGTGACCGGGCTCTGCAGAGGACAAAACAAGTAAAGAACATGGCGGTTTCAAATAACGTGTCTTAAACGACAATCTGTATTTTCATTCAAAGCAGCTTTAGCTAAGCCTGTAGCGATAACAAATTTTTGCTGGACGATAAATCGTCCCAGAAGTTATTGCGATGAACGATAATATTGTCATTTTGAGACCATTTTCAAAGGTAATGGTGTAATAATGCAAGAACAATTACATTCTAATGAACATGTGACACTGGAACTGGAAGTTATTTTAAAGGTATAAAATAAACAAAACAGGAATAACAAATAAAATGACTTATTTAGTCTCTAAACAAAAGAAGAAGAAGAATTACTTTATTCATCCCAGCAGGGAAATTATTTCGCAGTTACAGCAAGAATTTTTTATACACAGATTAACATACACACGACGGGAGCTGCGTCTGCAGGCAGCCAGCTGAGCCGGCGCCATTTTTGAAGGAGGACATGCAGCAAAGGTCGTCGGGACCGGGAGTCGAACCCGCGACGTCCGCGGGTCTAAGGCCTCCAAATGTGGGGCGTGCTAACCCCTGCGCCACCACAGCACGCCAAAAATGGGCCAGTTGAGACCAAAGCATCAGACTGAAAACTTTTGTCATCCAGTTTTTGGTAGAAACAGAGAGATGGAGGAAAACAATAAATCAGTGGAACTTCCTGAGCTCGTTTTAATTCATGGTGGGATTCATTGATTTATCGTTTACTTCTTTGGGTCTACCTGTAGCTACATTTGAGGGCAGGTTGAGGTGAGGCGTGTGCAGGCAGGACGGATACTTTTGGTGCAGCTTGATGAAAACGGAACAAGACAGACCCACAGAAGGAGTCGCTGAGGAAAATGAAGGAAGACGCGTGCTGGTGGTTGAGGACAGCGTTTATTTTAAGGCTTGTGTGCGCCAGTAGGATGTGGTTATGTTTTTCCGTGCGTGGATGTTCTCTCACATACATGCATGGGGCCCTGTGGATGTCCCTTCGCATTTGTCACTGAGTGTCCTCTGCTGCGTGCCGAGCGGTGAGGTCACAGTCCGCACCTGCGCTCTGCAAACACAGGTCTGCCATGCGTCTGCATGTCCTCTGCTCACTCTGAACGGCCTGTTAAAATGTATGGACTTGTTTAAAAATATATATAAACATATACATTTAAAACGGAATAATTACAGGTCTGAAGACATGCACCGAATGCAAAGTAGCTACGGCGTCATCTTTGTGATTGCTGTTCTGTTGGAAGATAAATCAAGTTCAAGTTTAGATTAAGCCTGTCGCAATATAGTCAAGTAATCGCTTTGTAAATCAAAATAAGCTCAATAATTTCCATTCTGATCATTCATATTTCTTGAAGGGTAATTTTGCTTACAAAAACTTCATAATCCATGTCATTTATGGTTTTGGTTGTATGGGTTTTCTACTTCTGTTTTATTTCATAGTTTTTGGTTGTCGTGTTTATTACTTTATTAGTCCTAAGAGGGCAAACTTGAATTATTACGCAATTATCAATATCACTTAAAAATGGTCTCAAAACAACAATATTAGTGTTTTTTCGCAATAATTTCTGGGACCATTAATCAACCAGTAAATGGTAGGCCTAGTTTAGATATGAGTCAGAAAATTAAGTTTTGGTCTGAGATGACCAGAGGTTCTGGTCTAGTATCTGGTTGCACCGGATTTCATTTGGGGGTCTCAGAGTAAAGGCGATTGAACATAAACGCTCTTTACAGAGAATTTTTTATTTGAGCTAAAACTTGAAAATCACGTATCATTTCCCTTGCAGTTCAGAATTAACCTCTACCTTTTGTGGGTGCACTGGCACGAGTTTGTAGTTGCAACGTAAAAAAAAAAAGTGAAAAGGCTTCGAACGCTTCTGTAATCTGTTGATAAAACGTGGAAAATGCAACCGAGAACCGACACATGCAGAAAGACCCCAGGTCAGGATTCGAACCGATGACCTTCCTGCTGCAAGGCAAGAGTGCTTCCTGCATGTTGGAATAGGTTGAGCCAAAAGTCGACTTTAGCCTTTTCTTTTTGTGATTTACTTGCGCAAATCCCTAATTATTTCTATTACCACATATAAAGGGATTTCATATCAACCTGTAACACATAATGTGCCGCTAATAGCAAGTGACCTGGCAAAAAAAACACGCAACCTCGTAATAAATCTTTTAACAAGCAACTGCGGTCGCACACAACTGCTGCGAATCCGACCTGCCTACGGTCTTGAAATAACGCCATTTGTTTTACTAGGCAGTTGTGATTCGTATCCGAGGGTGGGGACTTGAACAAAAACAAAAGGTTCTTCAAGCGGGCGGATGACCTCGCGGCCAGAACGGGCCCCACGCAAAACACGCCGCATACCGCTCACAGAGTTCACGATTCAACAGTCGGTCATGGCGTCGTGCCTGAACACACTCTGCAACAAACGTTCAACAGCAACACAGTTACTGGCCCGCTCTGGTACTTCTCATCAACAAAGAGCCACTGACCTTGCTGTGAAATTATTACAACTCAATGAGGAGGCGATAGAGAGACTTTAAAACCCTAAAACAAAGAAGCTAGTTCTGATTCTAGCCTTCTTCTTTAAGCTGAAACAGTGTCTATTACATTGAAGCTCATAGACTCTTATATGAGAAGCCTGAAAGCCTAAATGTGGCAGAAAATATGAGATTTGACAAACATCTAATAGAGGGCAACCCCTCAGTTACATGTGGTTGCTACTTTGGTTAGCGGACTAGCTTTGATTTTGTTGAGGTAGAAAGTTGGTCTCAATAGAGCTCAATAAAAAAAACTGGAATGAGGGAAAAAAAGTAAGTGAAGGGATTTTGCTGAATTTTTTTTTTTTATAATCATAGCATTAAGGGACGGTTTGGAACCCTAGGACACACACACACACACACACACACACGCACACACACACACACACCGCAGGCAAAAAGGCACCGAGTAATTCAGGTTAATTGCTGAACCTGATGCGCTACTTCTGCTCGCATTCCTGGACTTTGTAAACAACATTTCTGCACCGATCCAACGTACTGAGGTCACAAATGCAACAAAAGTTCATTCTGAGTTTTCCAAATGGACAAAATGTGTTTCTTCTACATAGTGTGTCGTTCTGTTTTCTGGGAACCTTGTGAAAGTGTTTTATGTACATCAAGTACATTTTTAATCAAGAATATGCAGAGAAATAGCAAAAAAAATAAAATAAAATAAAAAATCCTGTCCTTTTAGTGATTTACTTTGTCCACCTAACAACACTTTTGAGGACATTGCAAAGGCAGGAAGACTCTGCAATTTTTCAATGTCGAGGAAAATGCAAAAAGCTGACATCATACTCTCTAAGGAGGAATGTCTGGTGTGAGAGAGTCAGACTTCAGCAGATCACTGGAATGCTAAACAGATTCAAACAAGATTCTTTTTTTTTCCCCCTTTCTTTTGCACTTTTATCCTCAAAAGACGCTGAATAAGAAATGTTGGCATACGTTTGCAAACCTATGAGTGAAGGTCGGCTGTACTTATGCTAAGGACAATCAAATTAAGTTCATTTGTGCATCCTAAAACCACAAAAATAAAGGCAGAAAAACAGACAGAGACCAATTGAGAAATCCGTAACAAACGTTACATTTTGCAGAGTGAGGCGGTGTACACTTAGCAATGCTAATTCCAGTACAGTAAGATGTTCAAGATAAAAACTATTTAGCTCATCTATTAGTAAATATGATTTGTTGTGTCTCAAATATCAGGTCAGACGATTGTTAATTAGTGTCCTCCTCTGACATGGTGCTCTTTTGTGTTTTGGAAAGTTCCAAGGAGATATAATACGACTTATAAAGGGGATGTGGTACGACTGTTTTTGAGTTTTATCCGTCTTTTCCTCTGTCCCATAAACTAGAGCGGTGGTGTCCAAACTGTTTGTCCACAAAATGCATTAAATTAAAAACTGAACAGTTAGCTTTTTATTCATTTATTTAGTCATACTGGCTCAAAAACACAATGTTTTATAAAATCTGTATATCATTAAAGATCAAAAACATAAAAAATGGTTTCAGATTGTTGCTGTATTAAAAGAAAAACAGTCAATTTCCAAATATTAGGGGTTTATCAATTGCTTTCCATTTTGTTGGCCAAAATTTACCAACGAAAGAAGATAAAGAAAAAACAAAAAAGAAAAAAATAAATAGTGACCGCACTTTGAACTCACCCGAAACCAGGTTCAGGTGAGCTCTTCACTAGTGCTGCCGACTGAAACAACCTTTGGCTGTTTTGGTGAAATCGCATTGTCCTCGTTGACCATAAATGTACCATAGTGAACAAATGTATATTTTCATTTAAACCAAAAAGCACTGAAATATATCCTGAGGTCAAGAAGGAAAGTTCTTACAGTGGTTAAAATAAGCGCATCAAAGCTTCAGAAAAATCAGAAATTGGACATCGACTCCAAAAACTGCTATCGATGCATCCCCAGTTGTTACATCACCACGTATCTGTGTATGTTTACGCTTCACATTCAGGGTCTTTGCATGCAACAAACTACCTCCGCTTCAACAGTAGAACGGTAGTGATGTGTCGGAGGTCATCAAAACCTAACACACAAACAAAGTAATGATGACAGTTTCCATTATATATCATCTGATTCCATTGAGAAGCACAGCAGGCTCCATTTAGTGGATTTTGTTCTAAGTCTTCTCTCCGACCTCAGCCAAGAAGCTTCTTTAACCCCAAGAACCACAATTGGAGCAAATCATCTGGAATGTTTTAAAGAGAAATTATAAAGCATGTTTGGGTGACAGAGATGGTATATTGGAAACATTTTCTCTTTTTTTTTGGTGTTTAGAGAGGGAGTGACGTGGCGGCCACACTTCTCAATCCCATTGCGCAAAACGGAGTTGTGTCAAAATAACTCGCAAGATAAACCAAACCTGATGATTCATGTTCAGCTCCAAAGGATGAAGCACTTAGATGGTTTAATGGCTTAATAATCATGTGTGAATGATGAGGGCTGTGGTGGTCTGGAGAGTCCCATCAGACGCTCCATGCCTGAAGCTGACGGGTCCGGATTAAGTGAGCATCTTCGAGACGTTGCAATGCTTTAGCAGAACATTTTGTTTTGAAACTGAGTGATCTTTTGGATAAACGCAGAAAGCAAAAACTTCAAGGAAGGAGGGGTGTGACTGAACCACTTCTGTCATAGCTAGTTACATTTACTTGACTAACTTTTTTGGGGGGGGAGGGGGAGTTGTACTTTTAGGAATAGTTTTACTACATTGTACTTTTTACTTTTACTCCAGTAACTTTATTATGAAGTATTGTTACTCTTCTAGGTACTCTGCCCACTGTGAGTAACTTCATTGAATGAAGATCAAACATGTTTTAACCAAAGATTCACCAGACACACCTGCAGTTTTTGCTAAAATTTCATGAGTTGGTAACACTTTATTTGAAGGGGTGTGCATAAGACTGACATGACAAAACAGCCGTCATGAACATGAAGGAGACTTCATGAATGTTTACGCCTGTTGACATGAAGTGTCATTCGGTAAATAATGACACTTTTAATGAAAAGTTCTATTAAAATTTGCATTCAAATCCTTTAAAAGTGTCATTATTTACCGATTGACACTTCATGACAACAGTCTAACCTTCCTCCTTCATGTTCCTAGTGGGTGTCATGTTTATTATAATGTCATGTCAGTCTTATGCACACCCCGTCAAATAAAGTGTTACCCAAAAGTTTCATATTGAAAGAAACCGATTTTGAAGTTTTTGTTGTTTACATGAATTATTTTCAATTTGGTCTTTAAAATGGCAAAATTTTCACATAACTTTACACTTTGATCTGTCTGTTGATGTAATTTTTAAATATTAATTGCTTGATTTTTGATAAGTAAATCAGTACTTCAGTTGCCTTGTTTTTTACTCTCGAGTAATTTCTTGGATGGATACGTTTTACTTTCAACTACATTTAAGTATTTGAGTACAATTCTTTAAGTCCTCCACCACCTCCCGTCATTACTTACGGTGCTTTTCAAAGTATTTGTACCTCTTCAACTTATATAAGGTTTTCATAAAATCCTCCAAGTCAAGTAAATTTTTTTCATGTCTCTACATATTGATCCACCAAGAGGAAAGATGAGGGGAAAGTTGTTGTGTTTTTCCACAACCTGAAAAGGGGATTTTGCCTTGCAGCCACTGGGTCGATGCAAACACTTGGGAGCTTTCAGTGAGGGTGAAACCCTCCACGGCTGCGAGGCTAGTATGGAGGAATTGCGTAACACGCTGTTATGGTTGAAGCTAAAGAATCCGAGGCGATGCTTGCGGTGGGTAAACTGGAGCCTCCTCGACTGGAAAACACAGATTTTTGCTCCACAACTTGTTTTCCTTTAAACCCCCATGTCATCCCCTCCTTTTTTTTTTCCATTCCGGTTTTTGTATCCGCAGTTTGTCCTCGGCCCCGTCCGCCGCAGCCGTCGTCGTGTTTTTCTTCCTCCCCCCTTACATTTCTCCATCCTGCTCGTATTTGAAGTCCCCCGTTTTCTTATCCTCCCCCCTCTAGCCAAATTCCTCTCTCTCGCCATCATCCGAAATCGCTTGTTTTTTTTTCCTTCACCTCTGCCGGCCTTCGGTCTTACTCAATAGCTGTGTCATCTCTTTTCGCTTTCCATCTTCCTATTCTCACACTCGTCTCTGTGCCTTCTGGGCTTTCTGTGCCTCTGTCCATATTGACAGGGTTTTTTTTGTATTTTGCCTCGGTGTCTGTCCCAACCCCTGCTGTAAACCTTTGTCGTTTCGATCTCTTCCCACCGTTCTTCTTGTCTTCTCGTGCACCTGTTGCTTCGTCCGCAGGCCGAACGACGGCAACCGAGTGCAAACATGAGGCCGCTTATGTAAGGAAGTACTTTCTGTTCTGCATTAACGCTTCTTTACTCTCATATTCATTCATGCAGTTCCACAGAGAATCGGACTGACGGGCAGAATCTGGTCCCGCGGGTCAAACTCGTTTTTCATTTCGCACCACATAAAGGTCATCAATGTCCTCAAAGGGAAAAAAAACACCAGTTTTATAAACCGTTCAAATTTCTCTGCGTCCAATTAGTACGTCTTAAAATGTAGCTATTTTTTTCAACAACTTTTCACATTGATGTAATTTGGCCCGGTACAAATGAAAAAAGTAATGTTCAATTCATGTGGCCCTCAAGAAAACAAGAAGCATAAAGCTACAGTTTGACCCCTCTGCCTTAAAGCCACAGTCCATCGCTCCAACTTCATGACTCTCTCTCTCTATCAGGTAAAAGATGTATAAGTAAAGTAGAAGGGTTTAGTCATAAGCAGCAAAAGTCTCCTTCTGCAGATTCCTACCAAAGTGGATGTTATCACCGGATTTTTGTTATCCTTAGCAGCAAACAAGTGGTGCCAACTGTACATGCATGAAAGCAACAGAAAACTTCTTCAAAAGCACAACTAAGAGTAGTTATCCTGTTATATCTGGCGCTCATGTGGCCCCTTAATGGTCTAATGCCCCATTAGGCAACTGCCCAAACGGCCAATATCAGAACTCGCAATTAGTTTTTTATATGAATAATTTTGTTCCTTTTTTACCAAAATATTTCAATTTTTGCGACGTTTCTGATCAGAATGATGGCAATCGAGCACATTTCATCAACAGGGCCGTTCAAAGAGCTTTCCATCATAAAAACGTCACCAATTTGAGAACAAACATTACATTTTATGGAGTGTCATCATCAAAAACATCAATAGGTATCATGTATATGTTGGACAATGTTCCATTAATTACGGTTCAAAGGCAACAGTAAACAGGTTTAGTTCATTTAAATGACTTCTGTTGATTTGGCTGTTTTGCAATTTTCTGGAAGTTTGTTCCAGATTGGATGTGATTTGATGAAATGTTGATTTTAAAAACCTTTTTTAGAAAAAAAAAACCACAACTCACCTATAATCTGTGGAGGCTCAAGGACCACTTTGTTGGGTTTGAGGATGAACTGGCACTGGGTGTCTGGGGGAAGGCACTGGTCCAGCAGCAGAACTTCGGGGCAGTCGGTCGGACTCATGGGCTCCCTCCCTGGTCCTCCTCCGTGCCCGCCAGGGCTGCTCCCTCCGTCCCGAATGTGGCTCATCTTGATGCTGAAGGGAAACTCGTGGCCTGAATGGAAAGGTCAGAGCGCAGAGGTTAAGAGGCGGAAGCTGTGGTATGTGCGGCGCGAGGAGGAGAAGCAAAAGAGAAAACGTGATAGAAATCAGGGCCGAGTTGGCACAGGGCGACAGCGACGTCTTAAAAACGGAGGAATTCCATGTGAACTGCAGAATAAAAAAGTTATGGTGAAGGAATGTCAGGGAAATACCACCGCGAGTAAAAGAAAAAAAGAAAAATCGTCTGGACTGAAACGCTCCCAGATGTTCTGAGGGGTTTTCTTAGCTTTTACTCTTGCCTGATGTTTTCAACTTGAAATTTGTGATAATATATATATAGTAAATACTTTTTTTTTTTTAAAAAACCTTCATGGATAATTTCTTAGAAATCATTCCTATCATTTATTTGTTCACTTGAACTTTATTCTAAATATTAGATAACAAGAATGCTCACCAATGAGAGGATATGGAGGATCATCTTTACAAGAACTGACCCACAATCGGTGATCCTTCACACAACCCTAAACAGAGAAGAAGAAGAAGAAATTTACTTTTGTTTGAAGAAGAAGCAACAGATCAAGATCTAGAAACTTGAAAACCCAATCTATTTTCCAGTGAACTTGTTTACTGTAGTAAGAGTCAAAGTTAGTCACCTTTGCTACCATCGACGCAAGTCAAACTGAAGCGTCTAAAAAGGTAAGCCTCATGCTTGATAAACAGATATCCTGTCAATAGTTCCTATAGTTTAGCTGTTTTAAATCTTAAATTGACACAGCTACTGCATCTTATTGCCAATTTTTCACATTTTACATATGTTTTATGTCTATCTTTATTTTTTGTCATTGTGAGGTGTGCTGCTGCTTTTCTTAGCCAGGTGATCCTTGTGAAAAAGCCTGGATATCAATTTTTTTCTTATCTGGTTAAATAAACGTTTAAAAAAACCAGTTTTACAGAAACCATGTCCCTATCCACCCAGTGTGACAAAGCCTCTGGTGCTAAAGTGAATAAATAATGACTAGTCAATGCTAGACGCCTAGAAATCAAAATGTCGAATGTGAATTGAAATCTATGTTTGGAACCCAAGTTTTACTGAATTCTTACAGACTGTAAATCATCCACAGCACTCTGACGGACTAATCTCTGTTCACATGTGCGTCACATGCACAACGCTGAAAATGATGAGATTCTTTAGCATCACATGAACCTTGTTTGCATTGTTACTTACCGATATGCCAAACTGCTGCAGGGCTATTCGAATGACATCGTCGGTTCTGTCATTGTTGTTGACGGCGAGCGTCTTGGCCTGGAGAAACGTCACGGAATTACATGCATAAAATAAAAACGCTGGCAATGCTGCTAACAAGTGAAAGCATCTCTGTGATGTAGGAATAAAAAGGGGAAGTAAGTGTAAGGAAGCGTACATATGCACAATTTCCAATATCTTTGGCAAATATCTTCAGAGGAATGGTTTTGGGATCGTCCTTCTCTTTTCCTTCGTTTAACCGACTGAACATGGAGAGAAAAAGAAAGGAGAGCAATTAATTATTCTCCATTCAGAATGTCTGTCATTATGAAATAACTTCAACGGCTGTCACGTAATTCATTTTATACAGAGTTTCACTTTTTATTCACGCAGAGCTGGACAAAAAAAACCCCATCTCAACTATTACAAAACATGTGATCTGCATTTGTTCCAGGGAGCAACTCACCCAATGATGAGTGACAACCACTTGTCCTTGATCTCTTCAGAGCTGAAGATGAGAAAAGAAAAATGTTTTAAAAAATAATCATAGTAATAATTAAAGCTTTAGCTTCTCTCCAAATCCCGAACCGCAGACTTTGCCTGGAGCGAAGGCTTGATTCCTGCTAACAGAAAATGCGATGTGTGTGTGTGCGTGTGTGGCGCTGACAGGTAGGTGCACACACACAGCATGGCACGTGCGACTGCGTTTGTTGGTGCTACGTGTCGGGGCCCGTCACGCGCACATGCGGTCGTCTTCTCTCAGTTGAACCGCTCCGGATAAAAAAACAACAACAAAAAAAAAAACGGGAACAGCCACAAACGCTCGAGGGTTTAAGGGATTTTATAGCCGCGCGTTTGATTTGTAGCTCCCCCTCCGTGATGTGCTTCTGCATCTCAGAACATTGCGTACTCTTTCAGAAACACAAGCCTGTTGACTCACAAGAGCGTTTCATGTTGAGCTGGGTGACTTCGAGGGACAGCGTTTTAATGAAATTCTGTGCGGCGACAACGACATCAATCTGCTCCTATTTGAATCACATCGCGATCATTTAAGAATACAGCCTTTGACGTCTCAGGAAGTCATTTTTCTTACTCTGTGTTTTGCGTACAAGACTAGATATTTACCTGAAAGTTGCCACAAAGTTACAGGTGGGCCATCCCATGACGAAGCTCCTCTCTGGGTTTGTGCTTCCCTCACACACCTCATCCATGCAGTTCGCCGTCCACATCTCACACACTCTGACTTGGGCTTTTACTTTGAAATGAGTAGGAGACCTGCAAAGGTACAAAACAACTGTTGGCCCAGATAAAAACCGAAGTCTTGAAAAGCTTTCCGACTGTTGCAGACATCTAAAGGAGACCTATTATGCTGCCTCGAACAGGTTGGGATAAGTTTATGCAAAACATGTTCATTACAATTTTTTTGCACAAAATCATTCTTGGATTATGAGATCTTAGTCTATTCAGCTTTGCCTTCCAGAATGAGTTATTTTAGGGCCTCTGCCTCTTTAAATAAGCTGCTGATGCTGGCCGCTCAATGCTTGCAGCCATTTTCATGTGCGAATGTAAACAGGTACGCAATTACACCACTGTACATCTTTGAAAAGCATTAGTGGAGCCTCCTTCACAACCAACGAGAACGCAGCAAGTGATTTCTGGATGGCAAGTCAACAACAAAACACTTGTCTTTTCCGGCAGCCATTGTACAGCACACGCAGGAGACGAACCAGGCTTTGCTGGGGTTGCTAGGTAACGTGACTCAACCAAACGGGGACTTTTGAAACGGCTCGTTTTCCAGACACCAAACCAAATGCCAAAATAAATAAATAAATAAAAATTTGCTGGATAGTGTTTTTAGAAACAGCTGAAGCCCAAATGGAAGAATAAAAACATGCAAAATGTGAATTTTGCATCATAGGCTCGAAATTAAGCTTAGATTTATTGTGGTGTTACCAGAGGAGTGTAAAAGATGCAACCCTTTTCCTGCAGTCGGGAGTCAAACCGAGAATCCCTGTAGCAAATTATTTATTTTACAAATCATTGACTCAGAAAGAATGAATGAATATGACAACTAGTTTATACATTCAGTTTGCCTTTATAAAGCACACTGAATACCTTTAACGTTCTCACAGTATTTTAACTGAATCCAATTTGAGGTTAGAATTTCACAATATATTTCCGCTACAACACACTTTCTATAAATAAAGATATAAAAAGTTTCTATATTCAGAGTAAAATGTGCATCCGTTTACCACGTCTCTAATTATAGAGGTAGATGATCCAGTTGAACGTATTCGGTCGATACAACGGAGGGAAAAGCACACATATAACACTGGATGTCTTTTCCCCTCTTGCCGTTGCACATTCCTCTAACTCAACCACAAAAAAAATAAATAAAAAAATTAAAGCCAATTACAGCTGACCCTTCCAGGTCTCCGTCCTGGAAGGGTCAGCTCCACCCCGCTGGCACATGACTGCCGGGACACACCACAGACGTCTTGTCCTGTCTGTGTGTACAGTAAGTGCAGAGCTACAGTCTATTTCTGAATTCAGACCTCAAAAATGTCTCCGTGTGCCTCGAGTTGCTATTTTTGCGAGTCCTTGTGTGATTTAGTTTGTGGGTGGGGAGTCCCTCACTGAAGGGGCCAGCGAGGCAGGCGGGCGGGCGAACAGCGTTTTGATGTCAGCCAGGTTTCATATGGATTTGATCGACTGGGAAATAATTGTACGCTGCGGAAAAATCTGTGAGGATCTGAAGGTATGAGAGGTAAAAGGTAACTAGATCTTTGGACTAGATCATAACTAGATCATCAGGAAGAACCAGAATACCCAACGAGTTTGTAAATGTTCTTCCAAAATATTCTCATTCAGATTTTTTTTTTTCCTCGCCCTTGTTTTCATCTTTCTGTCTCCATATTCTGCAACCTGCCAGACAAACTGCCGCAGAAAGAGACAGTCTGAGTAATGTCAGGACGTTTGGACCAACGGGGGGGAGCTTACTTGGCCTTGGCGACTAGCAGCGCGTCGTTGAAGAGGAAGAGGTGTCTCTCCTGGGTCTGCAGGCCCGTCTTAAGCTGCGCCTGGACGTGACCCAGGAACAGGCGGCCGAGGCATTCGGCCAGGAAGGCCTGGACAAGAGGACACGACTCGGGGTTGACCGGCATCATGCAGCTTTCCCTGGAGGGACGAAAGGAAGAAGAAAGAAGGCACAAAATGAAGCTCTCCGCCGATCACCAAAGTACTGACTGAGCTTCGTGATGAGTTTGGAGACATGAAAGACGATATGTTTAGTGAAACAGTGCATTTCAGCTAAAATTCCCCTCAACAATTGGGGGAATAATGGAGAACAACAAAACCATGAGGATCAAATTTGTTTAAGGAGGTACAGTTGCTTGTAAAAAATTCTTATAAACTTTGTTTTTTTTTTTTACTTTGGGTCATATTCTGAGTGCACAAGTGGATGTCGTTTATTGGCAGAGGTGGGCAGAGTACGAGTACGAGTACGACTGGGTTTATATATTTTTTACTCAAGTAAAAGTAACTGTCCAAAAAGGTATCCAAGAGCGAAAAAGAATCTGATGGGAACATTTGGTTTAATGTTTAAATATGATGTAATCAAAGAGACAAAAATGCAAAGTTATGTACAGATTTTGGTATGTTAAAAACTAAAATGAAAAATAGTAAAAAAAATTAAAAAAAGAAGAAGAAAAGAACAGATCAAGGCAGCACATTTCCAAATAAGAAAAAAGAAAAGAAAACAACTTGTGAAATATTTACAGTCAGTAAAGCACATATACTGGATGTTAAAACAGGATGAAGCTCAGCAGGTATAAAATAATAATATAACAACAAAGCTTGTGCACAAACAAGAAGTCTAAGCAGTACGAGTAGCAAAAATAGCACTCAAGTAAAAGTAACGTATAGTAAAACTATGCCAACGAGGACATTTTTTCTAAAAAGTTATACAAGTAAATGTAACTGAGTAAATGTAACTAGTTACTACCCGGCTCCAGTTATTGACATTTATCAGTCTCATTAGATATTTTAAGCAGAATTTTGTTCTGGACTCTGGGCCACTCTAATACAGATATCTCTAGCAACATCACCCCAAGTCCCCACAGCATGATGCTGCCACCACCAACACGTTTCACTGCGCTATAGTCTTTTGAATGTAGGCCAAAGAGAACAGAGCTCCATATTCAAAAGTTTGGGTTAATAACCAGTGGGTATAATAATATTTGTGAGGCACTTTAACTGAAATTAAAGGAAATAAGTTAACACACAATAATCGAAGAAGAATTTGGAACAACAATAGTTTCCTCTAACTACTTAATACTAAATCTGTGTCAGGTTAGAAGGAGAATTAAGATCATTTTTGTCAAGGTTAGCAATTAAATTAAATTAGTAGCCTTTACTCTTTTAATATGTTTTACCTCAATGACAATACTCCGGTATAAACGTGAAATGGGTCTGGCAAATTGTGAACCAGCAAAAGAAAAACAAAGAAAATCACCTAGATCAAAAAATAACCCTGAAACATTTCCCAGTGAGCTTTATCCATAAAAAAAAACACACACACAAAAAAACTAAAAACAGAAAATCTCCTCAGCTCTGCTGTTTTCTCCAAAGTGCATCAACACCCGAGTTTTTTCCTCCAATTTCATTGACAGTATAATATAATGATCTGGCAGCGACCGCACAGCTAAAAACACGAACCCCGTGTAGCGGTGAACCAACGCTGGAAGGGACTGAAAGGGGATTAAATGTCTCAATAGCTCCTCCAAAATTAATGGAATGGAATTTTCGCCGCAATATTTCCTGATTTCTTGCTGCAAAATAAATGCTGGGGCTTGAACAAAGCCACAAATCATGAGCTGCGCTGCCTAAGCCAGCTGGAAAATGGGCTGCACACGGTTTGTATGGCTTAAATGTGCATAACAACAGCTTTGGAGATGGAAATATTGAAGTTCCTGGCACTTTATAAAGCACCTATTAATTAAAAGGGCTTATAGTTTAAAATATATTTAAAAAAAAAAATCTTTTAAAAACTTGACTTTTATTCTCCTGTCAAAACACTCCACTGTTAAAGGATATAAAAAGAAAGAACTTCTCTTTTAGAAGAAGAAAAAGGAAACAATTAGTGCGCTCCATCCTTTCCTGTTTATCCATTGCTCTCCGATAAAAACACTAAACTGTCCCCTTCCAGCCGCATTTACTATCTCTGTCTCTTTTATGTACACAAATGGGCACACGTTCACTGCCCACAGGTCCACACCCTAGTATTAACAAAGCCTCTGCTGCTTGGAAAAAGAAAGCGCGCGTTATTAGTATTCTGGCAGGAAAGCGCCGAATGGTGGATCAGGCTTTGCTGAGGAGCCAAAGAAACTTGGACTCCCTCACAGAAACGTCCTACCAGCCTCATCAGACGAGTGTTTGGTTACATAATTAATTAACGAAGAAAAAAAAAAGGGGGGGTGGGGGGGACACGGTTATAGTGCTCTCTCCTCGTCTTTGTGCGTCTTCCAAATATAAATCTCAAAAAGTGGGGGCCGAGAGATTTCTGGTAAATTGAATTAATGTGATAAATTAAGCGCAGGATTTTCAGACCCTCGTGTGGTGCAGATATAAAACTAGAGAATGAACTGTTGATACTATTCAAAGAGCTGCTCAGTCAAACAATAAAACTATGGAATTTATTTTTCTTTTTTTTGTTGTGAAATAAACTCCACACAGATGTGTTTAAGCCCCGGGTTTATCCCCAGAACAAATGTTTAAATGCCAATTTGTTTTGTTTGAGAGAAAGACTAGATAAACACAAGTTAATCCCCGATCACGTCATGGACTTGTAGTTTCGTTGTCCAGGTGCTAAACTGACTTGCCTGGAGTCCAGATCTGATGCTCAAACAAAAACATTTATAAAAAGCAAGGCTTGGAAGTGGTTGCAACATGGTTTTCTTTGATTTTTCTTTCTTCTGAAACATCAAGAGGAAATGTCCCCTGTATCATGTTCTTTTCACTGCACTGAAACTATATTGTCAAATTTAGGACAGCTCTAATATTTAGGAGTTTTTACATCTGATAGTTTGGTAGACTCTGTTTGATTGGGGAACAAAACTGTAACTTTGGTTACATTTTGCTTTCACACTGCACTCTGTCAAATGTACCAAACTAATTGAAAAACCCTTTCACCCCTCGCCAGAGGTGGCGCTGCACCACAAATTACTAAAGGAAACGACAAGAAAATCTCTGAAGACGACATGAGAGCAACTTCCTTCTCTCTTTGTGGTTTTCTTTCACAAAAAGGAAACCAAAACAGAGTGGCGTTTCTCTTTTGTCATTAAAAGACCGCATCCTATTTCTGTCCGCTAGTGCTCGACTCGATTTGGTTATATTTACCCAGAATGCCCAGCGCTGTAGTCCGCTTCCTGCTTTTGGAGCGGGCTACGGCCCGCTTGGCATTCACATATGCATTTGATTTGAACCGCACAAGAGTTCACTTCAACTGAACTGAGACTAAGGTTTTTAGGCAGACAAGAGTTCGCTTTATAACCCGACTGCACGTTCACACCTCCCCAAACAAACCGGGCTTTTCAGGCAAACTTGAGTTCGATTAGAACGGGCTAAACGTGGCTGGCGAGAATGCAACGGTAAACTCTGTCCGTCATACAACATCCCGCATTTTGAAATATTCTCAGCTCTTTGGAAAAGTCACGGTTGAAGTAAGCTACAATCTCCCAAATGTACAAGTAGAGACGACAAATACCCGGGTCAACGCACTCCTAAGACGTCCCAAGGAAATGTCAGCTGAAGTTATTTGTTAAAAGCAAACAAAAACTGCAACCAGAAAGCAGGAAAATTTTGGTTTCTTTATGAAGTGGGGCTGAGATAATGGATGCACCTCAGTTCCTGTAATCAGTCCAAATCTCAGAAACCCTCCAGTTAGCACACACACACAAATGCACACGAGCTAGCCCCGCTTTGTTAGCGCCCTTTCACTTTACTCTGCTCCCGCTAATAAAGACAACATCTTCCGTATTCACCGCACATCCCTCCCTCCCAAATGCCAGATTGACAGCCGAGCCACAGAGCTAATGTCTCCATTGTGCGTCATGTGATGTTGATAAATTTCATCCCCGCCCCGCCTGAACGTCCACACTCGTTTCTGCCGAAGCCCGGGCTCCGTGTGGAACAAATGTTGACTTTTCAGAAACGCACAATAAGAGCACACCAGCGCACAAAGGCTCGCACGACGCTGCATGCTAATCCCCGCGGGATGAATATTCAAGTGGCAAAAATGCGCATATGAAAAGGTTGATGGATTTTATCAGCGCGAGTCACAAACTTGGACTCTGTCAAGTTGTGAAAGATTAAAAAGTAGGAACCCTTGCTCCTGAGTGAGACTCAGCGTTTGTCAGCGGAGAGATGGACTTTTTCTGTGATGAATGGAGAGCATTCACTCTGAGACACATCTGATTCACCTAAATCAGCTCAGGCCTCAGAGGCTGAACAGCCTGACGAAAACGAGAACCAACAAGTTTAAGACAAAGGCTACATTAAAAATCATACTGGTATTTTTATTTTTCTGCTTGTTATCTCACATTAACAGGAAATTTGAGTTTTGGTGGTAGACCAACTTTATCATCCTTTGTTGATCTAGAACGCACTGCATGTGACCACAGCTCGGTTAGCAACACCCTTCAGTGTGGAAGTTGCTAGAGTTCACCACTTTTAGTATCAGATTAGCTTCTGATGAAGTCAGGAGTAGGACGAAACGTATGCCTAAATAGTTATTTCCGTGGAGGCACATTGACCGTTTATCCAGGCAACAACAAAAAGCTAGGCTTTGATGGGTTAAAGGTCATTTCATTTCTTCGATATGAGCCGTGGGCGCCAATTCGCACCAAATTTGGCGACATCTTATTGAACTGGTAAAGGATTGAATTATCACAGGGAGAGCTTGTCTGGATAACAGCAAAGCTGGATGTGCCATAGGTAAGTTTCTCCTTTTTAGAACTTTGTAGGTCAAGGATCTACAAGAATCCACAAGAAAACTGCATTGTTGAAAAAAAAATACAAATTAAAAAATAGGAGAGAAAAAAAAGGAAGTTGTAGGTGAAACGCCAGAAGCTGTGGCTGCCAGTATTACACCGTATAATTATGGGTACAACATTTTTTCTTCTTTCATGGTTAGATGCCATTGTCTTTGTTGGGGTTACAGTTAAAACATGAAAGTGTTTTAACTTAGGGAAAGTAACAGTATTTTTCCTAAAATGATTGTACAAGTGTAAAAATGACCGTTTTCACCAATTCATTTCACATTAAATCAACAATTTTACATTGTTTTATAGCTTACGGATTTTTTCATGTCACAACTTTACTGTTTATCACTTAAATATACAGATTTTTTATAGTATGATGTTTACAGTAAGGGATGCTAATAATGCTAATTGCTAATACACGATGTTTAAGACAGGATTATTTTGCTTTTCTTGACACTCACATAGTTTGATGCCTTTGTTATTATAAACACTGACAGCATACAGCAGGCTGCCTAGTATGGAAATATTTTGGACATTGTTAACTACGGTTCTTAGAGACAAATCAAAAGTGGCATCAGCAGGTTAGACCTTCATCAAAAACTGGAAAAAGCAGTACATCTATAAACACACAAAAAGAAACCACCAGCTCAATCTTAGCCCTATTTTTTAAAGTCCAAGTGAAACACGAAAGACGCTGCTGGCCTGCCTCCACTTTATGCATATACTTGAAACCCTCCATTTTGCATGCGTCAGGTAACATGGTCCCTCCACTGCAGTAAGACATTACCAAAGCTGTCAAATAGTTAGCCCATCAAGAGAATATGGGGAGCCTTTCAGGAGGAAATGACACACTAATGTAACAGTCTGTCCACCGTTGATAAGATCCCTGAAACAAACCTTGTGATCGCATTTGCTCGTCCGCCGGGACCGAATCCGACACCTTAACTTCCAACAAATATGATTATTTTTGGCCTCAGACCAACGCCAGCAAGGAACAAGTGAATGCATTGACGGACGCCGGCTGTAAGAGGAAGAACTGTCTTTGTTTTGTTTTTTTTTTCAATTTTCCAAGCAAACTTCACACTGACGGGTTGCATCACCAGTAGCCCGGTCTGGTTCTCCAGACGAGCAGCCGCTCACGGTGCAGCTTACGGGGCTCGAGGAGACAAAGAGCGTTTTGCTTGCAAAAGACGTCATTCGAGACAGACACACACCACCCTGCACCATCCAAATCCACGGTAGACGCTTTCCTTCATGGCTACTGTCAAACTCGATCACAGCCGCGGTGATTTAATACTGTTGACGACAGCCGCCATTATTTCCTTCTTGTCATTTTGACGTGACCGACCTTACTCTGTAACAGATAAATGCAAAAAGTATAAAGTCACCCCGCCAGATGGCAACAGATCCTGTACAGCTGAGGAAACTTTTTCACAATTCAAACCAGAAAATAATGCTTGTGTGTTTTTATCATATTGTTTATTGCAATAAAGTTACCATGATGAGTTTGATTCATCATTGTCTCGATAAATTCCTTTTATGATGTTTGAAACCCCCTAAAACTGATCATATTGTTTAGGTTGTTAGTTTTACTAACTTTTCTATAGAGAGTATAAATAAATTTGAAAATATGATTAAACGTCGTTACTATGTGCAGTGTGAGTGTAACAAATCACACTTCTTAATCTGACTGGAGTCCTAAAGAAGCCAATTATAAATTGTGTGTTTTTCAAGAGCAGTGTTTACGTTTGTGAGGCTGTGATTGCTGTTTAATGCAGTCACAGTCATACAGTTGGCTAAAAAAAATAACTACTGCTTATCGTTACTTTTGTTGATCTTACGATAGTACTACAAAATATTTAAGTCAATATTAACCCATTCTTACTTATGCGTCTGTGCAAAAGGGTTTTTTCAAATGTCGTCATCTTGCATCACAAATGTTTACACATTTCATTGAAATTTTTACTGATATGCTTTTGCTTCGAGTAAAAGCAAAATGACACATGGTTTTTCAGTTTTGCTGCAATTTTTTTTTTTTTAAAGTGAAAACTTTGGCACACACCAGATTGCAAGTCATAATTTTTCATATTTTTACAATGCTGCCATCTTCCACCAATGGCGTGTACATTTAATTCCCTAAGGATGATGGAAGTAATCCTATGGTTTGTTTCCATAATCTTCCATAATTCCTTTGATGCATCTCTATCTGTTGGCAGAGACGCAGCAGAGGGAGCCACTGTGGATATTTTGCAGATATACTGAAGAGAGTGGCATGCTTTAATGTTCAGCTAGCCTGACTGAATACTTTGTAAAACCAACCGGAAGTTTCTATGAGTCTTGCAATCTTTTCGAGGTCTGTCTCTACCAGATTTGAACATCTGGGGTCTGATTGGTCGAATCTGATCTGGCGCGATTGGATTATTTTGCTGAGGAGAGTTGACCCTTCACCCCGGTTTCGGGTCTTTTGCAGCCTATAGCAGCTTTTCATGCAGGAATGTTGTGTTTTTAATAGCTGCATCTAGATTCCCCAACAACTCCAACCAGCTTCCAGAATCCCCACAGCATGATGGAGCCACCACCACGGGGAAGATGTTTGCAATGTGACCCATAGCATTTTGCATTCAGGTCAAAAAGTTCAAATTGGGACAAATTTGACCAGAGTACCTTCTTCCATATGTCTACTGTATCCAGTGAAAGGATTGTGACAAACTACTTTTTTACACTAGCTTTCATCTTGCCACTCTTCCATAAAGGCAAACTTGTGACGTCGGCTTCCTGGCCTTCACAGACCAGTCTTATTTACAGATATTAAATTACACTCAGGTGGACTTCAGTTACTAACCAGCTGGCCCTTATGTGGAGCTGATTGTACTTTATTTCAGCCATTGGCATCAGAGCAAAGAACGCACACAAGTGCGAACTTTTCTTTTCAGGTTTTCATTTATAAAACCACAACATCCTTTCCTTTCTACTTTACTTTTATGCACCACCTTGTGTTGGTCCGACACACTGAAGTTAGCGGTTGCACATGGCAAAAAGTGAAAACGAATACATGTGCGGAGCACCATATATTTAAGTTTCCTCTCGGATTCCCGCTTCCCAGTAAAACAAAAAAAATTCTAAACGCAGAGACGAACGAAACCAGAAATAGCTGCACTGTTACAGTATGAATGGCGCAAATGGTACATTTTCATTGCTCTCCCTCCCATCTCGGAGGGATTTACTCGCATAAAGAGCACATTGGTGATGCAATGATACTGAAGCCTCTGCCAAGAGCTGCTGGAAGCACTTATTTATCCGTTTCAACTGCATTTATGTGGCTTAAGGGTTCCAGTGCTTTTCTTTCCAAGGCACGCACAGGGTTAGACAAACCCAACAAAACAAACCAATTTATTACAAAAATTGGCTGTTTTGGCAAACGGCTGGAGCGTCGCATCAACCGCAGCCAGGACTTCAACCTTCTGACGGTTACAGTCACAAACCTCAAGAAGTTGACCCGTCTCCCCAACGCTCAACCGGAGATAAATGAACACCTCCCTCCCGACAGCTCCTAATTTAATGTCAAAGGTTAAGAGTGACAGCGGAGAGAGTCGAGTCCTGGCTCCACATCCACTCTTATTTCTCACACACACACACACCGTCAGGTCAGACTGGGACAGACTAAGCGGCTCTGTCATGCAGACTATTTGTCTTTCAGTCAATAGAGTTCCTTTCTCAACCTCTCACCACACCTGCCAACAGAATATGTCTCCCCAAATCTCTTTAACACACAAATCCTGCCCCAAGAGAACAGACCCATTTAACAGTGCAGGGAGTTTCCCCCTAAACCCTCTCCATCCCCTCCATCCCCACACACACATCGCTTCACGCAGTCAAACCTGAACTCCATCCACAAACGCTAAAAACGGTTCACACCTGAGATACGGCCTGGCATTGACAGCATTTGACTGTAAAAAGGTTTTAAGAGACTGGAAGCAGATTGAGAGAGTAAGCCTGCCTCTAAAAACGGGCATCGACGAGCGTTAGCAGCAGTTTAGAAGATAAACAAAGCCCTTCGTAAATAAACAGTGCGGCCAAAGGGGATTGGAAGGGCTTATTTCTGACCCTGGTAAAGGAAAAGGAAGGGATCTGAGTGATACGGTGAAGTGAGAGGTGGTGATGAAAAGACCGATAGCTCAGGGATAAGTAAGCAGTGAGTGAGTAAGCCTCCAAACTTTGAGATTTTACTCAAACTGGTGGTAAACATAATTCTTGAGCAAATATCTAAATCGTAGACTTAGCCATTCAAAACCACAATCTATCTCACTCAGATCAGCAAGCAAACAGCTTCCACTTTCACTCACCAGAGATCCAGGTTTTAAACCTCTGTTGATTTTATCCCAAGCCTCCAAGGCTCTATCCCCCCCCCAGTTTCTTTAATCTGTGCATTATCAGTCTCTCAAATCAGCGCTTGGTGTTTCCTGGGGAAAACTCAGTGACAAAAACAGGAAAGCTTTGTGAATCGGCTCAGCGACCGACTTGGCAAAATGCTTCACAGCAGTTGCGAAAACGCTCGGCGGACATCGGCGGAGGCACGCCTTAGCATTATGTAAAGTCAGAATCGTTAAAAAGAATCCACTGTTAGTGAAGGCATGAGGAGTCACAGTAAAACAGGCACGTGTTGTCGTGGAGTAGAAGGGGGGGAGGCGAACATTGGAGGAAAGGATTTTTCATTCAGACGAGTTACACTTTCTAATCTGTTTGAAAGGTGTGTCATACTGGGAGTAAACGTCTACACACGCTAAGGAACTTAGAGCTAACTCAACTGCACCTTCATCCATCACATCATGCATTTTGCGGAGGACTCAGCCACGAATGTCCCAATCAGGATGTTTTTTTTGTTTTGTTTTTTGCCCCCGATGCCGAGCGGCGTCATTTAAGACGAGGAATTTGCCAATAAGGCCTGATAATTAACCTCAACGCCATGTTTGGTGAGAACCACACATGGTCTGAATTAGTTTTGTGATTGCGCGGCGTCTAAATCTGCTCCAAATAAAATTATTCCTGATAGCGACAGATGTTTTGTTCCAGTTGGATTCTTTTTTTGTTTTTTTTTGGGGGGGGGGGTTCTCCGAAGAGTTTTTGCGGCTCTTCTAGTGGCTCGCACTTTTTGCACAGTAGGCAGACAGGAAGGAGGGTGGAAGACATGCAGCAAAGGTCGCCAGGACCGGGAGTCGAACCCGCGACGTCCGCGTCGAGGACCAAGGCCTCCAAACGTGGGGCGTGCTAACCATCACAGCACGCCCCAGTTGGAATTTTTTTTTTTTATATAGGTCAGGCTTAATATGCAGTGTTAAAACATGGGGGGTTAAGCTGAGTCAGTAAAGCTACAAGTATAATGTCCCGACAACAAGTTACCTGAAATGCAGTTAAGATTTACTGTGTTTCCCAAACAAACAGCTGCAGTCTTCAAAAACCTTCCATTACGATTGTTCTGTGTTGAGCAGTAAGTGGAAGTGCTAAGCTAGGCTAACACTCCCATGTTTCTCTGTTTTGGTGTAATAATTTTTTTTTTTGCTCGTAACGCTAATCGTTTATTTCAATCAGTTACAGCTAATCCTCTGCAAAACAAACTTATGGGAAAAGTTAATAAATATATTGCTTTGCTTTAAACGTCATAACATTTAACGACTGGGATGTGATCGGGACGTCGCCGGTTTTAACGGCGCCGCTTTCTGACCCTTTCTGATGGGAACACAGACAGGTGTGTATTGCAGATACCTGGAAGCGCTTCTCGATCTCGTAAGCGCTTTGCTGATGACCAGCGAGGGAGCCGACTGTCGCCTCTGGGCGAGGGTCTTCATCTTCTGAGGGGGCAGACAGAAAGAGCGACACAAAACATGAGTCAAAGCACATGCAGAGATAAAAGCTTGCGCCTGTGTTTTCGGTTACATTCTGTGACGGTAAGGTTTGTAGGGCGGGGGACAGAAAGTCCACAGTCAGCACTCTGTGATGCTGTCTGATGGCTGGAAGTTGAGGATTTAAGAGAAAGGGGAGGAAGGGGGGAGGTTTGTGACTGACAGAAAAAGCAGAAGAGCCAGCAGCAGTGGAGAAGGGGAGGAGGAAATGACACAGACTAAAACATAAAAGTCACAGGGAGTGAAACAGTTTGCAGAGACTGTGGCACAATGTTTAAGATTCCTCAGAATTTGTTCTTAAGGTGGCTAATGGTGTACAGCCCGACATCCTCTCAGCTGTAACGACAATTAAACGGTAAACAAAATCACAACAAATCACTAACAGTGCAACATAAATTAAACATGACTCCGGAGCTCATTTTAACCCAGGACATTCCTGGAACATTCCTGTTTTAGCAGGCTTACATGAGACATATAGGCCACTGTCACAAGAGTCCAACATAAAAATAAAAGAAGCACCATTGATGAGCATCACGGGACACCAGACTGAGCGCCTGCAGGGATAAATGGTTTAGCAGTCGCTTTTCTAGAACAAGCCAGCTCTCAGACATTTAGATCATTTTTAGACTTTATTCAGTTTCAGTTTCTGATTAGCTGTAAGCCACAGGCTGCTGCTGCGATCAGACGAGTCTAAACACAGACCACCAGTCATGTTTCCTTTTTCAGAAAGTGCTCAGTTGACTCTTTTTTAAAAAGAATTTATTTTTTATTTTTTCAAAAATCAAAACTGAAAGCACAACAGTCACTTAAAACATAAATCTCTTGTTATTTCTGAATGCAATGAATGACTGGGAGGACACGTGTCGTAACTTTAGGGACGCAGATGGAGAGAGGAAGAGACTAATGAATAGCACCGATTTTTGTTTTTGTTTTTGCTGATAGACTCAAGAAGATGAAAAGGAAACCTGACATGCAAATGCAATTTTATACAACATCAGTTCAATGACACATCTTGCAACACACAATGAATATTTTTGAAGGAAACACAACAAAGGATATCTTGAGAGTCTCTGGAATCAGGTTAATCTTCAACTTTTCTTTCATGATTTATTGATCAGTAAAACCAAAATGAAGCAAACCAAGCCAAGACTTGAACTACCAAAAAACGTGATTAAAGGACACAGTACTGCCAAGGGTGTAAAAACATAAAACCAATTCATATGGGTTATGTTCAAAGCAAAGAGAAGACGTACCAGTTAGAAAATCTACACAAAACAATAGTCAAGTAATGCACATGACAGATTTTTGCATACATTTAACCTGTTTAGGTGAAACTTAGTAGATACCTGTTTTGCTTTAAAAAATGCTCTTTAAGAAAAAGAGCATTCTGCACATAGATGCAGTTACCAATTTTAAACACGCAAGCGAGGGGGGGCGCTGTTTACAAGTTCTCAAAGATTCTGCTACATCTGAAGGAGATAGATCTACAATGACAATGGCTACTTCTATAGAAAAAAACAAAACCCGGCTTAGAATTACAATTCAAAAATAATCTGTCAATTTTTATATATTAATATTTTTGCATATTGATATCATTGCTAAAATCGTTTTGTAGGACTTTCTTGGTTCAAGTTGTTTTTTTCTATCTAAACTATTTATTCCGTCTATAAATCCGCAAATAACCTAAAAAGAGCAAACTTTAAAAAGCTTCCCAGGTGTTGGTTTTTCTCATTATTGTACTCCTCACACAGACTCAATTAATGTTTCAACATTTCTTGAAAAAAAATGAGAAATATCTTCTTTGAATTAAGCTCTAATAAAGTAAAAGCAGAGACATATTTTAAAAAAAAGATAACTTAAACGATTAGTAAATAATGACCTCCAAACATCTCGAATATTTAGATATTCGACATTTTTAGGTAAATATTAGAAAACAACATGTTCAGAAGGCATTTAAAAACCATTTCATGTTCAAATATATGATATATAGTTTATACAGTATACGTTTTGGCACCCAAACTCTGTTTTTTTTTTTATAAACAAATGTTCCTTAACTGACCCTTAACAGAGGCCGAGTGTCACGAAGCGCACACCCGAAAAAGAGTCCGAGCTCCCCGTTACCTTCTTGTTGTCGGACAGCGGCTTGCCGTCACCCGTCAGAGAGTCGGACCGGTTCTGTCCCATGCTCCCCTGCTGCGGTGACATGCTTTCCATCAAGGCTGTGTACATCCACGGAGCCGAGCGCACCGGCGATATATTCCCATCATACGAGAAGTAAAGTCCACGGTTTACCCGCCAGAGAGGAGAGTGGGTGGAGGATCCATCACAGAGAAGAAGAAGAAGAAGAAGAAGGTCCAACAAAAGAGCCTGTGTGTGACTGAGGAGCCCGCGGAGCTCCTGACTCCGCTGGAGCGACGTTTGGTCTGAGCGCCTGTTCCACGGTCTCGCTCAATTCACTCAAACGGTTTGGAGAGTAAGCGAGCATCCGGTTTGTATTTTCAAATTAAAAGTGCTTTAAAGGCTCAAGTCCCAGCGTGCTTTGACGCATCTAGTCATAGACATGAATCCGCACCTGGTATCCACAAACTTATTTTGAGGAAGAAAATGGCGTCATTTTAAAACGCAGAACGGGGAGAGCGTTAGCTAGCTAGCTAGTGGCAGTTTAGTAGAGCGCGCGCGCGCGCACCATGTGCAGACGGTGACGTTGTAGCTGGTTCGATTCCCGGTCTTGGCTTCCCCTTTTTCTCTCCTCCCAATTTCACTTTTCGATAAAGGTCGCTAGAGCTTTAAAACGTGAGCTACATATGTTGTAAATAAAACAGTCGTTCAGTGGGTGCCAGATTTATCTAACATTAAACAGAAAAAAAAAACCACTGCAGCAATATTTAAATCTGATTATATCTGATCTAAAAGTGCTTTCGAAATGAATAAAACCCCGTTTCTGTGTCGAGGAAGACGATGAAAACCATCTTGAATGTAGAAACAGATGATAGATGTGTGTTTAAGGATAAGAAGTCGTTTTATTTACACTTGCTGTGCCTCTTGTGGTGTGTGTGGGTGTGGGAGCCTTGCTTTGTTTTGAGAGTAATGTCTCAACTGGGGTAGGTGGGGGCAGGCTTGATTTAGAGTGTTTTGGAGATGGGGATTGGGGGGCAATTAGCGGAAAAATATTATATATGATTTATATTTCCCAGAACCTTCCAATTTAATTTTTGTTATTATTCAAGCACATTTATTGAACACGTACTTTGCTTTTATTTTGAAAAAAAAAAACAAAAAAGCAGGCTTAATCTAAATAACTTGACGCAACTGAGTGAGGAGGACTTGGGTGTGTGTGTGTGTGTGTGTGTGTGTGTGGGGGGGGGGGGGGGGGTGCAGTCAGTTCCATATACATAGAAGTGTTCCTAGACTACATGGCAGTGTGGTCCAGTCCAGGTGTAAGAATGCACTGCCTGAGCCAAGAATAACAGGAGTGATGAGGAGGAATGTTGCCAGTAGTTTCTTTTCTCCACATTTCATGACGCACTCATTTGACTTATAGGAGCTGCAACAGTAAACCTCACTGTAGGAAACCTTCCTGGGAGGAGGAGAGTGTTTACTCTGAGATCTTGGAGGGGGAATCTGAGAGCACAGCCCTTCATGAAGTCCATAGCTGGACATGCCGGTTGGGAGTTTCAGGATTTTTGATTTTGATTGCTAAAACTCACTACTTAATGGTGGGGACTTAAATACTGTGAGGAAACCCAGGAGCTGAAAGCGACAATAATTATTATTACCTTATAGGTCAGTCAAGTGTGGAATGACAAATGAATAAATGTGCTAACAAATTGTTTTTTCCACTTTTTAAAACAATTAAAGTAAAATACTCCAATTAGCTATGTTAGTGAAGCCCTAGCGGGTACTTACTGTACGTTAAAATAGTACAATGCCTCAAGTTGCAGTATCTATAGGCCTTAATGTGTTTATTTAAATGAGTTTTACATTTTAAATCTCTTTGCAAAGGAATTCAGACCTCTTAAGCTACAACGTCAAATATTGGGGATTTCTTTGGTAGAGCAACACAAAATAGTGCATATAAGCACAAGGTGGAAGTAGTAAACTAACAGATGATTTTAAAGGTTGTCTACAACCAAAACTGAACAGCTTAGGGTACATTTTGTATTCAGTCCTCTTTATTGTGACACCTCCAAATACAATCCACAGCAGCCACAAAGAGAGTGCAGGCCAAAAGTCACCCTGAACCCATCATCTCCATGGCGATGGGAGCATCAGGACCTGGGGAGCTGGAGTTTAATGGGAACTAATTCCAGTGCAGCTCTGAAACAAAACTGCAAACGACTGCAAAAGACTTTTAACCGGGGGTGGAAATTCAATTTCCAATTTCCAACACAACAATAACACTGAACTACAATGGAATGTTTTAGGTCAAAACGTATTCGTGGCCTAGTCAAAGTCCAGGCCTAACCTCAACTGAAAATCAAGTTTAAAAAAAAAATTCTGTTTGTAGAGGTTCTGGAACAACTTAACTGAGCCTGAGCTAATTTTCAAAGCTAACGAGCAAAAACGTTAATCTCTTAAAGTGTATAGCTGGTGGAGACAGTTGAGGACCCCCCCCCCCAAAAAACTGCAGCCATGTTTGCATCAAAGTAATAACTGCACACGCTTTCTGAAGTTTCTCTTCATAAGAAATGTTGAACAATATCATGGTGTCTTGCTTCCTCTGCATCTCAATAAAATGCACGAGAGGTGGTGACTTTAAAGAAGAAAACTTTAGAAGTATCAAGGGATCTGAATATTTTGTTAACTTTTGCCTGAAGCGTCTAGGACTCTCATCCTATCA
This sequence comes from Xiphophorus maculatus, assembly GCF_002775205.1. Taxonomy (NCBI): domain Eukaryota; kingdom Metazoa; phylum Chordata; class Actinopteri; order Cyprinodontiformes; family Poeciliidae; genus Xiphophorus; species Xiphophorus maculatus. Next base: position 6,659,182 of record NC_036449.1, on the reverse strand, counting down.
TAAATCTATCGCTATTTTGCTCCCCAACAGAGGGGAGGATAAACTGTTCAACGATATTCAAGCCTACAACAGAAAGTTAGGGAAAGCTCAGTATAATGTAAAAAAAACCAACCACGATCTCCCATTCACAAATACGAAGGTATGCGTCAATTGTTTTAGCTTATCTCTCCTCAAAAAAGCGGTTTGCTTAGGATAACAGCACTGATAGCGCTCAGCCGTCCTCTTTGATCCAAGACGACGGCTGAAGATCCCCGGCTTCTGTTGAGGGAATTTAATCTCTCATTACAGAAGAATAACAACGAAAATGTGCATTCTTCTATAGCAAAAACAGCCTCGGGTCCAGCAGGCTGGACTTGTCCTCGGCTGCGACCAGCTTTTTGAGGTCGTGACTGCGGTGTGTGATGCTCTCTGGAGAGATCCGAAGCAGGAAAAAAAAAAAAGCCAGGGTGTGTCAGAAATGTGGTTGGAAAACGTCACTGGCTGACCATAACTGACTCCGTGCTGCACCGTGTTGTTCCAACCTCTTAAATGTTCCACTTTGTAAGTGGCTGAGTAACGACAATAAAAAGAAGGGGGGGAAAAAAAGCGAGGCTTTTGTTTCTTCTAGTTCCCATAGCAAAATCGACACATCTCCCCGAGATGGGTTCAAAACGCGTCTGTGAAGCCACATTTCGCCGTCACACCGCAGCCCGGAAACTCCACCGTTCTCCACCGGAGCTCGAATCCGGATTAGTCGAGTCACTCGAGGTCAAGGGAAGTCTACTCGTTTGGGATTCTCCCCCTTCAATGAAGGACAGAGAATCAATGACGCCCTGGTTAACATCAGCTGGAGTTTCCTTTGAAGTGCATCTAGAAGAGAATGAACTTTCTTCACGCTTGGGGAGGCCGGCTGTTGCAAACCCCGAAGCCAGGGAGAGTCTTGACTCGGACTGCAAGTGGTCGATTCCAGACGGAGAAAATGAGCTGGAGGCAGCCCAGGACCTGCAGCTGAAGGGTTTCTTCTAAGGCTGAAATGATTCATCGAATTAATCGTGATTAATCGCGATTAGTCGATCATTAAAACAATAGTAATCGATTAATCGTTAATTGGAATGTGCACTCAAAATCGGCCATTCGCTGAAAAAAACTAAACATTTGGAGCGTAACTAAGCCAAAACTGTGAAATAAATGTATACATTTGCAATTAAGATCAGAACAACTACTCAAAACTTGTCAAGTGGCATTGTTTTAGCTTCAACCAATTCAAATGGTTATTTGCTTGTTTTTGTTTGCTGAAAAAGAAACATATTCAGAGCTGTATACAAGCTAAAATTCTACAATAAATATGCGTTTAAGATAAAGACAACTACCCAAAACGTCGTTTTTATCTTCGCCAGGTTCAAGTGGCCATTTATTTTCTTTCTTTCCTGAAAACAACAACATGTTCAGAGCAGCAAATAAGCAAAAACTGTACCATAAATATGTCCATTTGATAGCAACTAGATGAAAGCAACTAGCCAAACTCCTCAAGTGGCATAGTTTTATTTTCGCCAAGTTCAAATGTTCAAATTAGTTTTTTTTTCATTTGATGGAAGAATAAAACCAACATATCAAGTTCAGTAATGAAGCCCAACAGCACAATAAATGTATAAATTTGTGTTTAAGAAAAAACCAGCTACCCAAAACTCGTTTTAGCTTCACCCAGGTTCAAATTCTGTAAAAAGAATAAATCATTAATCAACTTTTTGCCACGCATTTATTAATCGGTCAGCAGATCAGCCGTACTCTGCATCGATGTCCAGTCGAGCAGAAAGAGCTGCTTTCTTTCTCGTTTGCACAGAGATTGGGTGTTGTGGTTGTGCTTTGTACTGTAAACGGACTGAATATGTGGCTGTATGTTTACGTTCAGAAAAAACATGCACGAAGACAAACATACGCTCATGTGGAGGGAGGGGGGCACAAGGATGTGACGAGCGCTTCTGGAGTCAGGAGCGGACCCGTGACGGATGGAGCGAGGGAGGGGAAGATGACCGACGGAGGTCTTTCAGTCAGACAGGGAGGTGCTGCGACCCAAAACGGCATCGGCCGCGGCGGTTCGGACGCCTCCACCGCCCCAGCTGCCGCCACCGTCACCGCTGCTACTTTAAGAAGGCAGACTGCCATGATGCCAGCCAAAAATAAACACCCCACTGCTTCCCTTTCTTCCATTTTTGTGTGTGAGAAACCTCTAAAACATAATTTTAGAGGTTTCTGGCTGACAAACGTTTGAGGCATGGCTGTGAAAATTATGGGCGAGATTATATCTGGAAGGCATTATTGCTTTATTATGTATTATTATTATTATTTTGTTCTTTACTGTTTCTCAAACATAAGGGTTGTGTGAAACTTCAGTGTCGGGTTACCCTGAACAGATTAAACAACTGAAAATGACTAAATTATTGCTGTATTCTGTCTGAGTTGTCAAAAAGAAATAGGTGTTTTTTTTTTTAACTTTGAGCAAAGTTATGATGGATAGCAAAAAAGTGCTGGCCACTTCAAACGGGTCAGAGTACAGATGATTTAAATTTTTAAAAAATTGTTAGAAGTTGTTATATATTCACATTGCACTGCTTGGCTTTACGACCCTTGCTATGTAGAATTTCTATTTTATTTTTTGAAGTTTATCCTTCTTTGTTTCCGTTTAGCTGTAAATTATTTCACAGCTTACCATTTCTCAGTGGTGCCAGTGGGATCATGGGTTCTGCACGCTTTCAGAGCGTGCAGCAGGGATTATCGGTACCAAAAAGGGGCGGAGCTTACAGATGACTCCGTTTGTCTAGGTTTTGTACTTCAGTGAGGTATTTTCTCGCTGTCGGGCTGATCTTTGTCCCCCATTCAAGCCGTCCCACTGCACTGAGTGCTTGAAACACGACCGAACCTGTCGGCTCACATAACTCTGCGACAACATTCCATCCTGTCCTTAGAGTTCGTAGCGGTTAAGGATCTGGGAGTGCAAAAAGAACAAAACCGAAAAAAAGAAAAAGCTTGATTCCCCCTCCCAACGAGTGGGAATGCTCTACTCTGCCTTTATAGCAGTTCTACTTGTATTTTAAATAAATGCTAAATATTTTTACACGCTCTCACGTTTGCATGTAACCATTTGTTTATCTTGTCAGTTCCTGACTCAGGGATGAGATCTCTCTTTCAGACTCTCCAAACACAGATGGATCTGGCTGGTGTCCAATGCAATTAGGGTTCTGACAAATTGTGACTGTTTCACATAACCACAGTTTAAAGAAACAACAACAAACTGTTCCTTCAACAGACAGAATTCGGCAACAAAATTCTTTCTGAAATTCGTGTTTTTATTTGTTTTCCTAGGCAAAAAAAACAAAACAGTAATGTTTATGAGTTTGAAAAGCCAAACATTTGCTAGAAAAAAATAAAAAATTTTAAGATTAGTCTCAGAATTTTATTTTATTTTTTTTATTATTTTTTTTTAAAAAAAAGGGTAGATTTCCAAGTTTGAAAAATCGCAAATTTGCAATTAAAAAATCGTGGACACTTTTCATTCTCAAGTCGAAACTTTTTGACGTTTAAAATTTTTTTTGGAGAGGGGAGATAACCTATATACCAGTCTGCCTCAGCCCTCAGCCCAGACAGAAAAAACAGAAACGCTGACATCCATGGATAGCTGCTTTTATCTTTGATAAAGCAGTTTTCACACCGTAATATTACAATTCTCCAATTCAGCAACACATCTCGTTATTTAAGGCAAGATTTTCTTTTGTAAAGTTTCTGCGGGTATCGTCATCTAGCGGTTTGTGTCGACCTCTTGAAAGTCCAGCTGCTGAATGCACAAAATTTTGGCTGTTTTTCTGTTTGTTTGTTTTGCATTGCTGCCTACCGTAAAACTCTTAAACTCTTTGCTGACTTTTCTCTGACGGTTTTGGGACATCGACTTTCACGTAGCGGATGAAACCCCCAGGATTTCCCCACATCCATGTTACATAACACTTTACCTCTAAGTCACAATGCTCATTGTTCACAAAACCGAGGAAGATCGAGTTTGGGCGAACATAATATATCTGGTGTTTAAAACAACTGACCGAGACACACATGAAAAACCACTTAAGACTTCGGCACAATGCTGGATAAACCTCCGTGAAGTAATTACGTGGTCAAAACTGTCCACCTAGAACTATTCCAGAGTATAATGTTACATTAATAGCGCGCTTTAAAAAAAAGGAACATTTGAGGTAACGCCTGGTTTTTACGTCCACTGCTTCTGAGCCCCCATCATCTGTTTACTCCTCTGGGATTTTACGGATCCAGCTTTTAAAGCCACCGGGACAAACACAGCGAATATCGGATGATAGGAATTTCACCACTGGCCTACGCCACAACCAGCGCGTCCATCTCTCTCTGTGTTTCTCTTGCTTCGTCTAAATCAGGGGTCTCAAATTCCAGTCCTCGAGGGCCGCAGTCCTGCAACTTTTAGATGTGCCTCTGCTGCACCACACCTGAACAGAATAATTACGTCATTATCAAGGCTCTGGAGAACTGATCTACACAAAGAGGAGGTAATTATGCCATTTCATTCCAGTGTTTTGTACCTGTTACACATGTAAAAACCGTAGGACAGCAGCCCTCGAGGACTGGAGTTTGAGACCCCTGGTCCAAATATTGTGGCGTGGAGCGGCTGAGGCGCGTCAAGCCTCCTCGGAGACGGATGCAGGCTCTCCCGTTGAACAAAGCCCACGGCGGGAGGGAGGGAGGGAGGGATTCAGGTGGAAGGAGGGGAGAGAAGGATGACGTCCAAACAACGCAGCGCTTGGAGACGGAGGCTGCGGGTTATCTGGCAGCTGCTTCAAACCCAGCCTCAAGTGGTATGACGTTTTAAGGGCTTGCTTTAAACCCTCTGAAGTAAACACGGACATTCTGGTGAATTTTATCACATTAAAACCACATTAACCCAGATAATGTGCAATGGGATTTACACGATTTGCTTTTTTTGTGTGTTTTTGTCCTTCTTGAGGGGGTAAAAAAAAAAAAAAGCTCCATGGCAAAGAATGTCTTAATTATTTTTGACTCGGACGCCAAAACGGTAACTTATTTCTTTAGTTTTTTTTTTGTGGCGTACAAGAACAGAACAGTGGCTTGCTAAAGTAAAATGTTATAGTCGAAGCTGATGGGAAGATGGATTCAGCTAGACTCAGGACGAAAGCCTGTTAGCGGTTGAGAAGGGAACAAATACATGTCATATTGTTTCATTTTAACTGCAAAAAAAAAAATGGTAAAAACCTTTTAAAATTTTTTACTTCTGGTGCGTACCGTGGTGGCGTAGTGGTTAGCGCAACCCATGTTTAGAGTCCTTGAGTCCTCAACGCGGCCATCGTGGGTTCGACTCCCGGACCCGGAGACATTTGCCGCATGTCTTTCCTCCTCTCCTTCCCTCCTTTCCTGTCAGCCTACTTTTAAAAAATAAGGGACACTAGAGCCCACAAAAAGAGCCCCTGGTGGGGTACAAAAAATATCTAAAAAAAAAAAGTTTTACTTCTTAACTATGCACTAGACTAGTCTAATAAATATAATCTCCCACAATGACTGATGTAAACGGCTTTGGTGGGGAAAATCAATTTCACATCAGTTTGAAAGTCTAACACAAAATCGAAGGATGTTGTATCTATCATTTCTGTATCTTGTAGTTTTTATAAACACACAATAAAATTCCAGCTGTGGTTTTTCTCCATTAATTACCATTTTTATTTATTTCAGTAAGCGAATGTTTATTCAATGTCAATTTTTGTTATTTTGCTAATTTTACTTTTATACCTTTTATACTTTATCACAACCACATTTATATTTATAAATATGAGAAAGCTCAAGGAGTTGAATACTTTTGGAAGGTGCTGTATGAAAGCATGAAAAAAAACCCTGTTATTTTATGTATTTCTCTGCAGCCTGAAGGCCAAAAGGAAAGCAAAGGTATAATGAAGGCTTTGGATTAGAAGCACTGAAGCTGAATTGGTCTTGTCCGTGTTATGCTACATTAGCAATTTCAGATCTCTAATTTCCATATCTAACTTGATTTTCTGCACTGATGTCTATAAAACAACTGCTAGGGGCTCAAAATGTCTTCTTGACACTCTAGGACTCTTGCAAGGACTTTATCCTTTCTGAGACAAACAGACAGACAGTCACTCAATGAGTCAAAAATACAGAGAAATAAATCAGAGAAACAGACGGTCTAAGCTTGGCTGTTGGTTTGTAACATCTGCTCTCTTATTAGACACGCGCGCACACACACAGGCACACACGTACGTTCACACTCATACAGGCCCCTTCCTCCCCTTTCTTGCAGACCTTTTAACCCTTCTAATCTGATTAGGGCTGTGGTCCTACACATTGAGGATTCGACTGACACACTGCAGCTTGAAGAGGATTGTTGTGGTTGTCGTGGTTGTTATGACTGTATCACTCTGACTGACATCTAGAGACAACGCGACACAATGTCAACTTGGAAAAGTAATCATACCCCTTGAATTTTTCAACATTATGACGCATTTGCCTCCTCCTCGAATCTCAAGTCTGTTTTTTTTTTTTTTAAAGATTTATAAGCGTTTTCTACATTGAGCTTCATCAACTCCAACCAGCTTCTCCTGAGTAAAAACATCCGCATAGCAGCATTTTGGCTCCATCTTCCATGTTCAAATGACAGATTGAGCAGAGTTGGGATGCTGTAAGCGTTGGGTCTTGTTTTACCTATATAACTTCACAACTTCCTCCCTGACCTTTGGCCTTCACAGAGCAGCTGCTTTTATGCTCAGAGTGAAATGAAGTTGGACTCTTTCTCACGATAGATGACTTGTGAAGTTGATTGCAAAAACCGAGACGTACAAATAATATTCCCTTTATCCATCCATCTAAAGAGTTGTTGGCTTTGTTTTTGTTGTTTGAGTATTTCCACTACTCCGAACCCTGGTGACATATGAGCATTTGTTGGAGGAAAATAGCAGCTTTCAATCACAGAAATTAAAGCAACATCCTCTGCAAGGCCAGCTATAAAAATGGCTGGATAAGTTACGTAAAGGGGCAGTTTTTTGTAAAACTGTCTTTTTTGAGCTGTACATCATGTTATGATGTTATTCCCTCATCAGAAACATACCTGGAGCATTGCTTTGATTCTTGGATGCATGTTTGAGAAATCCTTTAATCTCCATGGCAACCACAAAACGCCTGGGTGGACCCTAGCGCCGCCTTTGAGACGAAACGCCTCCTCAGAGATGCAGTTTAAAATCTTTCGCCTCACAGAGCAGCCCTCTCCTTGGCTAGTTCCTTCAGACTAGCCAGCAGCAATTAGCAAACGCGCTGCACATCTGCTGAGCTCATAGGAGCTACTTCTCAGTGCAGCGCTGCTAAAATCATTGTTAGAGTTAATAGAAGAGTGTTGTTGGGGTGACTTCTCAAGGCAGAGTTTCTTAAAGAGACAGAGGCCCAATTTCAAGGTGTTAAATTAGGTAACGTAGTGCCTTGATTATATTATAAAATGATACCATGTGCCTGGAAAACACAATACTGTTGCATAAGCCGCTGTTATCCAGACTTCTCAGACAGACCAAAAAGTCCCACTTGTTATACTCATCTTAAAGTAATACAGTGTTTAAAATGGCTGCTTTTCTGACTTTCTGTACAAACTGGCTGCGCTACAGACGTCAACCTTCGTATAAAAATGAATAACAAGGAAAAATGGATTTTATCAGTACTTAGGTCAACAACAGGATGATAATCTCATCTCATTAAGGAAAAATACAAAGATTTGTTTTATTGCTCCTACCTGTAACTACGACTTTCTTCCTCAGAAAAAGCATTTAACGTGTGAAATTCAGTAGCATATTACATCCATTTGAGATGTTGTGAGATTAAAGTAACAATAAGTTAGCTATTTGAATCAATGCGTGCTCTTCGGTCTAGCAGAGGATTTTATCACAATGTTACCCTTTTCCCAGGACCTCTGCATCAGGATATTTGCTGATTTTTCTTTTTTTTTAAAGGAATTCGACAAATGTTCTTGTTTTGTCCTTGCACGGTCTCATTCCCCAGGAGCAAACTGTGGCAAATTGCTGCTCATCTCCAAGGATGAGATGAGCAGAAGGAGAGGAGAAAGCAACCATTCTGTCAGAAATTATTAAGAAATGCTTCTTAGCAAAATGTTACCCATGTGACACGTCGACATGTATAAGTGAGACATCCTAGCTGATAGACATCACAGTTTCCAGTACTAGTATCAGAAGTAGCTGATGTTGTGCTTTTCCCATTTAGAGCTATAAATTCATCGAACTTATTACAAAAATAAAAATCTTAGTGTCACATCTTTTCACAGAAGTAGTTGTAAATTATATACAAATATAAATGTTTGTATACAACGCATTTTTATAGCATTCTGGTACAAACGCTATACCGGAATGCGACAAAATGATGTTTTGTACTATAAAAATGTTTTAAATTTTTAAAGATTTATAGCTTAAATATTTCAAAATCTAACTGATTTAATTAAATTAATGACAAAAAAACAAGAAGATGATCACATGCTTGTCATTGAAGTTACTGTTGGAAAGAGTCTCATCCAGCACATGAACTCAATGTAAACGGTTCAAGCAGTTAAATTTTCATACAAATGTCACGGGTTAGTTGTTGAAACTAAAAAACTAAATCTATTTCCATTTCAGCATTTGAAGACAAAAATGTGCTTCAGTAGTTTCACCCAACTTTTGGACACCGCAAGACATACCCACGACGGCTTTTACAGAAAAATCTTCCGCGGCGAAGACAAGAATTGGCTTTGTTTCTGTCTCTTATCTACAAAGAAGCCGCTCGCTTATCAGAATTTACAGCCGAAAAGACTCTGGGCAACGGAGAAATGTGACAACTGGAAGCAAGGATTTCTCTCAAGCAGTTTGACCTTTGTGCAGAGGATTATTTGGTCAGTTAGAGACAGTGTGCAGGAGCTCTTTGTCTCAGACTGGTGTGTTTTTTTAAACCTGCCAACCCATTAATGCACTGACAGCAAACAGGAAGTTACACTTTCAGGAGATCTGCCTGAAGTCGGCTCTTTATTTTCACCAAATTAAAAGCATGCAGCAGCACTGCTGCTTTCTGTAAACAAGTCCAAATGGACCTTTATCTTCAGTGGCACATTGATTTAGGGGGAAGTCGTAGCTCGCTTTGACGGAACGGATCGCTTTAAATCTTTCGTGGGCGATTGTCCAATCAATCAATCTGGTCCCCTGCAAGGCAGCAAGCTGAGGGAATATTGTCGCCGGCCACAGAAAACTATTCAATATATGCTCATATCCGGTCCAGCAGATAAGCTCTCCGTGGGGGGGGTTAAACTGGTGACCCCAGCAGGCCCGCCTGCAGCAGCTTGTCAAGAAAGACTCATTAGAAAATATTACTTCCTTTGCTGTCATTGGGGGTCATTTGTTGTTGTCCAGGATTAGACGTCTAGCAACTCCATCAAAATTAAAAGCACAATTTTAAAGGTTGCGGCATTAGGTCTGTTGATTTTTGCCTTCTGTGCTCTACAAAAAATAATCTGTTCGCAAAAAATAATACTTTCTGAATTTGGTAAGAAGAAAAAACAGATTTTTCTTTAGAGTAAAGAGGTTTATGCATGAATGTATTTCCATCAGAACAATTTACTTTGTTACAAGCAGGAGTCTGAACGAAGATTTTTTTTTTTTAAATCGGTTGCTACTACCTTCATAGATTGTTTTTCTTTAGGATAACTTGAACAGTGAACAGTACCTGCCAATGTTTTCACATTAAAATGTACATTATGGATGTTACTCGCTTTGTCTCTTTTTGTAGTTTTTCCGTTTTGGGCACTTTGTACCAGGTTTTGTCGACTCACTCTGGTGCCTTGAAGAGAGTTTCAATTTGAGAACAAAAAAAAAATCTGGCACAATTTTCTTTAAGCTACTCATAATCCGCATCATTAAAATGTGGTTATGTGACTCCATTAACTATTATTCCTTAACGGGAGGCCACGCTGAGCTGGTTTGGGTGATAAAAACGTCACATTGCATCAGAGTCTGCCAGCCAAAACCAAGACCAGACCGCAATTAATGGAAATAGGTTAGAATACCAAACTCAGAAAATAATGGAAGAATAAATTAAGTGATATACGGTTGGATCTTATTGTTTTTATGATTATTCCGTAATTTTATAACGGCTTAAGAGCATGGGAATCAAACAGTTTGTTTACGGTCAAGAGACGGAAGAAAAAAAAAAGACAAAATGGGGATTTGAGTTAGTGAGGGAACACTTTCATCCTTCTTTAATTTAAAATTTGCTATTTTTTTCTGTCATAACCATTAAGCTATGTTCCTTTTTTCCCCTAAAAATTTAAGTTTTAATTAAAGCATGTTAACAGTTTCATTTCTATTTTGGAGGTAGCACTGACACAAGAGTGATGTGCGTCCGCCTGATCTGTTTGAAAGAGAATTTCTCAGAAGGATCCAGACGGCCGCTGGCTTCCATTAGATGGTCACGTCAATAACGTGTCCAAAAAGCACAGCGGGGTGGAAGCGCGCCCTTCTGCTCTCCGCAGGAGCTGCCAGACATGCAGGTCAAAAAACAAAAAAAAACAAAAAGAAAGGAAAAACAATCAATCGGGCACTTTGAGAGAAAAGGACGAGTGTGTCTGTGTCCTCCTTTCTAGCTGCTTCTCCCCGTCGTCGGCCGAGCAGCGAGGAGTGTCGTACGTTCGCAGACGCCGTTTTTCCGTGTGTGTCACATCCGTCGGCGCTGACAATCAAAGACGCCGTACTGCTGCCAGCCGAGTCTTATCAGCGTCGCAGAGGGTTAAAAGGTGCAGAGGTCAAAGCCCGCATTCCACCGGGGGTCAGGATTAGCGGGCCCATAATTACAAATCTAATCAAGGTAAATTCTTGCTTCTTTAGATTGTATATTTATGCGACACGTCTATACTCTTCAAACCCAACTTGGATTTGAAACAAGGGATAACTCTTCTGATAAACACTTCCCACAAGCAACATCCAGGAGTTAAGAGCTGACCTTGATGGAGACTATTCTGGAAAATGTGGAGAAGTATCACATTTTAAATAAGAGTCGGCAATTCATGATCTTTAGCTTTAGCACTTGTGTGAAAAACCATACACGGTCCATAAAATCATGAATTTCCTCTAAGGGCCTCTTGTACCAGAACGTATTAATAAAACTCATCAACAAACTACTACAATATTAATAGTTGTATGCTTTCAATAAGTACATCTTAAAATTAAATAATATTGACCATCTTTGTAATGTAATTTGGCAGAGCACAGATAAAAACAGCTTTGATTTTATTAATTAAATAGTAATTAAGTATACAACTGTTTCTGAAGGTTTTCATGTGGCTAAAAGCTATGAGTTTGAGTTTGCTTAGTTTTTTTTTTTTCCTTTTTGTAACACTATGTAGGGGCAATACATCTCATACAGTTGGAAACCTGTTTATTTCCCCCTAAAAGCTGGCACATTTGTTAGGAAAAATCATTTGTGGGTGAAGCTGCAGAGCTGTGAATGGCTACACCCATGAAAAATGTTCCCTTTTTGTGCCAAGCAGCTTTTTGGCAGCGGCAGTGTGATGGTGTGAGAGGGTTTCATTCACACGAAAAACGAGGCTCGTCATCATCGCTATGTCCTTTTAAATCATGACGTTGCTTCAGGTTTTCTATTTTACAACCTACTACAGAGGGACACTCGATGAACTAATGAATTATCACTGATGATGTCACAGTCGACAGGTTCTAGACCGGGGGTGTCAAACTCCGGTCCTCAAGGGCCACAGTCCTGCAACTTTTAGATGTGGCTCTGCTGAACCACCTGAATAGAATAATTAGGTCATTAGCAAGGCTCTGGAACACATATCTACACATGGAGGAGGTCATTAAGCCATTTCATTCCAGCGTTTTGTACCTGTGGCACATCTAAAAACTGCAGGACTGCGGCCCTCGAGGCATGGAGTTTGACACCTGTGTTCTAGACGTTTCAGAATACAGCCGAGTGAAATAACACAACATTTTGTCAAACGTTTTGTGCTTTTCCGCCACACAATGACAACTATCTCGAAAGAATTTTCCTCTGAACATTTTCTAAAAAGCCGCCAAATGTCTTAAAAAGCAGCTCAGATTTTAACAACCCACCCAAACGCAGGGCCACGGGAAGTTAGCTAGCAAGGTGAAAGAAGCTGAGGCTCAAAACCGCATGCGCGTTTTGACGACATGCTCACATCACTGCGCCATCTAGTGGCCTGGCATGACAACTAGAGCAGATTCATGCTCGTCTCTGCGGTGCCGTCTAAATACTCCACCCCCTAAAACAAAATACCGGCAATTTGCAGTTAGTGGCCTCGTACAAACGCAGCTTCAGAGTGTTCTGGAAGGTTTTACATCTCGCCTGGCCTGGAATTCCTGAAATTCCCCTGAGAATTGCTGGAGACACTAGAGAGGGACGTTTGGGGGTTCCTCCTGGACCTGTTGCACCTGTGCGTCAAGCGGAAGACAGACATGGGTGATTTTGTTTTTCTCTGTCGCCCAAACCCTCATGAAACAGACTGGGTGACAAAAAGTGAAACTTCGACCTACCAACTACAGCAGAAATGAAAGGAGACGGATGATTAACAAATATATAATCACGTCCAGCTGGAAATATAAACCATCCCCATATTTAGATCTGAATTATTCATACATTTTGTTGTGAAATAGCTACAACCAGTCACTGTGAGTGACAGCCTTGAGGAAAGCTGTTTGGAGAGCAAAACTCCCTTTTTTTCTTTTATAACCCCTTCCATGGTTTCACTTACTTTGGAAAAACAGCCAAGGCCCCGGTCTGGGTTTTATTAAAAGGCATGGACATGTGTGCGCGGTTGAGTTTGCATGTAGTAATGAGAGTGGATGGTGCATCTTGGTTACACAGGACCCAGAAATAAACCAGGATCTGAGCCAGAATTACCAGTGTGGAGCTCCAAACTCCCCCCATTTCTGGACACAATTAACCCTGCTTAGTTAAAGAGTTACACACACACATAAACTGTATGCCATGGCATAGAAACCCGGAAACCACATAATGACTACACACACACACACACATCCTACATCACAAACCGTCTCTCCTTCAGTTTCGCTTAAAAGAGGAAAACATTTACAAGCAGACTGAAGAACGAGAGATTGGGATACCTGCTAAACTCTGTTATCGTTATTTTGTCCAACGTTCAGTCATGTGACCTGTCATAACAAAGCGGCGCAGAAACGTGCAGCCGAGAGCCAAACGTAGATGGGATTTCTGGCCCGACGCCCTGAAACACACCAGCCCTGCTGTGTCAACATCTGGCAGCGTGGTTGAACATGCACAAAGTTTCACCGCACGTAAACCTGACAACCTCATTCTCACTCGTCGAATAAAGTTGGCGATTGAAAGTTCAAACATCAGATTTTTGAAAAAAATTTTTTTTACAAAGAACAGTGAAATTTTTCCTTTTGCTTTGAGGATTTCTTTCGGAGCTACAAAATGATGCTTCAAACGCCTTCAACCTGACTAAATGATCAAACGGCATCTTGCAGTCTGATTTTTGGAAGTATTTCGATAGCGATCGAATCCAATGCAGCAAAGAACAGTGTTGCAAAATGTGAACCAACTTGACTGTGATCTTAAACATATATTTAAAAGCTTAGTCGACCAGCGACTGTTCAGAACGCCTTGCCTTGCGCTTATATTGTAACTTTTTTCAAAGTAAAAATCAATCGATTCAATAGACTGCAGAACCTTTCAGCAACAAGGCATTTCAAAGGGCTTTACACCACGAAAACACAAAAAGACAAAGTCCCAGGAAACACAGTCAACAACTGAAACATTAGGCTACATTTTGCTGTCGTTGCACATCAGAATGTTGATTAATATTTCATTGATTATGTTTCAAGAGCAATTCTAATCAGAGGTGAAGGGGTTAATCTAGATTTAAAGGCACTCAGTGTTTCGGCTGTTTGTTCCATATTTGTGGTGCGTAGAAGCTGAAATATTTATTTAATTGTAGAAATCATATTTCACTTTGACATTAAAGGTCTCCTCTTTTTTGACAAAATAATGACAGTCACATTTTGTTGATCATGGTTGATTTGTAAAAGCAATAAAAGGGTAAAAGGGGCGACTACTTTATATGCTCTATATGCATGTAAATAAAGAAATTCATAAGAATAGCAGAAAGAACAACGTCCTCTCTACACCGGATCTTATTTGATAAAATGTAAAGTGGGTTCAGTCAGGCTCTCGCCGTTTCTGGCCAAATCGGGGAGAGTCGTGCTTTTTAGTGTGAAAACATGAATATTGCCCCGGTGCCTGGCACATGCAAAGAGCAACAAAAATGTTTATTTTGTGCCCTGACTGGCAATTAAAACGCCCAGTAAAAATACTTTAATTTATTTTACTTTTTTCTTTAGCAGACCCACTGAGATTTACAGATGGCATTTGTTTAATCAGACTGAACTCCACCAAAATAATGAGCTTGTGTTTGAAAAATAAAAAATAATTGGCGAGACATACATTTCTTTCCCACACGAGTTTCAGTGTGTTTCACACTAGTTTCAACGTTTCAGCGTGTTAATTTGAATTCCTTAAGATAAAGTCCAAAACACCTTGAGAAATCGTGGTAGATTATCCCATAAAAATAGCACTAAACAGGATAGTCTTTCATACTGTGATCAACACGGCAATAAAATGAGCTGAAACGTTTCATTCTGCAGATGGCAATCCATATATCATTAAGCCATGACCAAATACAAGCTTTTACCAGGAACTCTTAAAGTATTTCTTAATCTGAATGACTTTATTCAGTTAGTTTAGGACTCGGTACGCTTTTGAAATAATCCATTAATAATTCGTTTTTGTAACTTTCCCTGTAAACTTTGTTGTTTTGGTTTTTTTATCTTTGTGCACATGCTGCAGATGCTAATCCACTGTAAGATTAGTTTTTGTGCAAGTCACGATTAGTTTCTGAAATCCAACGTGAGGAAGGCATTTAGAGGCCGTAGAGGAGAGGAGCTGCCAAACAATCCCAGGGTGGCCTTCGTGGAAGTACACCAAATTATTTCACTTTTACCTCTCAAAACATTTCCATTAAAGTTAAGTCGGTTAATTACAACTCCAACTTTTGCACAAAACCTTACGTTTAAACTTCAGAGAGAACCCCCCCCCAAAAAACACTGATGATACATTTGTTTTTCCCCAATTTCCCCCACTGTGAGACAATGTCTATTTATTTCTACTTTGGATTAAGTGAGATCTTTAATATTAACTCTGGACATTCCTGTGGAATTGGGCACCAGCTCCAATGTGATTTTGCACAGATAAGCATGAAGAGACAATATGGATGGATGGTTTGGATGACTTTTAAAAGCTGCATTATGGCATTCTCCCAGGTATTGTGGCTGCTATAGAAATTTGTTTGGTATGAAACATCCAATTATGACAACAAAGCAAAACCTTAAAAAAAAACCCAAAAGTTTCTTCCTTTTTTTTTTTTTTACAGCATTTTACACACAAACTTTCCAGAAATTCTGAACAGACTCATAAAAAGTACTAGACCTTTTTTTTTAATGAGTTTGCAAACTCAAGGAGATGAAGAGGCCACCGTTATAATTCTGAAGAATTTATATTGTTACACACTTAAAAAAAAAAAAAAAAGTAGCAATATCCAGTGAAATCAAGCTGCCACAGATTCACCCTTTTGAATAAAGCGGAGAGGTTTCATCTGAAGTTCTTGTGACTCGTAGCTTTGCGTTTCCTGCCAAAAACGACGGACTCCGGCTCTCGGCTTCAACGACATTTCAGAAAGAGACATTGAAATAACAAGATGGCCGTCGTTTGGTAAAGCTCCCGACGTGCTCTGAAAACGGAGACCGACGGCACGGTGCGCGCGCGCGCTTCACTTTGCGCTACGTTTCCCCCCCACGCACACGCACACAATGACGTGCACGGACATGTCTGAAAATAGGCCAAGCCAAACAGGCCGTGTAGCCGGACGTGTGTAGAAAGTGAAATAAAAGATAAAACTCACCCCAGCTGGACGGGATGGGGGGGGGAGGAGGGGAGCATTTCTTTTTAGTTTTATTGCTACTATTAACTTTTTCCTTTCAGCCATGATGGAAAAAACAGGATGCAAAATACAACACTCTATTTGTGTGTGTGGGTGTGTGTAGGTGTGCTTTGGGGAAAAGTAATTTCCCAGGAAAAGCATTGAAGCTGGCAAATGAAAGAAGTCCAGTCGTCATTTTGTTACTTTACCTGCTCTCCGCTGTGGGGGGGTTTCCACGTGAACTCGACTGAGCTCAGGTTTTTCTTTCTTTTTTTTTTCTCTTGTTGAGAAGTTTCTGCTCATCTTTTGTAAGTTGAAACACCACGACGTTTGCCGTAGAGCTCGTCGACGTCGTGTGCCTCGTTTGTCGTCGTCAAACACAAAAACTCGTGTCCAGGATTTGTAGTTTGGACACAACATTCGAGCCTCAAATAATGGGCTCTTTGCACCTGCCGCGCTGACGTCACAACCGCATGCGCAAATGCGGCTCTCTTTTTTCTGCTTTGAGTTACCATGACAGCTAGAAAAGACAAAGTCTTATTTCAGACGCAAATAAAACAATATTATGAACATTGCTGTCTTCCTAATATAATGGACTTTTACGTTTTCATGGATTTCCAAACGGTCCTGAATTAAGAAGACGGTGGCTTGTAAATATTCGTGGCTACCAGTTAAAGCTAACGCTGCACAGCAAAGTTTACAGCCTTCACTTCACTCCGGATCAGCTTCTTCAGCCTAAAGAAGAAGGTAAAGGAGCCTCCTGTGTTATTTCCATGGAATCACTTCTGTATTCAGCCTGAAAGAGTTTATGGGAACCAGAGAGCAGACCAGAGCCAGACAGCCGAGCTACTGATCCGCCTGTACACACTGCTGTAAACACCGTCCTGCTTCACAAGAAACATGCAAAACTAATAAAGGAAATAACACGGAGACCTTAAGGAACACGGCCATATATTTTCTAAAAGCAACAACTGAACCTGAACAGTCAGCTGAACTAGAACTCCGACACCAGAGCTGCTCTACTGTTAAGCTATGGGCTTGTTGTTCCTCAGGCTTCAGAAGCAAAAAGCCTGAACCGTAAAATCCCCGTTACTTGGTCTCTGACACTAACGACAATAAATGTACTAATATACTTGAACACAAGGTAAAAACATTGTCCGTTAGAATGGATGAAAAATGTTTAGATACTTAAATAGCACATTTTTACAAGACAGATGTCACAGAATATTGCCTACTAGCATAAGCTAAAGCTAATGTTAGCCACAAAGTTTAAAGAAAGTAAAACTCACCTTCGTATCTGTGAATGTATAACGAGGCGAACATGTTAAAACCTTTCTCCAGCTTATTGTTGGAGCTTCGGATCGATGTTCATCATTAACTGTTACCTTGGACAAGCCCTGCATCTGCATTTGCAGGGCTTGTCCACTGAAACCAGTGTAAAGAGCCTTTTTCAATAGATCAGAAACAATTGAGCCGCTTTTCCCCGAACGCGGAAGCTGAGGTGCAAAGAGCCCATTGCTCCGGCACGCCATGTACGGGAACTAAATGTCCGCTGATTCTAACTTCTTGCTCCCTGTTGTTTGATGTACTTGAAAAATGTATTCATTTTCTTCTGAGTCAGAGTTAGAAAGAGTCGACTTTCTAGTCTACTGGGAAGCTTTTTGTTTGTTTGTTTCAATGAAAAGTGGCTGACTGTTACAAGTAAACGCACCTAGATGTCAAACCTACCGGGACATTTTTGTAATTGGATGGATAGAGAAAGGGGAAACGATTCGCTGAAGAGAAGAAGAAAAAAAACCAACTAATTGACATGTCAGTGTGTTTCCTGGCCGGAGTCCACGAGAGAGCAAAGGACGCAGGTACACACACACACACACACACGCACGCACACACACACACACACACACGCCTTTAAAAGGCAGATGTGAGTTTCGTAGAAGCAATTAAAGGTTTTGTTTCCATAGCAGAGTCTCATAGCTACCTCGGATGAGAAATAGTTTTGTCTCTTAATGAGCCCCGATCTAAAATTAGCCCGGGGCGCTTCTGTTTTCATCCTCTCAGCGAGTTTTCTCAGCGATTCTCTTGGCTTATTGTTTCTCAGCCGTCTCTGTATCAGCATGTGGAGAGCCGCGTCTAAGAATGGCATCTGATAAAGACCAAGTCATCCAAGTGAAGAGCTGCCATATGATTTGCAACGTTCTTAATCAGTCACATTTTTTATTAAATACAATTCTTAAACACTGTAGTATGTACGTTTTATAAAGGATATTGGTTTTTTTGTGTGTTTTGTTTTTACATATTTGCTAAAACTGTCACCATACCATGACAGTTTATTATGAGACAGATAGTCTGTGAAAAGTTCAACCTCCTCCAGCTCCTTCCTGAGCTGCTATTGCGTTCTGAAGAAATTTCGGCTCCTGACCAGAAATAACCAATCAGAGGCAAGAGGAGGGTGTTAGCGCTGTCAATCAAACTATTGCACTCGCTGCTAAATGTGCTAAAGTTGGAGAAACAACTTACAATTACAGGAAAACCGTTTATCTGCCATCATCAGTGCCCATGCTAACTAGCATTAGCATTCACAACAATTAAGCTACGCTAGCTGCAGAATAGCAAGATTGACAGCGCCAACAGCTCTGATTGGTTGATTCTAGTTAGCTTTTATTTTGTTCTTATTTACAGATTATCTGTCTCATACTCTCACAACATGAAGACAGTTTCAGCAAATATGTGAAAAATATATTTTTTAAATAAGTTACATGACTGCAGCTTTAAGGAGTCTGCATAATCTTGTGTGATTAATGAAGCTGAGTAATTTGACATCGGAATAGAAATAATTCAATTCAAAATAACTTGACTGATTCCAAAATTAGATTACAAATTCTGAACATATTTACACATAAAAATGAGGGAACAGGAATGAACCGTTTAGTCAAGTTATCAAAGATTCAAACAGTTTTGCAGAGCTAAAAGCGACACGATCGGTAAAACTAAATGTAAAAATCCTGCCTCAAGAGAACTTATCATGTTTCAAGGCTTTTCTTTTTTCTTTTCTTTTAGATTATGTTCACAAGCGCTTATGTTGCACATCTCAAAAGCTGCAGACTTCAGAAGCAACAGCAAATCTTCACAAAAACTTTAAAAGTTTCTGTTTTTATTGTTATCTCTTGTCATTTCTGCAACCAACAACAAAAAAAGAGGCATGCATATCTGCAAAGGCTATTATGTCTCTCCGACTCCTTCCTGTCAGTCAAACAATTAACCAGAAGATTTAATCTGAAGGCAGCAAGCTCTGCCCCTTAACCACCACTCACATCTGCGCCCGCAGATCTCTGCACGGCTGCAGCTGCCACCCTTATCGGGTCGGTGACATTTTTGAAGTCGAGTCGAGACGATAACGCCGTTATCGGCCTTGTAGAAAAGTGTTTGCTGGACAAGATTGTGCTGCTGATGGTTAATGAGACATCTGGTTTCAAAAAACATACAAAAATCCTGTCGTGAGACAGCACCGAAACAGGAAGCTGTAGCAAGCATGAGATGCTCATCTTCGCATAATGTGCTGAAGTTTCAAGATGTGTTGATCTGCAGTAAAACCTGCGCGATAATTAGCAACTAAACCTCCAGAAGGATGCATTAATCAGATTTAGAAAGAAGAAAAAGACATAAATAGGTGCTGACATCACAAGCATTTTGAAAATTATGTTTGCAATTATTGTAATGCAGCTGTGTTTGTGCCGTCATGTAGGAACAGAGGAACGTCTGTAGGGTTTAAAACCTCCCATCCTAAAGCTGACCTACATCCTGCTGTGCTATAAAAAGCATTTCTTTCCCGCTGCACTGCAATACTTTTTTCCCCCCCATCGTGCATTAAAATATATTATGATCCAAGGTTCCTACTTTGTACCTCATTCTTTCCTCTGCAATCCATCTCAGCGATTTCCTCTCCCTGATAATGTGAAGTTATACATGAATCACTTTCTCCCTCCTCGTTTTCCTTCTTGTTTTGGTCTGTTTTTGTCTGTTGTCATCCCATTTGCTTAACTTCCTCGCTCACTGTGTGGCCTCTTAAAGGGAAAGTTGAGCTTTCTTGAAACCAGGTTCTTATGTGATGTCGCTGTCAGCAACTCTAGCTCATTTGCCTGGAAAGTCCGGTTCGTTTGTGGAACTCTGATGCGAACTAAAAAAAAAAAAAGCTAACTCTGGTCGGCCCAAAAGCCTGGTTTCTCGGTTCGGCTGAAGTCACCTCTGGTGCGGTTCGAATGTATACACATATGAAAACAATAAAATAAAATAAATCGACCGCCTCGTCTTTCTAAGAAGTCTGCTTACTTTTACCAAGAACAGCAGACCGATCCGCTCAAAGCATCATGTTTGCATCAAGCCTATTATCTTGTGGTCCGTGCGGAGCGCTAACCAAAAAGCTTTCACACTTCCTATATTTAAAGCATGCAGGGAGTGCTTTACACTTGTCTCCTTACTCTACAAACCACACAATAAGCTTATCGCGCATTCATTTGCATTCTTGGTTTTACAGAACACCAATTAGTCATTTGTACAGCACGCGCGCTTCAGCTGAATGCAAAATTTATTTATCGTTGTAGTTCAGAGTTGTTTCAGGGAGACAAAATTAGGGAGATAATCCGTGAAAAAAAGTCAAGCTCCTCTGCCTTCTCCCAGTGCTAGCTAGAAACAACCAATCATAGCCGGGAGGCGGGTCTTAGCGCTGTCAATCTACCCTTTGTGTTGCAATACTCATCCCACACACCATTTGCTCTCTGATATGCCACAGCTAGCGTAGCATGTTGCGAATGCTAAGGCTAGTTAGCATGGCGGATAAGCCGTTTTCCTGCTGCTTCTCTACCACTGGCACATTTAGCAGCGGGTACATGAAGATGACTGACGGTGCTAAGACCCTCCTCCTGGCTCTGATTGGTTGTTTTTGGTTGGCATTTCTTCAGAGGGAAGGAGCTAGATATTCTCACAGATTATTTGTCTCATGGTTATAGTTTTAACAAACATGTAAATAATGTAATAAAAGTTACATACTGCACCTTTAACGCACCGTTCTTCTGGAAAGAGACTAAATTCTTGTCTCTTTCAAAGCTGCATGACTTTGATTCTTAATAGTCTCATCGGCTGCTGAACAAACTGTCCTCATAATCTATGAGCAATAGGTAAAGGTTCAGTCAAATATTTTGGTCGAAATAGTCTGCAGTCATGGCAGCAGAGGGAGCCACCTCTCACCCAGCAGGTCGAAAACGTCTTAAAGAGGGGCAGCAGGGGCGGGTTAAGGCCTCCCAAAGCCATCTCTTTAAAAACACTATCCCCATTTTTCTTGTAACCTTTCCTTCTTTTATTTCCTTCCTCTACGACTATCCCTCCACCACACTTCTTGTTTCCCTTCACCTGCTTGGCTCCTCCTCGTGCTCTCTAACTTGGGAATGCCAAATCAAAGGGACATAATCCTCCCACCTCCCCCACATCCCCCAACCCAACCGTACAGCCAACATAATACCTCCTGCCGCCACACTGAAGTCTTACACTTCATGACCTGCTGTGTCACGAAGAGTTTCTGAAGCCAAGTCAAAGGGAATGCAAGCTGACACTGAATCCTTTGCTCTTTCGGTTTCTGGAGAAGCAAAGCTCTGAAGACGACATGTGAGGAAGCCGCATTAGGGCCACCCATAGGCCGGGAGAAATTCCAGCAAAAAAAACAAAAAACCATACCGGTTGATCACGGAACGGATAAAATCTCAGTCCCGCACAGATCCAAGCGAGGACAGTTTAAACCGACGGGTCCCCCGTTTGATCAACCGACCGCAGAGATGGAGCAAACGACAGACAGTTGCAATTTATGAAGGGAAATTACATCTACCAGGGTAACAAAACAACTCACAGTGAAGTTCTACACAGTTCTCAAGTATTGAAAGCCTTAATTTTCAACCCGTTTCAACATGTTGCTGTGCATGATGGCCAAATGCCCACATTTTGGAAGTTGTTTTGTTTCAAATGTGCTGCAAATGTCCTCTTTAGACATACATTTTCTTCTGGTAACTCTTCCACATAAGCTGTATTTTTTCAGTTCTTTTGTTCTGTTACATTTTAACTTTAATAATTACTGTGCGACTTAAGGTCTTAGTGTAAAATCCTGGGCTTCAGATTGTTTGCAAATAACCATATAACCTTTGTGAGATTGATGAATGGCTGCAGCAGTTTCTATGAAGTTATTGCTTATAAGTCACAGCATGTCACAATCAATGTGTTGGGTTTTCTAAGGAACTCTCAACAGGTCATGGCCTGTTGGGGGGGGGAAAACAAGTCAAGTCGCAAAACAAATACGTCTGACGTTTTTAAAAGCAAGTCTCCAGGTTTCTCCAAACAAGAATCCTGTCAGATCCGGAGCAGCCGGAGAATGTTCACGGACAGATGATTGTCAGATCTTCCAGAGCAAAATAAAAGTCAGCTCCAAGGTTTGCTTGCTCAGTGCCAGCCTCGTTCAGGTTTATTATTATTTGCAGTTTTTCACGGGTCAGATGGCGACACCAGCGTGTTTTTGCGCCCCTCAAGTTTCAAATCTTCGGAGACTCGAGTCCTCAGCGTGTCGAGTCTATCCGCCTTTCAGATGCCAGTCATGTCTCAAGCCTTTTTTTTTGCTAACTTTAATCCGTATCACCAGTGCGACCTCTGCATCCTGAGGCGTATGACTCAAGCTGTGACCACACACAGAAACTGTCTTTTTTTTTTCCCTTTCTTTTTTTCAGTTTTGCCTATCTCACACCGGTTTATCAGGAAAACCTCCCATATTAAATAGTCTTGTGACTATACAATTAGCCCAAAGATTCAGCTAAAATAACATAGGATACTTCAGATTTTAGAAAATAAAATACTCTGAGAAGTGTGGCAATCATTTGCATTCAGCCCGAATCGATACTTAGCAGCAAGTCTTTGCTTTACTCATTTAGAGGCTGAATAAAGCATCATCATGCTGGAATGCAGAGCATCCGTGTACAGCAAATCCTAAAATATTAACATTGACTAATAAGCCGCTACTTTGGCCCCACGGTTTGAACCATGCGGCTTATCGCCCGGTGTGACTTATGTATGTACGTTTCCAGTTTTTTTCAAAACATTTGTAGGTGCGGCTTATAGTAAGGTGCGCTCTATAGTCCGGAAAGTACGGTACTCTTTTTGTTATTTGACAACTTCTCGCTACAGAGCAAACATTCAGGTAATCCTTCCGCATTGGCAATGAATGCAAATGATTCGGTCGATGAGTTGTAGAATCTTTCCTCGACTATTTTTCTCTTTTCCCCTTTGCTATCCACGGCCCACCACACACCCATCGGTTTGTTTACAACAGATGAAAGAAACACGTCACGGGCTATGACGCAAATCTTCATTGACAGAAATGTTGAGATTTAATATTTATTCTAAACATTTTTATAGCATTGGAAAACGGTAAGAATGACTGTGTCATGTTTGTCCTCCTACAGAAACCATAATTAATCAAAAAATATATTTCCCACCCCCCATCTTTTTCAAATTTCAAACATTTTTGAAAAAGCTCCAGAAAGCCACTAGGGCAGCGCTAAAGAGCCGCATGCGGCTCTGGAGCCGCGGGTTGCCGACCCCTGGACTAGGCCATTGTAAAGGCCTACATTGTGAACTGTGCGAATTCACTGTCCGCGGACAGCTGAGATTTCAAAGTCGAGCCTGCTTGTTGTCTACAGTTTTCTTGACAAATTCCTTCATTTCCCACAATCCAAATAGATGCTAGCAGGTTTAATGAACTATTTGGGCACCCAGCTATGTTTCTTCTCCACCAAGGCACCAAACACCTGTCTTTAGAACAGCCAATTCTACCGGAGCTTAAATACATCCGTCTACTGTGATGTAAACCATTCCATTGTAGCTCTGGATGTATGTTTTAGGGTTGCTGCTTTTTCATAATGACATTCTTTGTGTCTTTCATGCGCAAAGAGATCAGATTTGTTGGTGTACAACTAAACACAAAAATAAACATGCCAGTTTGTGTAATGCATTACGTAAATATTAAGAAGAACACAGATGGGTAGGAGCTCTTTTGTTAAGCATTGCGTGGTTCTTGCCAGTTATGACACCAAGTCTTAGTTCAAGAATATTCAAGTCTCACCACCAGAGAATGTGAGCCGATCTCTTAGTTTCTCAATTTGTTTGGCATCTGGAGGACTTTAGCGGGATTCCGTCTTAAACACAGACAGACTTAGAATATAATATTCCAAATACACCTGGAAAATTTCTCGCGCACACACCTGGACTTGAATGTCTTTGTGTGAACCCTTGCTGACGTAATCTGTTTTGGAACCCTCCTCTTACATTTGACCCCCACCTCAAGCATTTGTCTGAAACTGAAATTAAATTGACCTCAAATTGACCTAGAAATCGATGCAGTTTGAGATCCTCTCCCAAGCAACCAACACTTAACGAACGGCCTAAGTTCTCTGGTCAAAACCTCAAACGGGAACCTACAGATAAAAGGTGAACGTCCACACAAGCTTCATGCACATGCACTTCATCTGTACTTCCACACATATGGATGCTAAACCCTCTGAACTCACTCACAAGGCTGAAAACAGTGATTGAGCTCGGAGGGCCACAGGTACAATACATCCCTAAATGCATACACATTGCATCGGCATGGTCGGATTTGTTATGACTTAAGCCGCAATAATGATACACCTGAAGGAGTCACGAGATAACTTTAATGATACAGTTGACTTCAAGGCTTGCTCTGTATGCGTGTGTGTGTGTGTGTGTGATATCGAAGTAGACATATGCCTCACGGTATCTGTGTGCTGTGTTGAACACAAACAGATCTTCATTCCCTCGCTGACCTCTGACTCACAGCTTGCCTTCATAGCTCTCCTCCGCTGCAAGCTCAGCTGTGTTGTTTTCAAGCATGTCTAAAGTCTGATGAACTCCTTTCTCAGGGAGCCGGGTGCTTGCGAGTTTCAGGTCTTTAAATCCAAAATGGTATTTGACTACAGCACACGGAAACCAGCAATTCTCAGAGGTCCAAACCCAGTTTACACTTTATTTTAAGGGCACAGTATTCCAAAGTTCAACCAACAAGGCTGCACACTACTGTGACGCAGATTATAAACATTTACGTCATTCCAAACTCTTACCAGCCGATAAAACAAGAGGAAAATGTACCTAAGTTTATCCTTACACAGTCAACTACAACTGCAAAGAAAACATTCAGTCAAATCATCAACAAGTCATATCAAAACGGAGAAGAATCATGCTAATGCTAGCGTAGCGTCTTCGTAAAGATTAATAGAGCAGAATAGAATAGAAATATCCTTTATTGTCTCTCACTGGGGAGATTCTGGTGCACCAGCATCAATGTGGCAGGCGAATAAATGATAAATTGTAAAAAAAAAAAAAAACGTTGTGTGTTTTAGGGGAAGTGTTGTCACAACAATAAAGATAGGTTCAAAATTATTCCGGTTTCCGGCAGACTCAGATTGTTCCTTACTCGAATCCGTTAGAGAATCTGTGGAGAAACCAAAACATTAGGATGATGCCAAGGAGGACCTTCAAGCTCTAACACATGGAGCTTATTACAAAAGACAAATGATTAAAAAATGTAGTAGTGAAACATGCAAAACACTTAACAGTGTTTCACTGGTACTAATTCTAAATCTGTTAACGGGATGAATAATGTTAATTTTAGCAGTAATTGGACATCTATAAACTCACATAGCTCCCTTGTTATAGAGAATTAAGCAGTTGTAAAAACTGATATCATCAGCAGTTGATATTTGTTTTTAGATATCAACTAAATATCTAGGAGGGAACTAAATATCCCTCCTGCACAACAAGTTGTCCACCATGTTTAGAAATCATAGAAAGTCATTCTCTCTTAACATATCAACATAGTGGTAGCTGTGACAGTAACTGCATTTGTAGGGTAATATAGCTACTGTTTGGTATTTATGCTACATACTGTACTACTGATGATAAAATGACAAGCCGGCTGTAATTTCTAGCTATGAAGCTCCCTTGTTTGGTTTGCTCAACAGAAAATTAAGCAAATTCAATTTAATGACTTCATATCATCAGTGAATTGAAAAGTCACGTGAAATTAAGTAAAAACCAGAGGTTAGGAAAGAGAGAAAATCTTTGCAACGCCAACCAATTCACAAAGAAACAGATGCTTTCTCCAAATTTTACGTCACGTAGTATTAAGCGGTGCGATTATCTCATCCCAACCAGCAGCAGATCCCCGTGTTACAGGTATGAGGTCATTAAACCATGTCACACCCGGGAGAACAAGGGGGAAACGCGCGCGGTTCAGACTCGATCCCTTACCAACAGCTCGAACATCTGGCAACATGGCCGAGCTCCACTCTTTCCAATCACCTGTAGATCTTTCTTGGTCTGCTGGATTTAAGTGAAGCGCAGAGAAGTGGTAGTAATAACAACAGGACTCATTCGCCTAAATGCCGCCTAGATTAGGTGCACTTTATTGAATTGAGGAGATTCGTATCAGCCTAAGAAACACACACCTTGAGTCCAACATTATGAAACAAAAGTGCTTTTTGGTGAGATTTTCCAACATGTGTCCGTAATGGCACGGTGCCTTCATTTTTCTCGCTTAATCATGCGCGATGTAACTTCTGTTGGGAAAGGAATGTGCAATCTTAACAAAAACCTGTTTTCGTAGTTCGGCTACCAAAGCTAAGAAACAAAAGTGGAACGGTTAGAGAAAGCAGCAAGAGCTGAAACTGTTGCACCACAGCTTTCAAAATTAGTTTTACTGTCTCTTCATGTTTCATTTATCCCGTTATACGTTGTTATGTACAATATATGCTTTTATTTTGTAGTTAGTTTAACTAGGTTTCCTTGAACATTCCCTCGGACTGTTGTGTGTTTTCTGTCTAATTGTTCACCTCTCACTGAGCAGCGTCGGTAACCAATCACATCGTTTTATCCCGTAGAGTTGAGATTTCAAGCTCAGCTCTGTTTCACGCAGCGTGACTCTTAGTGGTCCTACATTATTTAGAGAACACAGAGATTGCTGTTTACAGTTAGCGACGTAACCGCCATCATTTGCTCATTTAAGACGCTGCAGGAAGTTTCAAAATGTTAACTCGCCATCAATCATTTTTGTCTTTGTTTTTAAATGGTGCAACCTTGTTTTGCAGCGATTGCTCTCCTGCACACAATGTTCACGTCACTTTTGTTTTTAGTAGAAATAATTCATGAACACTCATGATCATTAAGAAACATTTTCAATAACTAATAATATATATGCATATGTTTTTAATTCTGTAAACTAACACATCAAAAAGTCAATCCGCTGTGGGAAATTTCCGGATTGGATTATCCATTTGCTGTTCAGCGTAAATGTTTGAGCACAATGTCGCTTCTCTATCTGAATAAAACTAACCTCGTTCAGTCAAGAGTGCTTTGTGTTACTTCAAAAATATGTTTGTTTTCATCTCGGACAAACAGCTTCCTAGAAGAAAAGGTTCTTCAGTCCCTGGATCAGAACTAATTGTATTAATTTGTCTCAGGCACTCTCAGTGGCACCCAAGACCAAATCTGACTGGCAATCTTTTAGACAACTCAAAAGTAGTTGTGAACAAATAGAAAATGAGAACCTGAGTATTGTAAGACAATAAAATTCCCCCAGAAGTTATGGCAGACAATTAAAAATATGGACAATAAACACAAATCTTCACACCGCAATAAAGTGTGAAGAGATTTCGATGTCAGACAAAACCACAATGATTAATATCCTTAAGAAACATTTTATTGCATCTTGTCAAGCCTTCTTTATTGCCACTTCCACCATTGCCGTCCACTTCCACCATTGCCGTCAACCATGGTTATTAAACGTCAAATTTACTTCCTTCAAGCAACCCTCCCGTCTCACGTCAACTCTTACAGGAACAAGGAGAACTTCTAGAGCTGACGCCTCACAAATCTGCTGGGTTAGATCCTCTCTATCCTTTCCTTCTGAAGTTAGCAGCACACGCTGTTGCCATACCCGTCACTCATTTGTTTAACATCTCTATTTAATTCAGTAAATTTCCCCAAGACTTGAAATCAGCAGTGGTCAGCCCACTCCTTACCACACCTGTCAAGTTTTGGATTTGAGACTACGAGAAAGTTTTAGCCGTCCGCTGCTATCGTAAATGCAGAATTTACGGGAAAAAACTAATACAGGCGCACAACGGGAAAGAGAGGTAAAATACGGTAGTTTCCTGGCCAAAATGGGAGACTTGACAGGTATGTTCTATGCAGAGGGTGAGACTTTACACTTAAATTCCTATTGGCCTCTTTCCATCTTGATTGAATGATTAATCAACAACCCGATTACCCACCATTTTGAAAGCCAACAGAATTCTTACTAGCCATACAGTCGGGCTTTGGGTGTATCTCTGTGACACTTAAAGTGTTCAACATGAATACCATTGATAAAAAAAGAATACTGTGTGGCTGTGTGTGTTGTCCTGGCTAAGGTATTTGATTCTTTAAACCGCAACATTCTGTTTAGCAGACTCCAGGAGATAGATCTCTCAGAAAAATCTCTGGCTTGGTTTAATAGCTACGTCTTGGGTCGTTTTCGGTTGGCGTAAGCTGAAGGTTGCCAGTTCGGCCCTCATCCCTGTCTTCTGGTGTTCCTCCGGGGTCCATTTTAGGACCAACTCTTCAAAATCTACATCAGTGACATAGTTCATGCTGCTAGTACCTCCCATGTCCATCTATATGCTGATGATGCCGTCCTGTACACGTTATCCCTGAACACAGCCATATTCACCTTGCAAAACAGTTTCTTCAACCAGCTTTTTCCTTCATTTCCTTTTAAACTAAATACATGATCATTAATTAGCATTTATCGGCCACAGTAGCATTTCATTTCTGGATGGTTTACCACTTCAACTCATCAGTTCCTATAAATACCTAGGTGTATGGCTTGACCGCCCTTACAAAAAAATCCCATGAAAATCCCATGTGACCACATGAAAACCACACATGTGGTTCACACAACTTTTTCATGTGAATGATGTGTGAAAGATGTGAATCATATGTAAAAGCACATGTCTGCGTGTCATTCTGGAACGTTTCGTGGTGAAATCACATGTGAAAACGTGATTTTGGTGGGATTTTTTTTGTAAGGGCGTACACTCTCTTGACATTCATCCAAATAAATTACTTCACAAGATCAAATTAAGACGTTTCTTTTTCTTTCTTTTTTTTTTATATGGTGATTTCATATACAAATCTGCATCGAACATATGGAGTAGAGTTTCCGCTCTACTCCGTATGTTTACTCTCTATATAGAGTGTAAGTATTCGATGCCATCTATCAATCTGCAATACATTTTGTTATTTGTGTCCCTTTTATTACCCACCGCTGCCATCTATGCTCACTTGTAAACTGGGCCATCCCTCCATTCACTCATCTGATTAATAAATTGGTACAAATTCATCTATAAAACTATCATTGGTGAAACTCCTCCACACCTTCACTCAATTCTCAGTATTTCCAACAACACTCACATTTTACATCACTATGACAGCCCCAAAGAGTCCATGCACCATTAAAGCAATCCTAATTTCATTTCATTGCACCCAAAGATTGCGAAAAAAAAAACAGAAAAAAAACTTGCACTAAACACTAAAGTTCACAATGTTGACATCAATATTGATTAAAATCTACAGTGCACCTGTTTTGAAAAGCCGGTGAATCCACTGCATTTAGTCAGTACAAATTTGGTTGTACTTTTCATTGTTATTCTTTTGTATAACATACTACTACAGTATGATGTTTTGATGTTTCTTGAACAGGGCATTGTTGAAAATGAGAAGTTGTTCTCAACCAACTTACCTGGCCAAAAAAAAGTTAAAAAAAAAGAAGTTAAAATACCTAAATACTGAATGTATTCTCTGTCTTACTGAATAAGAAATTACGCTGCAAAATACTGTTAATAAATTATCCAAAAGACACATTTACTTTATCTTTTATAGAAGAATGGATTTCAATTTTTAAAAAACCCATCATAAACACACCTTTATCCAGAGATTTTGTCTCGTTACAGATGAGAAATTTGAACGCGTTTCCCAAACCACTTGTTGGTCTACATTCTGAAGTTCATCCAATGTAAAAGAGGAAAAGTTGACTTACTTTAAGGCTGTGAAACTCCACGCAGCTTCCAGCTCGGCTCCTGGCGCTGTCCACATTCTCGTCCTCCATGCCCACTAACATCTCCAGGTCAGAAAACC
Organism: Xiphophorus maculatus; assembly: GCF_002775205.1. Lineage (NCBI taxonomy): Eukaryota > Metazoa > Chordata > Actinopteri > Cyprinodontiformes > Poeciliidae > Xiphophorus > Xiphophorus maculatus. The sequence goes on along the minus strand of NC_036449.1, from coordinate 6,628,815 downwards.
TCCGTCCCCCGGCTAGCATAGCGGGTTTGAGCTGCCAGTCCGAACCAACCAAGCTGACATCTGCTCAGTCTGATAGCTTCCCCCCACTTCCTACTCCTGTTTATCTCCTCCTCTTGTGTTTCAACTTCCCTCCTCCACACCTGCAGCGATGTGGATCCTTGAGGAATCACTAAGAAATTAGATTCATTCAGACACTATTCACTGACAAACGAGGACAACGGGTTTTCTCCAGCCAAATCTTGGTTCAGATTCTCTCAGCCTCTCAGCTCCGGTCTGGCTGGCAGGGGTTTTGGTCCTGTCCAGTTGGTCATCCACACCCCTCCCACTGCCCACTTATTTCATACCCAGACAAGTCTGTCTGGTCCGATTGGCTAGTCAGAGGGAGGGACTGAGGAACGAGGTGAAGGAGGGAGTTCATGAGGAGAGTGACGGCATCCTCCAAACTGTCACAGAAACAGGAAATGACCGAGGAGTTCTGCTAATCTTTGGGAGATTGAGTCTGTGATCAGTTTCCTGATTGCAGTTGAGGAATCTGCAGAAAAAGAGGGATGGGGTGAGGGGATAACAAGATCTCATCTTAAGCCTTTTTCAGGAATCCCGAAACTTAGAGGATTAGAATAAAAATAAGGCCATGGCTGAAATTATTCAAAACAAGGAAACATTACACACAGAAAATCAGGGCCAGACACTGTAAATGACTGTGTGTGGGGGGGGGATGTGTGTGTGTGTGTGGATGGATGTCCTCCTCCCACAGACAGATACTGTACCACTGTGTGTATTGTCATTCACCTCCAACCAGCAGCCTCTGCTATTCAGATGCAACGAGCTGAAATGAGAATAGGCTCCATTGTGATAAAGCCTGGTAACCCCCATGTGGAGAGTTACACAAACCCACACACACCCCTACAGTAAGTTTGAATAGAGATAACTTGTATATTAATGTTGAAAAAGTGAGAAAAACTCAAATTTCCATACACGCCAGAGTGTCAGGAAATGCAGCACGTTCTGCTACAAATCAACCCATGGACAAAGAACTGAACTCGTTTGTTCTCAGTCTGAAGAAAGTAATGAAAATAAATATTAGGCTGTTTAAAAAGTTGAAAAGAAAAGTACTGTTTAAACTGAACAATGTTTGAAGAATGGTCTGTCCTGTAAATAAGTGAGCTAATATTTAGTTGTATAAGCGTTATTTCTGAGAAGCGCTCCACATCTGTCGACCTGGAACCGATATCACATCTCAGGACATTTGGACCGCGTTCATCAGCTCCTCTGCATTTGCTGATTTCTATCAGAAACAGTATTTGTGATGTTAACATGTGAGTTTTCCACTAGACTAAACCCTTTATGTGCTAAATTTAAAATCTCCGCCTGAATACTTTTGCTAATTTTAATTGTACGCAGTTCTTTAAATGTCCTGTGAGAAAGTATATTTGCCCATCTATCCATAACAACTGGAACGTTGGATAACTAGCAAGTTATTTTCGCAAATTACTGTCTATTAAAAGAGTGTCCCTCAGAATAATTTCACTCCCTGCTGGGGTGGGAGTTTAATTACCATAATAGCTTGATATTGACTGGAAAGCGCAACGTCTCCCCTTTCAGAAACCGTTGGCATTTTTCAGATAGCGCAATGTGGAATTACGGTACAGCAGATCTGGCTGGATCACCAGTTTCTGACCTGGCCACTCTGTTAGTTTAATCTAGTTGGTCTGGCACCAACCTGCTGATGCTTTGGGTTGCTGTCCTGTTAGAAACAGAGCATTTTAAAGGTATTTTGTCTAACATGTCATCTTCGTGTAATTTCATGTGTTCAAATTGTACATAAGACACCACAGCATTGTGCTTGGACTAGTCAAATGTTCGCTTTTTCATCAACATAAAATGTTACAGTTTAGTTCTTTGACCAATTCTAATCTCTTCCCCCCCAACAGCTTCGCTTCGAATGGCTACAGCAACCAAATGTAGCTTTTATTATCTTTGAGCTTATTATTATTATAAGCTTAGTATTGGCCAGTATTGTACGATAGTTTTCAGTTTTCTCCCACCTCTGTCTGGTTTGGTTTTCCATTTTAAAGCCTTTCAGATCATTTCACTTGACCGGCCACTTCCTGCACTTACGTTTTCCCCTAGCTAGTAAAAATTTTATTCAGTGCAAACTGTTCTTCTCGGGTTGGGAAAAGAAAAGAAAACATTTCACTCAGTTTTTTCAGAGACAAATCTGCAGTAATCATCCCTGAGGAAGGACCACATATGTGCCACCTGTTTTCCACATAAACATCCTCACTGACTGAACTTCACTGATTCGGTTAGACGGAATCAACAACATGCCGCAATATTTAACTACAATAGCAAGTAGAGTGGATCCGCGTGTAATTTCATCTCGGTATAAATACAGCTGTCCTGGGACGGAACTGGAAGTTTGCTAGAGAACATCAGTCGCCAAACGGCATCGTGAAGACGAATTAACACAACAAACGGGTCAGGGAGAAAGTTGTTTGCAATCAGAGTTAAAATGTTCCGGCGTGTCTTGGAGATTTTCAGTCCATAATCTGAAGAGGGAAACTGTAAAACACAACCGCTAACATACCAACATGTGGCTAAACAAGGGGAGCGTTATTCTGAGAATTACCCAAGAGGATCTTTGTAACTCTGGAGGAGCTGAGATCCACAGCTCATATGGGAGGATCTCTTTTCAGGATAACCATTAGAAGAATACTTTACAATCTGGTCTTTTTGAGACAGTGACAAGACGTTTGCCTCAAAAACTATGCGAGGAACACAGCGAAAGCATGACAGAAACAAGTTCGATCAAATAAGACTAAAATGAACTATTTGGGGTTAAATATAAAACCCAATGTGTGTCTTCAGACCAACGGTAAAATGTGGAGATATTTTTTAAGCAGGGGAAATTTAAGCTGGTCAGATATGACGAGGGAATGGATGGAGCCAAATTCCGGAAAGTCCCACAGGAAAACCTATAAGAAGCTTCACAAACACTGCGATTGGGGGAGAAGGTCATCTTCCATCTGGACGACCCTGGACATGTTGCTCTTGATGAGCTTCAACATTTTAGTTCGTTTCCCACATTTTTCTTGTCTTAAATGCTACAAACATCAGAAGGGGAATCATTCATTAACAAATCGTGGATGTAAATAGTCAACAGGACATTCGCTGGACTTCCTGACTGTGATGTAAAGTCGACTTTTTTGAGCTTTCTGTCATGTCATAATATTATTCTCCCATTAAAAACATAACAAACCTGGAGTGTTGCCTTGATTCTTTCTTGCTTGTTTGAGAAATACTTTAATCTCCCACGGCAACCATTCAGCCGTAGAAAACACCTGGGTGAGCGTAGCCCCGCCTTCGAGGACGATGCTCCTCCTCCGAGTTGCAGTTTCCAAGCTTCCTCCTCACGAGTCCCCCATTCATCTCCTTCAGACTAGCCAGCAGCAATTAGCAAACACCTGGTGGAACTGAGCATCAGCTGAGCTCATTATAGGAGCTACATCTCAGTGCAACACTGGTAGAAACATTGTTAAAGATACATAGAGAAGCCATGTTGTGATGACTTCCTGAAGGCGGAGCTTCAAAAAGAACCTGAGTTTCTTAAAGAGACAGAGACCCAATTTCAAGCCGTTAAATTACGAAGTCAAATTTCTTCTAAGTCATGTTTCATTTTTACAACAACCAAAGTTACAACCATAGTTACGTGATTGCGCTGTAAAATTCCAATATGTGGCTTGAACACACATAATACTGCCCCTTTAAGTCTTGAGTGCTGACCTAATACAATACTGTCAGGAAGATAAATTATTCAAATCATGCACATTGAAGTATTTTGGCAAGAATCTAGTTGGCTGCAATCATTTCATGATGTCACTAAATTCAACACTATGCGCCTTTACTATACTGACTCAGTTCTAACAATGTAAAAACGAGGAGAAGTGATACGTACTTCAGAAATTTGTCTCCTTCTGTTAGTGTAGTAATTCTAGCTTCCCTGCTCTGTTTTGGCAGCTGTGCCAGCTGCGTGTGTGAATGTTGGTGCACGCGAGTCTCTGCTGTGCAGTCAGCTGGAGGCGACCGTTCAGATTTTACTCAGCCACCAGATGCTGAGCAAGCTCCTTCTGAGATGAAAAGCACCCAGATGGCTCAGAGTTTGCTCTGGTTTCATTTTCACCGCTGTTGCTTTCAGTTTGAAGTCCAGCTGCTTTAGTGAATCGCCAGGTGACTTTAAAGATCAAACATAGTAACAGTAAATATTTTAAGTACACACATGAGTCCCCGTCAAAAAAAGTAGCAGTTCCAGCGGATGTATGAGTGAACCATTTCACATTGGCTAGTAAAACTATTCATACTCCCAAAGTATTTTACCGGGATTTAAAAAACAGACCAGCACAAAGCCGCATATATTTATGAAAATATGGGAAAATTCAAATCTTAAAAGTTCTGGGTCCTCATGCGTAAAGCGTGCGTGCGCACAAAAAATGTGCGGCGCCATATTTTACGCACAAATCGGCAAGTATAAAAATTTATTTTGCGTCAAAGTTTGCGTAAATATACGCAGCCACTCAAACTTTTTCTGTGGACAATATCAATACAAAGCGTCAAAACTCACCTAAATACACTGAAGTCTGACTACATTCAGTGCTATTTAGACCAAGTAGCATCAAACCCGATGTTTTTCGTGATTTTAATATTTTATTGTTTACACGTAAACGATGAAATTGAACCGCATTTATCCTCAGACAATAAACTAACACGCACACAAAATAATGAAAATGAAAATAAAATTATGTAAAAACCTCACTAGAATGTAAATAGTACTTTTTCTCAGATTTTGTCTCTGAAAGATGTAACGCGTTGGTCCGTGCGCCGAAGCGCATGAAATGCATCTGTGAGGACATTTCATTCTCACTAAAAGAAGAAAACAGGGTTGGATCACCAGACTAAGATTATGTTCACAGAGAGTGAATGCTGGTACAAAAGACCTGGACTGATTAGCTAATGGGTTGCAGGTCTCTCTCTCTGGTTGGAGAGAGACAGGAAGTGACACAGGGGGAAAGAGAGAGCACACTTCTCTATATTTATTTTATAGAAAATAAATAAAACATTATAAAGTAACTAGACATAAGAAACATAATTGAACTAGAGTTACAAAGAATAACTAGACACAAGAAATAAGCATATTTAACTAGAATCACTAAGAAAGCACCAATCTAAAGCAAAGCAGAAGCAAGGCTGACTACAGGAACACAGGATATTGAAAGTAGACCCAAACTCCAAAACAATCCAGGACCCGACAGTCGAATGATTTTAATCACTCAAACATTTTTAGGATAGTAATACTTGGGTATTATTTGCAATTTTCTGTCCCTTCAGATTAGAGGATGGTTTGATGTCCTGTGTATATGGGTTTAGGTTTCACCAGTTAATCCTTCAGTTTTCAGAACAATACATTAAAACTTGTTGGGAGTTTGATGTGATCAGAACAAAGCAACTTTAATACCATACTACGTTTTTTCGTGCATGTGGAAGTACTGTTCAATAGCCCAAGGGTCCATTGTTCTCTTTGTACGACTGAACTAAAAGCTTCGCCTTTAGCCGTAAATCGGAGCATCGCAAAGCTGTAGGCATGTCTGCGAATCTTAAGCCAGAAACTCTATCTCTGGCAGCGCCACAGTGTCACCATGGTAATGGAGAGGTTGTTTTCCTTTCCTCTGTGGAGAGACCAAAAACCCAAGAAGTCACTTAAAAATTAAATCCTTCCATCTGTTCTGGAAGTTGATGTCATGAGATGGAGTTGCTTGTATGGACGCACCTTTCGAGAATTATAGCGTTCAGGACAGTTTAATGGGCGCGCACATGTGCCAGAGGTTAAAAACATCCCAGAAAAAGACAGATGGTACGAGTAACAGGGTAAAATCATAATAGCTGTAATCTCTGACCAGGTGAGGGATTATCAGCTACTTAAAGTCAGTCTCATGGATCCAGCAGGGATGAAACAGATTAATAACTCCAGCCAATTTGTTGCCAATATGACACGGACTTCTGTAACTAAGGAGGTTCTGTACGTGTCACAGCGTCTGACTTTAACGAGAATGTGCTGTTTGTGAAAATCTCCGATTCATTTATTCCTGCGTGATCATTTGAAAAAAAAAAAAAATGCCAACGGTGTTTTTATTCCTGCCTTTCTGAAGAAAGACACTTTTTGTGTTTTGCATGTGAGAGACGTTCCACCAAATCATCCTCATCTTGTACCGACTGTTGCATCCACCCAATGCACAAACACCTATGCTGAAAGAGGGAAGACTCTGGTTGGCCTGCTGTAAAGCAACCACCAAGGTTGACTCAGAAGACGTGCCAGCAAAGAGACGATGCTGAAGTACGGGGGAATCCTGCCAACATTTGGTTTTTGTCAGCTTTTAGAAGCTCACACAAGTTTTTTACTCTAACTTGTATCACCTTTGCTACAATGTCAGACCAGTTTCTGTCTCTTAGCTTGCTGGCCTGTATAAAAACTGAAATAGTAAACTGGACAGTAGTAGCAAATGTACAAAAAACAACTTTCTCTGAGTGATGTTGAAAAAGTAGTTCATGCCTTTCCTCCTTTACTCTGGATTATTGTTTATGTTTTTGTCCAGTCAACTGAATTCATTACTTCTGGTTCCTGAGTGATTTAATAAGAAATTATGACATTTCTCATTCATTCGCATTGTTTCCTATGAAATACAGAAATACCTGTAAAGAAAATGCAGCTCATAATCAATAAAGCAAATAACCAACAAGAAGAATGTAATCTTTCCATGTTACCAATCTCATTCTCTACGTTTCCAGAACACTGAAAGAGAGTTGTTTACAATATTTACAACATCCGCAAGTTATTATTTTCTTTAAATGTATAAATACGACATTTTTTGCTTGGAATTTGGGAGACATGTCAGTAGTTCATAGAATAAAAGAACAATGTTCATTGTACTCAAACGTATACCTATAAAAAGTAAAATCAGAGAAACTGGTCATTTTTCCAGAGTAATTTTTCTAAGGCAAGTTAACTTGTATTTCACATTTCAGCAACGAGGCAATTCACGGTGCCTTGTATGATGAGAACATAAATCAAAAACCACAATTGAAATTATAAACAAAATCATTATCATAGACAACCGGAACGAAGAAGAGAGGTCGTATGTTCCAGTTATTATTGAGAAATAGGATTGTAGTTTAGTGGTTTAAAGGAAATCAGTTCTCTGATTAACAGAACAGGCTTTGATGAATAGAAAGCTTTTAAAATATACTTTGTCCATCTGCATGTGTAAACATTTTACCACCAACTCATGCTGCTTGTAAAACTTGTGGCGCTAAATGGAACTTAATCATTTTTTGTGATTAAAAAGATTAATTATCCAAGCTGGTTTATCCATTCAGATCACCTAAATTTCGTGCTGTTAGACTTCTTGCAGGCACCGAGCATCTTTGAGACTGCCAAAGCTTCGGTCAAAGGCCAGCGCCGACTAATTAGATTGCGGCTCACTCTGGCTTTCATAATACCAGACGGACAGCTGGCAAAGGCAACCAGACAAAGAGTTTTGGAGCCTCGCGGAGCAGTGCAGGATGTTTAATTGGCGTCCGCTTTCCCAGGAGCAGAATTATGAATGAGTGTAGGAAATGGCAAATTGTGAATGACAAACAAGCAAAACCCTTACCAACACTCTCAGAGGAATGGTTCTAAAACTTTTTTTTATCACAAGTACATGTCGAACTTAGACTTATCGTCACGTAGAGTACAGTCGTGCTTGCCAATGAATAAAAAGGAGGAAATTCTTACCTGGCCAGTAGAAACATCTTTCTCCTTTGTTTATGAACTGACATATTTCCTACCCAGTTATATGTAAACCGGCTGCACGCTTCGCTGGCAGCGTCAGGTGGTTCTACATATCGATGTTTTAAAGCACTCATAATTCTGACTTCACTTGGTGTTTGACGTCTGCTGTGGATCTAGTCAAGTGTTTTCTGCCCATTGATGCCATCCTGCATGTTTTAGATGTTTCCCTGCTTTAACACACTTGATTTAGACAACTGCAGTTCAGTAAGAGCCTGTTGATCAGCCACCAATTGAAATCAGATGTGCTGAGGCAGGGAAACACCTAGCACCTGCAGGACCACTGTTGGAAAAACATTGGCATGGTACATCCATCTTGAAAACGGAAGGTTGTAGGTTCGATCCCAGGTTCCCCGGTCGCGTGACGACGTGCTCCTGAGCAAGGCACTTCACCCCACTGCCTACAGATCTGCGTATAAGTGTAGAAACGTACTAAATTGTGAGTGCGAGCTTTGAATGGACCGTGTGACTTGGAAGGGAGAAGCTTTTCTAATTTTTTTTTTGCATGTGTCGCCATGGCTACGCTATTAAAACCAATTTACTACCAAAGGAGGCCAGAGCTGCGGTTTGAGAAGTGCAGTCTTAAAGTCCAAGGGTTGAAGAGTTGTTTATTTTAAGTAGCTGATGTAAGCCATGAACATTTCACAGTATTAATCACATGAACTAACTACGTATGATTGCTTCATGGACACCAAGTTCACCGTTTTTCTGTCTTTCCTTTTATTGCAACTACACAATTTCCATTCTGCTGATTGGTTTGTGACGGATGCTTTTTAGCAGATAAAGATTTAAAAAAATATATAAAATGTTTCAAAAACACAAGGAAATTAGCACGAACAATACAGAGAACATGTAGTGTAGCCAAACTAGAGCTTAAACTCAAACTGACAGAGCAGAAGACAAAACCAACCAGATTAATTGTAATAGAGATATACTGTATGTAAAAAGTAAAAGAGGATTAAATCAAACTGTGTTGGAGAAAATTTAAGGAAAAATGAGTCCATTCAAACAACTTCTGGGATTGCCAAATTATAATGAAAATATGGACAAATGCTCAACATATTTGCTCCCAAGGCCACATTTTTAACTATCAGACGTTACCACAAGAACTTTGCACGGCTTTCCGTTTTGACAAGTAAACAAAACTTCCAAAAACCAGCAGTGACAAATCCTGGAGTGTCATACTGTGGTGGTAAACAGACCTGGGAATGACAAGGGGCCGGGGATTTGGGGGGGAAGAAAGTGCTTGAAAGCCAAGAGGGAAGTTTGCGCAATAAAAATCCTACACAGATACGATCGTTTCCTTGTGAGAGGCCGCAGGGGGGAAATGGCGAAGGACAATATCAACAATAACAAGAGGCGTTAATATAAATTACAGGTAGTTTGTGCATTGTAAATGTAAAATGTGTGTATTTCTTCTGTAAATGTCCTCTGATGTACGCATGAGACGAGAGGACAGATCCCGAATCCTGAATGTATCCTAGAGAATACTTTGGGTTATTGAGGTGGTTCCGGTTGCAGCATTAAGGATCGCTTTGAAACCTAGTAAAACAATTATGGAAGAATGGGTGGACGGCATGGAGGAGATTGCATTTTCTGGATCAGTAATCGATGTCATAAATTAGACGTTGAACAGATCGCAGAACATGAGAAATAGATTTCCAATCATCTTTATCTGTATCTCCTGCAGATAAAGATGATTATTATTATTTCATGTTGGAGCCAACACTTATAGCTATGTTAATAACCTTGTATAGCGACAGGTCTAACAGGAACTATTAATGCCTATTTATTTGTTCTGACAGTGTTCTTTTTTATTTTTTAATCAATAAAACTTTTAATTGCAACAAAAAAAAAGTTGAAAATATTTTTTCAAACAGATTTTCCTCTTGATTCCCTGTTATTTCTGTCTGGAGCCACACCAAAGGAGAGAGAAAAAAATAAATCTTTCTGCTGGTCTTAGTTCTTGCCAAAAAGATAACGGTGAACTGGAAACCTATGAAAACACCAGCAGCAGAGACACGCTCCGCTTCTTTCTGTTGGAACGAAATCAAAAGAGCTCGACAAAAATGTTACAAAATACAACTAAACTAATGAAATTGTCTAGCCTCATAAAATTATTAAGTACATAAACATGTTGGTTGTAATATTTTAAAAACTATCGGTACCAGTCAAAGTGGATTTGGGGGGAAAAAAACAAAAAACTAAACGGTTTTTGAAGACAGACAAATGATTAGGAGAAAAAAAGAATCAAAACATATATGAACAACTTCGCCAACATGGCAACCCACGTGGCTTCATTGTCTATGCGTGCTTCTATTCTGAAGTGCTGCAGAGGAACATTTTTAACATGCAGTTTAGAGACCAGATACTCTCATTTGAAAAGATTCCTAGCTCTCTCCTACAACCGCCACACGATTTCCTGCTGCTGATTTAATAAACATCCCCAGCTCCATTAATGAAAGTATTTCCCTCTACTATGATTACTCCAAGCAAACTAATAACTTTGCAAGTTGTTGATGAGGGCAATAAAAGCTTTGCCGCAAATGTTTATCAGTTTTATTACCCCGCTCATACTGATAGCGCTGGTTCGTTTCTGGAGTAAAATTAGCTCACTGGAACCTGTCCTCAGTTTCTTGAGAATGATCATATGTATTTCCCAGCATGACGCAGACTTTCCTCTTGCTGTTGAGGGTTTTTTTTTTTTTTATAGGTAAGACGTTGGACAGGACCAAAACAAAACTTCGGGATTTAAACAACAGCCTGGCACCAGGTATTTAAATGTTCACTTTGTATCATTTGTATCTGATCCAATAGCCTGATGATGCTGGTTCTGGACGTTTTATGTGGCTGTGACACATGAAAAAACTGTTTTCAAAAAAAAAAAAAAGGGTCACGGGAGTTTTTTAGTCACTCTTTAAAATAGCGGTGTAAATTAAATTAAAGTTACAGAACGGCCACTCTTTCAGTTTGAACAAAGTGAGACATGATTTTCAATCTGACGTCTGTTGACGTGGCGACGATGAACTAACTTCCTCTTTTTCTCATTCTTCTGTGACGTCCATGATTTCTCATGTGGTTTAATCTGACACATGAATTCAGGCAGTTAATTTCCCACATTTGCTTTTTAATTTTGACCCTAATTTCTTGTAATTACAGCTGCCACAGACAACCACAAACCTCGACGATCAAAATTCGGATTTTGTACGATCGCGCAAGAAGAAGTAGTGCATGATGTTAAATGTTCAAAGCTAGTTATTTAGCTTTTTATGAATTGTTTAAAAAATAATAATAATTCCAGTTGTCACACATCTTACACGATGCTATTCTGTTGTGTATATATTTATTTAAAGGTTTTAAGTGGAAACCTAAACAGGCAAAACTTGAAATACAAGTTAAAAATGAGACAGAAGTAAATTTCAGCGCTTGGTTTGAAGTTCCATTCCAGCTTCTTTTCGATATTTATGATGATGAAAGAGAGATTATTTGAGTTTCCTGTTATTTTTTATCATGTCGTAATGCACAGCAATCTCTTTTAGTTGAACTGGGACTGGGTCTATTCTGAAATAACTTGGATCAGTTCAGGATAAAATATGAAAAAAAAAAACAGGTTATTTGGGAGGCATCTCAAATAACCTGCACAACTCCCAAACGCGATTAATGGAACCTTAATCGAACTCATTTGAAAACCAAATTTTAAATATCTAACCTTCAGCAGGCACGAACGCAAAGGTCCCGGATGACACGGTCAGCCAAAGTAAATCAGGAGGCAAATGCACCAGTCTGTCTGACGAATGTGGATCTCTAGCCAGTTTCCATTTTTATAAATCTCCAGGCGATTACTAGATAATCCGTCACCCTCAGACAGAGTAGGTTTCAAACCGCAGCATCTCGTTGGCCAAGACTCTGCCTGGTGTGACCAATGCTTCAGGTTTTAGAGACAGAAAGTCTCTGTCAAGGACGACTCTGGATGTGGCATTAATTTAAACACATTTGTGCACATTAACTCAGAGCAGCCACAACGGATCGTATTTTTGCAAGACGGAAAGATTGTTGGTTGAGAACGAGAAAGCTTTGAACTTTCCGTCCGTCTTTCCAAGGATCATTGTGCATATGCACGGAGCAGAGACACCACCTGCACACTGACCCAAAAACCTCTATTTCAACCAAACAATCCTGCCTTATCTAATGATATTTTTTACTCAGAGAGGGAGTTGAAATATGCTCCTTCTCCAGAGAGCTTTGAATTAAAGGTGCGCGGTAACAGGCTGTGACTCACAGTTCAAGTATTAACTCCGTGTCCACTGTCCGAGAAACGGCAGAAACGCGCGGTACTCAGTCGACACAAGATGAGATGTCTGTGCTTTCACACACTATTGAATTACTGCATCAAATCCCTTTACTTACAAGCAATCTAAAGGGTATTTTTCTCAATAACGGAAGAAAGATTCCAGTAACTTTGCTAACAAGAAAGCTCCCAAGGATTAAGGTGAAATATCCCATTGGGTTGTCTGAACGAAAGACCTCTAATCTGGACAGATTTAAATTTCAAGTTCGTAAGACTGGATTTGTCTTGATTATATTTTGTTGTTTACATTTTTTGTAACACTTTACTTCTGAACGTAGGTGAGCATTTGAATAAACAAGTTTTCATCAGTCAATCTCGGAGGTAAATGTTTTGATACTGACGGGAGGAAAAATGCTAGAAATACAAACTTGTGGCTCTATTATCTGTTTTATGTTTTACTGCAGGAAATGAGAAGTGCGCAGAAATGAGACTTTGAATGGGCCACTTAATGTCTTCCGTCGACATTCACATACATTATTTCATATTGTATGTCTTCTTAAAAGGACGGTTTTTGTATTTTTCTAGACACATAGTAGCACAGTCAAGTAACTGTTTTAACTTCAGTTGTTATAAAAAATGCTGTGTATATAAAATATGACTTAAAAGAAATTTTACTTCCTAATTTGACACATTGAAATTGGGCCTCTGTCTCTTTAAGAAACTCCGCCTTCAGGAAGTCATCTCAGCATGGCTCCTCCATTAACCCTTTAATTACGTTTTTACCACTGTTGCACTGAGAAGTCGTTTCTGTGATGAGTTCAGCAGATGTGCAGTTTGACCAGGTGTTTGCTAAGTGCTGTTGACTAGTCTGAAGGAACTGAGTGGGGGAGGGTTGCTCTATGAGTCGGAAACTTGGAAAGTTGGAAACTGCAGCTCCAAAAGTGGGGCTGGGTCCAAGTAAGCGTTTTGCATAGCTGAATGGTTGCCATGGAAATGAAAGGATTTCTCAAACATGCATGAAAGAATCAAAGCAACAATCCAGGTATGTTTTTGATGAAGGAATAACATTATAACATGTAAAGCAAAAGTCCATTTTACATAATACTGTCCCTTTAACATTTTACCTTTAGCGTTCCCATTTCCCTTTACTTTAGATCGAGGTTGCATTGTATTCAGCATAGATACATTAGGACATCATTTGTAAACCACAAGTCTGTTTTATTCAGTTTCAGACTAATGTAAAAAATAACCTCAGTAGATTTTCCTTCGTTGTCACTGGTTATGTAGTTAGAGCCAGAAATGTTTTGCTCTCAGAACAGCATGCCTAAAGAGCTGGCAGATGATGGAGAGTCTCATTAATCTAATTTATTATGGCCATCATCATCTTGAAAATAAACTTCATCTCAGACTCTGTGCGTATTAGCTGGCTCTCTGGTTCGCTGCCAACATGGTATTAGTGCATGGGATTAACTCTGCGTGCTAATGAGGTCCATTTTTTCTGCACGGAAGAAAAACCAAATGTTGTGTTTCGGTACAATGAGCGCTAAGAGGGCTAAGCGTCGGGAGCGTAAATCGGTGTTAGGATCAATGAAGAGAGCAGAAAGTGACTCTTATTCCTCCAAGAAAGTCAGTGATGAAACAGAGTGTTTCCCACTTGAAGGTCACACATTCTGCGTTTGGTGTTAAGAGCGTGATTTTAAGTCCAGTTATGTTTGGCCCGCTGTGGGATGCCTTTCTTTGGCCATTTGCCAATCGTTCAATGGGAGCATTTCATTATATTCCTCTTAAGACAGAGCTGAAGGGGGAGATGTAAGACAAAATGAAAAATAAACACTTAAAAACAAGAATGTAAAATAATTTAGGAGTAAAACTTTGTTTAGCAGCTAAAAAGACCCGGAGTTGTTTTTGGCAGGAGTGCAGGAATCTTCATGAATAAGGAGCTGGGTTATCACTGCGTTGCCTTCAGTAAAGTGTCAAAGCAGCTCAGAGAGAAATGCCTCCCATATTACAATCTCCTCTCTCCGTTTACAGATGCCTCTACGTGCATTACTTCATCTGTGCATCATCACAACTGAACTCGGTGGACCGTTTACATGGAGAGATTTTAGCCAATATCTCAGAATAAAAACACCTCGTTCTCTGTGTTAGCACTCAAAACAATTGGTATACATACATCTAAGGCATAAATTGTAAGTGAAATGAACCTTTAAAATACTTTTAGCAGGGTGGGACGTAAAACGTCCTTTTGACCACCACATGTATGGTCAGTTTTCATTTCGTCCTTAAAAGTTTTGGCATCACTGGCCTTCCATGCACAGTAGTTCACAAATATATTGTCTTAGCAATATTGATATCTGAAATGGTGTTTGGTATTGACTGTTGCATGCCATGTTTTGCTAATAATAAGTACAGATGATATAAATCAAGACGCTAATGGTCACTTTAACATTTAGTGAGAAATGTGTGGATTTGTACCAATTCATATCTTCAGCATAATATCTGCCTGTATAAATTATTACCACAATAAAGTAGTTGTTGTTAAGCTTAACCATTGCCGAACTTCACATGTACAAACTGAAATGCTTGATTCAATTTGCATGATTTAACCGGCTGATGAGAAACGCCCCTCAAAACTCGTTTTTACAGTGCACGGTTCAGCATACAGCCTCTTAATTTTCGTAGATAAATCAAAACCCTGCCACATTCCACCATACGGGAAGGGAGGAGATGGACACGTTTGGAAGAGGAGATTTTTATTAGAAACCAAGTTGAGTTATGGAAGGCAAAGGGAACTGAGTCGGAAAATAAACAAAGGCCTGGTGAGACTGATTAATGCTAGAGGCGGGAAAAGGTCAAGCAGGTACGACGATCAGGAAACCAGAATCTGGTGTGCGACGTGCAAGACGTTACGAAGCAACACGTTCATGTCGTTCAAAAACAACGGGAGGCGGCTGCTGTTTACACTTTCCACAAAGTGTGTCCTCACTCATTGTTAAAGGTAGTTTAGATGTACATACTTAACAGGACGTAACTTATGGTTGCTTAAAAATGCCATATTTAACAGAGCTGTGGTGCTCCACAAACATTTGTCTATCACAAACAATGCCATGCCAAAGTGTTTGCACCCTTTGTTTTTACAACTGCAAACTTTAGTGTATTTTCTTGGAAATGTATGTGGTAGATTTACATAGCTTTCAAAAAATCTTTTGAAAAAAATTTCTGAAAGGTGTGGCATACATTTTCACTTATCTTCCTTTATTCTGACATCCCTAAAGAAATCCATCATTCACCTAATGAGTGCAAATTGCATAAATACAGTCAAAATGTTTGGTATAAACAAAGTACAGCATCCCGGGAAAGCAAATATTCACACCACATGTGAAGCATAGAGATGTAAGTATCATGATGGGGGAATGCTGTGCTGCAGCAGAGCCTCAAAGAATCCACCGTGAGTCCTACAGTTGAATTTAGGTGTTTACGTGTAATTAAATAACCTTTTTTAAAAAAGATTACACATCAGTACATGAAGATTTCTTCTGGGAGAACTATTTAATATTTCTCACCTGATAGTCTGGTAGACTCGGTTCGATCGAGGACCAAATTTGTTCCATTTTCAGCAGGTTTGCTTTCACACTTGAAAAGTTGTGAACAGCCTGTTCCCCTCCTCGCCTGTGGCGGCGCTGCACCAAGAACCCTGACAGAAACGACATGAAAACCTCCAAAGAAGACATTAGAACAATGTCCTACTTTGGAAAATGTGAACAAAAATGGAGGAGCTTCAGATTTTGTTGATCGTAGGATTTTTCTTTTGTCTTTGGTAAAAGAGCACGAGCTATTTCCGCTGCTAGCGTTAAACTCTCGCCTAAAGTTTGGTCGTATTTACCCAGAATGCCCTGCTTTTTGACCAAAACAAGACCTAGGTTTCTAGACGGAACAGAGTTCACTTTTTTGGTCCAAAATCAAAGTTCGATTGCACATTCACACATCTCCCAACGAACCAGACTTTCTATCTAGGCAAACCAACAAGAGTTCGATTAAAGCGGACCAAACAGGGCTGGTGTGAATGCGCCTCCATGTGCTTCTTCTCCTAAACACACTCCATCTTTTTGGAATTATGATCACAGCTCTCCTGTTAAATATGGCAGCACAATATCGCCCAAAGGAGCAACGTCTAGTAAATGGGTTCTTCCACAGGGATTTGATCTGTTCTAACTGATTCAGAGCCAGTCACATGGAGGATGAGGGCCGCTCGTTATGTGAGAAACGCCTCCAAATACATGAACTTTTCCCCACAGGAGAGGAATGGCGCTAAGAGGTATGTTACATTCTCAGCGATTATGGTGCATTCAGGAAGCGGGTAATATCCAAAACCAACAGTCACATGTGCTATGAATCTGCAAGTCAACAGAGGAATCCCATCACTCAGGCGTGATGAAGTGAAACCAATTAGGTGAGGTTATTAATGTTGTTGTTTTGACAGAATATTTCCCCGCTTGAGCTTCATCAAAATCTGCCCCCAAAACACCATCCATTATGGTTCATATTCAGACTGGTATAAATCTTCCTCAGTTAAGGGTTTCTCTGGACCAAAAGACGGTTTGAAAAGTTAAAAAAAAAAAAAATGATGGAGAGCTACTAGTGGAAAGTCACCAGGAGAGAATAAAGTGGGTCAACAGCTGTCCTTAAGCACAAAAAGACCTTTAGTTGCTATAAGTTTCCAAGATGTTCATCCTCCCTCCTAAAATTTAAAGCCCTGGCAGTTGCGGAGGTCTCCTCTGCAGAATGTTTACATCAGTCCCTCATTCCTCATATTATTAGCTTTGGTCATCGTAAAATCTGGTGTTGATGCTCATAAACAACCTGCATTCCAGGGGGAAGGTCTTTGAAAGAGCAATGAGGACAATCCCGCTGCTGCCAGGGCTTTGATTGTTCCCTTAAATTGAAGAAGAAAGTGCTGTGAACCAGGTACACTTGTTTTGTGTTATAGATTGGTGATCTATAAGCATGATAGGATCCCATGATGGAATAGGATATCCCATGTACACATATGTGTATACAAAACATGTTCATTAAATTTTTTTTTTACAGAATCATTCTTAGATAATGACATTAGAGTCTAATCAGTTTGGCATATTATGAGGTGTTTTAGGGGCTCTTGTCACTTTAAATCCAAATAAGCTGCTGCTGGCCACGCCCCCCAAATCAATGTTTACACTCGCAGGTGAAAATGGCCACAAACAGATGTACAATTACACCACCGTAATTGCGTAAATTTTTGAAAAGCAGAAGTGGAGCCTCCTGCGCAACCATCAAGAATGCAAGAAGTGGTTTCTGGATGGTAAGTCAACAACAAAACACTCGTATTTTCCAGCAGCGAGTGTGCAGCACATACATCAATAAAGCTGATGTATGGGCTGCATAGGTGTTGGAGCTCTGCTTGGGTTGCTAAGTAACGGGCTGGGGTTTATTGGTGTTGCTAGGTGAGAGGAAGCACCTGCTGACTTGTCATGTTTCATTCCAAAGGTTTTAGAAACGGCTCATTTTATAGACACCAAAAAACAACTGGGCGTTTCTTTTAACCCTTTATGTCCTTAATTTAAAATCTCCGCCTGGATATTTTTGCTTATTTTAATTGAACACAGTTCTTTAAATGTCCTGTGAGTAAATATATTTGCCCATTTATCCATAACAATAGAAACTTTTAATATCTAGCAAGCTATTTTCGCAATTTACCGTCTAATAAAAGAGCGCTCCTCAGATTAATTTCACTTCCTGCTTCGGCGGGAGTGAAATTACCGTAGTAACCCGATATTGGCTGGAAATCGCAACCTCTCCCCTTTCAGAAACCGTGGGAATTTTTCAGAAAGCTCAAAAAAAGTATGGCGGAATTACAGTACCGCAAATTTGTCTGGATCGCCTGCGCCCCGTTTAGGACTTGAAGGTTTAAGCGCTTGGGATGTTTTTAGAAGCAGCAGAAACCGAAATGGAAGTGCAAAAAGAATGTACAAAATGTGAATAGGTTCCCCTTTAAACTCTGAGTGACCTGAGAACATTTTAGTTATACGAGTTGCTCAAACACAACCAGCTTTTATTCTGGAAGTTAGATCCACCCCCACCCTGTCTCTTGCTTTAGGTCCTAAATACAGATATGCATTAATGTAAGCACAAAACCAGGCTGCAGTTTGAAATATGAGCATGTAAACATTTTCCATCCCACAACCCTCCGCGGCAGTGTTTCGAGGAATGCAACAAAGTGCGCACATACTGATATACCTCAGCATAGGTCGGTGTTGTTTTACTGAAGGGCTCAGAGGTGAAGTGTCTCACCCAGAGGGAATGAGAAGCAGAAGTCTCAGATCTGGAGGACGTTTGTGTGGAATGGAGGTTAGATCCCACTGGCAGCGGCACGACCACAGACAATCCCACCGGGTACAAAAGCCCCTCTGGCACAGAAAGCTCTAAACGGACACTGAGGGCAGGAAAGCTTTACGCTTCTATACTATAAAATCCAAGGAGATTCCCAAAAGAAAACGTCTGCAGAGAAAGTCCAGCTTACAGTGATATGGCTATTAGTCAAGCACTTCACAAATCCTAGGAAAAATGTATTTGCTGTTTTTTTGCCAAGTTTAAGTTACAAAATGACGCATGGCTCAAATGGTTCACAACTCAGCACACATGAATCAAATGAACATGTCATTAGCTGCGTTTCCTTTACAAATGTGTGCAAAACGTTGACGATATGCCACTAATGTCGAAAAGAGCACAATTTCAAAATTGTGGCGTTTTTGTTAAGTAAGAAACACATTTAAATTTGTTCACGCGATGAGTCGTCAAAAAAAACATGCTGCGCCATCGTCCTCCTACGAGGAGGACAACTTCCTGTCGTCTTCTTTGTCTTTTCCACCAGTAGTAACATCCAGGAGTTCATCAATTACATCAATTTTGTAACCGCCAAAAAAAAAACAACAAAAAAACACCACTTCATCCTATCGCAAAAAATGTGTGTGTTTTTGAATCTCTCATGTTCTCTCATTTTCCAATCATTCCAGCATAAACATGCCTTCAAGTTTCAGGTTCTGAACCCCGAAGATTGGAGTTTGGGATCATCAGATTCAGCTGTTGTCTAATCTTTTTCATGCACAAACCAAGACTCTGGTTGGCAAAGCAGGAATCCCTGGGACATCATGTTGAGAAAAACAACTGTCCTTTCTAATATTCTGGGATGCATTCGGGTCAAACTCTGCTCAAAGATCCTGTTACCTACAAAAGCAGAGCAAAGCCGTGCGGATAAAGTCAGCTGCGCTTTAGTAAATGTTTCTGTCTTTGAAAACGCGGGGAATGAGTAAAAATCACCTTGGCTATGC
This sequence comes from Xiphophorus maculatus, assembly GCF_002775205.1. NCBI lineage: Eukaryota > Metazoa > Chordata > Actinopteri > Cyprinodontiformes > Poeciliidae > Xiphophorus > Xiphophorus maculatus. Next base: position 6,609,284 of record NC_036449.1, on the reverse strand, counting down.
TGAGCTTAAAAGCCTTAAAGAATGTGCAATAGCTGTCAACTATGCATTTTACAAGAGATGGATCAAGTTAATATACAAGAGAGTCCAGGTGTCCAGATGTGCATCTCCTAGAGACAATACATGCCATTTAACCGATGAGTCACGAAGGAAAAAGCTATCATTAACATCCCTGTTGTTCTCTTTGCTCTCTTCCAGCTCTGAACAATTTTTATTTTTGATTTAATCGTTGGATTTAATCACTGACCGACGCTTGACCCTAGCGGCAGAGGTCATGAGTCCTGGTTCAATTCCAGACCGTTGCAACATTTCTTACATTTCTTCTCTATTTCTGGATAATTGCTGTAAATAAAGGCGACTAGTGCAGCAAAACCTTTGAAAAAATCAAATCATTAAAGTGTAATCTGCCAACTGACACGTGACAATAAACAGGACAGGTTCAACTTTTTAACCTTCAGCAATGTTTTAGGCAGCCTACATGGCACACATTTAATGAGACAATGTTGATTTCAGACTTGAAACTTGACTTTGACGTGGCTCAATGACCTTTAGACCTGACTTGACCAGGACTTTGGGGGAAAGAAATGACAGGAACTGATCCCTGGACATTTGGGCAGGCCCGGCGGCATGGGCGGGCATTAGGGGGCAATGCCCGCCCACAGAGTCAGCCGTGCCCCCCTGGACTGGAAGCTGTCCAAGCCTCTCCGATACTCCACCTTAAACACGTCATAGCAACAACGCCTTTCTAAATGCGATTTACAGAGATTATTAGCAGTTGAATTGGGAAGGAGCTCCTATGATGAGACTTGCAGTTCCACCAGGTGTTTGCTAATTGCTTCTGCCGCTAGTCTTTTTATATTTTCACTTAGTGCTAGGTTAGCTTGGACATCAGTTTTCCTCCAATAAATGGAATTATCATTTAAAAATGTTAAAACTGCCATTTGTATTTGTGATGGTGTGGAAAAAATAAGACACATGATTTAATAACTCTGTGCATTTATAGCACATCATGGAACGAACTAAACGAAGGAGCACAGTACCGTAATGTATTCTTCAACATCGTCATTTACTCCTTGTCGGCAGCCCCACCTAGTGGCGTGGGGGGATATAACACTACACAAATAACGCAACAGTACTTACTAAAATTCTGGTTCCCTGATACTAAAATTGGTTTGATGATCTGAAAAAGTGAGTAATAGAAAGGCAAAGGAAGAATAAATTTGATAGGGGGACTTTATTTTTTTTTTCCACACTGTAGTTGAAATTAAAAGCACAGTTTTTTCTTACCTCTAACACTTGAAACATGAATTAACTTCTTGCAATTTTCAGATGAAATGAGCAGCACGATTATTGATGAATCCATCAATATTCCTGCAGAACAATTAGGAAGTTGACATTTTTTCAATAACAAAATACCTCTTACTGAGAAACAACGCTCTATGACTTTCTAATGACATTTCTCCACAATATTTTATAAATGTCAAAGTCAACAAATGCTAATAGTCCAACTAAATGCTCATAATCTGCCTGGGGATCCAGCTAGTTTTTAATAATGTTTTTGTTTACATACTGGAATCATAATCCCTCTTATCAGGGCATTTCCTCTGAAAGTCTCTCAATCAAAAAAACACTTTTTGGGGGATGAAGCAGCTCCAGTCCTGAGCCAAAGTCTGCTCTTCCCTCCACTCCTGTGGAGAAAGCTGCTGATGAGAACGCCCCCATATGGTTTCTGTTTCATTCTGGTTCTGCTTGTAGTGTTCGTCTCGGAGAAATTAAAACTAAATCATGACTGGGATGACGAACGCCAGTTAAATACAGTCGGAAATTACGCGTTGGGGATCCGGGGGAGAGAGAGGTGACGTGAAAACAAAAAGAAAAACAACAAAAACAAACAAACAAAAAAAAGACTAAAGCTGAGAAAGTGTTAATAGTTATATTAGTCACTTCCGGTGGTGGTTTCCACCCCGATTTGGAAAGCGCTCATTTGAATTTCCAGCCAAGTTAAATACTAACAGGTTTTGTGAAATTACGAGGATAAAACCGAGACATTAAATCCCTCGAATATATTGAAAGAGTAAAGTGAAGACATTTTCGAAACAGCCCTAAGCTAAAAACGAGAACATTTAGAGACCAATTAGCATTAAGAGAGTGATTAGATGTTATCAAGCCAAAATATGAGCATTTTATTGTAAAAAAAAAAACATAAAAAAATGAGACGAGGGAAAGCAGAAAAAGTGAGGCTGGAACTAAAAAAGAAACAGTAATGATGGTCCTTCAAAGCCAAGAACAACCATTTTAAAAAAAATACATGTTACATTTATACCATAAAAAAGCTGTAAATTCTTGCTAAAAATCTGATTGTTTTGGGACAAACTCCCTGATCTGCAATCTGTTCCTCATTGAATGACTCCATCCCACTCGCACTGGGTCCCAGTCCCCCCAGTATCCATGGGAGAAAAACATCAGCTTGTTACTTGTGAATATGTAACATTCGATTTGGAAAACGTGTTCTCATTTTTCAATTTGAAAACGTGGATGTTTTTTTTACTTTTTGTTTTAAAGCCCCCGCAAAAAATAGCAATGTCACCACAAAACTTGCTTGTTCTGTCCTCGTCTTGAGTTTTTGATTTTTCTACATAGACAGCCAGACAACAACCAAACTTCTTTCTTTTTTACTTGTCTATTGAAGAGTGGCCTCGGACCACTGCCCTCATTTTGGCCATCGTAAAACTGCAACATACAAGTTTTACGGCAATTATTGTGGGGAACGTGAGCTCTTTGGGAAATAGGACAGACAAACTCAAGGCGCTGGTTAGGACCCAGAAGGAGTACTGGGAGTGCAGTATCTTCTGCTTCACGGAAACCTGGCTGCACTCGCTTATTCCGGACTACAGCGTGGAGGTTCCTGGATCTTCCTTGGTGCGGGGGGACAGGGACTATTCCAAGAGTCTGAAGAAGAAGGGCGGCGGGATTGCACTTTATGTGAGTGAGAGGTGGTGTAATCCCGGTCATGTTAACGTGAAGGAACAGATTTGTAGCCCGGACATTGAACTTCTGGCTGTGGGAATGCGGCCGTGTTATTTACCGAGGGAGTTTACGTCCGCCATTTAGATCGCTGTTTACATTCCCCCATCAGCTGATGCAGCAGTGGCCTGTGACGTCATCAGCTCTGACCCAGCCAAACTCCAGACTCAACACACCGGACGTTGTTATTGTGTCTTGTCTCTTGTCTTGTCTCTATGCTGTAACTGCGAAGTAATTTCCCTGCTGGGATGAATAAAGTTTGTCTATTCTATTCTATTCTATTCTATATTTTAGTATTAGCTAACGCACATCGCAAATTAGCCATGCTTACTTCAAGCTAAATTTTATTTATTTTTTAATCATAAATGACTTAAATGTACAAATTACTCACACCACCGCTACACAAAACAAAGAGACAATTATTATTTTCACAATTAACCAATACCTACGAACAAATCTTGTCTGTAACACAACGTATTAAGATTATGATCAGCTTAATTTCACAAACTGTTCCGTGTTACGTTCCACCATCTTGAATCGCTATTTAGTGTTTTTAGCGCCACCAAACAATGTAGCAAAAATATCCACCAAAAAAACCAACCCTATGATTTTTAATCAACCTACTAATACATAGGGTTGGGTTTTTTTAAGGTTCTATGACACTGGACAAATTCTATATTGTAAAGAGCGAGGGCAAAAAAGGCTGATGCATATTTTTCTTCAAACTTTATGCCACTCCATACTCCAGATCCAGGGCTGTTTGCGCTTTATTAATAAGTCATTCATTCAAGTGTTTGCTGAGAGAAGTTGAAATTCGAACTATTTCTTTACTTTGACCTTCATCGTTGAAGCGAATTGATTTTCTCGTTACAATGGCAGCTGTCAGAAAATGTTAAATATTAGACATTGTCGGCGTGTTACCAGGCACGAAGGCGGCGAAGAGAATCCCATGTAACAGAAGAGGTACTGGGATAAAAGGGGTTTAAATTTTATGATAGAAAGTTAATTGTGGAGTCATGCAACCAAGGCTACATAGCTAATTATGCTGCATAATCAAAACTCTACCAATAAGGTCGTCAGATTTATAGAGAAAGCAGTAAGTCTTTAAAATGTAGTAACATTGTGACCCACATCTGTCTTAAGGGGGGGAGGGGAGGCCTCAACCAATATTTCCTTCAGAATTTACATTTGGAAACCAGCATCCATCAAGAATATGATGTTTACAGTTTGGGACGGTTCTTTGGCAACATCTGAGCCCCTTACATACTGATTTATTCAAGCACATAATGAAGTGATTTCTTTTCTTTCCTTCTTTCTTGACGTTCCTTTTAAAATAAATGACTTGCAGAAACATCTGTGGCGTGAAGCTGCCATTATCCTCCTTCTCCGTGTTACCGCCACTCCGCCCTGCTCCTGCAGCTCCTCTCCACAGCGGCTTGTGCTTTGGTCGCTTTTCCACAGGGTGTATATATACATGGGCTCACATGTCTCCAAGCCACCAACCAAGGGTAACCACAGTCCCAGACTTCTCCCAGGAAAACCCTTCATGTGGCAGGTCCAAGAAGAAAGAGATTGGGCTGTTTTTTTTTTAGATGCTAAAAATAACTTTTAAACTTGTTGGCCTTTTTTTTTTTTTTTTAAAGAGAAGCAGCTAATCTCGGTGTTACTGAAACCTCTGATTGAAAACTGTCTTAAAAGGAGGAGTATTATCTAAAATTGACTTTTTTGAGCTTTACAACATATTATGTTATTTCTTCATCAAAAACATACCTGGAGTGTTGCCTTGGTTCTTTCATCCATGAGAAATCTGCTAGTCTCCCATGACGACCTTTCAGATGTGCAAAACGCCTGGCTGAACCTAGCCTGGCCCTCGAGGCGTAGCTCCTCCTCTGAGCTGCAGTTTCTAAGCTGCCGCCTCACAGATCAGGCCTCCCGTGATTACGCTCCCATTCAGCCACTTCAGACTAGCCAGCAGCAATTAGCAAACTCCTGGTGGAACGTCTACTGAGCTCATTATAGGAGCTACTTCTCAGTGCATCACTGGGAAAAACGTTGTTAAAGGATTAATAGAGGAGCCCTGTTGAGATGACTTCCTGAAGGAAAGCGTTTCAGAAAGAGCAGGAGCTTCTTAAAGAGACAGACTTCCACTTTCAAGGCGTTAATTTAGGAAGTAGAAAATATTTTTTACGTCACATTTGATGAATAAAGCATTTTTATGCATTACTTAATTATGCATTACAAAAACGGAAGAACTGTTTGGCTACATTTCACCAAGAAACATCCTGAAGAGCCTGGATTTTGGATTTCTCTTCTTGCTTGTTAATTCTTACATGTTCCGACTGTGAGTGTTCGCTATGTGCTACAGATGTTCCTGCCACCTCAGTACTTAACAACATTACAGTAGCTGAGCTACGACGTCCAGGCATTCTTCTCATGTCACTTTTACAGCCCGGTGCATATAAATGTTTAACGTATGCATGCAAAGGGCTCCACAGTGATAAATTACTGCGCGCACACCAGCAACTTAAAACTGCGGCTCTTGTTGTTTACAGCTAACAATGTATCTGTCTCACACGCTCCTTTGCATTCATTACATTCATCCATTGCAGGCAGTACGGTTACTCTATAACCTTAAAATAAAAACAAAGCGCAACTGTAGATTCACATATTTCCATGTACACGATTGTTCATATTTCAATTCATTTATTTTACATTTAGATCACCTTTAACATTGCCGTTTCACACTTGTGCTAAGCATCTTTTTTTATATATATCATTTTATTTATTTTTGCTAACATCTAACACTTTGGACAGAGTAGCTTGTCAACAAGCAAGCGTGTTTTTTTTCCCCTTGGGAATCAGTGAAGTATTTTCTGATTCTGAATCCCAGTTCATCCGTTCGATTGGACTTTTCCTGATGCTGCTGAAATCTCAGCATCCAGACATGACACGTCTGATTTCCCTCCCATGGTCCTTGGACATCCCGGTTACGTAAACGCCCGTGTCCTCTACGTAACCCTTCCCCGGTCGACTGAGCGGAGTTCGCACCAGTGTCCGTCCTGCAACCCTGCTGTTGCGTAAGCCTCGGGTTTGGCAGGGACAGCTGCGTGGAACCTTTGGTCTGGCTCAAAAGCATCAAGAGACCCTTCCCGTCTTTGTTAAATGAAATTTAAATGCCCCGGCTCAGTGGATGAAGCTAGCCTCCCAGGGAAGAGGACTTAGCGCAAGCTTCACATCTTGCTACATCTTTACGGAGAGATTGCACTGAAAATACCTCCATACGTCTCCCCTCAACACCAAGGATTGAGAGAAAGCCAGTTTTCTTCTGTCGAACCTTTATGACACATGTATGAGGGAGGAAAGTCACACTGGGTGGTAAAAAAAATAAAAAAATATTGTATCCTCATTGGTGATACAGGAAATTTTGAGATTTCAAGTTTAAATGTAGACATGAGCAAAGAAAACAGGATAGAAAGAAAAGTGATACAAGCTCAGAATTATTAAAAGACGTATCACGGTGCATAATCCACGGATTTGGGAATAACATGTAAGCCGCTGGGGCTTTTTTGCTTTGTATTTTTTATTTTTTTATTGGCAATCCAGCATTGTTAAATCAAAATGCTTTCTCCTGATTGGCCGTTCTCCAGGAAGAGTCAGAACTATGAGCAGGTGAATTTTTTCCTTTCAACTCGCATCAAATGTTTTATTAATCCGCTAACATATTAAATAAATCGATTTCAACATTTGTTTAGGGAATCGATGGGATATCATCAGAAGCAACGAGAGAGTAGTAGCAAATACATGCAAAGTCTGTTAGATAAATAGTTTCTTTATAAAAAAAAATTAGGTGAAGAAATAAGCACCCACTGGGTTCAGAAAGTATTTGTGGACACATTTCTTCTGTTTTTGCTTTTTCTTTTTTTGGCACACTTGAATGTTCCAGATCATAGAGCACATGTAATATCAAGCAAAGTTGACCTGAGTAAATGAGTAAATACAAAACGCACATTTCACGTCCTGGTTTCATTTATTGGGGAAAAACATATCCAACCAACTTTGGCCTAAATGTGAAAAATTAATTGGGCTCTAAAGTTACTGCCAGGTTATTGCCACCTTTGGCAATAATTACTATTTTCAAAGATTTTAAGTTAACTGGGAATAAGGAATTTAAAGAGCTGTCGAGGATTTTTGGACCACTATTCTTTTCAGAATCTTTTCAATTCAGCCTCTCTAGAGGGTTTTGAAGCCCGACCAGCCTGGTTAGCATCATGCCACAGCATTTCAACCGGGTTTAAGCTCGGACACTACAAAAATCTTGATTTTATTCATTAGTTTTAGAACACGTGAGGCGAACTTGCTGCTGCGCTTTGGATTGTCGACTTGCTGCGTAACCAAAATGCGCTGGAGTTTAAAGTCACCAACTGATTTTGGTTCAGTGTATTTCTTTCTAACTTTACAAAACAAACGTCCTAAAATAAATACTTAAAGACATATTTAGTCAATTTAATGCAATCACATCATATAAACTACTCGCCTCCATTCTAATTTCTGATTCTAGTTATAAAATGATGTAGCCAAGTTCAGTTTATCATCCAATTGGTTAAAAAAATATTTCAAACTAGGGTTTGGTTGTTTTTTTTACTTTATAGTGAAAAATGGAAAAACTTTCTTTTAACTAAAGAAAACGGCCGTTTGCGGCAACCAAACCGGCGGCTGGATGAGAGCAGAAATCAGGGTTTCACTAATTTCCTCAAGTCGTTCAGGTTGGGAAGAAGAAACAGCCCTGGAGCATCACATCATTACAACGTATAATATTCTTTTTTGAAACGCTGGTATCTTTACACCAGATGTAGCACACACCTTCCAACAGGGAGTCTTTGTCCAGTCAGTCCATGTAATATATGCCCACAGATGGTTTTTTGGCAAATCTCAACTGGGTCTTTGTCCTTTTTGGTCAGCGGTGATTTTTGGCTTTTGTAAGATTTAAAGCCTCCATGACAGCAGAACATAGTGCTTTACCCACTTCATGCACATAAAGCATGTCATTATCTTGCCCTAATCAGTTAAATCCTGGCTATAAACTGAAAACAACTCTCAGAATAACCGCATGGCTCTCATGCGCACTCCAGTTGGAATATGTGTTATTCTGAGCAATCTGAAACAATTGAGTTAGTTTTATTAAAGCTTTTTATAAGGACTGTCCACATTAAATATTCAATCCTCCGTCAACCCTTGATGGATAAAATTTTTTTTTAAAAACGGTGCTATGTTTTGCTAAGTTCTCATATAGTGTACGGTAATTGTTTTGGAGTAGATTCAAGGACAAGCAAGCAGAAAGAAATCGTTGGGATTACCTGTGGGACCCTTGGAGGAACACCAACCGCTTGGTAAAGACAGTCAGGCCTACAACAAGAAACATTTTGTGATTTTCATCAGCATAAATCAACCTTTTATTGCAGTAGCAAAGTCAATGCTAGACTACTAGAATGCTGTAGACTCAAACAAGATCTTAACATTTAAATTACTAAAGCAATAAATCAGAAATAACAGTTAACAATCTGTCTTAACACATAAATATTTTGTAATGGTCTACAAAGTCTTGAAGAAGACATGCTGAAAAGAGTACAAATTTGACCTGAAAAATGTTTAGGACCGCTGTATAAGAAAGGCATCACATTTAAAGGGGCAGTTTTGCAGCAAGGCCTTTCTAAATGCGATTTAAACCCGTTATTAGCAGAGTTGAACTGGGAAGGAGCTCCTATGATGAGACTTGCAGTTCCACCAGGTGTTAGTCCGTATTCTTCAACATTGTCATCATTCTCACTCTTCCTACTGTTTGTCCTTTACTCCTTGTCGGCAGCTCCACCTAGTGGCGTGGAGGGATATAACACTACATAAATAGTGCCATTTTCTAGTGCTAGTAACTAGTATGTTACCTTTAATGCTGTATATATCAAACATAACTCAAGACAAATTTGACTTCATTACTTCTCTGTCTCTTTAAGAAGCTCAAACTCTCTCCAACACACTTTATCATCAAAACAAAGTCGACTCTGGCTTTAGGAGTCAAGTTGCTGAGGTTTAGGGCAGCGGATGTCTGTTGGAAACAACTTCAACACTGATGAGTTTTTTTGCTGTTTTTTTTTAACATAACATGTTTAAGCGATTTCTCCAGTACTGTCTTTTATGTAAAACAGATTTCATTCAGTCTCACAGGTTCCAGGACTTGTTGTTCGTCGTAGATTCGGATCTGTTTTCACTCGTCTCAGCCGGCTGTGCTCAGAGATGCTGCCAGAAAACTTAGAAAAGAAAATAAGGCGTCAGATAGATGTGAGTGCTGCTCGTTTCTCCTGTTTCCAGATGGTGAATGGGGGACATAATTGGGTCAGAGATGTTTCCGATCTTCTTCATGTTCCACAAGAGAGCGAAAGAGGAAAAAAAAAAGTCCTTGTGGAAAACCTTTTAAAGCTCATGAACACTCTGTCATCTAATATCACATTTACGTTAAAATTCAAGGAATAAAACACATATGAAACGGTTTATAGTGTATTCTTAGCTTTATTTCTATTCTTTATAAAGGAATTTTATAAAGAATCTGCCATTCTTTACTAGTCTACATGCTAACAATTTCAGCAAATAAAGTGAGAAGTCATGGATTAAAGATCAACAAATTTTGGGAAAATTAATTAGGATAAGACAACTGAAACAACTTTTGTTTGCTGTTTTTAAGACTTTATAAAAAGGTCTTAATGTTTAGGTATTGCTAATAATGTCTTCCAATAACAGATAATTACTTAGACATATTTTCAAATCTCCTGTCAACTTTAACTCAAAACGCGGTGGGCCGCTGGATGACTGCCCTAGCACGCCTACCGCCAGGCTTTCTGCGGGAAACCCTGGGCCCGACGTAAACTCTAATGTTCAGCATCAAGTTTCTCCATACCAGTCCTGTCACAACAATAATGGCGGAAGAAATCCTTTGGTTTACCAAGCAAACGCTTCAAAACTTATACCTCACCTTTTTAATCTTCTTGTCAAACATGACACCCATGGAAATCAAGCAGCTGGTTGGTCACATAAACGACAAGATCATCAACACATCACTCTGTAGTTCTGGCTCGGCCCTGTAGAAGTCTGTCGATGCGGACTTCTGACTACCCCGCTTGGCCAGACAGGGTTCTACGCCACTCGCCACGTCGGTCAATTCACGAAACGCATGTAGACAGCAGGAGGGCGCCTTAATCCCAATTTTAAGTGTTTTTTTAATGGAGTTTTATCAATATTCTAGAGCAAACACGATATTTAGAATTCACTTTAGCATCTAGCGATTAGCACAGTTCTCTCAAAAGGATTCAAAGCATCTTGTAACAAACTGAGCCTTCCTGTTGTCTGATTCAGCGCTTGCTCTAATAGACCTTTTTATTCTTTTATTTCAGTGCTTCTCTGCGGAGTTATTACCATACAAACCGTGAACATTTAGCTTGATGAGGGCTCATAGTAAGGCCTAAGGTGAAACTGGGTCCGTAACAGTTTGTTTTCACAATACTAACTCATCCTAAAGAAGATTTCAAAGAAACCTGCACAAACCTTTATTTTCTAGAAACAGCTCCATTTCTTTTCAGTTCGAGGTCATGCAGGTTTCCTCACAAGCAGGAAGGAAGAAAGGAAGAGCGGGGGGATCTGGACGGACTCATCCCACAACAAACAAGCCCGTCTGACACACCTGACCTCTCATACCAGCAGTCATGAGACGCTCAGACACCTCAAATCCACGCGCATGACTCTTGCATAACTGCAAAACAGCTCACCTTTTCCTCATTGTGTGTAAATCTGGAGAACTGCTGGGGCTGGGACTGTGTGCAGCAGTGCAAGAAATTGCTTTACAAATGTAAATCAAGTTTCGACGTGTGTGCCATCGTGTAGAAATTTCATTATGCCGATTTTTTTCCTTCTCTTTCAATCTGTTTGTTCAGCTTTTGAGAAAAAAAAGAAGCTATCACTTCACACCAGCAGACATCTGGAGGAGCTGATCATTTCCCACCCACAGCCACAGACGTCTGCCGCTTGCTGTTTCTGTCTGCACCGAGCTTCATACGTACAGCTTTATTAGGAAGCCGTCGCGTGCCAGAGGGAATCCAATCAAGTTGATTCATACAGTGGGAATGTAGAAAACAATGGGACGAAATTCTGATGTGAAGGCTTCAGCCTAAAACGATTTAGAACAATACGAAATACATCAGCTGTGATAGCACAAGTCACGTTTTAAAAATGAACCTTCTTTTGGCTACGGAGGTTAGGTTGAGTGTGGCTGTGATAAAATCCGAGCTGACATCGCTTAAACCCGGCAACCCTGCAGTGAACGTGATAACCGGACGTCGCTGTGGGCTGAATGTCGCTGCGAGGCCTTCGTTAAAGCCATGTCAGACGACAGTGTCAGCAAGTATCAGGTCCTCCCCCGTCATACGTCTGTCTCCAAGCACGCTCAGTGTCCTTAAAGCTTTTCAGTCAGGGGAAAACAAAGATGCAATTCTTCCCGTGGCTTTTACAATACCTGACCACGTAGCTACACGTTTTACTGATATGGATAAATATGTTTTGTCATGTCAGAAGTAAGAAAAATCCGGTTTTGTGTGTCCTCCGAGAGGCGATTGTTGCACTTTAGTGAAGCTGAAAAACTCTGTGGGAGCAAATGTGAGTATTTGCTTCAGTTTTAAAGGTGTAGTTAAGATTTATTTTTTTTTTAAATGGGTTTTATTTAAACGTAATAAGCGGCTATAGCTTTAGCGAGCAACTCAAATCCTACGAAATGTTTCCAACTATGCACTTGTTGTGTTTTTTATCTATGAAACAACCCACTGGGTGAGGCCCCACACATCAAATTTGCAGCACTGGATACAAAAAATGTAGCAGTTGCAGCTCTGGAAGATACTGAACCCCATTGAAAACCTCATGGTTATTCAACCAAATATTGAATTGTGAACTCTTCCTGAGTTTAAGCATTAGTGTTGTTTTTTTCTAAATGAACATGAACTTCTTTTCTTTGCATTATTTGAGGTCTAAAAGCACTGCATCCTTTTGTTATTTTGACCATTTCAAGTTTTCTGCTAATAAATACTAAATGTTTCTTTTTCTTGGAATTTCGGCAACATGTCAGCAGTGCATAGAATAAAAGAACAATGTGCATCTTACTCAAACATATATCTATAAAAAGTAAAATAAGAGCAACTGATCATTTAAAGTGGTTTCTTAATATTTTTCCAGCGCTACAAACTAGAAGCTACTGGAAACTAGAAATTATTGCAACGTTTTCTGCCGATGAGCTCAACCTCTGTCCAACTTTATTGTACAGCACGCATTCCTCCCACTCGCCATCTTTTGCCCTGTCCTGACTCACTTCCGACGTGTTTTTACACACATTCTTCTTCTGTAGCTGCAGTGTAATAATAACAGACCTCCAGTGACTACGCACATCTGTCTGCAAGTGGCCTCACGTGCCTCCCTTTACTGTAACACAAACCTCCGACACGGTCAGGCCTGACAGGTGGGAGAGGGCTTGAAGAGTACCAAATGAAGCTGTTTTGTTCGCTGAACTGACATGTTTGAAGCTAATAACGGGGATGCGTTTCACAGTTTGGCCTCATCGCAGAGTCCCGAACCTTCAAGTTAAATTGCTGGTGTTCCGTTTCCCAGTTTAACCTAAATACCAAAGTTAATTACAAGGATACATTTCATCATTTGCTTTGGCAAACTTAATATCCTGTCAGCGGTGTTCAAATGCCACCCCGGGTGTGCGTGTTACGACTTTTACAAACGAGAGGAGGAAAAACAAAATGGCTACAACGGAGTGGGAAACAATAAACTACTCGGTACTCTTGTTCTGTTCTTGTTCACGTTTAGTCGTGTTCATTGTTTCCCAGCTGTATTGAGAAGTCCTTTTTTTAAACTTTATTTACAAATAAAGAATATACAATCGCAGACAGTAATAGTATGCTCGAGGTGCTGGGGTAACAAATCCACAGGATTCCATGAGAAAAAAGGGGGAAAAAAATAAAATAACAGTTTGCAAATCAAATTCATCGCTTAAGGTTATAAGTTTCATAGCTTTAGAGTTGGTGCACAATCTTAAAGAGTCCAAAAAACATCTTACATAAGCTCTGAAAACAGTGAGGTTGGGTTTGTTTTTAGCAAATTTACAGGCATGTATGTGGAATTTAGCCAACAGAATAAGAAAGTTTATAATATATTCTTTCCCAGACATACTGTTACTGGAAATACCAAAGAAAACATGTTTAACATTCAAAGGAATAAGTATATCACATTTCTGACTGTATTGAGAAGTCTGAAGAGGTGCAGACGCTAACCTCTACGTCACGTGTCAAACTCGCGGCCCGTGGGCCAAATCTGGCCCGCCATAGCTTTTTATGTTGCCCTCTAGATTCTAGCCTAAATACTACTTGTGCTTAAATATTGTTTTCAATAAAATCCGTGCAGTTTTTATCTGTTTACTGCCAAATTACATCAATCAGTCTCTCCAGTTTCTGGCGAATTATTGTGGAAATTCACGCAAAATCAACAAATTTCTGCACTTTTTTGCATTAATACATGACAGGGAGTTTATTGCAGATTTTTCTAAAAAATTATCAAAAACTTTCTTACTTGTACTAAACAACTGCCTCAGCACTAACTGATGTCAGATTATATATCATCTGTATAAAAAATTCCATTTACCGTTATAAATAAGAGCAAATATCACAAATATTTCCAAATTAGTGCCACAAATAATTAGAGTTTTATTGGAAAAAAATATCACAAAAAGTGTCACAAAATCCTGGAGGGACTGAAAAGATGTTCAATAATATTATTTAAGAATTATTTTAAGAATTCATTGGTATTTTAACAGTTTGTGATCAGGTTTTATCAGTACATTCTGGCACAACCGGCCCTTTAAGAGCACTCATGATTCTTGATTTGGCCCAAAACAAAAATGAGTTTGACACCGCTGCTCTACGTAGAGATTATAAATCCTGAATTTAACCTTTAAAGTCAACTGGAAGATGAGTAGCAGAATCACACGTCACATCCTGCTGATGTGAGCGTTACACACGTTGCTCTATGCAATAGATCAAGGATGAATGTTCTCGCTTCTGACGTCAGTATGGCAGTCGCAGAGCCACAAACAAGAGTGTCAGTTCCATTCACGATGCTCTCCGTACGTTTTGTCTCAACTTGTGATTTTTGTTCATGACTAATTATGGAGCGTTGGCCTCTTTTTTTTAAAATTCCACACAGGCGCCATAAAACCCTAACCCTCTGCCTCTTATTAGTGTTGCCAAGAAGAGCCAACACAGGTGCAGAGTGTCCGTCTGCCAACTCCCATCACTTCTCCCATCTTTAAATTCAGTTTCCTTGAAATGAATTGTTCCGCTAAACGTCCTCCTCTCATCCTCTCTCCCCTGTCAGCTCCACTATGGTTACGGAGCTGGTTTTGTCTGTGTTTGGATGAGCTCATTGGGAAACGATGCACAACATCTTTTCTACATTGTCTTTTATCTTTTTCCCCTGGACAGAAACTTGGACAAAACATCCTGATGCTTGTTGAGCAAAACGGGTTAGACTTTCAGGCACGAGAGACGGAGAGAGAGATCTAGTACAGGATTTAAGGCCGTCTGTTTTTGTACTTTTCCTGCTTTATTTTTGTCACAGTTACAAGTTTTATTATCAAAGAAATGTTTTTTATTATTATTTTCTGAGATGTTCTGAGGGAGACTTGATCTCTAACCTTGGTGCACTGTATGATCACAAAATGATAGGATTTTTGCAGAACTTATGGTTAAATCGATTTCAGCGTGTTGTTCAGTTCCTGAAGCAGTAAATCTATCTTCCTTTCTGTTTCGGTGCATTTCTGTTAAGCACATTGTTAAATACAGCCAAGTTGAGAATTCAAACGTTAACATGAAAATCACTGATGCGTTTCATGACATCTCCCACAATGCAGTGTGTCTGTATGTTGCCGCCTAACCTGGATCCAAACACCACGGGATACGTTAATGGTTTTTAATGGTTTTTAGTATCAAATGTTTGCTGTTTGACTGGCTTCAAGATCAGTTTAACATTCAAGATGTTAGTTTCATTTGGATTGAGATCCTGCTGCTCTGGTACCACATCAGTTGGTCTCTCAGGAGAGATGGGAGCTTTTTGTGCAATCAAGATGGAAGATTTCATTGGGTTTGCAGCAAAATTACAATATTTTAAAAGAGGAAGCAAACAGTACTGCAGTACAATGTAGGTGGTACTGCTTAAATCTGTTGCCATAACTACACATTTGTTTTGGACAGCTGTTCAAGGCTCATTTTTGTAACCCAAAAGTTAATTTATCCTCCTTTCAGAGACAACATCTCAAGGGAATCACAGATTAGCAATAAAAAAAACCTGCAAATGCATTAACTGGATAAAAATGGTGAAACTCTACCACATAGGTAACCGGATGAACTCTCAGTTTTGTACCGATATCACACACAAGGCATCGCTCTGTTTATTAGACATGTGACTAGCTAAAAATGGTAATCCATTATTCCAGAAATGACTGGACTGTGAATGGCCTCAGTGTTTCATCCTGTCAAACCAGATTCATTCTGCTAATGATCCTAAACATCCATGTGTGCTTTCTGCTCAAATCATCGGCGCCAGTTAAGACTCATTTATGATCTGAACGATCCACTTCCTGTTATCTCCAAACAATATTTGTCCAAATCGGTGTAACTTCCAAGGTTT